>NC_045801.1:27081120-27706120 GCF_009873245.2 Balaenoptera musculus | reverse complement strand
CCTGGCAGAAGGCTCGTGTCCACTTAAACTATGCCACTTCCCAGATGTACTGGCTAGGATGAACCATTTTGGCTCCATAAAGGTGAAACAATATTTTGTCCATATTTTCTTTCTTTTTCAGACTTAGTCATCTTCAAAAGCAAAATCCTTTAAGTTTTATAAACTTTTGACTAGGCTTGACAAAATATCTTAGCTTTCATTTCTGGCAGAAGAGTAAAACAAACAACGCATATATGTGTAAGTGAAAATTAACTGGTAAATGAATCTGCCATACATATTTTAAGGCAATTTATTTATCAATGCATTATTTTTTAGAAAATTCTTTCTAAGATGACCAGTGAAGGAATTTTACATATGTAGTCTTAAAATGTATTGGCATCTTTGATACCTCAAAATGCTTTAGGTGTTTTTTAAAAAAGATTTATAATAATGTACATGAGAATTTTTTTGTGTGTGTATTAAGAGAATAAACTATTTGGTTAATATTTCTGTAAGGGAGTTTCTTAAAGTATTGAAAAATTCTCATAAGAGTCAGTCCTTGAATGGCTGATGGAATATGAAAACTTAAGTGTCTAGTTTAATACAACTTACAGGGAACCGAGAATGTTTTAGTAGAATTACTACATAAATTTTATTTAGCTGGCAGATATAATCAGACAAAATACTTTCAAATATTTTATTCTATCCATGAAAATCAATTTTGTCATTTTAAAGATGTCATTGACAGTACTTTTATTATCTTTTAAACAACCTTACTGAATATTTTTCTTTTAAAGCTAATTTTATTTGAACTTTTCATTTTATTTTCTTTCCTCTTAGAATTCCCTAAAAGATCTTGATAAAACCCAGTCTATATCTTTCTTGGCTTTGCAACTTTCTAGAATGCTTAAATACATCTTTTATATCTGTAAAATGCACCCTTAACATCCTGTCCCTTTTTTCTATTTAATAACAATAATGATAATGATACTATATAAAAAGATTAATTCCTGTTTGGTGGTTGAGACACGTCTAAATCACTCCTCCTTACCACCTGGTTTTCTAATTCAGCTTGTTCATTATATTTAGATTTTGTTTTAATAACTTTCCTAGAAGCCACACTCTGTAGATAAGTTTTTTTCAACTGAGAATAAGACGGGCATGTAAAACTTCAGAAACATTGGTTCTAGCTCAATTATTGTGATTATTTATTTTCATGACATTAATTTTTCTTAATTCCACTGTTACTCTTTCCTGTAATTAATTTTTCACTAACCCTCAAGGGATCTTGTCTCTTTCTTACAAATAAACTTTTTAAATACCAAGTTACTCCAATCTTCTAATCAAAATGTTCACACTCCTAATATAGAATACATTAGGATCCTAATTTTCTGTCCTGCCTCAGATCCCATCTTTGCATCTTATACTTAACTTCCTGAGCAGAATTGCACCACACTTTCTCTGAAAACGATTTTGCGTTTGCCCCTATTGTTCTTACCTCCCAGAATACTCATCTTCTTGTCTTGTTAATCTCTTATTTATCCTTTAAAATTCAGATCAAATTCCACCACTTTAAGAAACCCATTGCTAATTTCCTTAAATTTAGCTGACAACTCTGCTATGTTAATCACTATCCCCTGTGTAAACTTCTATTTTAGAATTAACACGTACTAAACAGTGAGTTCATTGCAGTCAGGATCATATTTTATTCATTATAAGGTCTTTGGGGATTAATAGAGTGTCTGGTACACCTTCATCACTGTAAGTATAATATTTCCCATTTAATAGTGCTTACTAGCGGCCAGGAAATACACTATACGCTTTAGATGATTGACTTCACTTAACATAGAATCCCTATGAGGTGGGCATTATTCTCACCCCTGATTTACTGATGAAAAAAAAAGTCAGAAGATGGACTGACTTGCCCAAGGTCACATAATAGTGAATGGTGGAGCCACAGTTTGAACTCTGGCTCTTGAGAGAGCCTCTGTCTTTACTCACCATGTTTGAAGACATACCAAGAAACTTGTGGTGCATTATCTTTCTAGAAACAAACCCAGAATCTAGTACAGCAAAAATTACTGAACTTATTGAAAAGGTATCAAGGATAAAGACTGTAAGATTAAGTCAGTGAAAAAGAAAACAATTGGCTTTTTTATTATTTACATATAAATTTCTTATCATGGATAATTATTTGGTATTCTAAGAAATGCTATGACAGGGAATGAACATTGCTGAGCTTGGTTCTCAATGCAAAAGCAAGACCTTTGGAGTTTGACAGAACTGATTTGCACTTAGCTCTGCAATTTAAGGGTTGTTTGACTTTGAATGCGTTGTAGTAGCAAAGCCTGTTTTATTTTTTTTAAGTCCAAATTTTTTATTGAGGTATGATTCACAATTTTAAAGGTTATATTCCATTTTTAGTTACTATATAATATTGGCTATAGTCCCTGTTTTGTACAATATATCCTTATAGCGTTTTTGTTTTTTTGTTTTTTTTTTTTTAGTGGGTGAATTGTGCCTTGCGCACTGTTTTATTTTATTTTATTTTTTAACATCTTTATTGGAGTATAATTGCTTTACAATGGTGTGTTAGCTTCTGCTGTATAACAAAGTGAATCGGCTATACATAAACATATATCCCCATATTTCCTCCCTCTTGCGTCTCACTCCCACCCTCCCTATCCCACCCCTCTAGGTGGAAAGCACCCAGCTGATCTCCCTGTGCTATGTGGCTGCTTCCCACTAGTTATCTATTTTACATTTGGTAGTGTATATATGTCCATGCCACTCTCTCACTTCGTCCTAGCTTACCCTTCCCCCTTCCCGTGTCCTGAAGCCCATTCTCTACGTCTGCATCTTTATTCCTATCCTGCCCCTAGGTTCTTCAGAACAATTTTTTTTTTTTAGATTCTATATATATGTGTTAGCATACGGTATTTGATTTTCTTTCTGACTTACTTCACTCTGTATGACAGGCTCTAGGTCCATCCACCTCACTACAGATAACTCAATTTTGTTTCTTTTTATGGCTGAGTAATATTCCATTGTATATATGTGCCACATCTTCTCTATCCATTCATCTGTCAATGGACACTTAGGTTGCTTCCATGCTCTGGCTATTGTAAATAGAGCTGCAATGAACATTGTGGTACATGATTCTTTTTGAATTATGGTTTTCTCAGGGTATATGCCCAGTAGTGGGATTGCTGGGTCATATGGTAACTCTATTTTTAGTTTTTTTTTTTTTTAAAGTGACTGTCACATTTTTTAAAAATTAATTAATTAATTAATTAATTTATGGCTGTGCTGGGTCTTCGTTTCTGTGCGAGGGCTTTCTCTAGTTGTGGCAAGTGGGGGCCACTCTTCATCGCGGTGCGCGGGTCTCTCACTATCGTGGCCTCTCTTGTTGCGGAGCACAGGCTCCAGACGCGCAGGCTCAGTAATTGTGGCTCAGGGGCCAAGCTGCTCCGCGGCATGTGGGATCTTCCCAGACCAGGGCTTGAACCCATGTCCCCTGCATTGGCAGGCAGACTCTCAACCACTGCGCCACCAGGGAAGCCCTATTTTTAGTTTTTTAAGGAACCTCCATAGTGTTCTCCATAGTGGCTGTAACAATTTACATTCTCAGCAACGGCGCAAGAGGGTTCCTTTTTCTCCACACCCTCTCCAGCATTTATTGTTTCTAGATTTTTTGATGATGGCCATTCTGACCGGTGTGAGATGATATCTCATTGTAGTTTTGATTTGCATTTCTCTAATGATTAATGATGTTGAGCATTCTTTCATGTGTCTGTTGGCAATCTGTATATCTTCTTTGGAGAAATGTCTATTTAGGTCTTCTGCCCATTTTTGGATTGGGTTGTTCGTTTTTTTGTTATTGAGCTGCATGAGCTGCTTGTAAATCTTGGAGATTAATCCTTTGTCAGTTGCTTCATTTGCAAATATTTTCTCCCATTCTGAGGGTTGTCTTTTTGTGTTGTTTATGGTTTCTTCTGCTGTGCAAAAGCTTTTAAGTTTCATTAGGTCCTATTTGTTTATTTTTGTTTTTATTTCCACTACTCTAGGAGGCATTTTTCACAGAACTAGAACAAAAAATTTCACAATTTGTATGGAAACACAAAAGACCCTGAATAGCCAAAGCAATCTTGAGAAAGAAAACCAGAGCTGGAGGAATCAGGCTCCCTGACTTCAGACTATACTACAAAGCTACAGTCATCAAGACAGTATGGTACTGGCACAAAAACAGAAATATAGATCAATGGAACAGGATAGAAAGCCCAGAGATAAACCCACACACATATGGTCACCTTATCTTTGATAAAGGAGGCAAGAGTATACAGTGGAGAAAAGACAGCCTCTTCAATAAGTGGTGCTGGGAAAGCTGGACAGCTACATGTAAAAGAATGAAATTAGAACACTCCCTAACACCATACACAAAAATAAACTCAAAATGGATTAAAGACCTAAATTTAAGGCCAGACACTATAAAACTCTTAGAGGAAAACATAGGAAGAACACTCTATGACATACATCACAGCAAAGCCTGTTTTAAATGCTTACACACACACTCTCCACCAAGCATGCAGAAGTTCAGCACCTACCATTCTAAGTGTCTAGACAGGCACTTACACCTCTGACTTTGTAATTAGAGAAATTATGCCTTTCCTCAGTTCAAAGAAATTTTGGAGATCAGAGATGCATTATTTTCTTAAAATCATTTGTTGTTTATCAATCTTAATATCTTTTCATCCTTGCTTTCCTGTCATACTCAAGGGAATTGCAAATGGCAGCAACCAATTCTCACCATTTTCTACAGCCTGATGAAATGTAGCTTCTGCTACCACCTTCTCTTTAATTGATAGCAATGGGAGAGCAATTGTATAAAATATTTGTACTGACTAATGAACAAGTGGTCAGGAGTCATTGCAAGAGCCATCAGATTCTGCAGATTCTATAAATTTGTACCAAACAAACAAACTGTTAGAGCTGTCAAAGTGTGGGATTATTGACTTCTGTTTGTCCTTACAATCTTATCCATTAAATGGCTGGATTTTGTGGCAGGAGGTGAGAGATTAATGATGTAAAACAATCAGAAACTAGGACTCAAATAGTATTCCTGCTGTAATGAGTAGCTACTTTATTAAATATAATAAACATGTTTTAAGTAGCAAGTGGCTGAAATTTTTATAGGTAAAACTAATAATAAGAATATTAACATTTTATTGACTATAGGGGAAATATGGTACAATTATTAAGATTTATACTAATCTGTTAACCAAAGAATCAAAAGGAAACACAATATGAGTATTTAATCTCCTTGAGACTTAGATCATGATCTTTAAAATTGGGGTGGTAATACTTCTCTTTAAGAGCTATTATAAAGAGTAAACCAAAAATATGCCTAAAAGGTGCCTTAGCACATTACTTAGTACATTGTTGGAAATCAATACTCTTTAGTCTCTTTTTTTCTTAATACAAACAAATGAGCATTGGAATGAAAGAGGTTAACATAGAGACGCTTTTTTTCAGCTTTGGAAATTAGCTAAGAGCCATTAGCTGTGACTCTTAACAGAAAATCCTTTTATAAGCCCTGGGCTCTGAAGTCCTGGACTAAGCAATACTACCTTGTAAATAGTGCGAACTAAAAATAAAACCTTGAAATAAATGGTCCCCTAATGCATGCACTTTTTCTTCATTTATGTTTTTGGTTTTGGTAGTTAAGGAAAATAGCTCTTCGTGAAATGATTAGGAGTATCCAAAGCAAAGTGTAAGCATTTCAGCTATATTACAACACAAGGAACTTTTATGGTATTTTAGGAAACACAACAGTTGCTTAAACAGATAATTGGGATGTAGAAATTATTATTGTATTATTCACATGACATTCAAATATGAAATGAAAATGTAAAGATAGAGAACAGATTATTCCTTGCCAGGAATTAAGGATAGGAGGGCTGAGGGGGTGTGTATGGCTATAAAGGAGTAGCATGAGGGAGCCTTGTGTTGATGGTATAGCTCAGTATGTTGAGTTTGGTGATAGTTACAGGAGGCTGCACATCTGATAAAATTGCACAGAGCTGCACACACAAACATATAAATACATACACACACAGACAAATGATTGCATTTATAACTGAAAGAACATGGATAATCTCTGTGAATTGTACCGATGTTAATTTCCTGGCATTAATATTGCACTGAAATTATGCAGCATGTAAATATAGAGAGATGCTAGGTAAAGGATGCATGGCAATAACCTGTACATTTCTTTGCAACTTCCTACATATCTATAATTATTTTGAAATGAAAAGTTAAAAAACATGATAATAGGTGGAATATGCAGGGACTTACTATTTTCCAAGCATGCAGTGAGCACAATATATCCATTATCATTTTTAAGTTTTACAACATCTATTTAAGTTAAAAAACTGTTACTATTTCCCTTTTACAAGTAAGGGAAATGAGATGTTGAACAGTAAAATAACTTACTGAGAAACATATAGCCAAACAGAAGAACCAACATAAGCATTTCAATTTTATCCCATATTTTTGAGGAAATGAATCTTTGTAGCTAAATACAGAATCTCACAATAGACAAAAACCATTGATTCTGATAAATCGTACATCCTGTCATGTAGATGGCCAGTCTTGTCAGTGACCAGTTTGATATCCATTGACGTGACAGTGGTCAATATAATGTTTTATCAGTCTTAGTTACTGAAGTTGATTTCTCAGAGTTTACATGTTGAGGTTTATAGTAGGTTACACATTTTTCCATAAAGGCATTAAATGATATTTACCATCAGGAAGCATTAGTGAAGCTTTATTTCAAATTAATTCTTGTCTAATCTGTTTTTATTAATGAATCTGTTTTTATTAATGAAATGTTCTGTTAAAATATATAATGGCTCTTAGAGCCTCTTGGACTCAGGAGATCCAAAACTTTGAAACTAAATGTTCAATGTAGGTGGAAGGAAAATAATTCCCAGTATGGAGATATGGTGAGCTGCTTAAATACAGATTATAATATTTTTAAAAATTATGGTCAGTAAATTTGATAATTTTTCTTTTTTTAAAGTTTATTGTGGTAAGAACTTTTAACATAAGCTCTACCTTCCTAACAGATTTTTAAGTGTACAATAGCTAAGTTGTGGAAACAACCTAAATGTCTGTTAATAGATAAATTAATTAAAATGTGTGTATACATACAATGAAATACTACTCAGCCTTACAGAGAAGGAAATCCTGCAGTATGCAATAACATGGGTGAACATTGAGGACATTATTCTAAGTGAAATTAGCCAGTCACAGACGAATTCTAGGCAATGTTAAGTGAGATGATTACTGTTGGTTTACATAGGAAAAATTTTATTCCTGAATATTTACCCAAAACATAGATTAAAAGATTTTTCTGGAAATAAAATTGGCTTACAAAGGAGAAAAGACTGTCTTACTTTGTATACAGTTTGAACGTGGGTCCAATAGCTAATTTAGTTGTGTGAGATTTTCACTAGTGTCATTTACCTCTCACAATTTACTGAGTATGGAGTGATGTGTGTGGAGTGATAAAAATGACAGGTAATTAAGATTCAAAATAGATTTTAATTAATTTTACTAAAAATAAATCAGCTTTTAAAATACTAAAGTGTAACTTGATGAGTGAGGAAGACCAGGTATGGAGAAGGCAGAGTGTCATGGTTAATTGTGGTCATTCCTGTATACCAAGGAGTTTAAGTTAAAGTAGGGCTAAGCTTGTTATAATAGTTATCATTTTTTCAACGTTACCATGTACCAAAGACTAAGTGCTTTCAAGGCATGACCTTGTTTAATCCTCACAATAATCCTGAGAAACAGCTGCAATTAGTATCTCCACTTTAGATATGAAGAAACTGAAAGTTATGGACACTATGTGAATTGTCCATTGTTACTTTAATAATCAAAATGCTGGTTAAACTTTTGTAACAAGAACCAGAATAATAGAAGTTCAAGACTGATGATATGGTAGCCCCTGCAGGAGTATAAGATGGCAGCTTTAGCTCCTGCCATTGTGTCTTAATTCCTTCAATGGGAAGAATGGAAGAAGGAAATGCAGAAAATTCTCCTTTCCTTTTAAGAAATGAACCAGGCGTTTGCTTATATTATATTCGCTCACACTCCATTGTGCAGAATACAGAAACATGTCCATATCTAGTTGTAAGGGCTGAAAACAGTCTTTAGCTGAGTGGCTATGTTCTAGGCAAAACTATTTTTTCAGAAGTGGAGAACAGATACCGGGGGTACACAGTCATCTCTTTGAAAGCAAATTACTACCATGGATCAAATGTATATGTACCCTTCTTCCCACACACAGAACATACTCAACCCTTCTCCAAGTAACAATCCCAAAGGCCATCGTTACTGTATCCAGTTCAAAGTCTAGGAATAAGTTGCCATTCTTTCCATTATGTCTGGATATCGATCCTCATGGTCTGACCCACTACAAAATAAAAGTTATCTGCTGATCCTCACCCACAACCAGCATACACCTAGTATAGAATAACAGATTAAGAACAGGTTTGCTGCCATAAAACTGCTATTGAGAAGTGGAAAGAATGAAAACAGACATTAATCACTATTCCATAGTAATTAGCAAATCCCATTGAGCAGAAATTACAAAAATCATCTGCTCTGCGTTCTTCAGAAATGGAATAACAGCCTTGGCTGCCAGATCTGGTGGTCTCTGAGTCTGTACTCCAGGGGTATAGGTGGGACTCCCTTGTACATTGTCCCCCCTGGACTTGCTTTACACTCTAAGAGGTTGTTACTTGTTCCTTGTACATGTCCATTGGAGATAATTAATTTCTTGTGGGCTGTAGAGCTTTTAATTTGATTTCTATTGGCAAGGTTTTAGGACTTGGGATTGTTTTGTGAGCAGTCACAGGCTTGTGGTTCCTTTGGCAAAACAAATACAAAAAAATTGGAAGCCTTCACGCACATACATTTCCAGATAGTTTCATATATAAAAAAGTGTTCCTAATCATAGCATGTTCCTAAGAGCTGCTTCAAAATCCTCCAGAGATTTTGTGAAAACAGTGCGGGTGTAGAAAAGCTGACATCACCCTTTGGAAGTGGGTGTGGTTCTTCCTTGACTGGAATCTCTAATGACTTCCTGGTATATTTAGCTTCATCTCTTACCTTCGTTTTCCCTAGTTTACCATCTCTCTTCACTTGATCCTAACCACTTTGTTTGATTTTTCTAAAGTCTTTTTCTTCTTTTAGTCTTTCAGCAAATATCTGAGGTGCCTATTCCATGCAAGGCACAGTGCTAGGCACTGAGGATATAATGATGAACAGGTGTGATTTCTACTCCCATGGAGTTTACTGTCTGGTTGGGAGTAAGACAGTAAACAGAAGAACATTTTAATTTTGATTTAAATATTATTCTAATAAAGTACACAATAAAAAAGTGTAGTGAATTCAAACACTAATGACTTTTAATATCCAATTTCGACACAATTTTGATCTATTCTTTACCCTGTTAAAGAATCAATTGTCTCTCCTCAATTCTTCTAATAGCTGCTCTTATCACTAGTCACGTTCATGATGTTCAGGTCTCAGTTTGGCTTGAGGAATAAATAGTCTCATTCATTTCCTCTAGAAAATAAAGTACAACATTAGTTTTTCACTGGGACTGCTATATAATCAATAAACACTCTTTTGTTATTGATTAAAGACTGTAATGTATCCTTAAGTGAAATTTAACTTGATTAAATTCTATATGCTTTCCATTAATCTCTTAATAGCGTACTCAAAGACTACAATTATCGGAAAAGAAATTTTTCCCCTTTAATCTTTGGAGCTATCCACTAAAATTTATGCTTTTAGCAGGTATCACCTTAAGAACTAGGATTACTGTCAAAGACTACTGTGAACAATATTCACACTTGTACTTCAGTTTGACAACTACGAAGATATTTTTGTTATGCACTGTAGATTCACTTGGTGTTTTTACATCTGAAGTGCATTTTCTCTAACTGCCACATGCAGTTTCTATGGTTACAGGCTAATTCCATTTCTATTTTTGCCTTTAAGAGACCATACTGCTATACATGGAATCAAAGCCAAGAAGAACTTAGCCCTAATGCTTCCTCTTTGGATTTTGTTTTTAATACAACAATCTTCAGTACAAGATTGGTTTCATGTTATGAATCTATTAACTATGATTAAGTGTAATCCTTTGGAAAGTAAATTCATGGAATTTTCCTCCTCTTTCTTATCTGTCTACCACAAAGACTGCATTTGTGGTGGGGCCTCGTTAGTCATTTACCAAGGTTCCAGTGTCTCATATAAGACTTGTGCCAGAAAAACCATCCTTCCAAAAGCACAGTGTGACTCTGTTAATTTTCTTTCTTCTGTGAATCTATTTTTCCCTATTTTGAGAAGAAAAAAACTTTAAAAAACTCACATTTTTCTTTATTATATTACTTCTGATCTTAACTATTCCTTTCCCAAATAATTTGAAGCTACTGTCTGATAGACAAAATTCTTGTTGCTGGTGATTAAAGCAAACAAAAACACCATCTCCTGCTTTAGCAAGCCCTATAATTCATATAAATAGTGATAAAAGTGAGCCAAATCAGTATGATAGGATCCTATTCAACAAGACATGATCACTGAGGGTTGATTTTCTTATGTTGAACATCTTTCATTTCTTGGGTAACTCTCACTTGGTCAAGTTGTATAATCTTTTTAATATGCTGCTGGATTTGGCTTGCTAGCATTTTGTTCAGAATTTTTACATCTGTTTTTATAAGAGAATTTGGTTTGTGTTTTTCTTTTCTTCTGATGCTTTGTCTTCAGTAGCAGTATCAGGGTAAAGCTGGCTTCATAGAATGAGTTAGAAAGTGTTCCTTCCGTTTTTTTATTTTTATTTTTAGAAAGAGTTTGAGAAGGATTGATGTTAGTTATTAAATGTTTGGTAGAATTGACCAGTAAAGCCATCCGGTCCTAGACTTTCCCTGGCCCTGAATTTTTCTTTGTTGGGAGATTTTTGATTGCTGATTCAATCTCTTTACTTGTTATAGATCTATTGGGGTTTTCCATTCCTTCTTCAATCAGCTTAGGCAATTTGTGTGTTTCCAGGAATTTTTCCATTTCTTTTAGGTTATCTACTTTTTTTTTTTTTTTTAACATACAACTGTTCATAGTATTCCCTCATACTCCTCTTTATTTCTGAAAGGTCAATAGTTTATCCCCACTTTCATTTCTGATTTTAGTTGTTCATGTCTTCTCTCTTTTTTCTTTGTCAGTCTAAAGTTTTGTCAGAAATAAAGAAATATAAAAAAAAATCTATTATATATTAAACTTTCTAATGGATGGTTATCAAATTCTGAGTAAGGGAATGTTATTGATCCTTAGTAAACTGGGGTCAGGATAGATAAGAAATATTCTAAAAAGTAAAGATTTAGGGAGACTAATTTTAGAAGAACCATTAATACCAAGCAGACAATTAATAATCATAATTTTCACAATCTCTCATTCTGATGACTCTAGTTGTAAAGTAAAAAAAAAATGACTTAGAAAAAGCTGAGTTTAATATGGCATAATTCCCAATAAGATTTCTTAGGAGATATTTAGAAAAAATCTAGACTTTGTTGATTTGAGCCCACAAGTCTTCATGACCATAAAAGCAGGAGAATATCAATGGAAGAATTAATAATAATTCTGTATGCAATACTAAGCTTTTTCAAAGAAGTACCTGCTATATAAATGAAACAAAGATGGTCTTTGTATATTGGTCCTTAAGTTGTTACTCCTTCATAGCAAGATGAGCTCAAAAGCCCTCTGCTGCCAAGTTCAAAATTTTATACATACAATTGCTTTAAACATAGCTCATACTAGCAGACTTTTAGCCTTATGGCCTGCCTGATTTGCATCTCTGGAGAAACTATGCCCAATATCTACTAGCCATAGAGTAGATAAACTCTCAGGCTATAAAGACCCAAACTACTGCTGCCCTTCTGGGCTCTCTAACCCAGACACTCCACACCATGTTGCTGAGCAACATCCATCTAGATACACTGAAGTCCCTATCTGATCCCTCTCTCCCTTAAGAGTTTTCTTGCTCTCCTCTTCTGGATTGTATCCCCCTCCTCAACATTATAACCTCTGGACAATCTCTTGCTATGGTAGACCTCACCTGAATGTAAACCTGTTAGAGTGTCACTCAGATAAACTTGTGTGTGCTACTGCCTCTGCGTAGTTATATCTTTTCGTTGATCAGCCCAAATCCTGAGACTCCCTTATAGTACCTTCTATTAGATAGGGGTGGCAGACCTCCACATTTTCATTGTAAAAACAAACATACAATTCAAAACAAAAGAGAGGCCGACTTGGGTTTTGTATGTAGAAATTGCACGTGCAAAAGTCTCGCTGTGAGAAGCGAGAAAGAACTTGACACTTTTGAGGGGCTGAGAGGTGGCAAGTGCACCTGGAGCATAGTGTATGAGGTAGCAAGTAGCACACAGTGAAGCTGGAGAGATTGGTGAGGCCAGACTGTTTAAGGCCTAATAAATCGTGATAAAGAGGTTGCATTTTTATTCCATGTACAATAGGAAGCCACTGAAGATTTTACTTAGGGGAATGACAAAATCTAATGATGCTATAATAATCTTTTAATGATGAATGTAAAAGAGGCAGAATAAAATTTTTATTTAGAGCACAAACTGAGCCAAGTAAGAACATGCATAGAAAAATGAGTCGGTGAAAAAAAAAGACAAGAAAAGGACTTGTCTTTTCTTTAAACTTTTTTTGGGTAGTATTTATTTATTTATTGCAGTATTGTAGTGTTGATTGTAGCATTTCAGTATTTATTTATTGTACTAGTTATGTGTTTCATAGCTAGTTAGCAAATATAAAACTGTGCTAACATTTTATTTTTATTTTTTTAACAACTTTATTGGATTATAATTGCTTTACAATGTTGTGTTAGTTTCTGCTGTACAACAAAGTGAATCAGCTATACGTATACGTATATCCCCTCCTTCCTGAGCCTCCCTCCCTCCCTCCCCATCCCACCCCTCTAGGTCATCACAAAGCACCAAGCTGATCTCCCTGTGCTATACAGCAGCTTCCCACTAGCTATCTGTTTTACACATGGTAGTGTATATATGTCAGTGCTACTCTCTCAATTTGTCCCACCCTCCCCTTCTTCCCACCCTGTGTCCACAAGTCTGTTCTCTATGTTTGCGTCTCTATTCCTGTCCTGCCACTAGGTTGATCAGTACCATTTTTTTAGATTCCATATATATGTGTTAGCATACGGTATTTGTTTTCTCTTTCTGACTTACTCCACTCTGTATGACAGACTTTAGGTCCATCCACCTCACTACAAATGACTCAATAGGAGGACAATAAGAGGGAGAAGGTAAAGCATGGAATTAGGATGATGTAGTAACAGGCTGCAGCATTATCCAGAGAGGCATGTAGGTAGCTTGGAATAGGTGGTTGCAGCGGGCATGGAGACACAAGCTAGGACTTGAGACACGTTGTGCAGAGACAACAGGCTTGCTGGTAGTTTAGATGGTGGATTTTATGAAGAAGTTTTCTGACCTGAGCAACTGTGTGGGTGCTGTTGCCATGTTAAGAAATGAAAAAGAATGTGGGAAGAACACGTTTTAGTTAGTTCTATTTTGAATGTGCTGGGTTACGGTGCCTTTGAAACATCCAAGTAACGATGTTAAGAAAAATGTAAGAACTGGAGCTCTGAAGAGAGTTCCTATCAATACGGGATTCATCAGAGTAGACAGAATGAGCCTTAAAGGTCAGTCCCAAAGGAGGGTGAAATTAGCATTTTAGGTGGATAAATAAGAAGGTAAGGCATGAAAAAAAAATAGTTACAATTGCACTGTGAAATACTCAATTCTAGCGTAAAGAGTTGGAACTTCAGTTGGAAGGTGACGGGGAGTTATTGAATATTTTGTGCAGGAAGAACCTTATATGAACAGAGATTAATGAATACTAATCTGGCAGTAGTAAGCTGGATAGGTTGAGAGAGAAAACTGAAGTGAGGGATATGAAATATAAAGCAGTTTCATCATTATCAAATTATCAAAGACTTTTAAAAAGTGCGACCCAGCAAATGTGAGAGTAAGTAGAATGTATGATGGCTGAGAATGGGTATTGCTCCAAACTTTTGAGAAAGGAATTTTCTTAAAAAAAAAGAGAGAGATATCATGTATAAGCTCATTCGATTTGTCTCAGAAATATCAATTCAAGGAATTTATATTAAGAGGAAGAAAAAATTTCACAGAACCCTAAAACAGAAAAATTCTTACATACAATCATTACAGTACTCTTTAAATAATAAAAACAGAATAATTAGTTAAATAAATTCTAGTACGTTTACATGAAATAATAATATGAAACCATTAAAACAATGTTTATGTAGTTATTTAACAATGAAGGAAACATTATAATTAGGCAGATTATATAATTAAAAACTAAAAACTAAACTATGTGAAACATTCACAGAAAATGGTCTAGTGAGATTAACGATGCCTTTTTCTTTTCCCTTTCTGAATTTTCCATTGTTCAAATAATGACCACAGAGAAGGATTAAAAAAAACTACCAAAAAGGAAAAGCAATTGTAGACATTTAAACTTAAACTAATAAAGGGATGAATCAGTGTGCTGATCTAAATGGAAATATAAGAGCCAATTTGCATAGGAATTATCATTAAAATTTTCAATATTTACTGAGTACTTACTCTGGTCGACATTCTGTTAAACATTTTAAATTCACTATCCTATTTCATTCTCACAATACACTTAAATGATTAAAGCCAATACTATACCCATTTTATAGATAAGAGAGTTTTGTTAAATTGCAACAGGTTCATTTTAGTAAGTTGACATGCCAAGATTCAGATCCATCTCTGTGTAACTCAGAACCACTGTGCAATAAATTTAGGCAGCTCTGAAAGGGGGATGGTTGAAGTTATCGTGATGGATGAGATCAGTAAAAGAAATGAGACGAGAATCTTGTGGAAAGATCCCAATTCAAGCATGGGAGAAATAAGGAAGTCATTGTTAATGCAAGTTTGCTTGGAACCTGATATCCCGTCCCCGGTGTGGGTGTTTTGCTTGAGTCAGATCATCAACTTAGCATCTCGGACACACTCCTCTCAGTACCAACTCCATTCCTTTTTCTCCAGTAGCTTCCTCTTTCTGACAGGCCTCTACCCTCTGAACCCAGCTGAATGCTAACACTCTTCCTGTTCTCAGCATTGGAGATTTCCCAGAAAACTGCACACCACTCTCAACTTCGCTCAGTGCTCTTATGAGGCTGTGATGTGGAGTTAAAAAAGACAATTCTAGCTTAGATGTATATCAATTTTAATATTACTAAGAAGTTAACCTAGGGTTCAACCAGTTCGTGAATTGAAAGTGCAAAATCTGGTTGTATAAATAACTGAGGCTCTTTAAGACCCCTGGTGTACAATTGCTCTGAAGGAGTTAGAGCAGAAAAAACTGGAAAAAAATGTAGGTTCTTGTGATACATTTATTAGCTGATGAGTTGAAAAAGAGAGACTGTTAATAAAGTGCATTGATTTACAGATCTTTCAATCAGTCTAGGATATTCTATGCTGCATTAACTTTGGCACAGAAAGTGGAATCAATTTTACTATTCTCAGTTTTCACACCCTATTGTTATACGCCATTTTGTTTTTCAGATTAAACTCTTCTCCAGCTTTACTGTCTTCAGAGTGAGTACACTGAACAGAAGATAGGAAACATTGTTCAGAAATCACTGTCCTGTGATATTCAGAGCTTTGTATTCATCATTGATCAGTCATTACATAAGGCCAACTAGGACATCTATATCCTTAATCAAGAGTGCAGAGTCTCTCATAGCCAAGATCAACATGTGAAGGCAGAATTAATTGCTCTGGGTGTCATTTATTGATCTTGTGTTGTGTGAGGCAGACATGCCCATTTTTATTATCTGCTTAATTGAAAAGCAAAAACACTAATAATAAAGTTCATTGATGTCCAAATTTTCAAAAGCTGGTGACTATGTCACAAAGGCAATCTTTAATTTTCAAACCTTCTTCTGCTGTTAGTTTGGCTTGAATAAACAAGAAGAGGTTCAGTAAATATGACTGGATAACAAGGTTTAGCTTCACCAGGAATACCTATCCCCTTTTGTGGACATAATTTTTGCATGTTAAAGCCATGATCTATCTTAAAAGTAGAGGTAATAACATTTAGATTATTTAAAAACACAACATGATACTTATAAAATTTCTTAGCATCTTTCTTATGTATGAATATTTTTTTCTTTTTTTTCCCCTTTGTTGTAAAACATTTGTAATCTTAACAGGAAAAATACATTTATCATCTTTGGTTGTTTGATTGGTGTTATTTAATACTTTTACATTTTTATCCACTCATTTGGTGAATTTCAGAAGCATAAGGATGCCATTTAGTGGCCCACAGGGATGAGTGTGCTTGTTTTTAACGTAATGTATTCATAGTAAGGTAGAATGACTCTACTTGATATAGGGAACATTATCATGGAGCAAAGGAAAATGAGTTCAGAACTCAGGACAGTTCTTATAAAGGTATCAGTTATCTGAATTTTCCAACTAAAGTTATTTTCAAGTCTAAGTAGAAAAACATTTATTTTAGGAGACCAAGGTTAAGATTCCATCACTGCTGCTAACTTACCTTGTGAATTCACTTGATGACTTAGTCTGTGCTTCAAACTCTTATTCTATGTCTTAGTCATATCTGAAAAAAAAAAGTGGTTGAACTAGACCTAGGTCAACACATACATGGAGAATATTGCATCAATCTTGCCCACAGCTGGCCATGGAATGTCATTATTTCTCTCCAAAACAAGAACAAGTATCACTATTTTCCTCAGTACAATACTCTTGGCAGCCTTAATGTCAATCAGAGTTGGCATATATGTTGAAACCTGTATAATTATTTGGAATACATTTACTAATGTCTTTCCTGGATCTAAAATTCTATATTTCTGCACAAAGTTTATTATTGACAGTAGTAAAATATTATTTTGACTTAAATTTATGATGCATTTTAACTCTATATTATACCTATTCAATACTCATATCTTAAGATTTGTGACTGTATATTATTAGATACTTATTATTAGATACTATACTTATTAGATACTTATACTAGAATTCTTGAATAATTGGGTCTTTCAATACATAAATATTTAGGACCTGAAGGATATTTTTCACCACTTTAATTAAAGAACAATTAAAATTATCTTACTGATTTTGAGATACAGTTTATTCTCTGACTCATTTAATGCTAAATCTGTCACTGGAGTAATCTAGTGAATCCAGTGTTCCTTTAGGAAATACAGTTCAAATTTGTTTTGCCCTTTGAATTCAAGAATTCACTACTTGCAATCTTTTTGGTTAATATTTGACCTCTTTTAAGTTTCTTCATAGATTTACCCTATGAGAGTTGCCTGAACTATCTTGACAGGTACTGTACTGGTTTGCTAGAACTGCTATAACAAATTACTTCAACCTTGGTGCATTAAAACAATACAAATCTATTTTCTTACAGTACTGGAAGGCAGAAGTCAAAATTAGTTCAAAAGGGCCTAAATCAATGTGTCAGCAGGGCTATGGTCCTTTGGGAAGCTCTAGAGGAGAATCCTCTGCCTTGCTTTTTCCAGCTTCAGCAGCTATATTCTTTGCATTCCTTGGCTTGTGGACCCTTCCTCCATCTTCAAAGCCAGCAGCATGGTGTCTTCAAATCTCTCTCTTTCTGCTGAGGTCATCTCATTACCTTTTCTTCTCTCTCTCTGTGTTGCTCTTATAAGGAATATCTCCCTTTGTTTTCCTCTTATAAGGGCACTTGATTATATTTAAACCCACCTGGATAACCCAGGATAATCTCTGCATCTTAAGTTCCTTAATTTAGTCACATCTGCGAAGTCTCTTTTTAAGGTAACATTCATAGGCTCCAGGGATTAGGATCTAAAAATCTCTTTGGGGGTCTTTATTTCAGCTTATCACAGATGCCACAGAGAGACAGTTTATAATATCGAAAATAAGGAAAACAAATTATCTGTCAAGATTCATGAATATATTCATGGTATCTCAAGTTCTGAGGAGGAAATGTCATGACTTTCTAGTTACATACAACTAAAACTGCAATGGTACTATTGCCCTATTGTTGGTTAAAAAATCTTTTAGTGTGATGATATAATTGTATTAAATCATGTTTGTAACCTGAATCTCTTTGTGACTAAGGTTATGTGTATTTTTTTTTAAACCTAGCTGAATTGAGGCATAGTCTATGCCTATGTACATGATCATGTCACAATATTCCACTCGTATTATGATTCATCTTTCTTATACCTACAGTTATGCCAGAAGGGAAATATTCAACCATGGAAAATATGATGGAAAATTTAATTGTCCATTTAACAAATATTTACTGAACATCTTCTATGTACCAGGCACTCCTCTTAGAACTGTGGCTATATGCATAAACCAAATAGTCAAAGTCCCCTGCTATAGTGTTTAAGGCAGGGGGCGGGCAAATTATGCTCAGAGACTGAGATTGTTTTTGCCAGTAGTATATTTAACATAAGTTCATTGCAGATATTTCACAAGCCAATAGCATACAGGGTAATGTCTCTTAATAAGCCAATAAAGAAATAACATACTCCAAACAAATGAAAAATGAATTACTCTATTGTTCCATGCAAGGGGACATGAAAGGAATAAGTCCAGATTTAGTTGAGATGTACCTTGTCTACGCATTTTGGTTTCTTGGGAGCATCAGCTTTGCCAGTGGAGAGCTGACATCCAGCTGCAGCGCAAAAATAAAGGTGCCTTGTTGCTGGAGCACGTTGCTAGGGAACGAGGGCGCTGTGTTGACGGGCAGGCTGATCTCCTTGGGAGGGAGGGGGCTGCTGCACGGTTTGTCCTCACTGCCAATAAAGAAGTCACCTTTATCATGGCAGGAGCTAATGTCCCAAGGTCTTCGGAGAGCGAGATCAGCAAAGGGTAGCTTTTCCCAGAGGGAACCTGAAACTCTCTCGGTATTCATGGCCTGTCTAATCCTTCCCTTGTCTTACTTGCTTCTTCACGAGTTCTTGGTTTACAAGCTCCCAGCTGAGGCCCTCAGCAGCTGAGCTCTGAGGGCTTATCAGCCACAGCAGATGAGATGATGACATCCTGACACAGCTTCCTTCATTCTTGTATCAAAATAAGTTTTAACAACTTTTTTTCGGTCTTTGCCATAAACAAGTGGATTAAAACAACTTCACCTAAGTCATAAACCAGTGGATTTGAAACCATATCAGACTGGTACAGAATACTTGCCCTTATGATGTTTGCATTCTAGTTGGGGGAACATGAAATGTAATAGTAGTCTACTGTCTCAGGAAGCACGAAAATCCATTTTTTCATTAGAATAAAACATGAAAACAAGAAAAATTTATGACTGTTAGATTGTCCTCTGATTTATCCTCTCCCTTTCCTTCTTTCTTTACCCACTCTCCAGAAACATCTCCCACACATGTGGGCACTTTTAAAATAGAAATCTTTCAATTGCTCTACACCTCTGGAACAGTGCAGTACTACAGGCCTGAGCAGTTTCAGCCCATAAAGTTGGTCCCATTTGCTTTATCAGTAACCTACTTGATAAGCATGGTTTTCAAAAGGCATCTGGAATAACTGAAAAACATGCTACAATTTCTATATGTGCTATCAAATTGGATATAATTCTTGGCCATCCTCTAGGCGGTTTGCTGTGCCCCCCACCTTACTACCTTTGGAGAACATGTGCTTCCCAGAAAAGAGCAGCAGGCCATTTCTCTAACAACCCCAAGGCGAAAGAGTGTTTACCCCCGGGGCACACAGTGTTTGGGGTTGTCAAAATGGTACTTACTGAAATTTGATGAGGCTAGAAATCAGTAGCATTATAATGTGGGCCCTCCAGTGACAGAGAAATGGACTTTGATCATGTAAATTTTATTTCACTTTTAGTTCTTTTTTTTAAAAAAAATAGAAAATGGAGAGAGACAAATAAATTCAAAGATATGAATACATCAATCTATGAGGAGCTAAAATGTTCCCTAAAATATAGTCTTTTCATGTGTAAAATTGGTTTACTGATTCTATAGAAATTATTTTTTAACAGTCTGATTATCATACCTATTAGGATGTCAATTAGGATATAATTGCCTTTGGGGATTAATTTCATTTAGCTAATGCAAATATTTGTTGATCCCTTTTTAATATCCTTGTAGTTCAAATAAATTATCATGGACACTATGTTAAAAGCTTTGTAAATGTTTACATGGGCTGGAAACTCAAGGACGTTTCTAAATTATCAAATACTGAGAAATAAATCAATGTTAACTTGTATGACTCTGAAAGTTAAATTGCATTTGGCAATATCTATATTCATGCTAGTGCTATGAATATACATAAAAGAAGGTTACAATCTAAGGTTTTCTCTGTTCCGCACGTCAAAGGTTAACTGTAGGCTTGGGTAACATATAACTAGTGAGGAGTGGGGGCTTGCTGTCTAAGGAGCTGCATTTTAGTTTGTTGTAACAGAATCGTACTCTTAGGTCTTCATCTACTTCACTGAAAGCCTTCTGTGATCCACATGTGACAATCACTATTCTTTTGTTCTTGTAGTACCATATTTAAATGACATTTTCATAATTTTAAGTTCTACTAAATTTGACATTTTCTATTTTTATCATCACCTACACAAAGTAAATCAATGAATGATGAATAAGGCAAGCAGAGAGCAACAGCTTGGTTGTGGCTTGTAGAAGTAATTAAGGGGCTGCATAAATAGGAAAAGTGCTTTGTGTCTCTAGAAACACTATAACTACCTCATAATTCTCCATATGTCCCAGTAATGTTACATGTAGCAGATGCTCAATAAATATTTACTAAGTGATGCAAATGAATGGGTTTCATGCTTATAGTTCTGTAATAATACTTGAACATCAGACTTTTTCACATATTGAATCTAAGCATCTATCTTTAAAAAAAAATCTATAAAGACATAAGTGAGACAAAGCCCTGTCTATAGACTTCAGAACTCTATCAGAAATTCTATAATGCTCTTTTATACTTTATGTACATGTGATTAACTGAATGATATTTTCTTTAAGGATACATTAGAATAGCAAATAAATGTATCTCCCAAGAATAAATGTAGCAGTAGAGAGTTAGGAAATTAAATTAAAAAGCCTATAGAAAGTTCTCATTAAATCAACTTGAGTATTTCTCCCAGTGTGTTCCTGCAGCGACACAGAAGGACAAGTCGAGCTTTAAAATTCCTGCTATTGGGCTTCCCTGGTGGCGCAGTGGTTGAGAATCTGCCTGCCAATGCAGGGGACAGGTTCGAGCCCTGGTCTGGGAAGATCCCACATGCCGCGGAGCAACTAGGCCCATGAGCCACAACTACTGAGCCTGCACGTCTGGAGCCTGTGCTCCGCAACAAGAGAGGCCGCGATAGTGAAGAGGCCCGCGCACCGTGATGAAGAGTGGCCCCCGCTTGCCGCAACTAGAGAAAGCCCTCGCACAGAGACGAAGACCCAACACAGCCAAAAATAAATATAAAAATAAATAAATAAAAGATTACTATTAAAAAAAAATTCCTGCTATTTGTAGATGTTGACATTATAGAAAAGTGGCAGAATCAAGCTTATCCATTCTAGCTCTGCAGAATTCTTAACTAACACTGTATTCAGTGTCAGCAAGGGCCTGCCCTAGACAGTGCCTCCAATTTGTTTTTGGTTCCTGTCCAGGACCCTATGACCCTGATTTTCAAACTCTTCAGCCTCCCACTTCAGCTGCTTCTGAAGGTTTTTCTGGTTCATAACTGAAAGTCAATTGATCGCTTTATAGACATTAACTGAAACCACTTAGATATTACATCTCCTTGTAGGTTTTAGTTAAAATGGGTAATCCTTTTGTTAACAACCCTCATCTACAAGCCCGTTTATGTACGAGACACAACTGTTTCATGTTTATTACTCGTTAGTTTTTGCAGCATTTTGTCTTTATGAGGTAGCTATCATACCTCGCGATATGACAGCTTTTATTTAACTCATGAGGACACTTAGATTAAGAAAAATTTAATAACTTGCCCACAGACCCCTGACTTTGGGGCCCTTCATGGCAGTGGCTTTTCCCACTGAGTCCTCTCTCTGCTGTGTAGGCCAAACTTACTTCCAACTTGCATTTGTGAACTTATTATATTTCTTGATTCCTGATCCCCAGTTTTTGTTGGTTTAAATCAGATTTTCTTTGACTTTGGATATTGTCAGGCAGGCCTTACTTCTTCTGGCTTCTAGCTAACCGACTTTTTTTCACCCAATTCTATGACTGTTTTTATAGTTTAAAAAGATTTGACTGCTCCCCATCTGTGGTTACAGACAAAGTGTTCTGAGGTCTGGAGCTTAGAAATTGGATTAGAAAAGTGAATCATCAAATAAATAAGAAAGATGTGAATGTAGTTTTCTTTTCTCTCATGGTTTAACTAGGGGAGAGGTAGATGAACAAAACTTCTGTGTTATAACTGGATGTCGTTTTCTAGGTGTAAGCACATTTCTCATAAACCTTCTTGCTTGGGAAGCCCACTAGCACAATTTTTCATTAGCATTATGATCATGGGGCTAAGGAGGTAAAATCAAATTTGGTTTAAATAAAGTATCTTTGCTAAGTTAATATCAAGTTATGTTCTATCAATGCTCAGGTTAAACAGGGTTAAAGCTAGAAGGAATCATTGATATTCTGAGATTTATTGACAATTTATTGGTCTCCAGCAAAGTTTGGTATAAAAATGCAATCTGTATAACAGTTGATTAAATGTCTTCATCAAAAACTAAGAATGTATGACGGGGCTTGTCTCAATTTTAACATGTTAATTTAAAAATTTGTTACTTTTCTGTGGCTCTGTTATTTCAATATCCTTTCATTAGCTTCTGTTATACTCATATGAATTGGCATTCTTTGCAGTAAATGTCCAGTTAGTACAGTTTGGGACTATTATTGCATGAAAAAACACTATAATATTTGAGCTGTAGAAATAAATTTGTTGAAAATGTTTTTAAAGCACTTAAACTTTCATACTCATAATTTGTAATTAAGAAACATATGGTAAAGAGACAAAGAGAGAAAAGTATTAGCAGCCTCTCTCAGTGGGGTCTTATATCTGTACCTTGACAGGGAGACTCTAGGCTCAAGGTCACATCCTCATATTTTGAGACTCAGAATGTTCAGGTCAGCAGAAAACTCTACTTAATACAAGTTGTTCAGTTACTTTTTGATTGCTTGTCTTAGACCAGTAAAATTGGCTTGACCATAATCAGAGCAAAGGGATATAGTAGTCATGAAGGATATTTGATATATCTTTTGCTGCAACATACCTAACCAGAGAATATAGTTACGCCATGCAGATCTTGGTTACTCCATCATTATCTTAGATCTAGTGTTATAATTATAGTCTTTTTTTTTGAGACTTTTATCGAATAGGTAAATTTGACTGTTTTCTCTTTTGATCTTCCTTTTACATACTTCTATGTTTCCAGTGTTCTTTCACTCATGTTGACCAGTTACACAATTTATATCCTGGATCGTACTGAACAAAGTTTATTTCATGTGCTCCTTCCTTTTAGCCTTCATATGAAATGCTGCCCTCATCTCATGCCAGTGAAATAAATTATCTACTCTCTTAGTAACTATTTGTCTTTTGGATGGTATCTTGGGACTCACATCACATCAAGTTACTTAATGACACTTAAGAGATATTTTAATCAGACTATTTATTAGAGTCCATATTTTATTTGGCTTATTAAATCTACTTACTAACTTTCCTTTTAGTGATAAAGTGATATTTTCTAAGCTTGTCCTCAAATTCTGGGGGTTATACTTTAAGAGTCTACAACACACTGTTCACCACTACATGTAATGGCAAGGTAACATTTTATAAAGTAATAAATGAAGCTGTATGGACATAATCATTAGTTCCTTAATGAAGAGACAAAATTTGCCACTGAGGTATATCATCTAAAAGTTTTTCAAATCAGTTTGCTTTTCTATAACGAGGGGGAATTTCCCAGCTAATTTTTTCTTGTTATTGGTTGGAAATAGAGGGAATATAAATGAACTGGGGAGTGTTCTTGCCTCTTGGCTGCTTATGCTTTGAAGGGCTCTGAATTAGGTACGATGTGAGTGATATATAGTATAGTTAGAATGAATATTCTGCATTCAGTCAGATATCTTATCTTGTTCTTCCTCCAAAGACACATTTTTCTTTAGTTCCACAAGAAAACCCAATGATAGCTGGAAACAATTTTAAAAATATCTTCAAAGAACATATGGATAGGTTCAAATAACCATATCTATCCATAGTTATAAATCATCACAAATGTGAATCTTTGGATACAATTCATGAGAAAGTGATTGTAATGATAGCCTGTGCTTTTGCTATAAGCACTATAAAACAATCTATTAATAAAAAATAGGAAAGTCAGAAACTTTATCCTCATTGGTGAATGCTCTAGGACCAACACAGAAAGCTAAACCCAAAGAAAATACCTGTGACATGAATATCTTTGCTACTTTGTCATCATCTTAGATCTAATTATCTAATTAGAGTCTCCAGAGAATTTAAAATTTTAAAATTTGAAATTTTCTTTCTCATCTTTGATTATATTTTAATATTTCATAGTCACATGTCAATGAATACTCTTCAAGGAGTTCAGTTTTTCTGTTATTATAATCCTTAAAATATTTACCTTTGATTATTTACAAAATATAAGTTAGATCTATCTGCCACATCCAATTATCATGCTAGCTTGGGTCACTTTTGAGTAGAGAGTAGGATTTGTGACATAATTCTGCAATGGTGGACATCCATCTCCTTTTGCTGGCAAAAATTCCTTCTTCTGACATCACAGTCCCTCTTTTCCTTTCAGGAAGTGACCTTCCAATTTTATCAATAGTCATACCTCTTGGCTTTGATACATGTCCCAGACCTTGTAAATCAAAGTTCAAAGTGATTAGTCCAACAATGGGCACTTGATTTAATCCAGCCTGAAGAATTTTGTTGGGAATATTTGGAAAGAAGTGCTCTTTTCATTCAGAATTGCAAAGAGAGAAGATACCTATAGATTGTTTTTCTTCTGTGTGGAAATATTATTAGTTAACTGTTGCTGTATAACAGTATTACCACAAATGACATGGCTTAAAACAACACACTTAAAAAAAAAAAATCTCATCTTTTCTGTGTGTCAGAAGTTTGGACATGGCTTAGCTGGGTCCTTTTCTTTGGGATCTTGCAGGACTGCAGTTATGATATTAACCAGGGTTGCATTTCCAAGCTCATGTGATTGTTAGCAGAAAATTGGATCCACAAGATTATCTCATGGAGTCAGGGTTTGTGATGCCTCAATAGGCTAAAAAGGGGGGTTGGGGTGGTATTATAAAAAGAAAGTAAAACAAAAAAAAGCTTTGAGGTGGCTCATCCACCCCAGCCATCTAGACCTGTGGCTGAAAGTTAAGGTAGTTGTCTCAATGTGGCCAGAGTTTACATAGAATTTTAAAAAGCAGTTCTGGAGTATTTAGCCACGCTTTATAAGACTTGGAAGAGGGGAACAGATTATGCCACAAAGATCCATATCTCACAGTCACATTAGGAACACATCGTCCCCAGGACTTTCCATAAAGTATAAGTGGACAAGAACAGGATATAATAAAAGCCTCATTTGTGTTCATTTTTTAAAAACTCTCTATATTATTAAAACATTGTGTGCTTTCTCTATATATTTAGATATGCATCTGGTGCCTGCAAGCTGTGTAGGTGCTCTTTCAAGGTCAACATTTAGGAGCTCGGCATGCCAAACTGTCACACACTTCTGGCCCAGTCTCCCAAGACAGTGTGTGGGTGCTGTCTCAGGTCAGGTTCTCTAGAAGCAGAGGTTAGGGAACAGGCTTTTGTGAAAGAATTTATTGAGAAGTGCTTTCAATATAAGGAGAAGATAGGAAAAAACAGGAGAAGAAAATTAAGAAATGCCATGCCCTGGGATAGAAATTGCACTACAAGTTGGGCCATCTTGAGAAGATGCTCTGCCTTTTGTAACTCCATGATAGTCAGTCATTGGTTGCTGGCTGTTAGGTGTTATGGCATAAGCAATTCTCTGGAGAAAGGGGAAGCTATGAGCCTTAGCAGCCACCATACATAGCCATCGGTAGATGGGTGAACCTAGTAGCTATCAATTTATCTTCTTAGCTTCTGGGGCAGGTGGGAACATGATTACTTCCTGTTATGTATACGGTATTCTAGATTGCAAGTAAAAGGGAGATTTCACTAGGCATCCCATTGTGCCCAGGAAACTCCATGCAAACTTACAAATGAAGCGAAGGGCATCAGTTGAAAAAAATGCATAATATCATGCAGGTGAACTGAATTTTCATAGGTAAATTATATACATGTAGATACTAATGGGTTATAAAAAGTCAGGATTACTTGAAACACTATTAAAGTTTAGAATATATATCAGGTCATAACGTCCTCTCTTGGCAATGGTGAGAGATTAAGTATTGAACAGTGAGGTGTTGCAAAAAAGAAGGGCTAGTGGTTGTGGAAGAGAGACAGAAAAAGTAGTTCAAAAGTAAATAGAGTGATAGCAAAAAGCACAGGGGCTACACAAATGGACAAGAAATTGAAAAATCAATCCTTGTGTAATTGAGTCAACTGTGGATGATATATGGTACAGAAAAAACTAAGATAAGCAAGAGTTTTCTAGGTCACTATTTTTAAACTGCTACCATCTCCCAATCAATCCTCACACACACATTTACTCTTTAAACATTATCTTAATTTTAAAGGCAGTGGTCTCCAACCTTTTTGGCACCAGGGACCAGTTTCGTGGGAGACAATTTTTCCATGGCCGGGAGAAGGGGGGGTGGGGGGGGTGGTTCAGGCGGTAATGCAAGCGACGGGGAGCGATGGGGAGCGATGGGGAGTGGAAGATGATGACTCGCTCACCCACCCACCACTCACCTCCTGCTGGGGGACCCGGTTCCTAACAGGCAGCAGACCGGCAGCAGCGGTCCACGGCCCCAGGGCTGGGGACCCCGCTTTAAGGCATTTGCATAGTTCATCTCTTTACCTTGGATGCTTTTTCTTCACACTCTATTCTTCCTCTTGGACACCTCCTCCTTCTTTATCAGATTTCAGCTTGTACAGGAGCAGTTCCTCCTAGAATCTTCCCTGACCACTTGAGTTCTTGTTAGTGGTGCTTCTCTTGGGTGCTTCCATAGCACTGGATACATACCACAGAACGCATTCCCAGACTTTATTTTAATAGCATATTTTATGAGCCTGGATTATGATGCTGTAAAGACAGAAAGCATTGTTTTTCAATTTATCTGTGCTTAACACAGAGGCAGGCAGCATAATAATTATACTTACATACTTTATAATAAGTAATTATAAATTATAATTTTATAAATATAAATTATTGTACTTAATAATTTATACTTAAATTACACTTAATACTTCACTGAATAAATTAATGGTCAAATTACTTCAAATGAAATAATTGTATGTATTGGGATGGGATTTTTTTCCAATTTTGTATTCATAAGGTGTTAAAAAATTACAATTATCATTAAGATTCAGGTATTTTAGTTTATCACTAGGGTTAAGCAAAAATAACCATTATATTAAGCCATCAATAGAAATAGACAAAGAAACAGAGGAGTAAAAGTAGAAGGACTTAGAGAATTTATAGAGACATAGAGAGCAGAAGAAATAAAAACATCTAAATAAGAGAGAGAAAAAGAATGCATTTGAGATTGAGGGGAAAATATGGAAGATATAGAGAAAAATTCAAAAGCAGAGCCAAATCAATAGTCATAGGAAAAACTGATTAAAAAGAGGCTAATTAGAGGGAGATAAGTAATACTGATAATAACAGCTGTCAGTCTCTTTGGTATTCAAAAGGCAAGTAACTGCTTTATCTTTTTTAAGATACACAGAAGGCCTAATTCCTTCCAGTATTTTAGAGATACCTTAAAATTAAGACAATAAATTATTCCTAACATTTCCCACCAAGTCAAATTTAGTTTCAGGGTTTATTTGAGTAGGTATAATTTATAATTAAAGCCGTAATGATGGAAAATATCTTTCTACATGAAGAAATTACTATTAATAGCTCTTTAATTTTCAAAGTCTTCATGTTGGATGATATGGCCATAAAGGTCTAACAGGGGGACATAATACTATAAATTATAACCTGTGGTGTGCTCATAAATGTTTACCAGCTAGCTTTCAGGAGAAGGAGGGGAAAGGCCTGGTTTGTAGCATTTGCCATATTCTGTGGTGTAAATACTCCTACTGTGGCCAATTTCAAGATGACAGAACATCACTAGGTGTGGATCTTGGTAGAGATGTGTACAATTAATTCTCATGGCATACAACAGGTGATAAACTATTTTTTTGATATTTAATAAGCATAAAATAAAGGTAATTACCATATATGATTTCTACATGTCTTAGTCAACAGTCTCTCAGTTGCAAGTGCCATAAATCCAACTTAAATTAGCTTAATTTGGTTCTTAAACTCATTGCTTCTTTACATAACTAAAATGGTTAAGATGTAAATCTGATTCTGACATGGTGAGACCCAGAGGTTCAAGTGATTTCAGCTTTCATGAAAGACTTCTATCTTTTCTTCACCCTTCTTTTCTCTGTGCTGGCTACATTTTCAGGGGGCTTTTATGTAGTAGACAGACTTTAGGGTGGTCCCCATGACAGGTACCTCCCTATGTTCATACTCTTCTGTAAACCTATCCTGACCCCATAAAAATGGGACATCTCTGCATTCAAAAAGCTTATGGTCTGGTAATGGAGCTAGATACACATATCAATATACTTAAGTACAAAAGTATAAATTCCAGGAAAGGAGAAACATGTGTTAACCAGCATTGTATTGTTAGTTTTCTTTTTTTTTATATGTATTCACAGATTTTAAAAATAAATTATAAATACCTTGAGATAGTGGCTCTATTTTTCAATTTTCCTTTTCATGTCTATATAAATTTGAATGACAATTTAAAATGCCATTATTATGGCATTTGCTACAATAACTCATAAGGTATCCTGATTTCAATATTGTCCTATTACCAGAAAAATATATCGCTGCCCTTCTAGAGGCACATTTTCTGATTTAGATACCTAATTTCTTTTGTCTAGAATATCTATCATTAGCAGTAAGCCACACTGCTAGAAAAAATAAGATGATACCCTATTTTATAAAAATTTTATCTATTTCTCTTCTGATACTTCTCTTTGTGGTTAGAGCTTCCACTGCTTATAAGTGTTGGATTCTTTTTTTGGGGGGGGACTTTTTTTTTTTGCTTTCATTTGGACAAGATGACTTATGGCTAATATGGTTAATAGCTCAAAAATTTTAGTGTTTGTTATATTCCATTTAAAATGCCATAACCTTTTAAACAATTATCTATAATGATACTCTGAAATGTCTAAAATGTTCATAAAACTAATTTCGGTGCTTTTTTTTCCTTTGCGATTTCTTTTGGAATTCTAACTCTTTTGCAATGATGTTCAGCTAACTGTTATACAGAATGAAGTTGTTAAAAATGAAGCACAAATTTAGACTCAGTGATAAACTTTTCGGTTTTCACTTACCTGGAAATTCTAGTGCTAATGTGTTCAGTTTGAGAGAGGAATAAAAATGTTTCTCAGATTTCAAGGAAGTTACATTGAGAAATAATGGTATGTTATGATCTAATTTTTTGCAAATAGATACAAAGCTCACCTTGAGGCTATTTGCACTATTGGGTAATAAAAGAAAAATAATTCATTTTGTATCACAGTCATTTTTCACCTTTTTGAGTCCTTAAACATTTGTTCAAATGTAGCTGTTCTGAATTTCTAATAGCAACTAGCGCCAAGTACCTTCAGCTCTTGGGGTTTAATATGAAAGTGAGTATGAGTGATTCCCAAACCCTGGGATATGCAGAATTTATATTTCAATGACAAATAAAATATCAAAAATATCTGGCAAATAAAAGAAAAACAAATACCTAATGAAGAGAGAAATAAATAAAACACAATCTATTAAAACTTAATTTTTAGACTGGTATAGTGATTGAATTTCATGTGGAGCATTATAGTTTAACTTTTTTTAAAGCTTACAAAAGTTTAGATGTTTATAACATTTGGGTGACAATTCTCCATCAATCCTCAACATTTCTGCACATTATTTAAGCAAGGCACTGACTGCTCTTTGTCACATTCTATCTTTTCTAGAATGTTCAGGTAGAAAACTATCTTGAAAGTAGAGGTAGTAACCCCTTCCAGAGCAAAGCACAAATATACCTACTGTCCAGTATAATGAAGACAATGCCTTCCTCCAGAACAAACGGCAAGCATGCTTATTAGCCATTATAAAATATTCAAGTTCTCTAAACTCAGAGCTCCTGTCTCATAACCCGACCTACCGCCTGTGTAGCTGTCATCTGACCCACTTCACATAGCCATGTGGGAACTGTGACTTAGGTAAACAGCACAGGAATGCTGATACTCTAGCTACTGCTATTGCTCTGTGTAATCCATCCTTCATTTCTGACCCAGGAGTCGTGTCTTTTGTCAGCATCCATAAGATGACAGTCTAACTTACTGGCCTGGAAATAGGTTAAAATCTCAGACCCTTCAGAGTTCTTGACAATAGACTAATTACTACCTACTGTGGCTGACAACTGAGACATTCTAGAACTATTATAAATAGTTACTAAATACAGCTGTTCAAGTTGTATATTACATAGGCAGGTCTCTAGAACCATAGGCCTGACTTTATAATATTGGTATACCAGGACTACTGAGTGTCACAGACATTCTATTTGGGCTAGTTCTGCAATGATATTTTCATTTGAAAAAAATATTGTAGAATTGTAGATCTCTAGAAGTATTTATTAGGCCTAATTTTATCATCTATATGTTCTAGAACTAAAGGGCTTCACCAGAAATTCTATTTGGGTTTTTTTTTTAAAGACTTCTTTTTTTTTTTAAAAAAAGAGCAGTTTTAGATTCACAGCAAAAATGAGAAGAAGGTACAGAGATTTCCCATATATCCCCTGCCCCCGCACACATACAGCCCACCCCCACTATCAACATCTCACATTAGAGTGGTACACTTGTTGCAATGGATGAACCTACATTGACAAGTCAATATCACATGAAGTCCATAGTTTACATTAGAATTCACTTTTGGTGTTGCATATTTTATGGGATTGGACAAATGTAAAATGACATGTATCCATCATTCTATTGTCATACAGAATAGTTTCACTTCCCTAAAATTCTTCTATGTTACACCTATTGATCCCTCTCTCCCCACAAACCCCTGGTAACCACTGATCTTTTTACCATCTCCATAGTTTTGCTTCTTCCAGAATGTCATATAGTTGAAATCATATAGTATGCCACTTTTTACGATTGGCTTCTTTCACTGTGTAATATACATTTAAAGTTCCTCCATATTTTTTCGTGGCTTAATATCTCAGTTCTTTTTAATGCTGAATACTATTTCTTTATCTGGATTACCATAGTTTATTTATCTGCTCACCTACTGAAGGACATCTTGATTGTACCCAAGTTTTGGCAATTATGAATAAAGCTGCTATAATCATCTATGTGCAGGTTTCTATGTGGATAAACCTTTTCAGCTCCTTTGGGTAAATACCAAGGAGTGATTGTTGGATCCTATGGTAAGAGTATGTTTAGTTTTTAAAGAAACTGCCAAACCACCTTCCAAAGTGGCTGTACAATTTTGCATTCCCATCAGCAATGAATAAGAGCTCCTATCACTCCACATCCTTGCTAGCATTTGTTGTTGTCAGTGTTTTGAATTTTGGCCATTGTGATATGTGTCCAATGATATCTCTTTGTTTTAATTTGCAACTTAATGATGACATATAGTGTAGAGCATTTTTTCATATATTTATTTGCCATCTGTATATCTTCTTCGGTGAGGTGTCTGACTTTTAAGTCAGGTTTTTCATTTTTTTATTGCTGATATTGAAACAGTGCTTTGTATATTTTGGGTAATAGTCCCTTATCATGTATGTCTTTTGCAAATACTTTCTCCCAGTTTGTGGCTTCTCTTCTCATTCTCTTGATGGATTTTTTTATGTAAGGATTTTACATTTGAGTATGTGTGCAATTAATGAGTGTCAAGAAAATTAAGATAGTCACACTTATTTATCATTATGATAACATTTAATCAGAATGCTAACTCTGTTGATCTATTCTGTTTTTAATAATCTCTTTTGATTATTTTAGAAAAGTTTCCACACATTATAGATCTCTCATATAACAACAACACTTTTCACATGAATTCTGGACTTTTATATTTGACTAATGTTCTTTGAAGCTAAAAAAGAAAATAAAATTAAGTCTCTGTCCTAAAAGAAATTACAGTGAGAGGACAGACATGTAAAACAAAACAAATGTCTAAGGTAATCAAGTGGTAACATGAGTGAAGTAAGTCAGGTATGTGAGAAACAATTGAGAGTTTTCACAAGAGTAGTGAACTGAAAAAGTGTCTGGGTTCTAAGTACAAAGTGTTGAATGAAAAAAAATGTAAAACCTAGAAGTTGAGAATTATGTTTTCTTCCGTGGACACACTGAGGACTTAAGCCCAGGAGACAGGCTCTCAGCTCTGAGGCACTGTTTCAAGGATGTAAGGGAGGAGCCAGGTTGTATAGCAGTTTTCGTAAACAAACAAACAAAAAACAAGCCAGGTAGCATCAAAAGATTACTATTAGAAAGAAAAACCAGACCTCTCAAGTTAATGAATTTAGCACTTTTCTATGTAGGGAAAGATGCAAGAGTCTGGGCTCGTTGAAATCATTCCTTTGATGTGTGCCTTAACCACTAGGGCCGGTATACTGTTTTCTCCATCCTGAATCCCCTCAGGGTGCACCTTTGGGGGTGGATGCAGGGGCTGAGGGCTCATGGCTGCAACATCCTTTGTTTACTGAAACGGCAGGCTACATTCTTTGTCCACAAAACTATCATATACTACTTAGCTGTAGCTAATTGTTTCTATGTAGTAACAGGTCATTTTAGTTTCAAGAGAAGCCAGAAATCCAGACTTTGGTGTAAACATTTCAAATTTTAGAATGTGAGGAAGCATGATGTGGACCAAACAGATCTGTGGACCCAGTTAGTCCCTTCAGTCACATTCAACAGCTTCTATTTAACAAATAATTGCAAAATAATATAATGTGGACTATAATAGAGGCATATACAAAGTGTGATGGTAGCATGGAAAAGTTACATATAAAAGGTAATCTTTGAAGCATTCATCCTTGGAAGAATGTATAGGTACATTCCTTAGCATTGCTGAAATTAGGCAAAGGGAACAACATATGGAAAGCATGGAGGCCTGAGAGAGTTTTCCGTGTTTGGGGAACTATTTATCGTCCAATGTGTCTGGACGCAAAGCTCCAGAAAACCCATATGGGATACAGCTAATGGGATATAGAGAATAGTAGATGTTTTTGATCATATTGGCAGAGCCAATTTGTTAGTGTCCTTGAATGCCATGCTTAAGAGCACACGCTAAGTGATGAGGAGGCATTAAATCATTTTGAGTAGGGGATTGTCTAATCCTGTTTGTCTTTCAGAAATCATACTGGTTGTTGTGTTGAAGCTGAATGGAAAGGGAGCCAACTGAAAGCAATTTTCTCAGAAGGGAGAAGGGAACAGGAACCAGAATTCAGGTGACTGAATTGAATTTGGAGAGTAGGAGGAATTCATGTACTTGATATAAAATAATTTCTTGATATGAAGGGATTTAGTTTTGCCTCTGCAGATCAGTATTAGAATTATATTTTATTATATTTTTATGTGAATTAAATTTGTTCTAGATGTTCAAATTAGAATCTTGTTAAAATTAAGATGAAAAATATAAATGCTTTTAATAACATATTTTAAAAGTATTTTCAGAAATTCTAGTTCTTTCAAGAAATGACCTTCTCTCATATTACCTGAAAACAACCCTTTCCTCTCAGACTAGGAAGTAAAGAATATAGCCAATATACCAGTGTGCTTAAAACTGTCTATCTACAATTTCTATCTATCTATCTGTCCATCATCTATCTATCTATCATCTATCATCATCTATCTGTGACCCAGTTGGGAGGTTTCTGGTTATGTCTGAAGCCCAAACTATTGTTTGCTTTACTCAGTATTGTTTTACTTGCAAGTGACAAAGGACAGTCTATATCAGCTTAAACAAATTAAGGGATTACTTGGTTTATGTAACCTAAAAGACCAGGGTTAAGAAAAGTATATCAATTTGAATACTTTTGGGGCATATTTAGGAGAAAACTCAACTGAAAACTTTTAAAAGAACTTATTAGTTCATTAGTTCATTTAATTCAAAAATCAGTTCTGGCTTCTTTTCTCTGTGATTTTCTCTCTTCATACTCCATGTATCAGCTTCATCCTAAAGTTAAGGTTCCTCATGGTGGTTAAATGCCTGAAGCAGATCCAAGTTTCACACTGATACACTGAATGTTCAAGAGGAAAAGAAAACTTCTTTTCCCTCAATCTTTACCCAAGTTCCTACACTTTAATCTTATTGGACCAAGTTAGAACCTTGTCCTAATCCTGAACCAATCACTGTGGACAGAGGAAATGCTATTTACTTACTCACTTAATTCTGAGTTAAATACCCATCTGTAAACTAGTCATTATGGCTTGCAGAGTATGATTAAGGTTAGTGGGGTGAGGCAATTAAGACCCATTCTTCAAATTGTGTCTGGAGTCAATTCCACCAAAATGACATGCTGTTATGCAATGGGGGAGAGGTGAAATAGACCAAGAAAGTATCTAATGTCCACCACACCTTGCTTCTGGTATGTTGGACCCAGGTCATTGAGAATTTATCACTTTCTTATCTCTGCTTTCCTTAGTATCTGCTTCATTCTCAGTTCCCAAATTCTGGCAAGATAGCCACTAGCTTCTCCAGGCTAAAAAAACATTCTACCAGCTTAAAAACCTCAGGGTAAAAATTCATCTTCCTCAGTAGCTCTAACAAATGATCAGTATGAATCTTTATTATACCAACTTGGGTCACACATCTGTACTTGGAACCACTTCTTCTACCAGAGTTATGAATGCTCATACTGATTAATCCTGGGCTATATGACATTCTTGGAGATAGTTTTAAGATCAGCTCTATTCTAGTAACATGGACTTAGATTGGGAGTCAGGTAGATCCCCAAAGAAAAAGCAGAAAATACTTATTAAAGAAGGGAAATGATTGTTAGGCAAAACAACAACAACAACCAAAAACAACAAAAAACAAACCTCATAGAAATGTACATACACACACACACAATTTCAACAAGAACAATAACTTCTGTCGAATACAAAACCAAAAATTTCATTCAATTGTTTTTTGTCAACCAAATTCAATAACACACATGTTTAATTGAATTAATTGAAGTTTATGTACTGTTTGTAACAAAATAAAAGGCTGTCGAGCATTTGGATACAACCGAATATTAAACCTGCATGTTCACTTAAAATAACTTTATTGTATTAACGACACAGGATTAATTAAAATAACAATAATAGATTTAAAATCTTATATTACTTGGAATGTGCTTGGAAGTTAATGTCATTTACTTTAGAATAATTTATTGAACATTCTTTGAGACATATAAAGAGGACCAAAAAATCACAAGACAGATTTGATCTCAGATTTGGCCCGAGTTGTCTTATTCACTTTACTTCAGGAGCCATTGAAAGTTTTCTTATATTTGAAAACATTATTCAGGGATTTCCCTGGTGGCACAGTGGTTAAGAATCCGCCTGCCAATGCAGGGGACATGGACTCGAACCCTGGTCCGGGAAGATCCCACATGCTGCAGAGCAACTAAGCCCGTGTGCCACAACTACTGAGCCTGCGCTCTAGAGATCACAAGCCACAGCTACTGAGCCCGCGCATCCTACAGCCCGTGCTCTGCAACAAGAGAAGCCACTGCAATAAGAAGCCTGTGCACCACAACGAAGAGTAGCTCTCGCTCACCGCATCTAGAGAAAGCCCGCGCACAGCAATGGAGACCCAACACAGCCAAAAATAAATAAATAAATAAATAAACATATACAAAAAGAAAACATTATTCAAAAATTATTTCTACTTGCATTAAATAATCCAAAATTTATGTAGCATTATGTAGTATTATGCAGTATTAGTGACCATGTCAAGAACTAGGTTGATGAACTAAGAAAAATGGGCTAATATCTAAAGAGAAAAAAGTTATTTTTATAAGTCTTCTTAATTCAAAATGTATTAATGTGATAAGTGCTCCATGGAGTCTGATTAGTGGAACTGCTCAGCATAAAATCTTCACATAAGTCAATTTCCAGTTTAGTTTTGCATTTCATCTTTAATAATAGCACCACTGATATATACATGACTGTTAAAAGTTCTTTTTGCCAGTCCCATCTAAGGACAGCATAATTCCTAAGTCAAAAAGAAGAGATACCATTAATTGTGTATTTCAACATGATTCAAAGTTTGTAACCTGTCTGTTATCGATCTAATTAAGTTATATAAAAGAGCCTATCTATAGAAAGTTGACCCTTGTTAAATCATGTATGCATTAGCAATGGCAGCCATGATTCCTATTAATCCTGGTTTCACAGTACATCCAGAGTGAATCAAGATATTAGCTCTAAATCAGGAGTTAAGAAACTCACTTTTTCTAATGTGATGGAATTCTATCCTCTTAGTTTGTAGCACAGGGATGAGGTTATATATGTATATATATCACATATATGTGATATATAAATGTAAATGTAATTATACATAAATTGTATATTTTATATTTAATTATAGTATATAATATTATATATATGAATATATATAACAAGTTGATTATGTGACTGCTATTCGAAGAGATCTCTCCCTTTTGCATCATTTTATCTGCCCCTTTAGTAGTATTAGCCTTATTGAAGACAGAACTCTGCTTAATTCAAGGAGTCATTTAACGATATTTATTGAATGTCTCTAAGAAGTATAATGAAAAGAAATTAAATATTTTCTTGTCCTCAATAACTTTTAATTTAATGTAGAGGGAAAAGTGTGTGTGTGTGTGTGTGTGTGTGTGTGTGTGTGTATTTTTGTATGTGGAAGGTACATAAAGAATAGGTACAATCAAACATAAGATGGATATTTTATGGTATTGTTATTTTTCATTATTAATCGTTGTTATTATTTCATGTTAACTTTTAAGGAAGAATAAATGAAAGTTATAGAAATTACTAAAATGATACCCAGTAGCAGGTCTTTTTGAGTGGTAGGATTGTGCAAAAGGAAAACTCTCAAAAGGAAATACTCTAAAAAATTTATAAGAAGTACACATAGCTAAAGCTGTAAGCAGTGAAATAAATTTCCACGTTTGTAAAATTTGCTGTAGGTTCCACAACCCATGTTTTTAGGGACCATGTTACAAGGCAAATGATTGAAAATAAAAATTTCCAAAGAAATTTTAATGAGTTTTGAATCTTTTTAATGGGCCGAATTGAGGGGATTGGTTTACTGCATAATAAGGCATTTCATAAATGTGACTGTAACCAATCTGTAGTTTCATAAATATTCTAAGGGATGAAATAAAGGTTTTGTAGAGTGTTGCCCTTTAGTCATTAATGTAATACTTTAAAATGTACAGGTATTTGATGTTCTAAACAATCACTGAATATTTCAGCAGTGGTATAAGAATTTTGCCTCTGGGTGGCTCTTAACAGTGTTTTATGTGACATGATTGGCTATTAGCTTAGAAAAGAGAAAAAAATCACAAGAACATTGTGGATATTTTCCAGCCCAGCAGGCTTTTACGCTTTATTCCAAATGAAGCTTATTTCAAAAGCCTTTGAGAAAAAAAAATAAATCACAAAGGCAGAGCCTGTTCAGTAAGGTTTAGCAGAAGGTAAGTCTTCATACTGTGTATTCTGTTCTTTTTAGTTCTAACCCCATGATTATTCTGTGAGAACAGAGGAGACTGAATTTTATGGAGTGGTGAAATTGCAATGATCTTTTCTTTTTTTAAATTACTTGCTAGATATTTTTCTTTTAACAAAGTTCACGTGCATTTTAGCTCTGTTGCAAGTAGCAGTGCACTTCTACAACATTTTTTTCTATGTCCATGTGGTAATATATAAGCACAATATCTTAGAAGTGCTTAATATAGTATAAATATGGAGATTGCCTTTGGCACTGAATTTATTATAAATAGTAATTATAATTACTATTTATTTCTCTACAGAGAAATTCCTTTTTCATTTGAGTTCCCAGCACTTTATCCCTAGAATTTGCAGATCACTTCATCCCTTCTTCCTCAAATATATCTTAAATTTTTTTTTTTTTTTTGGCTGCATTGAGTCTTCATTGCTGTGCAGGGCTTTCTCTAGTTGTGGTGAGTGGGGGCTACTCTTCATTGCTGTGCTTGAGCTTCTCTTATTGCGGTGGCTTCTCTTGCTGCAGAGCACAGGCTCTAGGTGCGTGTGGGCTTCAGTAGTTGCAGCATGCAGGCTCAGTAGTTGTGGCATGTGGGCCATAGAGCGTGCAGGCTTCAGTAGTTGCAGTGCATGGGCTCAGTAGTTGCGGTGCATGGGCTCTAGGGCACGCGAGCTTCAGTAGTTGTGGCATGCGGGCTCAGTAGTTGTGGCTCACGGGCTCTAGAGCACAGGCTCAGTAGTTGTGGTGCACGGGCTTAGTTGCTTCACAGCATGTGGGATCTTTCTGGACCAGGGATCGAACCCATGCCCCCCGCATTGGCAGGCAGATTCTTAACCACTGCACCACCAGGGAAGTCCTTAACTTTTTTTTACTGTGGTAAAATACACATGACATAAAATTGACCACCTTAGCCATTTTAGGTGTACAGTTCAGAGCTATTAAATACGTTTGTAATGCTGTGCTACCATAACCACCATTCATCTCCATGTAGATGCAGAAAAAGATCTCGTATAACTGAAACTCTATACCCATTGAACAATAGTTCCCCATTTCCCCCTTCCCTTAGCCCTTTAAAACCACCAGAACTACTTTCTGTCTTTATGATTTTGACTACTCTAAATACTTTATAATTAGAATCATATATTGTTTGTCTTTCTGTAAGCTGGCTTATTTCACTTAGCATAATGTCCCGAAGGTTCATCCATGTTGTAGTATATGTCAGAATTTCCTCTGTTTTCAAGACTGAATAATATTCTATTGTATGTGCGTACCATATTTTGTTTATCTGTTCGTCTGTTGGCAAAGATTCAGGTTGCTCCCATTTCTTGGCTTATTCATTCATCCATCGATGGATCTTGAGTTGCTTCCACATTTTAACTATTGTGAATAATGCTGAAATAAACATAGGTGTACAAAAGTCTCTTCAAGAACTTGCTTTGAATTCTTTTGGATAAATACCCAGAAGTAAAATTGCTGAATCATATGTTAATTCTATTTTTACATTTCTGAGGAAACTTCAGTCTGTGTTCCACAGCAGCTGTACCATTTTATACTCCCAGCAACTAAACAATGGTTCGAATTTCTCCACATCCTTGCCAACACTCGTTATTTTCTCTTTATTTTTATTTAATAGTAGTCATCCTAACAGGTATGAGGTGGTATCTCATTGTAATTTTGATTTACATTTCCCTAAAGATCAGTGATATTGAGCACCTTTTCATGTGCTTATTGGCCATTTGTATATCTTTGGAGAAATGTCTATTCAGTTCCTTTGTCCATTTTTGAATTGAGTTGTTAGTTTTATGTTGGATTGAGTTTTAGGAGTTCTGTCTATAATTTGGATATTAATCTCTTATGACATATGTGATTTTAAAATATTTCCTCCCATTCTGTGGGTTGTCTTTTTACTCTGTTGATAGTGTTTTTTGATGCAAAAACTTTTAAAGTTTTCATAAAGTCCAATTTGTCTATTTTTTCTTTTGTTGCTTGTGCCTTTGGTGTTTCCTAATCCAGTCATCACTGAATCCAACGCCATGAAGATGTTGCCCCATGTTTCTTTTAAGAGTTTTACAGTTTTAGCTCTTACATATAGGTCACTGACGCATTTTTAGTTAATTTTTATATATGATGCTAATAACAGTCCAGTTTCATTCTTTTGCATATGGATATCTAGTTTCCCCACCACCAATTGTTGAAAAGACTTTTTGCCATCGAATGGTCTTGGTACACTTGTCAACAATCAGGTGAGTGTTTATTTCTCGGCTCTCTGTTCTATTCCATTGGTTTATATGTTTGTCTTTGTGCCAGTACTACACTGTTTTGATTACTGTAGCTTCATAGTTAGTTTTGAGATCAAGAAGTGTGAAATCTCCAACTTTAAATTCCCAGGAGTTAATTTCAGCCAGATGGGAGGGGCTTGCAACAATTTCCTGCCTCTTTGTCTACACCTCTGAAATTAGAAGTAGCAATCAGCAGAGCACAGATCCCTAATATTTGGAGAACAGGTCCTTTTTGTCCATCCTGGTGCCTACAAGCTGCATGTGAGCTGCTCTTAGAATATCTGCACAGATGCCTGCCAGGAGACTGGGGAATGAGATGGGTAACTTCTACTGTGCTAAGAGATGAAATTGACTGAAAGTAACCACAATGTACTGTCCAAGCCTTCCCTTGGAAGTTGCAAGCCTTCAAGAGATTCCAGAGTTCAAAAATAATTACATCTGTCAGGTTCTGCCAATGTTCCTAGTGTTTCCAATGCTGCTGTCTTCCCAGAATCCTCTCAGTTATGTATTTCAGACTGAAATTGAAAGCGCTTGTAGGAAATATGGTAACACACTGGTTTGCCTTTGATGAAATGAAGTGACAGTGGTGAGGTAGAGTGGGCTCAGATTATGATGCTCTAATCTCTTCCTTCAGGTGTGGTCTCAGGTAAATCTATGAAGAAAAATTTTACCACCAAATGGGGAGAACAATAGTACCCACTTCACAGAGACCTTGTGAGGAATAAATAAGATAATGTAAGTAAATGCATTGGCTCTCAAAAATGGAGGTGAGCTGAGGCCCTTTCGTTCTTTATTTTCCTTCTCATGAGGTGTCATTTGGGGAAGAAAATATTCAAGCAGTCCCACTGACTATTTACAGACAGCCTGCATTCCCAGATGAATGCAGACAATCCAAGTCGACTGAACAGCCTTCAGGGACTCCCAGAACTCCACCCTAGTCAAAAGATGCTGTTAGAATTGTGAACACTGAATGTTCTCCCTTGTGTGCCTTATGTTCCAGTTTCACACACACAAAAAACACAAAACCCCACACTAGCTTGCACCGCATTTCTGTAGCTACCTCAATCAAAAATAAATTCAGGGTCATAAGGACCAAGGCAGTTGAAGATAATATTATATTTCATGAAATGAAGTCAATTTTAAGAGTGATTTTCTAAGTTCTAAAAACAGTGAGTTTCTTTTTGGTATGTCCTCATGGGTTTGCTACAAACTTTGTGAAATGTCAAGACATGACATTGCAGTTGAATAGATTTCCAAATCAGTAAGCACCAAACATACTATGAGTTTGATCTCTTCCATTTCTAAAGCATTTTTTGTGAAATAAACACAAAAAACACAAGTGAGCTGTATTACAAAATGGAAAACATATTTAAATACTGATTTTGAAGCTCATATGATAATCTAACCCTGGATATGTAAATTCAGAGAATTTGTTAAAGTCAAGGTCAATTTTGTAACGTTCATGTAAAGAATGTACCTCAAATTTTGTCATTATGATCATTACTTGTGTTTGCCTCTCAAAATAATTCTCACATGATATTTCCCTTAAGAGATTCACAATGCTTATACCTCCTCTCATATAGGAATCACCAATCATAATTGTGGGCAGAAAAGCTGAAAAAGATTTTGATAAACTCAAAAGCTTTGCCTTGACTGGGAAGAGCACAGTCCTAGGAGAATATATTTTCCAGAAATGTTAAAGTCCTGCTTTAAATGTTCACATTATGGTTATTTTTGACAAATTTCTGGTGAATTCTTCTTGGTGATCAAAACTATGAGACTTTATCTTTTTATTTAGTCACACACACACACACACACAGAGTTGGGAGTCTTCATAAGAGAAAGAAACTGACACAATTTTCAAAAAAATTTTTAAAATATTTTAAGTGTAGTCCTTGGTTTATATGGTTTAGGTGGTAGGAACAGGAAACAATACTTGGAAATTTCTTGTCTTGTTTGCAGAGATCTTGCCATTATGCGTGGTTGAATGTGGGATGGGCCACTCAAGAAGTTTAAGAGTGTTTTCATTGGAGTTTTTCCACAGGGTTAGAACCCACCTTTCAGAAATATAATATGATAGATTCATGTTTGGCATAAATACTAATAATACCAGTTAATGTTTATGGACTGCCCATTCTGTGCTAAACCCTCCACGCATATTATGTTATTTAATTGTCACAGCAACATTCCTTTCTATTCCTTTTCCTTCCTCTCCCTAGCAAAAATTATTGATCATCAACTGTGTACCAGGATTATGCTCAAGACAGAAGATGCAGTGGTGAATTAGACATATGGGGTTTCTAATCTCATGGAGCTTTTATTTTAGTGGAGAAGACTGTAATAAAGTAAACAAGTAAACAAACAATATATATTATAATAAATTCAAAATATGAAATATACAGATTGTATGAAGAGGGAATTATTATTATTATTATTATTATTATTATTATTATTATTATTATTTTGGCCGTACCGTACGGCATGCAGGATTTTAGTTCCCCGACCAGGGATTGAACCCGTGCCCCCTGCAGTGGAAGCACAGAGTTCTAACCACTGGACTGCCAGGAAATTCCCATGAAGAGGGAATGATTGATGTGTATGTGAGAGAAATTACTCAGGAAATACCTACCTCTACAATCCTAATTAGATAAATACACCTAGCCTCAGAGAGGTATATGTTTGACAACTGATATGTGCTGGAATTGGAATTGAAATCCAGGTCTACCCAATCTCAAATTTTGCATTTCCACTGCACTTCAATGGGTGGTTGGGGTAAATGCTCAGTAAGGTCCCTTCAGACCCCAAGTTGCTGAGATGCATGTGACACAGCCTGTTTTCGTGGATACCAGTGACGTAATGGTAAAACTGCCTCCATAGCAAATCTTTTAGTTGTTTTTAGTGTCACTAGAAATATTTTTCTAATTAAATACTGGCATAAAATTAAAATAAGAGGTACGGTAAAGCACAGGCTATGCAGAATGGTGGGCTTATTCATCTAAAAATATTCACCTACGTTTTTGTAATATATAATGTGGTATAATTAATAATTTCTCTCTGAATCTCCCTGAGAAGCTACATTTTCTTTATATTCAAAATGCTGCTACTAAAACTGATGTTATCCCATGAATGTGGATATCACTAAAGAGAAGTTATTTGCTGAAATACTGCTGCAAAAGCATATAGAGTATAATTTTGTCTAAAGAATAAACTTGTTTAGGGTACTTGCAATGGATAATTTTTGGCAAGCTCCCCCTAGATTATGCTATAGCGTTCTGTTAAATAACTATCAGGACTTTAGTTACAGAATACCAAAAGGAGACAGCTGTGGATAAGAAACACACTGAGTTTGCACTCAGATGGTCTGCATTCAAGTCTCAGCTCTGATCCTCAATTTCCTTTTTTATTTGTAACATGGGCATAACATTGTTGCGATCACAATGCTGAGTGTTGAAGACCAAAATGCAGTTCTGTGATGCCCAGGGGAAAATTTGCCTTGTTATAACACCAATCCTTAAGGAATAATGATTTCTACTTAGTGTTTTGGAATAATTTCTTTAATAATTTCTAAATGTTGAATTTTCTGAATATAGTTAATTTAAGCATGTATGTTTCAAATTACATAATGTTGTATTTTCTTTACTTCAATATTAAAGGTTGGCCATTTCTGGCAAATGGAATTGTCTCTGTCCTAATCTTTTTCAGAAAATCTTTTTCTTTTGTTGCCCTGCAATCTTCAGTCCCCAGTGCTGTTCCTATATTATATCTGTTTAATCTAAATGGACTGATCTTTGCTCCAAGGCTTAACTTACTTTTAGAGAGCCTTCCTTTCTCTATCTGTTTTCTGAAACTATACCTTACATGTTTATGGATTTCTGTTGCTCTGGCTCCCACTGTTTCTAATTTGGGAGGCTGTGACTTTAAGAATATTTGTTTTCTTTTAATAGATATTGTGCAAAATGCTTATCTGTAAGCCAGGGGTGACATCCTTCTCTAGCAGGGGAAGGGTCATCTGGGTTGTTTTGGATGTTGGCTCTAAGTGAATAGCTTTTTAGGTTGGTCACCACCTGAGAAAGCTTTCCCTGCTGTGTAGAAGTCATTGACTTTAGGACACTTACTGTGCTACACACACTAGATTTTTCTAGTATGCTGCAGTCTGAGACAGAAAAGACAACCCTCAGAATGGGAGAAATTATTTGTACACGAAGCAATCGACAAAGGATTAATCTCCAAAATATACAAGCAGCCCATGCAGCTCAATAACCAAAAAACAAACTACCCAATCCAAAAATGGGCAGAAGACCTAAATAGACATTTCTCCAAAGAAGATATACAGATTGCCAACAAACACATGAAAGGACGCCCAACATCACTAATCATTAGAGAAATGCAAATCAAAAACTACAATGATGTTTCACCTCACACCATTCAGAATGTCCATCATCAAAAAATCTAGAAACAATAAATGCTGGAAAGGGTATGGAGAAATGGGAACCCTCTTGCACTGTTTGTGGGATGTAAATTGATACAGCCACTATGGAGAACAGTATGGAGGTTCCTTAAAAAAACTAAAAATAGAACTACCATACGACCCAGCAATCCCACTACTGGGCATATACCCTGAGAAAACCATAATTCAAAAAGAGTCATGTACCAAAATGTTCACTGCAGCTCTATTTACAATAGCCAGGACATGGAAGCAATCTAAGTGTCCATCGACAGATGAATGGATAAAGAAGATGTGGCACATATATACAATGGAATATTACTCAGCCATAAAAGAAACGAAACTGAGTTATTTGTAGTGAGGTGGATGGACTTAAGAGTCTGTCATACAGAGTGAAGTCAGAAAGAGGAAAACAAATACCGTATGCTAACACATGTATATGGAATCCACCCCCCCCCAAAAAAGGTTCTGAAGAACCTCGGGGCAGGACAGGAATAAAGACGCAGACGTAGAGTATGGAATTGAGGACAAGGGGAGTGGGAAGGTTAAGATGGGATGAAGTGAGAGAGTGGCATGGACATATATACACTACCAGATGTAAAATAGATAGCTAGTGGGAAGCAGCTGCATAGCACAGGGAGATCAGCTCAGTGCTTTGTGACCACCTAGAGGGGTGGGATAGGGAGGGTGGGAGGGAGGGAGACGCAAGAGGGAAGAGATATGGGGATATATGTATATGTATAGCTGATTCACTTTGTTATACAGCAGAAACTAACACAGCACTGTAAAGCAATTTTACTCCAATAAAGATGTTAAAAAATATATAAATGCTATAAAGAAAAAAAACCCAGCAAACCAAATGTTCCCTTTCTTGCATTGCTTAACAGCAATATTATTAGTCAATTTATGTCTTATCATGATCTGAGTTATTTGTATTTATAGAGCACATTAGTTGCTGTAATCTCTCCTCAACACAACTAGTTTATGTTCATTTCTCAAGAATTACAGTCTCCTGCTTTCTACTTCAGCTTCTCTCAAGACAGAATGCAATGTGAGCTCTATAACCATTGAAGTCAACTGCTATAAATTTATTTAGGTGACAGATTCTGGGACATTATGACAGGAGTACATAGATGACACCTTTAGATAATCCTGAAAGAACAAATTGCAGACCTATGAAATAATTTTTTAAACCAAGCCAAAGCCAAAGAAAGATTACACAGAACAAAAACTTTTGCAAAACGTGAACAAAAGAAAAGGATTTATGGAAGTCGTTTTTAGAATGTTCCCTTATGGATCCTGATACAGCAAAAAAAGGCGTTGGAGTACATAACACCTTTTTTTCATGCTTTGTTGGCAGGCACCTCTCACTTGGGGGAACTTTATTTTATTAAATGACTGTAAGGAAAGAAAAGTATCTGCATTATCACATTTTTCAGGCAGGGTAATCTGGTACAACAGCTGTTAGCCTTTGTACATTATTTGTAATTCTGTCTCTTCCAAGGTATGTTAAGAAGCTTGATTTTGATTTACAGGATTTTATTACAAGTTTAAAATAGATTACTGGCAGTGTGCACAAAGGAAGTCTAGTTTTGATACAATAACCATTTTATTCAGGAGAATACATGTAACTCAGGAATGTTACACTTATTATAGTCCTTTTAAAATAACTTAAAAGTGTATACTGTTGAAAATGATTTGTATGTAAAGCTTACTTAGCGACTTTTTTTTATAAATAGTTCATGGCTTTACGTATGTACTTCTTTTTTCATGAAATCTACAAGTAGATTGTAATTATCTCTCTAAATGTCTCTCCTCCTCCCACCTGCCCACTCAATTAGAATGAGTTCCTGGTGTGCAACGATTATGGCTTGTTAATTTTATTTATCTTTGGAACTCCAACATCTCACTTAGTGTCTGACATGTAGTATCTCATAACTATTTTCTGAATAACTAACAATAAATGGAGACAAATTTATTCTCTCAGTGGTTTCTCTTGTTACCAGTGGTGGGTATTTTATCTGCAGTTACTCATGATTTTACTTTAAATACTGACTACTATATTTTCTGGTAGAGAGCATAAAAAACTAGAACTGGGCTTAGGCAAGCCAGAAGTTGGTGTTATCCATATGCTTTATATTTTTGACTGCTCTATTTTATACTCCCTTTCTGTAATTCAGCATTTCTTAAAGTGTATCCCAAACAAATTTAGACCAATGATGTGTTCCGTGATAAATAAACTTTATATTAAAATAAATTTGGCAATGCTGTTTATATTCTAGATTGCCTTCTTGGAAATTCATATAGAAATCACTAAAGAAAATCCTTGAGAACTTTTTTACTTGTCTTACTGAAAATTATTTATGTCAAAACCACTGTTTGCCAAACTTATTTTTATATGGAGTTCTTTTTTCTGTAAAATTTATTACTATCCTATGCTAATCATGAAGAAAATACATTTGGGTATGATGTCCAGTGCATTTCAAAGTTACATATTTGTACACTTGACTTTGCTCTATGTTTTTGCATGCTCCAGTTACCCCTACAACCTATTACATAAATAACCTAAGTCTTTTGTTCAAGAAAAATAAATTAATAACTGCTCTACCTTCCAGTATCCTACTGTGTAAGATCTGAGATCTCCATCTTGATCTCATTGGTTTACTGCCATTGTATAGTCTCCTTCCTATTTCATCTCCAGTAGAAAAGTCATGAGCCAAGAGTTTATCTACAGAATTTGGCCTGAGTTTCAACCTGGTTTAAATATCTTCTAGGGAAAAAAAGTTCTTTGTTTTTATATTTTCATCCCACACTGTTTGACAAAATTACTCAAAAAATATTATCCAGTAAATCAAGCTTTTGATATTTATTGATATTTAATATTATCCAGTAAATCAATACCAATTTATTGGTATTGCTTCCATTATCCTTATCCATTTCCCTTATCCATTTCATGAGTTCTCTTATATTTTCAGAAGTTGTTTGCTTGGATAAAATGAATGACAATTTTGGCACTATTGCAAGTCATTTCACTATAAATTTCATAGTCATTTCTTTTGGTAGAGATGAGGAGCTGAGGACCACTTAGAGTAACTTGCTATAAGTAAGAAATTCATTGACACATGAAACATTTTATTTTGCTTTTGAGCGTACAGTCATAAAAGAGCTATTGAGATCATAATATTTCTTAGAAACATAAAGCTGTATTTTTAGTGTGTTGGCTTTCAAACTGGGAGGTTCCATCACTTCTTTCTTCCCCTGCATTCCATGCTAGTTGCTAGTGTCATCTGTTCCATAATATTATACAATGAGATTAGAAAATTTTTAGGGACAAAGTTGTCAACTATTATGTAAAACAGAGAAATCTATTACTTAAACTAGAAATCATGACTTAGTTAAAAAGAAGCAGGGGTGAGCAGGCATGCTCTCATTCCTTCTCAACTATTGATACGGTGTGCAAAAATGAAAAATGATTAATTTTTGTTGCAGAGGTATCTCAGTAGTTGAGTCTCCTATTTAATTTTTTTCTTGATGTGAAAATTAATAAACAGAAACCTCATTTAAAATGGAATTGGCAGGCCAGAATGGGGAGTTCTCACAACCTACACCTCAGCCTCAATTGCAGACCCAACAGGAAGAGACGTACCTTTGCATCTCCATCAGGAAAACGGTTACTACTTTACTACCCAGCAGGAGGAAGAAAGAATTTCTCCTTGCCTGGCAACTGCCCAGCCAATGAGAGACTGTCATAACTCAGCCAATAAGAGACTGTCATAACTCAGCCAATGAAAAGACACTGCACTTCGAACTCCCAGTTTCATCCAATGGACTCTTTGTTTATAACAGCCCCTCCCAACTTCTCCCTCTCCTCTATAAAGAAACACTTCTCTCATTTGTTCTCCAGTCTAGCCTGTGGTTCATGATAGATTGCATGTCCCACATTGCAATTCGTTGCTGTTCCTGAATAAACCCATTTTGCTGGTAAAATAACTGGCTGATTGTTGTTTTAGGTCAGTCTTGCTTTTGGACTCATTTTTGAACCTGATGCTGTTATTTTCATTAGTTCAAATACAGAGATAATCTTAAAATTCTATATAACTGTAGTCATGTTGTATCTCAACACAATGACTGCAATTGAATATTACATGCAGTTAGCATCCAGGACCATTTTTGTCTCAGTGGCTCAGTTTTAACATTCACTCAGAGAAAGTGTTGGAAATACCATTTTTTATTTTAATTTTTCTTATTGTATGTCACGAGAGTTAAGTAAGAATACCAAATGAAATTTCATGGTATTGGTAAATATGTAATTTGCATTCATGATGAAATCTAAGGAATGTAATCTACCTAATTAGTTATGTCAGTTATATACCAAATTTTTATTCCTTTTCCCTACTGCATTACCATAAATGTTTAAATTTGTCACAAGTAAGTAAAATGAGATTAATCTGAGTCTTTGAGGATCTGTTTAAAGAAAAAAATTAATAATCTGACCAATTCCTTTAAACTATTTTGTTTCTATTCTATTGTCTGGCCTTCATTGTCTTGCAATTGAAGGAAGTTTCCACCTGTCCCTTTTTAAGCAACTTACATGGAAACATACTTTTCTTCTCCTTTTCTCCATTCTGAAAATAATTTTAAGGCTTTAAGAAATTATAACTATTAAATATGTTCTGTAATCTTCAGTGGTTTGTACCTTCTTCTTCATTTTGGTTTTGAAATTAGCCAGACAATTCCAGAAATGCCAATCTTATTTAGTATTCATTCTTTACTGATCACATAAATAACAAAGATCTTTGGAAAGTTTAGCTTACTAACTACACAGGTGAAGTAATGTATATGTTCCTGGGTCTTGATTTGGATATATATGTGCCACTGCTAAATAAGAGAGAAAGATTTGGGATTACTTCAATTTTCCAGAGGCCTTCATTTAGACATTTCATAAGGCATAACGGACTGTGGACTATTACAACTTGAAAGGGTACCCAGAGCAGAGGAGCTTGTCTAGAGTTTGGTCAAGGAGTCTTTTTTAATTGTTACCTCATTTAATAGTGAAAACTACATTGTACGGTAGATATTATTACAAATTAGTAAAGTGAAACATAGAGAAATGAACTGGCTGAAGGTTAAGCTGGTTACAAGTGTTCAGCCAGTAGTGATTCCTCAGAGAATTTAGAGGCTGTTCTTGGAGTTCAAATCTTAATTGGGTCCAAAGATAATAGGTGAGACTGCCATCCTGGAACCCGTGGTCCCATCTCCCTATAAGCTCCTTGCACCCATTTCTTTCCGGGATCTTGGCCTCACTCTAGGACCCTGACAAAGATAAGTCTGATTCTCATTTTTATGAGTTCCACAAATTTATTTTCCAACTTGACCTCCAACAGGGAAATCTCATTTTAGTCTGGCAGAAAAACTTGTTCACCTCTGGTTTCCAAACACTCTGTCTCTTTCCTCAATTCTTAAGTACTAGATTTAATATTTTGGAAAACGAAAATCAAGAATTTCTTCAAGCTGCTTTGCATTCAACTCCAGACCTTCTTTACTCTGATGCAATGAAGTCAAACCTGCTACTTTTCTGAAGGTGTGTGTGTGTGTGTGTGAATAGAGAATACAGAAGGGAAAAGAAATAAGTGTCTCACAATATTACTTAGCTATAAACAAATTTGTCTTTATTATTTGGAGAGTATGAACTCTACACTTCATTGGGTTTATCTCTTTCAAGTTGGTTGCTAGAGAGCTTACAATAATATTCTTAATTTACCTGTAAATAAAGATATTGATAAAACAATGATAATTATTATAATAATAATACTTTTTAACATTTATTAAGGTCTTATTATAGTCAAGCTATATTCAAAGTGTTCTATGTATTACCTCAGTTATCTTTACAACAGCACTATGAGGTAGGTACTACCATTTTCTCCATCTAAGGAAATAGCATGTGCAGAACTTAACCCATATATATTGACAGCATCGATAACCCTCTAGTCACTCAAATGTCAAACCTTGGCACTTCACATTCAGGTGGTGAGAAAAGAGATCGAGAGAGAGCACAAATAAATTAAATGGAGAAAAAGAGAGAATTAACTACAATATGGATAGAGACTAAAATGTAATAATATTATGGACGATTATATATATACCTTCATTGGAAAATCAGGATGAAATTAATTAATTTGGGGCCATATATAAATTTCCAAATTTGGAAGAATATGTAAATGCAGACTCTAAAAATATCTTTTAAAAACCTAAATGTAAAAAAATAATAGTATAAAACTAACAAGAAAATGAAGGAGCACATTTTTGTGACATCAAGGTAGAAAAGACCACAAAAGTACAATTCCTATGATCAAACATTGATGTTCTATACCAAAATCAAACATTTCTAAATACCATAAACTTTAAATATGCATGATGCCTAGAAATAATGCACTGTTTTCCTTTACTCTCACACTGAACACTTCTTTTTTTTTTGAATTTTTGAGTTTTATTTTATTTATTTATTTTTTATACAGCAGGTTCTTATTAGTTATCTATTTTATACGAATTAGTGTATATATGTCAATCCCAATCTCCCAATTCATCCCACCTCCCCCCACTTCCCCCCCTTGGTGTCCATACATTTGTTCTCTTCATCTGTGTCTCTATTTCTGCCTTGCAAACAGGTTCATCTGTACCATTTTTCTAGATTCCACACATATGCGTTAATATATGATATTTGTTTTTCTCTTTCTGACTTATTTCACTCTGTATGATAGTCTCTAGGTCCATCCACATCTCTACAAACGACCCAATTTCGTTCCTTCTTATGGCTGAGTAATATTCCATTGTACATATGTACCACATCTTCTTTACCCATTCATCTGTCAATGGGCATTTAAGTTGCTTCCATGACCTGGCTATTGTAAATAATGCTGCAGTGAACACTCGGGGGCATGTGTCTTTTTGAATTATGGTTTTCTCTGGGTATATGCCCAGTAGTGGGATTGCTGGGTCGTATGGTAATTATATTCTTAGTTTTTTAAGGAACTTCCATACTGTTCTCCATAGTGGCTGTATCAATTTACATTCCCACCAACAGTGCAAGAGGGTTCCCTTTTCTCCACACCCTCTCCAGCATTTGTTGTTTGTAGATTTTATGATCATGCCCATTCTAACTGATGTGAGATGATACCTCATTGTAGTTTTGATTTGCATTTCTCTAATAATCAATGATGTTGAGCAGCTTTTCATGTGCCTCTTGGTCATCTGTATGTCTTTGGAGAGATGCCTATTTAGGTGTTCTGCCCATTTTTTGATTGGGTTGTTTGTTTTTTTAATATTGAGCTACATGAGCTGTTTATATATTTTGGAGACTAATCCTTTGTCCATTGATTCATTTGCAAATATTTTCTCCCATTCTGAGGGTTGTCTTTTCATTCTGTTTATAGTTTCTTTTGTTGTGCAAAAGTTTTTAAGTTTCATTAGGCCCCATTTGTTTATTTTTGTTTTTATTTCCATTACTCTAGGAGGGGGGTCAAAAAAGATCTTGCTGTGATTTATGTCAAAGAGTTTTCTTCCTATGTTTTCCTCTGAGAGTTTTATAGTGTCTGGTCTTTCATTTAGGTTTTTAATCCATTTTGAGTTTTTGACACACTGACTAATTCTGACACCAGATGTGTAAATTTTCCCCCACACCAACCAATTTCCCAACACTAGCTGGTCAATTCAATTCAGTTCTAACACTGTATATCTGTAGCCAGTGTCATATCCCATGAATTAAGGGCTCAGTCCCACAAGACTGCCCCCACTTCAAACGTCAAGATTGTCAGATGTGCTACTGCATGTCCAAGATTGTGCTACTGACAGACTGGTTATAAATTCCACAACCCCCTCCTTGAGTTCAGTAATTTGTTAGTATGGTTCATAGAACTCAGGGAAACACTGACTATGTTTACCAGTTTACTATAAAGGATATTATAAACCACCCTCCTAGCAAGTAGACATATTACCAACCTGGAAGCTCTCTGAGACCTACATATACTTTTGGGGTTTGTATGTTGGTATGATTGATTAGTAACTCAATTTCCAGGCCCTCTTCTCAGTCTGGAGAATGGGGGATGTGGCTGAAAGTACCAAGCTTCTAATCATGGCTTGATCTTTTTGGTGGCCAGCCTCTATCCAGGAGCCCACAAAGAATCACCACGTTGGAACAAAAGTCATTCTAATCACTTAAAAAATTGCAAGGGATTTAGGAGTTCTGTGCCATAAACCAAGGTCAAAGACCAAATACTTGAACAAAAGATTCTCCTAGAAGCCCTATTTACAAGTGTTTTAGAGCTCTGTGTCAGGAACCAGGAACAGAGACCAGTACATATATTTTTTATTATTTCACAGGTGATTAAGTAGAGGGAACATATTTGCAACATCTGAAACTGACAGAAGATTAAATCCTAAAAAACATACAGAAATAAGACATAACACTCAGTAGAAAACTGGCTAACAGAAGTGAAAAGGCAACTTCCAGAGGGAACACCCAAAGGTTAAAAGTTATAAGAAGAGATGTAATAAAAGTAGTAAAAACTGCCTCTTACCAAATAGAAGGGCTATAATCAGAAAGGTATTTTATTACCTAACTTCATTTAAGTGTTGATGAGACTGTGAGAAGTTGGAACTTATATTGAGGCTATTGGAATACAAATGTTTAAGAACATCTGAAAATCTGACAGTGTTTATCAAAATTAAGCCATATGTTCAAAATCCCACTCACGAGTAGTATAGAGTTGAAGGCAACTTCAATAACTACAAGAGTGGTGAACATGGTTATGCACCTACTAGATTCTCCTTCAATGAAGGACTTATTGCACTATGTGTTAGAAGTGCTGTCAATAGACAACCTGTAGTCTCAGCACCTTCAAGGTATACCAAGGTATGCAATAAAAGCTGCAAAAAAGCCCAAGCCCCTCTATGGACAGCCCACATCCTATGACTCACTGATGCAGATATATAAAGCTCTGGACATCTCTGTCCAATTGACAAAAAACTGAAGAACCTTTCTAGCTGCAGAGCTCCTTATAGCGTTGCCCCAAATTGTTGTTAAGTCTGCATTACAGCTTGATTTTCCCTCTGTTCCCGCCTACTTCCTTTCACTTATTCCTTAATAAACCACCTGCATGCTAAACTCCATCTTAAAACATCTTTCCAGAAGAACGCAACCTGTCTGTGAAAGCAGGTACTAAAGATAAAGTTTTGTACCTGGATCACTTGCTACTCAGTGGACGTTGAGGATTTCATCATTGGTCGTAGGTGGAGCAGTTAACCCTGGCACAAGGTAAAGAATCAGGATGGTATACGGGTGGAAGGGGATGCATTAGCCTGCATGGTACATTAGGTATTTGAGAAATCATGAGGAACTAGTCACTAAAAGGAAAACAAAATAAATAGTCATTGCTAAGTTGTATTAATTTTTCAGAAAAACAGATAACAAAAAAGATGGCCCCACTTGCAGAATTTTTACTTCCAGTCCTTGCAACTGTGGGCTCTGCTGGTTTAAAGACTTTAATTCTCAAATGGGGTATCCTTCTGTCAAGGACAGAGACATTGAATTGTAAGTTGTAACTTGTCTGAGGATTTCAGGCTCCTTGTTCCAAGGGACCAGAAGGCAAAAAGAGAAGTCACTATCCAGGCTGGGGTAATAGACCTTTATTAGAAAGTGACAGGGATGCTGTTACATAATGAAGAAAGGAGGGAGGCAAGGCATATGTTTGTCAGCCAGATAATCCAATTAAGTGGCTCTTTTGATGGTAAATGGACAAGTTCATCAACCCTGGCCTGAAAAAAGCATAGTGATCAGGAGCTCTGAACTCTCAGAGATGAAAGTCTGAGTCAAGCCACCAAGATGGCAGAGGTGCTTGCTAAGGATGGGAAATGGATAGTGGATGAAGGAGATGATGAGACCAGTTGCAACTGTAGGAACAATGATTTTATTTTCCTGTGGTTCCCCTAAAGAGGAGAGGTCACCAGAATCCTGGAGCAATTGCTTCCAGAAATGTGCTTGAAGAAGTAAATCCAAACAGCGAAAGGAATGACCCATGTTGGACACTGTGATACACCACCCAGTCTCTCTCAATGAAGGACTTGTTGATAGAGATGCTGGGAGTGTTTTCTGGAGAAAGTCTTCAGCTGTCAGCCCTTCAGGGACTGCCCATGGTCACTTCCTTTCTGGGGTGGCCAACATCCAACAAATTATACATGTAGGAATATAAAAGTTTGGTCATCTTGACCCAGGGAAAGATGTTTTACTTTAATATAAGACATACTTGAACATGCTTAAATATTGGTGGAAAGAAGCCTGTAAGCAGAGGAAATTTCTTCAAAAAGCAGAAGGCAGGAGGGCTATGAGATTCAGATCACAGGTGATATTGTAACAAAGGGTCATGTCTTATTAGTACTACATAAGAGGCAAGATTCAGTATAATATTTTCTTAAAAAGCAACACCATTACCTTCACTGAATTTTTAAACTCACACAATACATTGTAATGAATACATCTGAATCATTTAATGTGGCCTTCGTTTGAATTTTCTACACATCATAGTGATTTGGTATTGTCATCAAATCAGCAGTATGATAGTATTAACCTCAAATTCAGGTATCTGTAGTATTAATACAAGACTGTAACCATGCTTATCATTTGAATAATTTTTTTCCTATGAATTTTGACTGAATTAGGCCATAGTTGCTGGCAAATCCTTGCGTTGGCTCTGGGCTTCATCCCAAATACTGTCTTTACATAGAAATAAAACAAAACTTCTTATATCTGGATCATTGGGGAATGAGGCTGATTTGGATATAGGGGAATCCTGAAAGCCTGGCTCTCTTTTCAGCCATGTGGCCACTTGTTCTCCTCCCTTCTGCTTAGCTCCGTCTCTGCTTTGGGAACTGGTCCCACCACAGTTTCATGCCAATTCATCTTTGGATCCAGCTGGCCCTAACTCTACTGCTAGCTCTGGCTGTTGCATGTTTTCATGCCAGACTAAGTCTTCTATGTCCAATATGGTTGGCCCCATCTTCATTTCTGGTCTCAGGCCAGACTCAAATTATGCAGATAAACTGGAAATTTGGGTGTGGATAAACAGGTTTGGGGCAGACATATGGGGTTGTACTGTAATCCATCAAATTTAGCAATGCATTATTCATAAGATGGGAATTATTGTATCTTCAAAGGGAAATCCTTTTCCTTCATCCTTCTCTCTTCCCTATGTTTCCATTTCCCACTGGCTGAAGAAAAATGTGGGTGGATATGGTCCTGGACATTCTTTTGAGTTAGACTGGTGCCATATAACATCCTTACCACTTTAACATATTTTGTTGAAATTTAAATCTATCACAAGGTGTCAGTCAGTAGCTATTTCTAGAAAGCCGCTACAGTACACTTTGGTTTCCCTGAATCCTAAGGAATTCTAAAGCCAAGTAAGAATGTCTGTAAGCAGTGCAGAAGGAATCTCTTTACCGTCTGTACTTTGGGGATTTTTAGTCTCAAACATCCAGCAGACAATTAGGCAACTTGTTTGAAATAAAAAGCAAAGTTGTAACTGCAAAAACTCCCAATACCCCTCTTCTTATCCTGCCAGTGTTGAAGCTGTTTAATAAAAATAAATCAAATTTGGAGATAGTATTTTAACAGAGTATAATGATCATGTTAATAGTTATTTTAGTCTGCTTTTATACTTATAGATATATTGCTCATCTTTATTACATAAATCTAACTTAAGAAACAATGCAAATGCAAAGAAATCAAGTGATTCTATTTAAAGATGCTCTAATGATTTATAAAAGCAGTTGTTTGAAAACCTATAGAAACTAAATGGGTTAAATGTAACTGCATGTACTAATTTGTGAAATAAGAGTATTTTTTGCCTTCCTTAAAGCCAGGTTTAAAGAAAAAAAAAAATCAGGCCAGAATATTCACCATCTGTTTCTAAACTGCACAGATGGTTGCAAATTTAAGTCTGTTGTAAAGTGTATTGCTTACTGTTCTGTCCACAGCTCTAAGTGTCAAATAAATCAATTGACAGTTAATAGTAGCAATAACTTTTCAACTTCCTAATAGTGGTATTAGAACCCACTGACCCATGCAGAATCTGTCTTTTCCTGAGCTAAATCCCTGATGGTTGCTTCTCAGCTAGTTTTTTTCCCCTAGACTCAAAATATTCTGCCAGGCAAATTTCCATGTGTCCCATGACCCAAATTTAATGTGTTCAATATTAAAATGGCAATGTAGCATACATAACTGAATGGTATGACATGAAATTTAAATACATATGGGTATCTACAATTCACTATGAGAAGCAATACTTTCTTATCATTGATATGAAATTGAAAATATAAATTGATCTATGCCAATTTGGTTACCCCCAGCTATTTTTGTTAGTGTGTTGGTTTTGTTTTGTTTGGTAATAGTAGTTGCAGGAAAGAATTATCTATCCCACAACTAGTTCGTAAGGGGATGAGTCAGGGACCAAATTTTGCCATATATAATAAATAGCACATATATATTGCAAAGCAGAAAAAAAAATTCTGTCATACGACTTGTTCTCTAAACTTGATGTGGCCTTGGCTTTTTATCTCTTTCTCTCTTTTCTGGTCCTTGGCAACCTTGGCAAACACTTTGTCTAAAATTTTCACCTGAAGAAAACTTAACAGCATTCGAGTTTAAGGATTCAGCTGCACATCTGCTTGAGTCAGAAGACCGTGAATCCTTTAAGGTAGGCAGAGGACATAAAATCCTTTATGGTTTAGGCATGGATCACCTTCCCTAAATTTAGAGGCTATTGGACTTGCTAGCTTCTTATGTCCCATTTATGCAAGTGTGAGGAGTGTCTGTCGGATATTTTAGTCAACTCATGTTTCTTGACTATATCACCAATGAGAACTCATTTTTCCTGTATATTATCCAAATAGACAGTCTATTAATTTTATCCACAAAAACTTATTTCTAACATTCATTGTTTGGATAGCAGAGCCTCTGGCAATAATGTCCAGTTGAAAGCTGCTTTCCTCTTCCAACTGCTACCATCATTACCCCTGGAGTGTAAATTTGTGATTAGAGCAACTCATTGCACCAGGGGTATAATATAAACCATCTAACTATACATTTATATACTCTGTCTCTGGTGACCATTTATTGCTAGAGTAGCTTGTCTCTGGCTACATTTGGAGGGTGGTAAAGCACCTCATTTACAAAGTAAACCCTATTGGCATCTTAATTTTCTTGAAATTCTTTCTCCTCATCTTCCTTCTTGTGAAAGATGCTGAAGAACTGAAAATTTTCAGCTGACTCTAGCAAGATCTTAGCCTCCAAACTGTTCCTACCCTCTTCCTAATTGTAAATCAACCAATTAATGGCTAACTGCAGTCTCAGGCTTAAAGTCTTGCAACCCATCCCATCATTAACACATCCTCTGGTTCCCTATGTCCTCTGAGAATTTTAACAGTGAACAATTCTGGAAACAAAACTGGACTTTGATGTTCCTCAGTTTGTTCCGTAAGATCTTTAAGCATCTTACTCCTCTCCAGAGCACTCATTTTGAACTATTTTCACTTTGTGATATTATTAATAAACAATTGAGCCATGGTTTTTGATTGATTTTTCTACTTTCCTATTGGTAAACATTTTCCAGATATTTAGCGGCCTCTGAACAAATTACTGTATTTATTACAGCTAGTGTAAAGAAAAGGATATGATGTTTCTGAATACTCTATAATTTATTTATTAATAAAGACTTGCATAGTGCTGACCACACGCCAAGCACTATTCTAAGATTCTTACAAGTATTAACTAGTATAATCCTCATAACCATCCTATGATAAAGATTTTATATGATCTGAATTTTAAATATGAGTAAGCTGAGGCACAGCTAAACTGAAAAACTTGCTCAAGATCACCCAGCTAGTAAGTGGAATAGCTGAAGTTCAAAGCCAAATAATCTGATTCCAGAGAATGTGCTCACAACTACTAAAGTATATTACTTCTCCCGCAGCCAAACTGGGCATAAATAGCAAGACTGGACCATTGTTAAAAAAACCTTCTTTTTAACAATTGACCATTCACTAAGTTACAAGTTACATTTTAAAAGGTTTTTTTCTTATAAAAATGTCAAGCTAAGTAAAAATAAAACACTATTTTATAAAATACTATTTTAATACTATTTTTCAGAGATAAAAAATTTTTGAATCATTTTATGATTATCTTGATTTATCGGATGGATATTTTCAAGTATCTTATCAGTTTTCCAAATATTTACCTACATATTTATCTATCATGGATCAATCAACAATTTTTTTATTCATTTGTCTTATTTTCTTCTCCAACTGATCAACAAAAAATGAGAGGTAATTTTTGTCTTTGCCACCCAATCTATAAAGAACTACCAAGACTTCGTGGCCAGCAGGCCTAAATTCCCTTTAAAGAGATGTTATTAAGGAAACTTTATTGTCAGTCAAAGTATGAGTTTCTAAGTTAATCAAACTTCCTTAACTAGGAGGGAAGGGAAATCTAGAGGGTGAAAAGAGAGAAGTAACCTCAAGAAACGTCCCCCCAAAATAGGGAATTCCTGGAGTTTGGGGACAACTGAGAGGGTGAAGCCCCTTGAGGAGACAATTTTTTGGTGTTGGTGCGGGAAGAATTCAAATTAGTTATGAAGCGCTGGGAAAGCTAAAATAACCAACATCCAACTGAGCATAAATGGAGTGACTTCTGTAAAGAACAAAGCTGTGGTGTTTTAAGTGTCACTAAACAAAGATACTATGTTTTTCATTAGAAATGGGTTTTATTTATTTTTGTTCCCAGCCTTACTGAGATATAATTGACATATAACATTGTGTAAGGTGTACAACGTGATGATTTAATACACAAATAGATTGTAAAATTATTACCATGATAGGGTTAATTAACACTTCCATCACCTCACATAATTGCCATTTTTATTTTATGTTGTGAACTAACTCTTTTAGCAAATTTGAAGTACATAATACAGAATTGTTAACTATAGTTACCATGCTGTATAATAAATCTCCAGAACTTATTCATCTTATAAATGAAAATTTGTTTCTTTCTTCCTGTCAAATGTCTTTTATTTATTTATTTTAAAAATTGAGTTATAATTGACATACAATATCATATTAGCTTCAGATGTATAACAGTGATTTGATATTTTTACACATTATGAAATAGCACATTAAGTCCGGTTACAATCCGTCACCATAAAAAAATTGTTACAATACTATTGACTATTATTCCCTATGTGTATATTATGTCCCTGTGACTTATTTATTTTATAGCTGGAATTTTGTACCTCTCAACCCCTTTCACCTATCTTAACTGTCCCCCCAAGCCCCCTCCCCTCTGGCAATGACAAGTTTGTTCTCTGTATCTGAGTCTGTTTCTGTTTTGTTATGTTTATTTGTTTTGTTTTTTAGATTCTACATATATATGCAATCAGATGGTATTGGTTTTTCTCTGACTTATTTCACTTAGCATAAATATATATATATATAAACTTCTTTATCTGTTGCTTCCATCCATACTATTATAAATAATGCTGCAATGAACATAGGGGTGCATATATCTTTTCTAATTAGTGTTTTTGTTTTCTTCAGATAAATACCCAGAGGTGGAGTTGCTAGATTATATGATAGTTCTATTTTTAGTTTTTTGAGGAACCTCCACACTGTTCTCCATAATAACTGCACCAATTTACATTTCTACCAGCAATGCACAAGGGTTCCCTTTTCTCCACTTACTCACCAAAACTTGTTTATTGTCTTTTTGATAATAGCCATTCTGATGGTTGTGAGGTATATCTCACTGTGGTGTGGAGTTGCATTTCCCTGATGACTAGTGATGTTGAGCATATTTGCATGTGCCTGCTGGCCATCTATATGCCTTCTTTGGAAAAATGTTTATTCAATTCCTCTTCTCATTTTTTTAATCAGGATGTTTGGTTTTTTGTTGAGTTTTATGAGTTCTTTATATATTCTGAATATCAACCCCTTATCAGATATATTGTTTGCAAATATGTTCTCTCATTTAGTAGGTTGCCTTTTCATTTTTTTGGTGGTTTCCTTTGTTGTGCAAAAGCTTTTTAGTATGATGTAGTCCCACTTGTTTATTTTTGCTTTTGTTGCCCTTGCCTAAGGAGATATATCCAAAAAATATTGCTAAGATCAATGTCAAACATGTTACTTCCTATGTTTTCTTCTAGAAGTTTTATGGTTTCAGGTCTTACCTTTGTCTTTAATCTATTTTGAGTTTATTTCTATATATGGGTTTCTTATTCTATTCCATTGATTTATCAATGTGTTTCTGATTCAGTAGCAGAATGCCCTCATTATTTTTTTCCTTTTTTTTTTCTTTTTTCTTTATGAGGCAGCATAGTATATTGGTGGCAGAAAGGAATTTGGAGGCAGAGAAACCTGAATTTAAAAGCCAGCACTAATTGACCACTGGGTAATATTGGAAAAAACAGCAACAATAACTTAAATTGTCTTAGCATTAATTTCCTCAACTATACCTCCTAGGGTATATCTTGGGCAAGAAATATTACTATTTTGCCCCCCAAAATTTCAAAATTCCAAGAAAATCCCATTGGTATTTACACAAAATATATAAAACAATTTAAGGGCAATTAATATTTTTAAAATATTATTTTTTTCACCCAGCAGTAAGTTGTGTCTCTTCATTTATTTGGAATGTTTATAGACCAAGGAGAACTTTGTCAGCTTTTTGCTTTGGTTTTGTACATTTTTAATTCAATCAGTACAGAGATACTTTATTTTTCTTTCTATTATTAATAAGCTGAATGCATAGCTTTATGTTAAACTGTTTAACCAGGTATAACATTATATATTTTAAGTGCTTTAAAGAGTTTGAAACATTTTTAGATGGGATGGAGTTACATTCTTTTGGGAACATATTTTAAAACTTATCTTAATTGTTTTCATCACAAAAAAGAAATAATAATGTGATGTGATAAAGGTGTTAGCTAACACTACGATGGTAATGATATTACAATACATAAACGTAAGTATGAACTCAATAGTTTGTACACCTTAAACCTACATAATGTTATCTGTCAATTGTATCTCAATAAAAAAATAAAATAAAACTTACAGATGCTATGCACAGAGCTCATGAGCAAATGTTTTGTAGATCCTCTGAAATTGTGGATATCACTCTTTTTTTTCAATAGCAGTTTTCTTTGGCTTAAGAATTATCAGTAACTTGTCTTACTATCTCAACTCATATTCTCAGGACAGACTTTGAGTATAAATACATATTAACTTTCTTAAATTAAAGTAATTATTCAGGGACACCAGGGAACACTATGGAAGGAAAAAAATCACACCCTGATATGGTCTATTTTTCTTATGAAAATAAACATTGTATTTTTATAAAAATTGTATTCAAGTTCTCCAAATATGAAAAGAACCTCACTACCAGTTAACATATTACCATATTGTCACACCAAATTGACTATGAAGCTATTTCCATTTTCTTTTCTCATATGTGAGTAAACTTACAGAATAAACATACCTGAATTTGAAATAAATTAAAATAAATCACAAAGAGGTAAAGAAAGTTGCAAAGAGGTAAAAGAAGTTTGCAAAAGAAAGTTGCAAACACTTTCTAGATACAGAAAGCAGTCTTGCTACCCCTAAAGATTTTACTATAAGCATTTATTAACTAAGCCTAAACCAAATTTTTCCTCACTGGTGCCCTGAGATTGGTTGAATCATTATTACAAAACTTGTCTGGCAGGCTTGCTAAAGCGTATGCTGGGCTATATGTCATGAAGAATTTATATCAGGGTGTTAAAAGTGATTTGAGATTCCCATTAAAAGAAATAACCTTAATCATCCACAATAACATTGCATTAATTATTGATAAATCTAATCAGTAATCTGAAATTGCTCACATCTAAAATTAATCAGAAAGGCAGATGAATTCCCAGAATGCTGGCATGCTCTTTTGCCTTCAAGTACCTTTATAGTGTTATTATTTACATGCTCCTGAGTTCGAGAAAATTTAACTGAAAACTGGAAGGATTAGATTCTTCAAAGGAATGACTTCACTAGGGTTAGGTTCTACTCTCAAAACTGGGATATCCACTATGTCAACTCATGTAAACTGCTGCAACTTCAGTGTTTTTTGTTTTAAACCGATTCTCTTATAAAATCAAATTTTGTACCCATTTCTGAACTTTCCCCTACTTTTATACTCAGAAGTAAACATAAGCATTCAAAAAATTATCTTAATATATTTATTTTTGTCATGACTTCAAAAAGCAAACAGAGAGAGATAACGGAGTGAGGAGGGAGGGAGGGATGGAGGGGGAGAGAGGGAGAGGGAGAGAGAGAGAGAGAGAATTATACACTGAATGGCAATATACCCATAATCCAGTTTAAGATATAAACTATTTCCATCAGATAATATTTCCCTAATCCTCCTGGACCATATTCTCCACCCTTCCAACCAGAGTTAAGCATCATTTTGAATACAAATTAGTATTTACAAATTTCATTTATTCATTTATACTTTACTATATATGCATACAAATTATATTAAAACAATATATGTTATTGTTTTCCATGTTTTAATATTTACAGAAAGTGTATCATTATGATATGATTTGTGTAGCTCTGTACAATTCACTTCCAGAGCTGTAGAATGCCCTAGGATATGCAAGTACTAGAATTTATCATCTATTCTTTTGCCAATAGATATTCTAAATTCTTGAGATTTTGAATACTGCTGCTTTGAGCATTCTTGTACATGTCTGTAAGAGAAAATATTCAAGTGTTTCTTGAGGTCATAAAATTAAAGTAGAATGGCTTCTTTGAAGCATATGCAGCTCTTGAACTTTAATAGGTATTTACCAATTTGATTTACAGATGGGATTGTGCTAACCTGCACTATCACTAACAGTGGCTAAAATTTTTGGTTTGTTCACATTCTAGTTAATTAAAAATTTTTTTTTTCTGCCAGTTTGTTATATGTGAAATTGAATTTCATTGTGGCTTTTAAAAAATATTTCCACAATTAATTGTGAGGTTGAGAATCTTTTATATGTATTGGCAGTCCCATTTTCTCTTCTGAATGATACATATCTGTCATATGTTATTGATACTTATATCTTGGTAATATATTTTGCAATTAGTTGCCCAGGTCTGTGATTTTTTTTTCTTTTTTTTTTGTTGTCATTTGAAGCACATAAATTTTTGTTATAAATTACAGCTAAAACTGTTAATAATTTTTTGATTTACACATTTTTGTATTGATACTTTTAAAGAAATCATCCCTTTTTGGAAGTTGAAAGATAGTCTATATTTTTTCTAAATGTTTAAAGTTTTTATTTTCCTAGTAATGTACTTTTGTGTATGGTGTGAGATTGGAATTTACTTATATTCTTTTCTTAAAAAAATTATTTATTTATTTATTTTGAATCTACTTATATTCTTTAGTATATCATTCCAGCATTGCTTTTAAAAATCAGTGCCATTGACATTCAATTACATCTCTCATCATAAATGACATTTCCCTATATACCTATATCCTTTACTGCAGCTCCTTTCTGTTCCATTTTTTTGCTGATTTATCTCTACATCAATACCATGCTCTCTTAATTATTATAATTTCATCGTAGCATTTGATATCTGTTAGGGCAAGTTCATCTTCTCTTCCCCCACCCATCATTAGTTCTTTTTCTTCAAGAATATTTTAATTATCCTTGGCCTTTTACTTTTTCTTGTAAATTTTGGAATAAGTTTGTTCCTTTATCCCCCCACACACAGAAAATCATAAGAATTGTTATAGGAATTATTTTATTTTATACACACATACATAAAATTGAGACCATTTATTTTCAAAGCACATTTTCTAAATTTATTACTGATTTTTATATGTTGATTTTTCTATAACACATTTATTACTTTGTATCATTAATCTTCTATCTAAAATCCTTAATTGTCTTATTAATTCTAAAAGGCGTAGCTTCCGTTTAGATTTCTAAGTAAATAATTATATTGTCAATGAATGAGGATATTTTCTATTCCAATCTTTATCCCATTACTTGTTTTTCTTGTCTTGGTGCAGTGACTGACTCCTTTGGTATTATATTTAATACATACTGTGATATTAGAATGTTGTATTATTCATAATCTTTAAGCTAATATTATTAACCCTTTAATATCCATTCTGTTGTTGTCATAGTTGTTTTGATAGATGCACTTTTCCAGATTAAGATAATTTGCTTTGTTCCTCCATTGCTGAAAATTTGTTTATGTATTTTCTTAATTTTAATATTGAATGTGTAATTTCAGTTAAGTATTTTTTTCCTGAACTTAGTGAGATAGTCATTTTTGTTTCTTTTCATGGTTATATCTAGCTTTAAGGGATGATGGGAAAGCTAGTCTCTAGCTGATTGGCCAGGAGCCCAGTTAAAACTTTATGGATTGTATTACTGCAATTATCAGTCCTTACCACACAATGTTATACTGGTCTACACATTGATTGGAGAGCATTTGCTCTATTTCAAATCCCTAGAACAATTTATATATGAATATTATTTATTTCCCCATCAATGCCTGTAGTTTTATTTACTTTGACTCTTTCTTTCTTTCCTTCTTCACTCTCTCCTTCCCCCCTTCCTTCTTTCTTTCCTTCCTTCTCTCTCGAGGGATTAAAATTTTAACTATTGATTCAATACTGTTAATGTTTACAATTAGTTAATGTGTTCTATTTCTTATTGACTTAATTTTGGTAAACTATATTTTTCTAGTATATTGTCTATTTTCTCTAAATTTTCAAGTTTAAACTGTTATTCATAATACATTTTTTATATATCTTTTGAAAATCACTACTGTATTCTCCTTTTTAATTCTTAATATTCCTTATTTTGAACTTATTTTGCTTTCCTTGATCAACCTTGTCAGTGGTTTGTCTATTTCATTAGTTTTTCTTTTCAAAAAACTAATATGTGTATTTGAGGATCTTTTGTAGTACATTTTTGTTTACTACTTTATTGATTTCTTTATATTTATATAGCTTATATTTATACAAGTTATTTTTTTTTCACTTTTGCAATTCAACTTATTTGCTGTTTTACAACTTATATTTCCAAAGGCTTTACAATGTCACATTTTCTTGTTTTTTGATACAATGCTTTAATAGTTCAGTCAAGAGAGATATCATATGATGCAATATTTACCTCTTCCTTGAAGCTGGAACTCAGCAATTTATTTCCTCTACAGCTGCTGGGTATTTCCTAAACTTTATAACATCTGCCTCGAATCTCTGTTACTTTGTAGGGGAACTTGGTTTTTGACTTCTCACAGTTACATTCCAATGGTTTGTGAGAGGGTCTCCTGGACTCCTGTCCCTCTGGCTTGGGCATAGTGTGTTTTCTTCAGAGGGTGACACCAGTGTTTTCACAGCCATCCTGTCGTTTCAGCTGGTAAACCACAGGGACGATGTGCTCATATTCACCACCAGCTTGTAATAACTTGTACTTATTTCTGGTGGGCCAGACCATAAGTTGGGGAGGGACAGAGCACTCAGGTGGCATCCTGATTATCCTTCCAGCCTTCAGATAAGACCTTCCTTTGGAAGATGTCAGAGGGTCTTGTGGACTCACTTCTTCAAGGAGGCATTCTACCTCATCCATTACATCTTCAACTTCCAACTCAGAGTCTTCTGAATCCTCAGGAAGCACAATGGTCAAGGCAGCCCTTTTCTTCAACAAATAGGCTGTCTTAACATTTGAGAAGCTGCTCAGGTCTTTCAGGTTCCTGTCTTTCACAGTCTTTTTAATCTCTGCATACCTTTTCAAGTTCTCCTTATACACCTCCCCAAACTCATCATTCACCATCATTTCATCTTTGTCTGCACTTAATTTCCTATTTGTGACTGGCTTTTTCCATGACCCCTTGGTTTTGCAGTCTGGTGAGGTCCCTTCATCTCTGGAGGGCATTTTCTGGGGGGATTTCTCTACCTTTGCTTCATACCAACTCATGTCGCACTGTATACCCTCATTTACTTTGGTAAACTGGGCCAACCAGGTAGGGGAGGGAACGGGCCCCTCGCAGCCATTGTTCTCTACCTCATCAACTTCATCCTGGTTCCTGCTCCCCATTGACATCTGCTCTGCTCCCTTTCTACCACTTCCTGGTGAAGACTCAGGGGAATTCTCAGACTGTACCTCACACCACCAACTCATATCGCACTGAGTGGCCTCATCTATTTTGTTGAACTGGGCCAACCAGGTAGCGGATGGAACACCCCCCTCAGGGTAGCTATTGCTCTCTACCTCTTCCTCTCCACCCACATTCTCAGGGGAGCCATGGCTCCCACTACTGTTCTCTGGCATACTTTCCCCTACAGTAAGGAGTTTCTGAGATTCTGAATGTAGGCTCGGGTCTTTAACTGCTTCCATGCTGGCACAGAGTGGCCTTTCCTGATGAAGCTTGTTGATATCTCCAGGAGACTGGTACAATTTTGAGTTCAGGCTATTCTGGATCTCACCTCTGTCAGTTGGAGGTGGTGGGTTTTGGGAAACAGCTGCATATCCCTTCTTTTCTTCACCCAAGTTCATCTCCATGATAGATCCTGACTTAAACATCTCATGTCTTACAACATCAAGACACTGCTCTGACTGGACAGCTCTGTGTTCATCTTATTTATACAGCTTATTTTCCACTAGCATTTCAAGGGTATAATTATAGTACTTTCATATATTGTTGCTTTAGAGTTTTACATTTAGTGCTAAATATTTTCTGATTTCTATTATCACTCCTTCACACTTATATAGAAATTTGTTTTTAAATTTGAAATTTAGTTTATTCTTCTTTATCCTTTCAGTATTTATTTCTAAGTAATGGTAATTATGACAAAACAATGTTTCTTTGAAATTTGATTAGTTTTTCTTTCAAGTCTAATAAATAGACAATATTTTTGTCTTTTCCACAAATGCGTGAAAACAAGGTCTATTTTTAATTCGTTGACTTCAGGGTTAAATGTGCCCATTATTAATCTCTAATCAGCTTTTTCAAATCTTTTTTATTCTTCTAATTTTTTTCTCATTGATCTATCAATTATGAGAGTTGTATTTGCATATTAACTTTTACAATTATGTATATTTTTGTTTAATACATTTTTAAGCTATAACATTAGCTTCATTTTTTTGTTGGTGTTACTTCACATTCAAACTTTCTGTAGTTTTATGTCATATATGCTGATTTAAAATTGCAAATGGTTAGGTTGTATTTTGTCCAATCAAATCACCTCTTTTCATCTTTAACTGTTAAGTTTAATCAATCTATATTCATTACTATTACTGATAGATTTGTACTTATATCATCCTATTTATGCTTTCTAGATATGTGGCTTCTTTAATATATAATCTGATATTTGTAGTTAACATATTTCTTTTGTTTTTTAATGTGTTCAAAAATTGATTAATTCTTGCCCCCTCCCCATACCCGACACTGCATTAAAGTTTATACATTCTATTTTTATTATTTTTGTAGTTACTCTTAAAATATTAACACCCATATGGTATATTAAACAACTGTATTTAACAATAATTAATGTTAATTAATCTTTTTACTTTTTCTTGTTCCACCCCTGACAATATGAAATTCTAAGTGTGAACCTGTCACAGTCTTCTTGTCTTACATCTGAGGTTGTAGGTTGAGTTCTACAGTTTTTTCTTTTTTTTCCTGAAACTCAGCCTAATATTGATTAACTTCCTGGTGTACAGTTGATCCTTGAACAACACGAGTTTAAACCATGTGGGTCTACTTACGTGCGGGTTTTTTTCAATAGTAAACACTACAATTCACATGATTTGCACAGGTCAGTTGAATCCATGGATGCGGAATCAGAGATACAGCAGACCACGAATGTGGAGAGCCAACTCTAAGTTATATGTGGATTTCGACAGCTCTTAGGGTGGGTGCCCCTAACCTCCACATTGTTCAAGGGTCAACTATATTTTTAAATTGGGGCCTGTGAGCTCATGTTCACTAGAATATCATCTGTGGCTTAGGATGAGGATGTGTACTTCCAAAGGATATTTCAGTTGGTGTCTTGGCAAGGCTGTTACCAGCCTGGCATGGCTCTTTATGTTAACTCCTCACCATTGGACTCTCTGACAGCACAGATAGTGACAATTCAATACCAAACATACATCACGATAGGCTCATGTTTTGAATTCCTAGGGAAGACTCATTTTCCTATTTAGAGCCAAAGTCAATAAGAAAGCTTTCTTTCTTTCTCCTTTTTCCTAGTCTATCTTTTTGCTAAAAGTATAACCTTTCAACAGCTCTGTCCTTTACATGGAAGTCACAGTTCCATTCCCCTAATAGCCCTGCTCCCCTGTCTCCACTAGACTCTGTTTAAACCAAAGCCCTTGTTTTTTAAGACTAGCAAATGACCCTTGAATAACCTAAACTTCAGGTACCATTTATAAAGTTTCTGGAACATAATGCATACTCAAAATAGTCCCATTGCCCACCTGTTGTCATGTCTCCTTTCACCCAGAATTTTATGTTTGTGAACAGCTGCAGTAAAACAAAGACTAGAACTCAAGAGCACTACCCTAGTCCACTTCTCTATCAGGTTGGTCATATAACAAAGGACAGGTTTCCTATCTTTTTCTTAGTATATTTTTAGTCCCCAAAGATATCAAAGTTTGAGTGTTTTAATTCATTAACATCGAGTTTGTACCAGATCTTCGTAGGCAGTTAGACTAATCGGAATGAGAGCCAATCAAATTTTGCGTTACCTGAGAATAGAGGGGCAGGAGGGACAATATAGGGGTGGGGAGGTGGGAGACAGAAACTACTGGGTGTAAGACAGGCTCAAGGATGTATTGTACAACATGGGGAGTATAGCCAATATTTTGTAATAACTGTAAGTGGAAAGCAACCTTTAAAAATTGTATAAAATTTTAAAAAATTAAAAAGAAATATATGTATCTAAGTGTAATTTAAGTTTACTTTAATCTTGTATTTAAGTATTTGACACATTGAACTTGTAGCAATAAGATCATAGTAAAAACTGTAATATGTTATTACAGGTGTCTAAATGTCATTCTATGTTGTACACAAATTCATAGTATATAAAAATGGTATAGAAAGAGCATTATATAAGCCTTTTTTTTTTTTTTTCTTATTTAAAAGTCTCACTTGCCTTTGCTGAACAAGCTGCAACTTTAAGATACAGTTGAATTGTATGGTTGGATTCTGTTTTTAATTGCTCTGTGACAGACTTCACAGAATCATGTCAAATTTGAGAAGAAGAATTACAAAAGAGTTTCACCTGAGTTGTACCTGTCACAAAGAGAACTGTTGAAACATGGATAATGGGCGTGTGCTCTGGGTTTCTTTGATTTAATTGCCTGGGGTCTCCTCTGTAGTAATACGTCTGGCTAAGGTTTTCAACTTTCAAGAGAAAGTTGCTAGACTGTAGAGCTATTTAATAAAAGCCTTTCTGATGACTTTCAAGATACTTAACCTCCTCAAAGACAGGAAAGCCTACTTTGAAAGAAAAAAATAGGTTAATTGATCTTCATGTGAAACTTTCTAAATAGCTAGGTAGATATTAACCTTTCTGAAAATTCAGAGTTAAATCCTCCCTGCTTGAAATACGTTGCTATGTAAAGCTAAACTTCTACTAAATGAACTAAACACTACTGAGTACAAATAAAGAGGTGATTATTTTATCATCAACTTCATTAACACAATTTATTAAAGGTACTGGCCATGATACAGGGAGCACTAAGTGAGGTACTACAGGGAATTATAAGGAAGAAAGCAGTTCTGCCCAACTAGGTTTATTGTCCTAAGAAGGACCTCCAGAAAGCCTGATAAAGATGTGCTAACTTTACTGAGCCAAGGGAATTTAAAAGGAAATAACCATCCTGTTTTCACTGTAATTGGTCCCTTTGAGGCCAGCTTTGCCTGAAGCAGATATAATTTTAAAAGGAGGCAGACAACCCAGTTGGGTTCTTCTTTAAATGATCTGAGGCAAAGCATGGGATAAAGATTGGAAGCATATTCCTTGGAGGTTTTCCTGTCATTGAGGCAGGATCTCTGTTTAGCTCAAGGGATATCTTGGACTCTTCTTGAATCTTTTATTTTTACATTTTACTACTTTCCTCAGTTTGCTGAGTCCAGTTGTATAAATATCTGAATAGTAACTTTCAAGCCCCATGCTTCATCGTTAATGCTGATAAGAAAGAATTCCAAATATACACAAAATATTGTATCTCTAAATCTATCTATGCAGATCTACACACCTATCTTTAAATAAAAAGAAATAAGTCATTGTAAGTTGTTGATTAGAACAATACAACTATTTCTGAAATAAAACTATTTCTTTCACAAAAAATCATGAAAATAAAACAAATATTTATTAAACACCTATCTAATACAGAGCAATATGTCAAATATCATTAAGTGTACAAACATGAAGTCATGGTCCATGGCTGTGAAGTCCTTACGATAAAATAATGGGTACAAAATAACTACAATCCATAGCAGAAATTGATGAGTGTCACAAGAAAGAAAAAGTTCTGTATTAACTGATAATGGTGTTTCTTAAACTTTGGTGAGTATTAGAATCTCTGGACCTTGGTAATTACGCAGTTCAGATTCTGCCCTTTCTAGGATGAACCTAGAATCTACAACCTTAACTCTCCATGTGATTATAATGGATTGGTCTGAGGACCACACTTTGAGAAACATCTCAATAGTATAAATATTATTTGTGGCTGAGGATGATGAAGAAAAATAGTCTTCATGAAGCACGTAGAACATTTTTGGCCGTCAAAAATATAATTTTGACAGAATGGAAATAAGAAGAGAGGAAAGTCCAGTTGATAGAAATAATATGAAAAAAATGGATGGAGAATTTGTTCTTAGAGACTGCCTCTGAAACAGACAGACACTGAAGTAGAACTGTGCAAAAGCAGAGTTCTATGGACTTGCAGAGTCAGCCAATAATTAGGATTCTAAAGTGCCCAATGAAACATGGCTATTCTGACTTCTTTTGTTAACTCAATTTTTGTTTTGGAGAAAGACAGAGGAAGGGAGAGGTCATAGAGGAAGGGATGGCAATAATAATTTAATGAAAACATAGCTTGTTTGAGTCCTTTGTTATCCAAGTAAATATTGTTAAGGAAAGAGTTAACATGTGACTGTCTTTGCAGCCATGTTTGTAAGATGGGGATCATGTCCTACCTGTGGTTGTCTGTCTTCCTTATTAGGCAGAATAGGATTTTTCTTGGTCAGGCAGCCTATCAGCAAAAACTGCTTACTTGTTTCTTTTTTCTAAGTGCAGGAACTGTTCTTGCACTGAATTTGTTTCGGTCCTAAAAGGAAGAAAAGCATCTATGTAATAGTGTTACATAAATCAAATAAGTTAACATTTGCAAGTCATTTGTAACAGTGCTTATTAATGTAACATGAACAACAACAGGACAAAACAAAAAAACACTGTCTTTGTTTTCATGTCTGCTATACCTCTTTAGAATTAGGTAAACTGCTGCCTAAACTACTCAGTTCTTGTTATGATGCATTTTCCTTCATTTCTAATCCATTTTCAAATTCCTCTGTTCCTGGTTCAAACCTATCTTCTTCTAACAGTGATGCTTTGCTTACTCCAGTATTTCTGAGACCTGGTCATGTTAATTCTTTACGTTTATAAAGAGGAAGGGTTCTAATTTTATGCCTAAAACGTTTATTGGTTCCACTTAGCTGGCTCAGAGAGAAAGGTGTTAATAATTCTTTTTTCCTATTGTTTCACATTTCTGACTCCACTAATGGCCCTTAGCCTCTGTGCTGGATATAGTCCATTTACTCCTCCAGGTCCACTCTCCTAACACCTTCTCTATGTCCTAGTGGCTGACCTTTATAGACTGCAGCACCTAGGCTTTCCTGTCCTTTGGTTTGGACTTGCCCTTGCAATGGCTCAGAGTACACCTCACTGAATGTCCTCAGTAGAGGAGAGCTTATATGAATCAAAGGGATAGTACAATATATGTTTTTAGAAGAAAAAAACAGATTGTTAAATGCTGCTGATTTTTGTTTGGTGCCATCTGGGAACTCTTTTTCCTCAGGTTTCCTTCCATCTCTCGTGGATTCTGTTCTGTTGGCAATACATAAGGAACTCGAGCTTGTCCCAACATAAGAGAGCTCCCTAACTTTAGAAGGTACAGCAGAACCTAAGGTGATTTCAAGAAAAAGGAGCGTTGCAGAAGCACCTCGGGGCCATTCTCCTCTCTTTTTCTTGGATCCATCTTTTCTTGCTTGAAGGAAAACGTCAGCATACCGAGCTAGCTTGAAGGGCAAACTTGTGTTACCTGCACCATCACTCTACATGAGAATCCCAATCTCTGATACTGCTAATTAAATGGCACTCTTGTTCACTAGGCTATGTTCTGCATCAGAATCCTTCCCAATACAGCATTTCAAATAGCCTCTCCTAACCCATCAGAATTGGTACTCAAGATGAAGCATATTTTTTATCCCTTCTAAGAACAGAGGGACAAAAAGAGCTCCCAAATATCATCCATGATGTAGTTTAGTTCACCAGGGAAAGAAGAGTATATATGAATTTGGAGCCTTCATCCTAACAAATAACAGAATTTTCTTTTTCAACAATTTTGGGGAAATATTGGGTTAAGTTAAACAGCCTAAACGTCATCTTAGAGCCTTGCATATGCTAATCTGCACTGCTCATCTTCAACAGATGAGAGAAGTCTATAGCTTGAATTAATCAGATTTATTTCGGTTGTAAGTGAGGGAACTCCAGCTGGAATGAGTTTAAGAGGGGAAAAACAAGTTATGGATACCAGACTATAGAAATGCATGGCAAAGACAATCACTGGTTCAAAACAGACATGGAACCAAGGAGAGGGATACTGTAAAGATTTTTTTTCCAATCTTATTTGTTTGTCTCTATCAGTTTCATGCTTTACTTTTTTTTAGACTGGATTTTTCTCAGTGACATGGAACATTCCACTAACATTTCCAAATTAGTATCTTAGGGTTTTGCCAACAAAGAGAGATTGCTTTTTTTTTTTTCCAATTAAAAGAATAAAAGCTAGGAAGCACATAATGGGCTTGGTATGGGACATGCCCTGGGAGTGGAATATTACAATTGGTCAGCCCCTGGATCCACATGGTTAAAGCTTAGGAATGAAGAACTCAAAATAGAAAAACAGAGTGCTCTTGCAAAGAGAAAATGTTATTGGCCATTCAAAATAGTAGGTGATCATTACAAAGCATTTTCCATGTTTATTTGATCATTGAGTCTTTTTATTGTACAGAAAATCTCAAAAGGACCTCCAGTCTGCTAAATATGCTTTAGAAAATACTGGTTTATTTTAAACATAGCTCTCAGAATATTTAAATGGTGGCATATGGCTTCTGGAGGAATCAGGTATTCAGAATTCTGGCCATATTCAATACAGCTATCACCAGCCAAACAAAACAGTAGTTTCTCATAATTCCTTAAAGCTTTTACTCTCTCTAGTCATTTTGCTTTTTTTTTTTTCATAACTTTGCTAGATGGCAACATGAGCTTTTTTTTTTTTAAATTTATTTATTTATGGCTGTGTTGGGTCTTCGTTTCTGTGAGAGGGCTTTCTCTAGTTGTGGCAAGCGGGGGCCACTCTTCATCGCGGTGCGCGGGCCTCTCACTATCGCGGCCTCTCTTGTTGCGGAGCACAGGCTCCAGACATGCAGGCTCAGTAATTGTGGCTCACGGGCCCAGTTGCTCCGCGGCATGTGGGATCTTCCCAGACCAGGGCTTGAACCCGTTTCCCCTGCATTGGCAGGCAGACTCTCAACCACTGCGCCACCAGGGAAGCCCCATTTTGCTTTTTTAGAATGCTTTCAATGATTATCACTTTCTGTCCTTTCTACTCATCCATATTCTACCTAAACTTTTGGCCATGTTTAAGCTGCTCTGATTGTGGGAAACTAGATCCCTAGTGAACTCTTATGTCTTTAAGCTTTTATACAATGTTATTTTACAATTATTTGGCAAATTTGCAAGTACTGTAAACTGTTGTCTTTGTGTGCACATGAACTAGATGTGTGTTTGCATGAGTGCATAGATGTTCAAGCATGTGTGTATGTGTGTGTGTGGGGTGCTATCTCCCTAAATCAAGGGAATATAATTCAATCAGCAAGTTCTGTCATAGATCATAGAGAAACCGGAGGAAGTTACAGGAGAGAGCCTGGGAACATGCGAAAGCTGTATCATGAGCTATTGTTACTGATGAGAGTGTGTTGCTTTGGTGACCACATCTATGTTCTGCAGTAGATGATGTGTCCTGGCAGGAAAAAAAAAAAGTCATTTTCCCTCATTAGTTATTTCTGCCTTACTTTTCAGGGAATTTGCGTATTGGTTCCCTAAATGGTGGTGCCTGAACTGTGAACACTGTTTTCCATTGGTGATTCCAAAATAAGAATCAAACCCAAACTATGCAAATAAATACATATTATTTGATACTTAAAGAGTATATCAATTAGGATTAAAGATGAGCTGAATGAAAAAGAGAACCCCAAATATCAGTGACCTAAATAAAACAGAGCTTAATTCTCTGCTATTTAAGTTAAGTTCAGAGGTGGACAGTTCTGGCCAGACATGAATATTCCAAACTCAGGAAGCATTCCGTCTTGTTCCACTCAGTGATTACTTGCATGAGTTCTATTTTCATGGAAAAATTGACTTTTTCAGGCAGCAAATTTGAGGAAAGGATCAAGATACAGAAGGGGACAAAGCTATGCATCATTTATCTTTTAAAAGTGTTCTTGAGAGCTGTTACCCAACACTTCCACGTTAGTCTTTCTGGTAAGAACATAATCCCACATTTTCATCATTGACTCTATTTTTTATTTAATAGTCTAATGAACATCTGCCACCCTATGCGAGATCTAGAATATTGACAGTAAATTTATTGTTGATATTCTAGATGGTTTTCTTTTTTCCCAGATTAATTAATTAATTGAGATGTAAGCCCATTAAAAAATAAAAGAAAGGAAAGGGAAGAACATCTAGGAGGTTATACACTAAAATGCTAATGGAAGATTATCTCTGACTGAGGCTTTAAAGGTGATTGTTTCTGTTTATTTTCTGTTTACTCACCTAACACTTCTAATTTGTCTATAACTCTATATTACTTATATAATATAAAAATAATAAAAGTCAAAAACCATAAAAAAGAACTTTTTCTCTGCTCAGGGAGTTTGGGAGAGCAGATCACTTTGACAGAAACCATTTGCAAAATGATAGCTTAATATTCACGTTAGAAAAAAAAATAAATTGTATTAGTTGTGACCTAGTAAATAGATGCTAATCTTATTTATTTCAAATGATGATTTTGTAATAGCAAACCTACCATAAGTGAAAAAGTCAAAGACTTAAATATCCAAAAAAACGTATTGTTGAAAGAGCACTAAACTAAAAGCATATGGCCTGGCTTTAAATTCAAAGAGATAAAAGACAAGGAAAAGGAAGAAAATAAACTTCATTCTCCATCTTTACATTCCATCTTTTAAAGTTTTAAACTTTGTGTAAATCATGTTTCATCCTTTTCAGGCTTGGCTCTTTAGCAATTAACGTTTCACTAAACATTTATTTGCTAAACAGCTGTCAGTAGTTATTGATACAGTGTGTGTTCAATGTAAGTGATAATAAGGTGACCTTTTAAAACTTAGAAACAAGGAAAAAAATCATTTAAGATTAAACAAGAAAACCTCATATTCAGCTGATACAACTGATATTCCTGATATGCCTTCAGCAGATAAATGATCAGCGTCCTCATACTGTGTTACTGATGAGCCCGAGGATCGGCATCACTCCTCAGAATAAATTGACTATGATCTCAGGCATACATAACATGACTGAAATTTCGTATCAATTGTATGACACCATACCTGGAAAAATAATACACAGAGAGGTATGGTCACCTTAAGGGGAAAATGCAAAGAACTAGACACTGTCAGGATTTTCCAGGGAAAAGACATATTCAATGTAACAGACAAGAAAAAGGTTACTGAGAAAGTGATACTTTCTGTTTGGGAAGTGGAAGAAAAATTTCCATAATCATTTATCTCAGTTCACTTTTGGGCCATTATCCAAACTGCAGATTTGTAATTTGGTGTCCTAAATATTTTCATTCCAATCAGTGATTTTCTTGATAAAGGACTGCTCACTTGTACAAATAGCTGTCAAAGTCCATTCAGTACAGTCTAATCATTCCTTGACTGAACAAACTTGTGTGTCTTGACCTTCACAGCTAAGGTTAGTCCTTAGGCCATGGTGAATTTACCTAGGCAAGGGTATGCAGTGATGCTTCCCAAAAGCTGGCCAGCTGGCTTTCTTCTGTTGACATCTGCACCTCTACATCACTCTCTTAAAATTTCAACATATTGTCACCTCCAGGTTTGCTAATGACTACTTTGTAGCCAGGTGTATTTGCTTTTTCATCATACATGTGAGATGACCAAGGTAGTTATCTACAAAAGAGAAAAAAAAAAAAGGCATTTGTAGATAAATTGATTGGATACAGGACAAAATATCTAATTCTGATACCTGAAGTAACTTGGATCAGTGAATGATCAGCTAGTTTGAAAGTCACAGAGTGAATTTAGTGATAGCAGTTTTACTATAGTCTTTATTCTGTGTAATTCAAAGTAAAATAGAAGTGTATTAATTGTTCTGATAATTTCATATGTCAGCATTCAGATTAGTCTTCAAATATTTGGGTTGCTAATAGATTCAGTGTATTCCAGGAAATGTGTATGCAATAGAAAGCTCTTATTTTCCTCACACATATAAACTCTTCTTTCCTAAATTAGAATTTAGAGCTCTTTGATCTTCCTGTGAAGATTCCTCCAGCTTCAGGATATGTGGACATAACCTTAAAATTTGTTTCTGTTTACTATCCCTCATATCAAACGACATCCAAGTCAATGTCAGCAAACCCTTTTCCCCCCTTTCACAAGTAGATTTATTTATAATAGATTTTTAAGGTAGATTTGTACTATGAGTCTTTTTTTGATGTATATTTATTTATTTATTTATTTATTTATGTTTGTTTGTTTGTTCTCTACATCTGTGTCTCTCTTTCTGCCTTGCAAACCGGTTCATCTGTACCATTTTAGGAGGGCAAGATTCTTTTTATTTTGTTTTAACATCTTTATTGGATATAATTGCTTTACAATGGTTTGTTAGTTTCTGCTGTATAACAAAGTGAATCAGCTATATGTATACATATATACCCATATCTCCTCCCTCTTGCGTCTCCCTCCCAGCCTCCCTATCCCACCCCTCTAGGTAGACACAAAGCACCGAGCTGATCTCCCTGTGCTATGCGGCTGCTTCCCACTAGCTATCTATTTTACATTTGGTAGTGTATATATGTCCATGCCACTCTCTCACTTCGCCCCAGCTTACCCTTCCCCCTCCCCGTGTCCTCAAGTCCATTCTCTACATCTGCGTCTTTATTCCTGTCCTGCCCCTAGGTTCATCACAACCATTTTTTTTTTTTTTTAGATTCCATATATATGTGTTAGCATATGGTATTTGTTTTTCTCTTTCCGGCTGACTTCACTCTGTAAGACAGACTCTAGGTCCATGCACCTCACTACAAATAACTCAATTTTGTTTCTTTTTATGGCTGAGTAATAGTCCATTGTATATATGTGCCACATCTTCTTTATCCATTCATCATTATTTTTAAAGAACTCTCCTTTTCCTTTTTAAAATAGCTGTATGACATTTATCTTAGAAATCAGATGAATTAAAATTAATTGAGTTTTGGGAATTAGAGGATTTAGAACATGGATTGAATGACTGAAGACATCTCTAGGTAGTAATTTCTAACTTGAATTATGGTTCTGAGGGTTGAAAAATGGGAGCTGATGTAAATTAAATATGGGAGGAATGGAGAGGGGAAAAACATAAACAAATGCTAAATCTATTCCAGAGGTGAGAAAAACTTATTTATATATATATATACATATATATATATATATATATAAATGAAAGACATTGAGAAAACTTGTCATAAATCATAGAAATCCACAAATCATAAATTAAGACAGTAGTAAGACAGTATAAATGTTCAAACAATTTTGGCTATAGCTTACATTAAAAATACTGTATAATTCAAACCCTTAGGACCATTAGCTGCAAATTCTGAAAACTTCTTTTACCTGAGGAAGAAGGTAACGACAACAACAAAAAAAGACATCTCCTCCATACAGGTAGGATCCTTGTGTGTATGGGGGCAGGAAGAATATAACTGTATAAAAGTGGGATATCTTCCCATGAAGCAGACATGAACTTTTCTCTGATAAAATGTTTATAATTTTTAGAAGTGGACATTACTGTTCTTTTTCACTGTTGCAAACTGACCTAAGTCCTTTTACCCATTCAGTAAACATCAGGGATCTTTTGATAAATATTCACTATCTCTGTGGTTTACAGGGAGGTGGGAACTATATTTCCTTTCCTTCATATCCTTAGCACCAGGTGGTAGGTATCAAAGAAGGCAAACATTGCTTAATGTACAAATATTAATAGCAAGAATGTTCAGACAGTCTTATGACCTATTCAGTAGCTTGGACAATCTCTCTCTCTGTCTTAGACTTTTTCAGTGGCACTTTGCGTGAAAACTTGACTCCAAGGTGGACTCTTGGATTCTTTGAGGACAAATCTGGCCAACTATAGTGAGGTTAAGTACATTCCCTGTGAATTTGGATGTAGGAATGTATTAGTTTGCAATTACTGCAATAACACTACATGATAGACACAAATCAAAATGGCATAAAAAAGCCAAAAATTGTTTATTTAACTCATGTTTCTGCATGTTGGCAGTTTGGGGTGAGGGGTTTGGCTGATCTACACTGGCCTTGGCTGGGTGTGCCTGCTTTAAGCTATGGCTTCAGCTGGGCTTGGATCTTTGCTGGGATACGATTTGGTCTAGAGCCCAAGCAAATGGAGAAGTGGCCACCTGGGGAAAGCTCATCAAACGGAGAAGTGGCCACCTAGGGAAAGCTCAGTTTAGTAGAGGCAGAAGAGGGCAAGACCAATTGCACAAGTGCTTTTTAAGCCTTTGGTTATATCACTCACACTAACATTCTATTGGATAAAGCAAGTCATGTGATGTGTATAGCCACAAAAGATGTGGATATAGGGAAAGGTGAAAAATTGGGGCCACAAAACAATCTAGCACAAGGACTAACAAGGTTATAGAACTCAGGAGCTGCACACCCCACTTGCCAAATTCTTCTACCTAATCTTAAAATGAGACCTGTACATATATCCTAATCAAACACTTTTCTAGAACATCACTATTTCACCAATAAAAATATTGCTTTTAACATCCTCTTGCTAATTAACAAACACCTTGGTGTAGATTTCCATATCTGAAATTTTAAACAAAACTGTTTAAATATTGATTCCTACTTAAAGTACTTCAAGTGCTGTCAGAATAATCCTAGTGATGTAGACACACATACATCACATCATTATCTTGTATTACCACCCAGGCAATTATGAGAGCCACAAGTCTTTTCATGAAGTGATACCTCTCGGCTTTTGTCGGGCAGCCCCATCTATGTTCTGAAAAATTGGTCCCTCTGGTTTTAAATTATATATGCTGGGCGGAAGAGAATTTCTTGCTTTTAAAATAACTTCAAATAACATGGATTTAGCAGAATTTGAGGTCTCAGCTTTTTGGTAACTGAAATTCCTCACCAAAAAGAGTTCACTCTCTTTTTTACCTCTCTTGGCCTTGGATACCTGATCCAATGTTCACATTGTGAAGTGTGAACACTCTGACCCATTACTGACTGATTAAGAACTAGCCTAGAAACAGCTAGAAAGTTTTAAAAACCATTGGTAAGGTCAGAACTACATAAAATTTCTTCTAGTAAGGAATTTACCCTGGAGGGAAACAGAATTACTACCCAGGCTAGTTAGCAGGAGATTGAAAAGGTGAGGAAAGCAATCTCTCGGAAATGAGTGGCAATTCTTGACTGCAATCATCAGGAGGGAGAAAACTGAGTAAGTTGGAAAAAATATTCGCAAGAAAATTGCTCTCCTGATGTTTCCCAATACTGGTATGGGAGGCCAAACAGGCAGCCATGCAAGGAAAGTTAATTGCCTGCAAGGCCTGTAACAAAAGAATAAACCAGAGGGAAAACATCAAATTGGAATCCAAATATAAATTTTCAAAAAAAGAAATTAGCGAACAGTAATAAAATCAAACACAGGGGAAAAAAAGCTTGTAAAATACTATTAAAATGATAGCAGACACTTGAAATGTTTCTAAATGTAAAAAAAACTATGCCTGTAAGTTATAAAACTATGTTTGTACTAATATATTTTCCAGTGGCAAAAATGAGGCTACTCTTTTTTGAACAACAAAGACTATAGGCAAAGTGTCTACTGGAATCCATGTAGTGAAGGTATGAATCACAAAACATTAGAATTTCTTTGAAGAGAGAGGTATGGCAGTTATTATTTGAACCATTAAAAAATAAAACTATGTGCAATAATTCCGGACAGTAGAGAAATCATATTTTGCTATATATGTATATACATATATTTATTTATTGCTGTATATGTATGTGTATATGTGGGGAGATGGAGTGTGATTCTGACTTGTAATACAATTTATTGAGATGGGAAGAATAAACTTTATTTCATTTATTTTATTGGGAGAGAATAACATTCATTTTTAAATATTAAGTCAGTTGCCAAATTGATTTGTCTACTCTACATACTATATGTTTCCATATAAATTTTAGAAAGAGTTTTTAATTTCTACAAAAAAATCTTTCTAAAAATTTTTTCCTACAGAATGCCTGTTGAGATTTTGGTAGTGATTGAACGGACCCTGTAGATCAATTTTGGAGAATTCCTATTTTAATATTACTCAGTTTCCAAATCCATTGACATGGAAAGTTTCTCTATTCAATTAGGTATTCTTTTATTTATCTCAGCAATCTATAATTTTCAATATATAAATCTTGCGCTTCTTTGGTTAAATTTATTCATGATTTATTTTCTTTTAAATGCTGTTTTGAATAGAATTCCTTTCTTATTTTCATGTTTTGAATGTTTCTTGCTATTGTATAGAAAAACAACTGATTTTCTTACACTGATCTTGTTTCCTGAAACCTTCATAAACTTGTTTATTAGTTCTAGTGGTTTTATTGTGGAATTCTTAGAATATTTATGTACAGGGTCATGTTTTCTCCAAACACAGAGTTTTACTTCTTCCTTTCCAATATATATGCCTTCAATTTCTTCTTCTTTCCTCATTGTACTGGCCAAACTGTATTAAAATTTGAATAGAAGTGGTGAGAGGAGACATCTTTAACTAGTTTCTGATCTTAGGAAGAAATAATTCAGTCTTTTTCCATTAGGTGTGATGTTAGGTATATATTTTACTTGGATACACTTTATCAAGTTGAGAAATTCTATCTTATTACTAGTTTGCTGAGATTTTTAACCACAAACAAATGCTGCATTTTGCCAACTGCTTTTTCTCTGTCTTTTGAGGTGACCATGTGGTTTTTATCCTTTATTATGTTAATATGGAACATTACACTGAGTTTCAAATCAAATGTTAATTCCTGAGATAAATACCACTAGGTCATGATACATAATCTTGATGTGTTGCTGAATTTGTTTTGCTAATATTTTGTTAGGGACTTTGGTGTATTTATCAGATATTGGCCCTTGTTTTCTTTTCTTGTGATGTCTTTTGATTTGGGACCACTATTACCGGCTTCATAGAATAAGTTATTAAAGATTCCTTCTTCCTCCATTTAGAAAGCATTTTTTGAAGTACTCGTATTACTTCTTGTTGAAACACTTAATAAAATACACCAATAAGGTTGTCTGGGCTTGGGGCTTCATTTTGTGGAAAAGTTTTCAATTATTAATTGAATATATTTGCTATTCAGATTTTCTATTTCTTAAGTTAGTGCTAGTAATTTTGTTGTTTTAGAAAATTCTTCATGTCATCTAAATTGTCTAATTTGCTAGCTTGTTTGTTCACAATATTCCCTTAGAGGATCACCTCCTCTGTGAAGTCTTCCTTGCCTCCCTCAGATGGAAGAATAGCCCTTGATCTTATTTTCATGTTTCCCTTAACTCCCCAGAATCTCTTTCTTACAGCACTTTCACACACTCTGCTGAAATCATCAACACATGCATCAGTCTCTCTGCCAGAGAGTGAGCTCCTTGAAAGCCCAGGCTGTGCCTTAATCATTTTTTTTGAGATTGCCAGTGTCCTTCAAAGCATCGGGCCCACTGTAGGCGCTGGATGTAGGTTCAGTTCCCCAGAAGCACACCCTGAGATGGGGATTTATTTGCAAGTGATTTATTTTAGAAATGCTCCCAGTAGAAAAGAGTAACGGGGAAGAGGGCCAGGGAAGGTGAGGAGGTCAAGCAAAGATATAATTTCAGGCAAAAGTCCCGCAAAGGGGAACTTAAGCTTGATCCCATAGGGAACTCTGGTGCATAAGTTAATGCCTTAGCAGTTGTAAGCGGGGTTTAAAAAGAAAAGAAAAAAAAAAAAATTTTTAATATTCTTTTAATATCTGTAGTTAAGTAGTAATGTTTCCTCCTTTATTGCTGATTTTGGTAATTTGTATCTTTTATTTTATTGCACAGTTTGTCAATTTTGTTGATATTTTCAAAGAAACAACTTTTAATTTTAATTTCATTATTTTTTCTATTCTTTATGTTTTCTACCTCATTTATCTCCCCTTTAGTCTTTATTATTTCATTATTTCTGCATGTTCTGGATTTAGCTGGTTTTATGGAGAGAGGTTATGTTGATCTACTCACTCCATTATGCCAGAAATAAATCTCTAGTTAAAGCAGAGATACATCATATTAGACCTCATTAGTCAGAATCTCTGGAGGGGATTCCGCTGAGTGTCTACTTCATAAAATTCCCATGATGAATAATGATGGTCACCAAGATTGAGATACAATTATATTTGGCAAGTCTATGATTTGGTCTATGATTTTGGTTACGTTCATATTCCTGAAATAAGATAATCAAGTTTAATTGATAACCTAAGTATAGAATCAACACAAAAGTTACATATATATATAATATACAGATATAACTTTTCAAATGATAAATAATATATTATCATATCAGTTATTTAGCACACTCTTCTGGACACATTTACATGTGAAGTCAAATTGTAATGGAAAAGTTGTTTGGCAGAGTAGATAATTAGGACAGAGAAAGCTAAGTAATTGAATACAGTTAATCTGATTAGGTTATGAGAGCTCAATATCTCCTTCTCCTTTGGATGATTACACTTGACATAGTGAATTCAAATATCCAAGGCAATCAGTCACTCTTCAATAGCCAGTATTAGAAACATATTGACAGTTCTTTCTTTTTGGTTGCACCTATTCTAGATTCCCTTCAGATCTTCAATTAAGAAGATCAATTTAAGTGCGGGATTAGTTATTGTCACATGACTGGATTTGCTTATACACAGTCTTTTCACAGCAAATATTTAAAATCTCTCCTATTGTAGGCTATTTCCGTATGGAGGCTTATAATTAAGAGAGTGACATACTATCAAATGCTATTAATACCAGAATACAGAACATCTTTATCATTGATATTTTAGCAGCACTCTAGATAAAAGTTGAAAGATGGATATAACATTGCTTTTTCCAACACTGGATAAGGATCAAAATAATTATGAGGTTACAGTTTTATATCTAACAGAATGCTTAAGTTACTACAAATTTGGGTAACCAATTGCTATGTATTATCTAACTTTCATAACACATATTTAATTTAGTAACACAATTATTAATAAAGGTAACAAGATAATGAAGGAAATAATTTTTATTTAGATAGTAGAGTTTTTAAAAATATTACACTCCAAGTATAAAAGAGATGAATGAAGAATATAGGAATAGAAAGGGAAAAATAACTTGTTTCCATTACTCAAATATTTAAATGAGGTCTAAACAAAGTCAACTCAATTGAAGCCCGACTTTCGTTGCCTGTTTTTATAGTTCCATGTAGAGTGGGAATCTACATGTCCGGACTCCTTGCCTTGAGAATATCTCTTGTATTTGCATATTTCAATTTTGGTCATGTAAACTAGTATATATGATAAATATCAATTTACCATATAAATTGGTAGCTCAGGAGTGAAAGGTAGAAAGAGTCATGTAACCTTACAGGTATTTGACTTTAGTCTTCATTCAGATCAAAATTCTCTGTCAAGCCTTTAGGCTATCAAAGGTAGTATTTGAGATGGTTAGGTCTCAAAATAGTCATGAAAGTTGTGTACACATCCACATGATTATTATACAATTTTAGCACAGTAAAACCCCACACATTTGTCTTTATTTTCTTTGTGATTTATTGGACGAGATTTGGACCTGAATTCTTTTGAATAACTGGCTCCTTCCCTGTGTTAGTCAGTTTGGGCTGCCATCATAAAATCCCATAGACTGGGTGGCCTATAAACAACAGAAATTTATTTCTCATAGTTCTGAAGGCTGGGAAGTCCAAATTCAAGATGCTGGCACATTTAGAGTCTAGTGAGAGCCCAGCTTCTGGTTCACAGATGCCAGTTTTTGCTGTGCCCTCACATAGCAGAAGGACCAAGCAAGTGAGTGCTCTGGGGTCTCTTTCATAAGGGCACTGTAGGGAAGCAAACTTTGCTACCTCAAAACGTGTCTCTTTGGCATGAAGTTAATTTAGGCTGATTATTTTTAAGAAACAGAAGAGTCAAGAAGTTTTTCTTGTCACCTCCCCTGAACTGCCTAAAAGAATTTAGATAAAGGGCCTGTTCCCTGAATAGAGCTATCACCAGAGATATCTTCAGAGAATATGGGCTAAGTGTGGTGGGAAGGACTCTGCAGGGCTTAATGATCAAAGTCCACTCTGTTGCCCCACTGTCTCTACATGGCCCAGTAAACATTTTTTACCGAACATTTATTCCTCCATCTCTATGTGAATTGTCTTCCTTCCCTTTGAAGTTCCAATGCAATACACCCAACATTCTCTTTTGCTTTTTAGCTGAAGATGGTACTTAAATTGAGGACTTTGGTCATTTTGGCAAATTACTCAGTTTACCTGGGTCTCTCCCATGTATACATTTTATTACACTTTTGTTTGTTTTCCTCCTATTAATCAGTCTCAGGCCAATTTAATTCTTAGACCAGCCAGAAGAACCTAGAAAGGTAGAGGAAAATTTCTTCCTCCTGGACAGCATTAGTCCCGCTCATGAGAACTCCACCCCCATGACCTAATCACCTCCCAAAGGTCCCACCTTCATATACCATCGCATTGTGGATTAGATTTCAACATATGAATGTTAGGGGACACAAACATTCAGTTTGTAACAATCCCCTACTTCACTTTGCACATGTAGACTAGACACAGGAATGCTCCTGTGACAATACAGAATGCCCAGAGAGTTACACCTGTTGATTCCGCTGAGACTCAAGGAAAGAACAAAAACATTGTCTTTGCACCAATGAGGACAATTAAAACTGGTTTTTATTTTTAAGCAAGAAATCCTTAGAGACAGTGGAATTCACTGTATTCTTGAAAAATAATTGTCATATTTATTGTAGTAAAAATTCTACAATAGAGCTGTTTTCACATTTATCTAGGATTTTCCATTACTAAAGCTAGTTTGCTTCAACTAAATTGTACAGAGACAATGCTTAAAGGACTCCAGAGAGAGCAATCTTAACTCAATAATTTCCAAGCAGTTTTCCCCATCATGACCCATAGTCTATACTCTAGCAGTGTTTCACTCAGCTTGCTTGTTGCTAAGCAACAAATAGGGGATAGAAGTTAAGCTTCTGGAATCACTTACACATTAATTATAAGTCAGAAACATTAAGAATAATGCAAGTTTTAATAATGAAGGGTATTACATATGTTGTCACAGTATGCCTTTTTTCCTAACCAGGAAGAGAAAGACCTGTGGGATACTTGTCATGGGGAAATGACATTTCATTAGCTTTTGGAGGTACCAAGAGAGTAGATTTTAAGAGAAACAATTAGGTGTTTTATAGCTATCTTTCCCTTTCTCAAAGGTTTTCTTTCCTAATTGCTATTGACTTCGCATTCTTTGAACTACTGAAGCTAACAGTAGCATAAGTAGGTGTTAATTTCCTAGTTAGGAAGTTGCTGAAGTGTTCTGATGATTGCATGATTGCTAAAGACTTTTAAATGCAAGGGAATTAAAGACCATTAAGTGCAAAGAAATCAAAGACCAATTTTTGTTCTCTAAACTTACAGATCTTTATCAGATTTTGATTTTCCCACCAGGAAAAAGCAATATTCTGAAATCATAGTGCCTCTCCATCCACATCTCTCAAAGTTCTTACACTACTATCTACAGTCAGTCTCCTTTGTGAAGTTATATGGCTGTATGATTTTCCTTTCTTTCTAAATGGAAAATTCTGGGACATGTGTTAGCTTAAGCAAGTACTCTTTCTTGTCCTATGGTAGCATGCCAATTTTTGGCCAAAAAAATGGACTAAGGAAAACCTGAAATGGTGTCAGCAGTGAGCTGCCAAAAGACTTGTTAATTCAGACTAGAAAAGCCAGGTTTATTGCGCAGTGTGGGTCTCTCAATCAGCAAAACTTGGATATGAATTATTTTAGCTGTACTAAATACAGACGGTATTAACTACAGACTGTAGCTGTACTACAATCTATCAACTAAAGTTGTTTAAGAGATATGTCATAATAAATATGCATTCAAACTTCACACACATAAAAGTCTCTTGGGAAAGATACTCAGTATATTGAAAAGGATATGGACTAAATATTCAGATAAACATGAGTCTGATTTCAAGCCTGGCACTTGACATCTGCGTGACCATGGCTCAGTACTTCACTGTTTCTTGGTCTTGGTTTACTCACATATAAAATGGGCGGGGGTGGTGGTGCTAGAACTCAGAGGGCAATTTTATGGCCCCTACAGAGATACCTTTCCTGCCCAGCCACACTCACTTTCATTTCTTTGCTGCCCTTTCATCTTTGTTGGCCAGTTACTTCTTTTTTTATCTACAATTGTACAATATCCCCTAGATATATCACTGGGAGACAAGGAGACAGGCGCTTTCCTATCAAATGCCAATAATAACAACGTTTTGCTATCAGCATGTGTAATTAATATAAAATGTGCTGTGATTGATCACCAACAAATACTGAAAGAAGCCATGTGACTGGTCACCCGTCTGTGTATCTATTAATTATGGAGTAATTTGTGGACTGAAGAGCTAGCAATGAAGTTTTTATGAGTTTACTCACTGTAACCCTAACCCTAACCTTGTCTTTGGCAAACGAAATTTCAATCATTTTATTGTGGGACTGCTGTTATTTAACTATACCTTGCCATTTGAAATCCACGTATACTACAACAGTGAGAAACAAGGATTGTTGTGTATGTGTGCATCTATTTCCTTTTCTTCATGAGATAGCATGGACTTCATCCATTTTATTCTCTGCTGCTTCCCTAGCACTCAGAACAATGCTTAATACATAATGTGGAATCAAAGAAAGAATGAATGTTATCACATGCCTAGAGTGCTTATCATGGAGCCCAGAATATATAACAATTACCCACTAAATGCTGGGTTTCTTAGTCTTTACTTAGTGTCTCTGGTTTTAAGAAGAGGTAGATTTGTCAAAATGAATTAAGCACTCAGTGTGCTCTAATGTATATTTGGCACAGTATAATTTTGTGAAGAAAGATAGAATTTAGTTCCCTGAAATACACTTTGTGCTCTGTAACCATAGAATCTAAATTTGATCCTGGCTTTGCTATCTCACCTTAGGTAAGTTATTTAAACCCTCTAGGCTTCATTTTCTTTATCTGTGTAATGGCAGCAAGTATATCTACTCACCTAATTAAACTATGTGAGGCTTAAGAGAGATTATATGTGCAAAGTGCTTAGTCCAGTGCCTGGCACTTAGTAGGCACATAAAATATTTAGCTATTTTGTTATGAGTTTGTGGCCAATAAGGAAAAACAAAATAATTTTTAAAAGATATAATGAATTCTACAATGTAGATGACAAGAATATATTACAAATATATCCAACTGTGGTTATATGTTGTATTTTTTAATTCAAATGTAACTTCTCCCAAGTGTAACTGACTTTTTTGTTGAGAGCAAAATCTGAAATTGAGCAAATTCCACGTTCTTTTCTTGGAGGAAACTATTTTAAACATTCACAAAGCAGGAGTCTATAGACCTCAACAGAGAGATCAGAGCTATGTTAAGATTAAACTGAGAACTAAAGTCAAATTAAAGATTACTCTGAAACCAAAACCAGTTAAATAGACTCAATATTTTATTTAGTTTTCAAAATGTGTCAAGGTTCTTAGCATCTATGTGCCTCAGTTTCTTCTTTTGTGAAATGGAGATGGAAAGATCCCTATCTCATTGGATATTATGATGGTCAAATGAGAAAACACATTTAAAATATTTATCATAAATCTTGGACATAGTAAGAATTCAATAAATCTTAACTGAATCTATCCTTTTGTTCATATAAATTAATCTTAATGCCTGACAATAATTTCTTTATTAGGCATTTTATTTTTTTAAAAAAATTTATTTATTTTTAAACAGCAGGTTCTTATTAGTTATCTATTTTATACAAATTAGTGTATACATGTCAATCCCAATCTCCCACTTCATCCCCCCCCACCCGCCCCTCACCGCTTTCCCCTCTTGGTGTCTATACATTTGTTCTCTATATCTGTATCTCTATTACTGCCTTGCAAACCAGTTCATCTGTACCATTTTTCTAGATTCCACATATATGCGTTAATATACGATATTTGTTTCTATCTTTCTGACTACTTCACTCTATATGACAGTCTCTAGGTCCATCCACATCTCTACAAATGACCCAATTTCATTCTTTTTTATGGCTGAGTAATATTCCATTGTATATATGTACCCCTCTTCTTTATCCATTCGTCTGTCAATGGGCATTTAAGTTGCTTCCATGACCTGGCTATTGTAAATAATGCTGCAGTGAACACTGTGGGGCATGTGTCTTTTTGAATTATGGTTTTCTCTGGGTATATGCCCAGTACGGGGATTGCTGGATCATATGGTAATTCTATTTTTAGTTTTTTAAGGAACCTCCATACTGTTCTCCATAGTGGCTGTATCAATTTACATTCCCACCAACAGTGCAAGAGGGTTCCCTTTTCTCCACACCCTCTCCAGCATTTGTTGTTTGTAGATTTTCTGATGATGCCCATTCTAACTGGTGTGAGGTGATAACTCATTGTCGCTTTGATTTGCATTTCTCTAATAATCAGTGATGTTGAGCAGCTTTTCATGTGCCTCTTGGCCGTCTGTATGTCTTCTTAGGTGAAATGTCTATTTAGGTCTTTGGCCCATTTTTTGATTGGGTTGTTTGTTTTTTTAATATTGAGCTGCATGAGCTGTTTATATATTTTGGAGATTAATCCTTTGCCCGTTGATTCATTGGCAAATATTTTCTCCCATTCTAAGCATTGTCTTATCGTCTTGTTTATAGTCTCCTTTGCTGTGCAAAAGCTTTTAAGTTTCTTTAGGTGCCATTTGTTTATTTTTGCTTTTATTTCCATTACTCTAGGAGGTGGGTCAAAAAAGATCTTGCTGTGATTTACGTCAAAGAGTGTTCTTCATATGTTTTCCTCTAAGTGTTTTATAGTGTCTGGTCTTACATTTGGGTCTTTAATCCATTTTGAGTTTATTTTTGTGTATTGTGATAGGGAGTGTTCTAACTTCAATCTTTTACATGTAGCTGTCCAGTTTTCCCATCACCACTTACTAAAAAGACTGTCTTTTCTCCATTGTATATCCTTGCCTCCTTTGTCGTAGATTAGTTGACCATAGGTGCGTGGGTTTATCTCTGGGCTTTCTATCCTGTTCCATTGATCTATATTTCTGTTTTTGTGCCAGTACCATATTGTCTTGATTACTGTAGCTTTGTAGTATAGTCTGAAGTCAGGGAGTCTGATTCCTCCAGTTCTGTTTTTTTCCCTCAAGATGGCTTTGGCTATTTGGGGTCTTTTTTGTCTCCATAAAAATTTTAAGATTTTTTGTTCTAGTTCTGTAAAAAATGCCATTGGTAATTTGATAGGGATTGCATTGAATCTGTAGATTGCTTTGGGTAGTATAGTCATTTTCACAATATTGACTCTTCCAATCCAAGAACATGGTATATCTCTCCATCTGTTTGTGTCATCTTTGAGTTCTTTCATCAGTGTCTTATAGTTTTCTGAGTACAGGTCTTTTACCTCCTTAGGTAGGTTTATTCCTAGGTATTTTATTCCTTTTGTTGCAATGGTGAATGGGAGTGTTTCCTTAATTTCTCTTTCTGATCTTTCATTGTTAGTGTATAGGAATGCCAGAGATTTCTGTGCATTAATTTTGTAGCCTGAAACTTTACCAAATTCATTGATTAGCTCTAGTAGTTTTCTGGTGGCATCTTTAGGATTCTCTATGTATAGTATCATGTCATCTGCAAACAGTGACAGTTTTACTTCTCCTTTTCCAATTTGTATTCTTTTTATTTCTTTTTCTTCTCTGATTGCCATGGCTAGGACTTCCAAAACTATGTTGAATAAGAGTGGCAAGAGAGGACATCCTTGTCTTGTTCCTAATCTTAGAGGAAATGCTTTCAGTTTTTCACCATTGAGAATGATGTTTGCTGTGGGTTTGTCGTATATGGCCTTTATTATGTTGAGGTAGCTTCCCTCTTTGCCCACTTTCTGGAGAGTTTTTATCATAAATCGGTATATGATAATATCAATCTTGTATCAAGAAATATGATACAAACTTTATGTAAAAGAGAAATAGCAGGACATTTCCTAAACTTGATAAAGAATATCTTTAGAAACCTAAAGAAGTCGTTTTCTGATAATAAAATCTGTAGTCAATATTTGTATTAGTTTCCTAGGTTTAGCTTAACAAAGTACCACAAATTAGGTGTCTTAAAACAGCAAAAATTTATTCTCTCACAGTTCTGGATGCTAGAAGTCTAAAATAAAGGTGTCAGCAGTGTTGGATTCTACTGGACCCTCTGAGGGAGAATGTTTCATTATTTTCTTCTAGTTTTTTTCTCATTGTCTTTGGTTTCCCACTGTCTTTGCCATCCCTTGGCTTGTATCACTCCAATCTCTGCCTCTGTCTTCACAAGGTGCTTTCCCCTTAGTCTCTATCTTTGTGTCTCCTTCTCCTCTTCTTATAAGGACACCACTGATGTGAATTAAGGCCCCATTCTACTCCTGTATGACTTCATCTTAACTAGTTATGTCTGCAGCAATCTATTTCCAAATGAAGTCACATTCTGAGGTTCCGGGACGGACATGAGTTTATGTGGACACCATCCAACCCAGTATGATATTACTGCAGTGGGCTGTAGATTGTTCAACTACTTTTCTGAATATTTATGTCAATTATTTTAGACGAGATAAATAAGATAAAGAACCACAGATTTGGAAAGGAGAGCAATTATCCTTATTGATAGTTAATAAGGTTGTCTACCAGGAAAACTCAATTGATTCAGTTACAAACTGTTATAATTAAGATGATAGTCTAGCAGGATGGCTGACTTCTAGGCAAAATGCTGATACAAAACTAGTAAGAAAATACAGTGGGGGGAAAAAGACACCACTCACATAGAGAAGCATCAAAACATAAAGAAAGTAAATGTTTAGGTTGTAAATGAGGAAACATGTAAGATGGCTCATAAAGGTAAAAGCCTTGTAGTGTGAAAGAACGTTTTCTGAGTGTAAAGCTTTAATACTGGAAGAATGTTAAGTACACTAACCATAATGGCCATCTGGAAGAAGTGTTAAGTATAGCTAAAAAAGTTTTGAAAACAAGGAACAATTAAGTGGGACCTGCTTTAACTGGTGTCAAAATCATTATAAATCTCTAAAGAAAAAAGAAATAAGTTGCTGATTCAGGAAAAGACATATAAATCAATGAAACAAAATAATAAGTTCAGAAACAGGACCAAGGACTTGTGGAAGTTTTGGAATAATATATGTGGCATTTCAAATCAGTTGAAAACACTTGTTTTTCAATAGATGGGGGTAACTGTTTCTTAATTTCAGTAAACATAAATTAAGGCCCCTTACTTCAAAATGGTAAAGATTTTAACATCGTAATACAATGAAACCACTAGGAGAAAAAATGTTTGTATTCTCTTGTAATAGATCATTTTCAACCAGTCACAAAAACTAGAAACCATAAATGAAATGATTGGCAGATTTGACTACACAAAATGTTTGAAAGGTCTTTACAGAGAAAAACATCATAAATAAATGTAAAAAACAAATGAACATTGTTTGTACCTGTAAATGTAAATTTGAGAAAAATATGGTACACTATTTTAGGTCAATTTGTGTGTGTGTGTATAAAATATCTTATGAAAATGAATTAGGTACTAAGAAAGGTAGCTCACAATGTAATTACAAATAAAAGTGTACATTTTTACATGAAAATTGGATAATTACAGTTATATCATGATCTTATTTTAGTTTTAAAAAAGTTTATCTTTTTGTATGCATATATAGAGAGAAATGTATTATTAGAGAATATTTCCATAAGCATCTAGCATAATTCTGGCAAGATACACAGAGACTCTCTCCCAGCTTCAATCATAAAATTCCAGGGAAAGTTTCGAACGGGCCATATCGATTCCCTCGACTCTCAGCTAACCACTGTGACTGGAGGGAACAGAGGCTCTTATTGGCTCAGCTCGGGCCACGTGTTCAGGCCTATGTGTAGAAACTGGGAAACCCTCATGGCTTGAGTGAAAAAGAATAATTCCTCAAAACTAGGGGAACTGTTGCCAGAAAAATGGTGAAATGGTTTTGGCAAGTTAAAAAAACCAAAAAATAAAGATGGCTACCACATTTTCTACTATTTTCATGAATTTCCATATATATATGTGTGTGTATTTATATATCACACTTTCTCACACATACATACACACAAACACAGACACACACATCACTATTACCATGTATCCTTCTCTTTTTAGTTAATAATAGATGATTGGCCTTTTCTATTTAATTGTAAGAACAACCCATGTTCATCAACACCTTTGCCTGTTAAGTTTTTTTGGCTCATTTATAAGCTATGAAGTTGATCTGGAATGATTCTCTAGTGAATAGGAATTCGGGTTTGTATCTGATAACTGAAATGACATTTTTTGTGTGTGGTGATGAGATGGGTAAATATGAAATAGAAGATGGACTAATTTTTGTAGATACAATTTCAGGGTTCAGTTAAATCATATCAAAATGGGGCTTGTAAAATGACATTTAGGACATTTTCTACCTCTCGATTATAATTTACAATGATATTTTGTCATAATAAGACACTTACTATAATCCTTCCACTTTTCTTTTTGCAAAAAAGCTAACAAATGCTAGACGTTAGAAGGGAAAAAACTGGCTTATATCCAGTTAGATATGTTAATGATTCTGTTGCTTTACACCAAGGGTCTATAAATTATTGCCCTTGGGCCATAGTTTGTGTAGAAATTTTACTGGCACACATATTTATGTATATACTATCTATGCTGCTTTTGTGTTATTCTGGTAGAGTTGAATATTGTGACAGGGAACTTATGTTACTCTGAGGCTAAAATAATTACTATCAGGCACTTTGTTGAAAAGTTTGCCAACCTGTGCCTTAGTCATTTACAACAAAATAGCCAATAATTTAAACAGTTTCCTTGCCTTCTGCTGAGACTCTGTCAGTGTACATCCCATTAATTATACTCTTTCTTTTGAAATGGGCATTTCTCAATTAATATGTTCAAAACTATATCTTATTTCCCTTACATGGGATGTTAAAAATACCTCAATTAATTTCCCACTTTTAATTTAGTTTTTCCTCAGTGCTTTTAGGAAATTTGATGCCTAACATTACTTCAATTACTTTAAATGACATATACTGGCTTATTTTCAGTTTACTATTATTTGTCAAACTCCAAGCAGTCATTAAAACCAACAGTAAATAACTATTTGAACTGTAATGACAGTAAGATACTAGTACAAAGTAGCATAAACTACTTATTTACTTGTTGTGAAACTTTTTAAAAGCCTTATTTGTAAAGTGTTTTACTACTGGAAGAGAATTTTCAGATATTTTATCATTTTTAATTCCCATAAGAGTACGAGATATATAGAAAATAGTATTTCCATTATGTAGGTAAACAAAAGAGCCTAGAGAAATGAGTTGCATTGCTCAAAGTCACATAACTAGTAAGAGAGGAGGAATTAATCGCATACATTTTGATTGATTTCTACTTCCTTTGTTTTATACTTTGCTGCAGTTTCAGTCTATCTATCTACTGTCTATCTATCTACCATCTATTTATTTACATGAAATCTAGCCACATCCCCTAAAACAGATAAACTTAACTGCAGAGACTGTCTTACTTATGCCTCATCGATTCCACTAGATGATTAGAGCACTGCTTTGAATACAGTATTGAATCAGTAAATTTTTGGACATAATTTTATTCTAATGTTTAGTAAAAAGCTAAATTTGTGGAATTGGGTGGAAATTATAATTATGAATCTATTGCTCTTTCTCACTAAGGTATAAATACCTTGAGCTACATGTCTAGATGATGACTCTTGCTTTTTGCTGCCTAAGCAACTTAACCTTTTTATTGTAAAAACATCCTTCTCCTTACTGGGAAAACACCCTATTTTTTTTATTGCAGAAACCTCCTATGTAGTTGATTCTAGCTCTATACTTCAGCTTATGTTACCTGGCTATCTCCCCCTATTCCAGTGATGGGTTCAGGAATGTGCACTTATGGAACGCTTAGGGAGAAGGTACATCGTTTCCAACTGGGATTGTTGGTAATAAAGTTGATTCAAGCCAGGGCTTGATAAGGATTCAACCCATGAAGCCTGGACATGAGATAAAGAAAAGGAGAGTAGAGAGGTAAGAGACACTGGACTTTGACAATGTTGTTTACCCAGTGGATCCAGTCATGCCTGCATCTATTCAAGTACTTCTAGGTTATGTAAGCCAAAAAGTTCCTGTTTTTATCAAAAAATTGAATTGCATTTTGGTTATTTACAAACCAAAGTAGTCACGACGGAAAAACTGAGCCTTAGAGTAGCTACTCATTAAATAGCAAATTTATAACTGAATGGAGAATATGGTATAAAAATAGGTAAGTGACTTCAAAAAAAAGTTTTAATCCTGCTTTTCCTCAAAATATCTGGTTATTATAAAAGCTCTCTAGGGACTTCCCTGGTGGTGCAGTGCAGTGGTTAAGACTCCGCGCTCCCAATGCAGGCGGCCCAGGTTCTAACCCTGGTCTGGGAACTAGATCCCACATCCCTCTTAGTCATAACTAAGAGTTCGCATGCCACAACTAAGGAGCCGGCAAGCTGCAACTAAGGAGCCTGCGAGCCGCAACTAAGGAGCCCGCCTGCCGCAACTCAGACCTGACGCAGCCAAACAAATTAAAAAAAAAAAAGCTCTCTATTTTGAGTTCTGTAAATATTTCCATTTATTTGTTGTATAGATTTTTCTTATTGCAAGAATCAGTGAGGCTTTAGTTCAAGATAAAGCCTGTGGGAGAAGGATGGATTGTTCAACGCACACACGCACAAATCAGAGCTGTAATGTTCCTGCAGGATAAAAACAGTGATATATTTTATTTGCTTATTCTAAAGCTTTTATGATATATTGGCGCCTTACACAGTATTTGGAAAGAGGGTAATATTGTTGGGAACAAAAATATATTACTTTTAAAGCTTCCAAAACAAGAATATGTAACTTGGTTTGCATTTGACTAAACAAGAGAGTGAATGAACATAATTTCTAAAAATTTGAGAGTTTTACAAAAATAATTAACTCACATAATTATCTTTGTTTTAATAACTACATTTATAAATTATATGATTACAGCAATGTTGGCCTATTCTCTGGATTAATCTAATAAATTATCACTGTATAAATGATGAACAATAATCCCCAGGTGAAATATACTTGATGGGTTTAAATAATATATATAAATAATATATATATTTAAATTTTATCTATCTATCTATCTATCTAGATATCAATACACACACACACACACACACACACACGAGATTAAGGATCCTATTTGGTTTCTGTTATTTGTATACCTAGATCAAAATAAAAGTTAGCCAGATGCAAGTTGATTCTTTAATGTGACATTCTACCCAACCATTAAAAGTAGCAATTAGAAGTTGAATTTTTTTTTAAAGGGATATTTATGGATTTTGTTTTCATACCAAGTAACACATGCAATTTAAATTAATGCTCTTGGGGCTTCCCTGGTGGCGCAGTGGTTGAGAATCTGCCTGCCAATGCAGGGGACACGGGTTCGAGCCCTGGTCTGGGAAGATCCCACATGCCACGGAGCAACTGGGCCCGTGAGCCACAATTACTGAGCCTGCGCGTCTGGAGCCTGTGCTCCGCAACAAGAGAGGCCGCGATGGTGAGAGGCCCGCGCACCGCGATGAAGAGTGGCCCCCGCTTGCCACAACTAGAGAAAGCCCTCGCACAGAAACGAAGACTCAACACAGTCATAAATAAAAAATAATAATAATAATAAATAAATTAATTAATTAATTAATTAATGCTCTTCCCTCTGTGTCTTTGAGTTGTTTTAGTGTAACACAGAAATTTTCTTGAGAATTTTAATATGAAATGACCTTTTCTAAAATAACTTTATGCATGCCTCTGTCTTCCTCAAGCCCTACCCCTACCGTATGGCCTCTTCCCCTACCACACTATTACTTCAGGAAGGGACAGACCATGTCTAGCTTTTCTTCACTGCTATACTTTCTGCACCTAGCACAATGCTTGGCATGTAGTAGGTACTCAATAAGTGTTGTTGTTAAAGAATGAGTGATTAATAGCTAGAAGAATTGGAGGAGAAGAATGAGAAGGAGTATTAACAAGTGAAAGAACAGTATATATGAAGGCAGGGAGTAATAAAAGAGCATATTGCAATTAGGTCATGGGAAGTCCCTTTATAGCATGAAGACAACATGGAGGAGAATGGTAAAGGGTGAGACTAGAGGTCATGAAGATCCTCACAAAGCTAAGCAAAAGAAGTGCTGCTTTATTGTGGAAGCCTAGTGAAATATTGAAAGATTTCTACCTAAGGATGAAAATGAGTAGGTTTACATTTTGGAAAGTTTGTGCAGGTAAAAATGTAGAGGATAGATTGAATGGAGTCAAGACTGGGGACAATAGACCAATTAGAAGCCTATTGCAGTAGGTGGGAGTGTTTGAACTAAGACAGAAGAGATAGAAATAAATAAGAGAAAAACAACTCAAGAAAATTACAGAATTATCACCCCCAAATCCTGTCTACCTTTTAGATGCAAAGGGTGATGAAATGAAGGAATTCAGATATACAAGAAGCATTCAAAGATCATGTTTGGGAAGAAAGAATTAAGTTCTAAAATCTTGACTTTGAGGTACTTGCAAAACATCTAGGTGAAAATATCCAGTTAGCTTTAAGGGTCTGGGACCCAGTATTCATTCACTCATGTTTATCAGTCATTGTTTATTAAGCTTCCTTTTTTGTGTGTGGAAGGCACTGGTATAGGTACGAGGGTTAGTGGCAAAGAGAACAGTCTTTGCTCTCATGAAGCTTAGAACCTAGAATGAACATATACAATAGTCAAGGAGACAAGTACACAACATAATTTCAGTTAGTTATATGTAATGTGAAGAAAATAAAACAGGGCTTGGATCTAGACAGGAGACTATTCTAAACAGGGTGGCCAGAGAAAGCCTCTGAGGTGACATTTAAACACAGACCTCCAAAATGAGAATGAATCTTGTCACACTAGCTAAGCGAAAAGAAAATTTAAGGTGGTGGCAAGTTGTCAACATTATCAAAACCTGCAGAGTGCAATAAAATAAAGATGTAAAAATGTCCTTTGGATCTAGCTATCTGGAGGCTATTGGTGACCTAAATGAGAGTGGTTTAAGTAGGTACAGGAAGAGATGTTAGATTGAAGAAGGAAGGCAGGAATGGGCTTAAAGAAATACAGAGCATTAGCACAAGATAATTTTTAAAAGAAAGCTTGGCTGTGAAGGGACAGAGAGAAGCAGCACTGATGCCAGGATCTGAGGAGTGCCAGGAAAGAAATTTGTAAATGTTTCCAATTACATTTTTTTCATGAATCTACAGAGTGAGTACATTTTATGCAAACCTCAAAGATGAAATTTAGCCCACTGATAAAATGACATATTGTTTTAGAGGTGGGTGATAGTATTTTTGCTTAGCCCATTAATTTCATGGTAGAGTAAAAATGGACAAAAGCTGGGGTGCTGCATGTTGCATAATGTAAAGAGTTGACATCTAGTCACTAAGAGGTTACATCAGAATGGCTTGGAGTTCATACTATTTTCAAAGCATTTCTAAATTTAAAGGATGGGTCTTTTTCCTTGAGCCATTGCTTTCATAATATCATGAGAGAAATTTTTAAACTTTCCTTTGGAGAATGATGAAAATATTTGCTCTTTCTGATTCAGCGTATAATGGGAACAAGTCTTGATGAAGAAAGTCACACTTTCAGTAATAAACATGCAGATACACCTCTAAAACGAGCTGAAAAACTAAGCATAATTTGGCCTAATAATTTTAGCTCTACCATCTTATTTCCTTCCTGAGTGTAGAAGAAATTCTTATTGTACAAAGTAGCACTTTAAATACATTGTCAAGTGATGACAACAACCATTATTTTTCTTCTTCTTTCAGTGGTTGTTCCTTTATTTTACCAGGCAGTGATGCCATTTCTGATTTTTAAAGTAAGACTTTCTAGCTATTTTTTTAAAAAAAGCTTTTATCAAGAAAACCTCTGGCGCTAAAAATTAAATGTCTCCAGGAATGTTTTTGTGTCATTAGGATATGAACTAATGATTAGCTATCAGACTGGGTCTCTACCTAGAAACTGCTCAGCAGACCCAGATTTTAATTGAGTGCAGCAAGTAAAACAGGGCTGTGCTTGCTATGCAAGGCAACTGTCAAGTCTCAAAGAAGTCACTGAGCATTTCTCATAACCAATTAATGTATGACACCTTAAATAACATGGACTCGCTATTCTTTATTAAAAGAAACTAGGGCAGGGTTGTTAAATGAAAAAATGTTAAGAATATCTGCAGCTCGGACAATTAGATTTCTGTTCAGAATTCTCTGCAATTATTTCTAAAGTTAAGAGAAGTGACCCTAAGATTTCCTCAAACTTCCTTCACAATTTAAACCGTTCTTACCACAAGAACAATGTCAACATTATGTGCATAGATAGTTATTGAAAATTTTGCTGACATGATGATAGTTTATCTGGTGAATAACAAATAAATCTGGGTTTGCTTTTTGATCTGTCCATTACTAACTTCTTTACAGACTAAACCATTTTTTAAAATGTGTATTAGGAGATGCTTAGCTTATACTACAGCCTTTCCAGGGAAGCAGGAGTCTATAAATTATTCCTTTCTCTAGTGTTTGTATAACAGAGAGCAAAGGACATGTAAATAGCTGTATTTATTCCATACCGTAAATTCAGACCATGCTACCAGCAGACTTCATATTTTCTCTCCTCTAAATGGTTATTTGAACACTGATTGTTTCAAACTTAGAAGATATTCCTTATAGCAAGAAAATTATATAACTGCTGATTGGGTATATAACCTCCCACAAGTCCTATTTAGTAGAAATTGTACAGTCTACTTATGTTACTAGTTGTAATAAAATTGAATTGAGGGAGAAATCATATTTTGGCTAAAGAAAGAGGAGGAAGAATAAATTATTTGATTTGATTTTACTGAGTCCAATTTGGTATTAGGTAAAAATTTCCAAGGGCTTGCTTAACTACACCCAAATTCTACTGCCTCTCCAGCTTCATGATATATCATTGTCTAATTCTCAAAATTTCTCAGAAAGGGGAAAAAGTGGTCATGAAATTACCAGTTGGCAAAAATCAGTGGAGAAAGTTAGGGGCCTTTATGGTGAAAGTGAAGAAGGGAATAAAGACTGTACTTTGGGGACTCCGCATATTGTGAAGCATAAGGAAAAAATTCTGGCTTCCATTAAAATTCTACCCACAATATAGTACTAACATCTATATAGTGGGAATTGAAAGAGTGGCACAGACATTTTTATATTTTGGAACAATTAGAAGCAGTGTGATGGTGTTAGGAGGTACGGCCTTTGAGAGGTAATTAGGCTCAGATGAGGTCATAAAGGTGGAGCCCCCATGCTGGGAAGAAGAGACACCAGAGCTCTCTCTCTCCAACATATGAGGATATAGCAAGAAGACAGCCTTCTGAAAGCCAGGAAGAAGTTCTCTAGCAGAACCCAACTGTGCTGGCACCCTGATGTCACACTTCCCAGCCTCCAGAACTATGAAAAATAAATGCCTATTGTTTAAGTTACTCAGTCTATGATATTTTGTTATGGCAACCTGATATTTTGTTATGACTAAGACAAGCACCTACTTTATGCCCCACAATTTGCAAGGCACAGAAATTTAAAAATGAGTGAGATAGATAGGATCCTTGCCCTGAAAAGTTTCACTGTATTCTTGGATACAGCCTGAGTAGTATGAAATAAATGTGGAGCTACCAGAGTGATGACATCAGTTATATTTACACACTAACTTGAAAGAAATCAGCTTTTATATTTACTGGAAAATATCTACATCTTGCACTAAATCTAGTGACATGTTTTTGTGTTTCTCTGTATGTGTATTAAACTGTGTCAGTCTTTTGATTTCACAGTCCAGAAGAGATGAAAACATAGAAAAAGGCTCAACTACAGTCTACTGATGCCTAAAGAAAGAAACTTATTTTCCTGATACTGACATTAATGGAATATATTTTATCTTGGTACAGAAAGAACCCTAAAAGAACTGGCGCTATCTTCAGTAAAATATTCCAAGTTTTGAGATTCTTACTGTAATCTTAGAGACAAGTAGAGAGCATAAGACGACAAAAAAAAAAAAAAGAAATACGAAGAAAAGAGACTGGTTCAGAAAATGTTACCATAGATCAGAGAAACCTGTTAGATAATTAGTTAAATTTGTGAAATTAGAAATTTGACTTGAATTTACTCTTTCCTAGGACTTCATATTTAGAGCCCAGCTAAAATTCACTCTCTATTACTGAGAAATGTCTTCTTGTATCTAAAAGTAATATGTATTTAGAGGAATCAGAATGGCTTATTATACTTTAAACTCTAAAACAAATTAAAAGGAAGATTTTAAAAATAAGAATTTGCATAAAGAGATGATGGTGACAAATGATTTTAATACTCAATGTGTTTTTCACTTTTTTCTTTTTTACCTCTCTATGGTTTTGCATGTTGTTTCTTTTACAGTATCTATACATTGGTTTTGTGTCAATTTCTTTCTAATTATCTTCAATGCATCAAATTTTATTGTGGGGTGGAGTTGTAGTAGTGAATCTCCAAATTATTCTGGTTGGCTCAAATCCCTCTCAAATAATTTGTATTTCCTTGCCATGGGGCACATCTCTCCCCTACCCCCAAATTCCAACCCCCACCACTACCACCAAGTTTTTAATGTTCAGTGGGTCAGAAAACCCATGGCCAAGCCCGAAAATCTCCAAGTACTCACTTAGTGATATGTGGAATCCCTTTTTCATTGTGCCTCACCTTTGAAACGTAGTTTCATCAGGTTTATCTTTTGGTTTCATTATTTCAATGTTTCTTTGAATTTCAGTTGTGCTGCTCCAACCAGGAGGGTCTCATTTTTCAGTGTGATCATAACAAATACACAAAACTTTTTGATTTGTTTGTTGATTGTGGTTGTAACTGTTAAGTTAAAGCATAAAGTTTTATGTTAATTTTTTGGGTAATTCTTAAAGTGTCTCAAAGATAAGAAAGTCTATTTCAGTTGATCACCTTTTCTTTCCATGTTAACATCTAATGTTGCCAAATATACAGGAAAATATGCAAATTGTTGCAACCTTTAAATAGGAATTTGAATATAGGTCAAAATCTTTAAAAATGATTATATCCTTTGGTCCACAAAATTCACTGCTAGGAATGGGTCAAAAAGACATAAAGTTGTCACCTAACATTTATGCATCAAGTATGTTTACTGCAATGTGCTTGTTGCATAAAGTGACAATTTGGGAACCATCTAAATCTCTAGGAAGAATGATATAGTAAATAATGGAATACTGTGTCTCCTTTTAAAATGATGTTATGGAGGTATAATTGTGATTATGGGTAATGTTCACATTGTATTATTTTGTTGAAAAAAGTTTAAAAGCAGAGATACCACTTCTATAAGAAAATACATATATTTCATTATATACTTGGAATAATAAATAAAAGAATGTAAAAACAAAGAGATTGTGGGTGATTTTGTTATTTGTATAGTATATGCTGTGCTCTCTACAAAGAATTTTCAATGTTATTTTAAAATAAGCAGGAGAAAAGATTCACAAGATTTTGTTGTTGCCAGTAACGTCATTAAAAAAAAAAATTATCAGTTCTTAGAATGTACTTAGTTAGCTTTTTAAAGTTCAAATACTTACTTTCTGAAATAATAAAGAAAATATTCTGAGGAAACTTCATTTGATTTAGTTCTTAACACAAAAGTTTTTTTTCCCTTCTGTTGAAAATGAGTTGAATAACCAACGATGGCTTTCTCCAGTAACATAATACTTTTAAAATGCTTTCAACCTAATGTTACACGTAGATTGAAACACAACATAAATTCAATAATTCATGTATCAGATTCTCAACAACCTTAAACAGAGGACAAAAGACCAGATCTGATTGTTGATCCATTACTACTTAAGGTTATCTGCTTAGTGTTGTTTTATTTGTTTTTCTCCTAGAATCCTTTACCTATATTAGATTCTTCGAAACCAGAATATGTGTGATATGTTACCAATAAAAATATACTTTAACCATAGTAACGGTGCATTGGCACATAATAACTGTTGGTTGAATGAATGAATAAATATGAGATAACTAAAAAAGAAAAAATAAGAATACCATATTTAGACAGTTCATTTTTCTTTTACATGTTTATTTTTTGAGATAGTAATGTCTTTCTTTATAATTTCCCTAGATTAACTCTCCTCTTGCTGTTTCACAGTCTTTGTTCTCCTCTGTTCCTATAACATGTCTTTTTTAGATACTGATCTTTCTACCCCTATTTCATAGTTTTATTTCACCAGATTAAATTACATCTGTTTAAATACAAATAAACATTTATAGAAAAAAGCCATGAATCCCAGTGAAGTTATTAAAGTTCAAGCTACTGTAAAATGTGAGAGCAGTCCAAATATTTGTGCATGTAACCTCGATATCCCTCACACCTAATAAATTTATGAACCTGACTTAAGAAGTCATTGCATCTTTGGGTTTGTTTACTGACACGGCCATTGTTTTTGCTGAGGTCCCAACATGGGGGCCACTAATTAGTTCTAGTTTTTTGATACTTAGGTAACCTTTATTCCCTTTACTACTTCCTTCCATAGTTTACTTGTTGTTCCCTCCTGTGATGGGCATTGTTTATTCTACCTCCTGGCAAGAAGAGAAGCATAATTTTTTTCAGAAGTTGGGGAAGGAAAAAAGGGGGTCTCCAGCAGAGGGGTTGACATTCTTAGTGAAACTATTCTTCAGTTTTCCACACAGCTCTTTCCTTCCCAGGATATTGCATACACTTCTTTTATGTAGAGGGCCTGGGGTTGGGGTTACAAATGAGGGTTGATGAATAACTGTTTCTGTACCTGGAATCTTGCTATGACAGTCAAGAGACTTGGCTAGACCTCTGCACACAGAGGATCTCTAGGGTAGAGACTAAGAGGAATATATATTCACACACATATGCATACATATATATATGAAAAAGTACAACTTGAATGAAGAAAGTCCAACGTGATCATTACAACTCTATATTCCCAGAAGAAAAATTTATTTCAGTTGCCCATGAGTGGTAAGATATTATAGTTTTATATTGAAAGCCTTCAGAGCATCCAGATATTTTAAAAAACTCTCAACTAGCAAATATATTTGTTATTTTATTTAGTCCTTAAAAATTAAAGGGAATAAAAATCATACAATGTCTGCTCCAAGATCACAATAGAATTAAACTATATAGAAATCAATACAGAAAGAAAACTGGAAAACCCCCAAATACATGGAGGTTAAACAACACAATTTCTAAAAAAAAAATCACGAGTCAAAGAAGAAATCTAAAGGGAAATTTTAAAATATTCTGAACTAAATGAAAATGAAAGCACATCTTATCAAAGTTTCTCAGATGCAGCAAAGGCAAAAGAGGGAAATCTATAGCATTGAATGCATATATTAGAAAAGAAGAAAGATCTAAAATCAATAACCTAAGTGTCCACCTTAGGAACCTAGAAAAAGAAGAACAAATTAAATCAAAAGAAGAAGAAAAAAATAAACAATAAGAATTAGAATAGAAACCAATGAAATTAAAATAGGAAGTCAATAGAATCAACAAAACCAAAGATGCTTCTTTGAACAGATCAATAAATTCAATAAACCTTTAGCCAGGCAAACTAAGGAAACAAGAGAGAGGACACAAATAACTAATATGAAAAATGAAAGAGGGTCATCACTATAGATCCCATGGAAATTAAAATAATAATAAAGAAATATTATGAACAACTCTACACACACAAATTCGATAACCTAGATGAAATGGACCAATTTCTTGAAAGACACAGTCTGCCAAAACTCACAGAAGAAGAAATAGACAATTTGGATAGGCTTATCTATTAAAGAGATTGAAGTAATATGAATGACCTTTAAAAACAAGAGTTCCAGTCGGCTTCACTGGTGAATTCTGCCAAAACATTTAAAGAAAAGAGTGTACCAATTCTCTGTAATCTCTTTCAGAAGACAGAAGCAAAGGGAATACTTCCTAACTCATCCTATCAGGCCAGCATTACCTCAGTACCAAAACCAGACAAAGGCATTACATGAAAAGAACACTATAGACCAATCTCTCTCATGAACATAGATGTAAAATTCCTTAACAAAATATTAGCAAATCAGAGTCAACAATGTATAAAAAGAATTATACACCATGGCCAAGAGGGATTTATTCCAGGGGTGCAGGTTCAGCAAACAAAAAGCAATTAATGTAATTCATTATAGCAGCAGGCTTAAAAAAGCAAAATTACACGATTGTATCAGAAAAATCATCTGACAAAATCCAACACTCATTCATTTTAAGACCCTCAGTAAACTAGGAATAGAGGGAAACATCCTCAATTTGATAAAGATTGTCCAAAAAAAAAAAAAAGCCTACAGCTAACATAATACCTAATGGTGAGAAGCCTGAAGCTTTCCCACTAAGATTAGGTATAGGCAAGAAAGTCCCCTTTCATCACTCCTTTCTAACATCATAGTGGAGTTTCTGGATAGTGCAATAAGACAAAAAAGGAAGTAAAAGGTATACAGGTTGGAAAGAAAGACATAAAGCTGTATTTGTTTACATATGATATGATCATCTATATAGAAAATCCAAAAGAATCAACAAGAAAACTCCTGGAACTAATAAGCAAAGTTGCAGTATATAAGGCCAACATACGAAAGTCAATTGCTTTCCTATATACCAGCAATGAATAAGTGGAATTAAAGGTTATAAACACAATACTATTTACATTAGTAACCACGGAAATGAAATACTTAGGTATAAATCTAACAAAATATGTACAATATCTATATGAGCAAAGCTACAAAACTCTGATGAATAAACTCAAAGAACTAAATAAATGGAGAGATAGAGAGATAGTCTATGTCTATGCATAGGAAGACTCAATATTGTCAAGATGTCAGTTCTTCCCAACTGGATCTAGAGAGTCAATGTATTCAAAATCAAAATTCCAATAAGTTATTTTGTGGATATTGATGAAATGATTCCAAAATGTATAATAAGAGGCAAAAGACCCAGAAAACCAACACAATATTTAAGGAAAAGAACAAAGTTGGAAGACTGACATTACTTGACTTTAAGACTTACTGTAATGCCACTGTACTCAAGTCAGTGTTGTATGGGCAAAAGTAGACAGATTGATGGAACAGTATAGAGAGTCCACAAATAGACCCACATAAATATAGCCAACTGATCTTTGACAAAGGTGCAAAGGCAATACAATGGAGCAAAGATAGTCTCTTCAATAATGGTGCTGGAACAACTGGACATCAACATGCAAAAAAATGAATCTAGACACAGACCTTCAGCCTTCACAAAAATTAACTCAAAGTTGATCACACACCTAAATGTAAAATGAAAACCTGTAAAACTCCTAGAAGAAAACATAGGAAAAAACCTCCATGATCTTCAGTATGGTGATGACTTTTTAGATACAACACCAAAGGCATGATCCATTTTATTCCCAATTATCCAGAAATAATTGATAAGCTAGACCTCATTAAAATTAAAATCTTTTGCTCTGTGAAAGACAGTCAAGAAAACTAGAAGGCAAGCCACATATCCGGAGAAAATATTTATTAAAAAAACATGTGATAAAGGATTGTCATCAAAAATATATGAAGAACTCTTAAAACTCACAATAAGAAAGACAACAAACAGATTTAAAATGGGCCAAAGACCTTAACAGACACCTCACCAAAGAAAATATACAGGTGACAAGCATATGCAAAGATTTTCTACACCATATGTCATCAGGGAAATGCAAATTAAAACAATAATGAGATACCACTGTACACTTATTGGAATGGCCAAAATACAGAACACTGGCCACACCAAATGCTGGTGAGATTGGAGCAATAGGAACTCTCGTTCATTGCTGGTGAGAAGGCAAAATGGTACAGCCACTTTGGAAGACTCTTTGATGCTATCTTATAAAACTAAACACACTGTTATTATATGATCCAGCAATCATGCTCCTTGGTCTTTACCCAAAGGAACTGAAAACTTATGTCCATACAAACCCTGCACATGGATGTTTATAGCAGCTTTCTTTATAATTGTAAAAACTTGGCAGCAATATGATGTTCTTCAGTAGGTGAGTGGATAAATATACTGTGGTACATCCAGACAATTAAACATTATTTAGGACTAAAAAGAAATGAGCTATTGAGCTATGAAAATATCTAGAGGAGTCTTCAATGTATATTACTAAGTGAAAGAAGCTACTTTGAAAAGCCTACATACTGTATTTTTCCAACTATATGACATCCTAGAAATGGCAAAACTATGGAGACAATAAAAAAGATCAGTGGTTGACAAACATGGGGGTGGGGAGAAATGAACAGGCAGAGCACTGAGGACTATTAGAGCAGTGAAAATACATTATATGCTATTATAATAATAGATATCATTATACATTTGCTCAAATTCAGTGAATGTGCAACACCAAGAGTGAACCATAATGTAAATTATGGACTTTGGTTGATAATGATGTGTCATTGTAGGTTCGTCAGTTATAACAAATATACCACTCTTGTGGGTGATGTTGACAGTGGGAGAGTCTATGCATGTGTGGGGGTAGGAAATAAATGAGAAACATCTGTACCTTCTGTTTAATTTTGCTGTGAACCTGAAACTGCTCCAAAGAATAAAGGAAAAAAAAAACCCACCTAAATAAAGTTAGTATAATATAGGGAAACTTGTATTTCTGGAAAATTACTGAACTACACTAAAGCCATAATAATCAATTCCTTAGAAAAGTAGGTATAAGAAGTACCATAATTCAAAAAGACACATGCACCCCAATGTTCATTGCAGCACTATTTACAATAGCCAGGACATGGAAGCAACCTAAACGTCCATTGAAAGATGAATGGATAAAGAAGATGTGGTATATATATACAATGGAATATTACTCAGTCATAAAAAGGAACGAAATTGGATTATTTGTAGAGACATGGATGGACCTAGAGACTGTCATACAGAGTGAAGTAAGTCAGAAAGAGAAAAACAAATATCGTATATTAATGCATATATGTGGAATCTAGATAAATAGTACAGATGAACCTATTTGCAGGGCAGGAATAGAGACGTGGAAGTAGATAACGGACATGTGGACATGGGTGGGGGGAAGGAGGGGTGGGATGGATTGGGATTGACATATATACACTACCATGTGTAAAACAGAGAGCTAGTGGGAACCTGCTGTATAGCGCCGGGAGCTGAGCTCAGTGCTCTGTGGTGACCTAGATGGGTGGGAGGGGGTCGTGGGAGGGAGGTCCAAGAGGGAGGGGATATATGTATACATACAGCTGATTCACTTTGTTATACAGCAGAAACTAACACAACATTGTTAAGCAACTATACCCCAATTAAAAAAAAAGTACAACTGCATGTATTTCTCATATGTGTTATAAAAACACATACATAAATACACATTCATAAAAAAGAAAAGAAAAAAAAACTTCTTAGCCATTTATCCGTAAAAAGCTGATTTGTAGTTAACAACTTCCCCATAAAGAAAACTTCAAGCGCAGGTGGCTTTGCTAGGGAATTCATCCAAACTTTGAAGAAAGAGATAATAGCAATTCAATAAAAGCTTTTATAGCAGGGCCAGTATGAGGTCATGGTATCAAAACCAGACAAATTTTGAAAGAAAATAAAGTTAGAAACAATATTCTTTAGAAATATTTGTGCAAAATTTCTATAAAAAATTTTACAAATTGAATCCAGCTATATACAGTTGATCCTTGAACAATGCATATAGCTTATTGTTGTCCCTTCCTAACCAAGGTTCCTCTGTATCTGCATCCATAGATTCAAACAACCTCGGATCATGTAGTACTGTATGTAATATTTACTACTAATAAAAAAATAGTGTATAAGAGATCCTGCACAATGGACACATATACACTACCAAACGTAAAATAGATAGCTAGTGGGAAGCAGCCGCATAGCACAGGGAGATCAGCTCGGTGCTTTGCGACCACCTAGAGGGGTGGGATAGGGAGGGTGGGAGAGAGGGAGACGCAAGAGGGAAGAGATATGGAGACATATGTATATGAATAACTGATTCACTTTGTTATAAAGCAGAAACTAACACACCATTGTAAAGCAATTATACTCCAATAAAGATGTTTAAAAAAAAAAAGAGAACCTGCACAGTTCAAAACCATGCTGTTCAAAGGGTCAACTGCATATATAAATATATCTATACATAAATATGTACATATATGTTTATAGGTTAAAGAATACAATATCAATAAATATAAATGAATATATAAATAATGTAAAATATTTATATATAAATATAAATGTATACAATATACATCAGGACTAGAGACGTTTATCTCAGGATTGCAAGACTGGTTTTACATTTGGATATCAATAAATGTAATTCACCATTTTTCACCATTTTTAAAAATCAAAATTTTAAAAACATTTGATTATTTTATGGATGCAGAATGAGCATTTTACACAACTTTTAAAAAATAAATTTATTTATTTATTTATTTTTGGCTGCGTTGGGTCTTCGTTGCTGCACATGGGCTTTCTCTAGTTGCGGCGAGTGGGAGCTACTCTTTGTTGCGGTGTGCGGTCTTCTCATTGTGGTGGCTTCTCTTGTTGTGGAGCATGGGCTCTAGGTGCGTGGGCTTCAGTAGTTGTGGCACGTGGGCTCAGTAGTTGTGGCTTGCAGGCTTAGTTGCTACACAGCATGCAGGATCATCCGGGACCAGGGCTCGAACCAGTTTCCCCTGCATTGGCAGGCGGATTCTTAACCACTGCACCACCAGGGAAGCCCATTTTACACAATTTGACATCTATTCTTGATAAAAAAAAAAAAAAAAAAAAAAAAAAAACCCAGAAAATTAAGAATAAAAGGGAACTTCTTCAACCTGTTGAAGGTAGTCTTTGAAAAACCTACAGCTATCATCCTTATTGATAAATGTTACATTCATCATTGATGAATAATGACTATTATTAGGAAAGAATAAACGTTTTCTTTTTAAGATCAGAAGCAAGACAAGAATGACTTTCCTCATCACTTCTACTTAATAGGAGGCTTTAGTCTGTGCATTAAAGAAGAAAAAAGGAATTAAAGACATTCAAATTGGAAAGGAAAAAGTAGAAAAGTTAAAAATCTCTTTATTCACCAAATATATGATCACCTATGTGAAAAATCTGATGGAATCCTCAAAAAAGCTATTGGAACTAAAAAATGATTCTAGGAAGGTTAAGAATATTAGATCAATAAATATGAATGAATTTTATTTCTATAATTATCAATGAACAATCACAAACTGGGATTATAAAAATGATACCATTTACAATAGCATTGAAAATATGAACTGTATAGAGATACATTTGACAAAAGATATGTAGGACTTGAACATTTGAAAATAACAAAACATTGCTGAAAGAAGTTAAAGATCTAAATAAATAGAAAGATGTACTATGCTCATGGGTCTAATTTTTCAATATTTTTAAAATATCAAATCTTCCAAAACTAATATATATTTAGATTCAAAACAATGCCTTCCAAATTGCTATCCAATTTTTTATTGAAATTGACAAACTGATTCTAAAATTCATTTGAAATACAAAGTGCATACAAAAGCCAAACAAATTTGAAATAGAAGAACAAAGTTGGGGAAACAAACTACGTTATTTTAAATGTAAATATAAACACCTAAATGTAAAATCTAAAATTATAAAACTTACAGAATAAGAGGATAAAAACCTTTTAGAACTAAGTTGGGCAATTTTTTTTTTTTAGATATGACATCAAAGGCATGAAGCATAAAAGATAAATGTGGATTCATCAAAATTAAAAACTTCTGCTCTTTGAAAGATACTGTTAAGAGAACGAAAAGACAACTCATAAACTGGGAGGAAATATTTGCAAGCCATATATCTGATAAAGCACTTGCATCTGTATCAGATAAAAAACTTTAAAACTAAATAAGAAGACAAATCAGTAATAGACAAAAGATATGAGCAGAGTCTTCACTAAAGAAGATATGCATATGAGAAATAAGCATAAGAAAAGATGCTGATTACCATTAATCACTAAGGAAACAGTGAATCAACCCACAATGTGGAACCGCTACACAACTATTAGCGTGACTAAAATTAAAGACTGACCATATCAAGAGTTTAGTAGTATGTGGAAGAAGTCTGGACAAAGTCTCATAGTTTCTTGAAAAGTTAAATGTATACACGCCATGTCACCCAGACATTTTCCTCCTGTATATTTATCCAAGAGAAATAAAAACATACATATGTATACTTAAAGACATAACTACAACCCAAATATCTACCAAGAGATGAATGGATAAATAATGTATAGTAAATGCCTACAAAATTGAACATTATTTAGCAAGGAAAAAGCATTGACTATTGATACATGCTCCAATAGGTATAATTCTCAAAAATCTTTTCCGCATGAAATAAGCCAGTCAAAAACTATATGATTTCATTTATATAATATTCTATAAAATGCAGAGACAGAAGCAGGTCAGTTGTTATCTGTGTGGGGATGGAGGGAGACAGTAAGGGGCTGAAGGTAGAAATTACAAAGGGACTTGAATAAATTTTTGGTAGTTACAGATGTGTTCATTATCTTGATTTTGGCGATGATTTCATGCATGTTTACACATGTCAAAACTTATCAACTGTATACTTTAAATATATGCAGTTTACTGTATGTCAATTATACCTCAATAAAGCTGTTAAAAATATTCTGGATATTGAGAGTAGTACTTGACAGCTATAATTTAGATATTCATACTACCTAATGTAAAAATTTAAAGACAAATAACATGTATTACTTTATTACTCCTAGAATGCAAAGTTGTAGAACCACAATTATAAAAAGTAATATTTTCCTTGGCTGAGATATTTTTTTAAATGTATCAAACATGATACAGACTATGTAATGTATGAAAATGTAATTAACTTAATCACAAGCTTAACCCTGTAAATGTGTGTTTATATACCTTTTAAAAATATCTAATTAAAAGCACGTGTGTGTGACTTAGAGAGCTTAGTATGCTGCTTTTTATGGAATTTAAGGAAACCGTAATTGGCATAATGTAATGGCAAAACATTTATAATATGTGCCAGGCACTTCCCCTTCAGCAGCTCAAGATCCAATTTAAATATGAGATTTACATTAAAAAAATAAATTCACTCTGTCTGCTGCATTGAGAAGAGGATTAAGTATTAGAATTGCATATAGTAGAAACAAGATTCCCCAGTTAACAGCCTAGTATTCCAGATGAGAAGATGGTTGTTTGACATAGGTTAGCAGTAAAGTTTGTAAGACAGACAAATATGATATATTTTGGGTGGAGACTTAAGAAGACTTGTTGATGAATTGGATGAAAAATGTAAGAGAAAGAATAAATTAGGGATGAATCTTAAGTTTTGGGGTTTGAGCAACTAGATAGATAATGGTGCTACATTCCATATCTGTAAAAACAGATCTGGAGGACAGAAAACAAGTATCTTAAATGTCATTGCCTACCTTGTATTTATTACTTTTTAAATTTATATTTATATAGCCTAGGCTTAGAAACATCAGTGATGTAACACTACCTTGTGAGATAACATATTCCTAATTTGAAACTGTTTTTAGGCTTATCTGAGATCTTCTATGGAATGTCGAAATGTCCCTCTATTGTTCTTAACTCGGTCTTTTGGAACACACTAAGTTTGGATGATAAGTCCAGACAGATTGATTCTAATTTGTTTTGAAACTCAAATAGTAATATCTACAGTTACTGAATTTCTTTAATTCAGTGGACATTAGCCAGCTTTTATCCTTTAAATGTAACTTAGATAATATGAATATAGAAAATCATATTTTGTAATTTTTCTGTATATTAATGAATAAAATGAAAGCAATATCACAGTAGCTCACAAGACAATATACTACTAGCTACGAGCTGAAAAAAATTTTATCCCAGTTGTGAACCAAATTTATTTTACCAGTAGGTGCCAGTCTTGGCTCACAGAACTGAGACCAGAGTAATTGCTTATTGGTAAATTCCATTAGAGGGATTTCTGTTTAAAAAATGTAGAATAGCAGAGATTTTATGTCAAGAAAAAAGGCAATTAATGGATTCTGAAGGCAGAACACAATACAAGCTCCTGAACAAACCTATGACTATAACAATGACCGGAAATAAGACTAATCACTTCTTCCAGAATTTTCATATTGATGTAAGGAGACACTATGCCCATAAGAAGGGAGTGAGAAAGGAAAAGGGGAAAAATATGCAACTGGCGCTTATTAAAGTGACTTCTCTGTTTACCTTATCTTCGCTCCTCTCTTGTTTTTGCTTTTTTTAATTTTTTTGATGGATGTGGAATAAAAATACATAATACATTAAAACCAACATGACTTGATTTTTCTGTACTGAATTGTATTAGCCTGGAATTCTGAATAGGACAACGAGGAGCCCAGTTGACCACTATCTGTGTGTATTAACTTTGCTGTCACTGAAGCAAGGTGTATTCACATACTAGATCAAGATTTAGGAGAGTCCTTGGATCATTTTTTTGTGAGCAGCTCAAATATGCCCAGAGTCAGGTGCTATTCACTCTTGACCAGGATGAAATTGTACCTGCAATAATGATTGTTATAGATATGATGTAAAACAAAATTTTTTTTTTTGAGTGAATGAGTCTAAGGGATATTTATAGTATCTGGATTACTAATGCTTTCCATGTACACTACAGTGCCTCAAAGTTTTCTCTGCCTATTAGCCTTGCAAAATTGTATAGATAAATACTTAAAGGGGTGACATAGCATTCAAAATCCAAAAGCTCCAAAATAAGGAGTTTGTTTGTTCCAGGAAAAGCTAAAGCAATTCTGAACAGAAGCTATGTTTGTGAAATACACCCATGCACAGAGGTATTAATTTTCATGCACAAATATACTGCTGCTATCCAAATGCATAAAGGTATACCTGCAGCTTGCCAAATTAGCTTTTCTTAGTTAAATGGGAGGCTAGTGAAATGCTGGATCAATAAAGCGCGAGGCTGGCTCTCCCTTTCCAAAGCATTTGAGGGTCAGTTGTGGACCTGCTAATTGACCAGGGTGAATATACACAGTGAGTGAAGAACTCATCCTCATTAAATAAAATGTCCCTACCCACAGGCTCCCTTATGTATGACCCAAGAAGAGGTGCCCAGGATAGGCAGAAGAAATGTGAATTAATTTGCACATGCCAAATTCTCCTAGCAATTTTCTCTACCCCTTATTTTTGCACATAAGGTATAGTGGATTAAGAGACAAAATTATTCTCAGTCTGTAAAAGTCACTAAAAGAGCACTGAAATACATTGAAATATGGTGCCAATTAACTCAGAACACCACCCTACTCCCTACTCTTTGCATATCTAGAGATTATGCCTGTCCAGCTTAGGAAAAAATGTAGAAAACAGGTCCAAATGGAAAATAAAAACAAAACATAGCAAAATCAAGCAAACTATCAACAAAGAAATTGTGATCACTGGCCTATTGTGTAGTTTAAAAACAGGGATGTGTAAGTTGAATGGTGTAACTTTAGCGGCACCACCAGTCCTGGAATCAGCTAGCTGACTTCTGTCTAAAGTTGACAGCTGCAGCCAGGTGAAATTCTGAAACTAAATGATACAGTGCATGCTGCTTCTTAGATGGTTTTATTTTTCTTCATTTTTATTTGTATTTTTCTCTAAATTATAAACACTTTATGTTTTTTAGAAAATCACAAAGAAAATTGATGAATATAAGAGAATGAAGGCAATCGGAAAATTTTAGGTCATATTGAGCCAAGGAAAGAAAGTTAATTTAATTTAATTTCAATACAATTACATACCTTATGCCAATCCTATGTGAGTATGATATGTGTTATTCAGATATAACATATGAAGAAAAGTGAAAAAGAAATCAATTCCAAATTCGTTAAAATAATACATTATTGGCATTACTGTGGTGCCAGTGAGGGCCACACTCCCTTTAAAGACTCTAGAAAATAATCCATTCTTTTTCTCTTTCAGCTTGTAGTAGCTGTTGACATTCCTTGGCTTGTGGCTGTATCACTCCAATCTCTGCTTTCCTTTTTATTTATTTTTTAACATCTTTATTGGAGTATAATTGCTTTACAATGGTGTGTTAGTTTCTGCTTTATAACAAAGTGAATCAGTTATACATATGTCCCCATATCTCTTCCCTCTTGCATCTCCCTCCCTCCCACCCTCCCTATCCCACCCCTCTAGGTGGTCACAAAGCACCGAGCTGATCTCCCTGTGCTATGCGGCTGCTTCCCACTAGCTATCTATTTTACGTTTGGTAGTGTATATATGTCCATGCCACTCTCTCACTTTGTCCCAGCTTACCCTTGCTTTCCTTTTTATATTAACTACTCCTCTGTGTGTGTCAAATCTCCTTCTGCTTTGTTCTTAGAGGATACATATGATTGCATTTAGGTCTCACCTGGACAATCCAGGATAATCTCCCTATCGCAAGAGCCTTAACTTAATCACATCTGCAAAGACTGTCATATAAAGTAGTATTCACAGGTTCCAGGGATTCGGACGTCTTTTGGGGGTCCATTTTTCAACCTACTACAATTATCAATTCTCACTGCAATATTAGCAAAGATCTGTGCTCACCAATCATTCTTTGGTAGTACTCTTTAGTTATTTGGTCCTAAATTAGCCTAATTAGGAAGGCTAATTCAGAGGCATTTAATAAAACATTCCATTTTCCTTCATGATTGAACTTTACTCTTTGCAGAAGTAGTGAACATTTTTACTACTTGAAACATTGCAATTAGAAACTGAAACACTACTTGAACATTGAAATTAGAAAGCCCTCCTGATTCTACAGAAATCTCATAAAATAAAAGATTTAGGTAATTCAAGAACCAAGTATAATCCAAATGATATTGGGCATTCAGGGACCCAACCTCCTACTGGTTTCATGCCGTTTAGTTAAATTGCCCTGGTACCATACAAATACAGTACCCATATTTCATCCAAATTCTAAGCTTTCAGGCACTCAAACAGCTAAAGTGTCATTGAAATATTTCTGTATTGAAGCCAGAGAGTATATATTCCCCAGAGTTGAGAAATCTTGTTCCTCCAGATAGAGTATAGACAGTGCTCAAGTTAGAGGAATAGGGATACAGAGTAAATCCAACAATGCCAGGGTAACAAGAGAAGACTCAATATTTGATAACTATATTTAGAGCATATAAATAAGAAAATGACTAGGACTTACTAAAAAAAGCCATGAAGAAAGAATTGGCTGTCCTAGTATATCAGGGAGAGAGAGGGAAATCAGAGCATCTCAACAGTACTAATGAAACAGGAGGGAAGGGGGCGGGGCACAACCTTTAAAAGAATGACATAGCCACAGTACATGATGAAAACTAGAGAGAACCAACTAGGTCCAAGATGGTGGAAAATTCAATTTTCAGCAGACCTTGAGACTCATTATACGCTCATTGTAATATATTAGCATGCTAAATGACACACCCACCAGTGCCATGACAGTTTTGAGGTCAACCATAAAAGGTCAGAAAGTGGGCAGTGGCCCAATTCCTGGAAATCCCCGCACCTTCCCCAAAATAGTTGTAATAATCCTCCCACTCATTAGCCTATGAAATTATCCAGTCCATAAAAACTAACCACACCATATTTCAAGGCCTCTTGCTTCTTGCCTTCTGAGACTGCCCACACTGTCTGTGGAGTGTGTTTCTCCCAAGGCCTCTCACTTTCTGAGACGGCCCACGCTCTGTCTGTGCTGTGTTACTCTCTAAATAAATCCACTTCATACTTATCACTTCATCTCCGAATTCTTTCATGACCGGCAACACTAACTCAGAGAATTATTTCTCCAGCCACCCTGGTTATCATCAGGGTGTTATCAGATATTGCCTGTAGTTTGTGGGATTAGGTCTCCAACATAGCAAAGGTTTGATCATGTCCAACAGAATCAATTTTAACCTTCATAAAACTTGTAAATAAAAATAAACAAGAACCAAAAACTTGAAGTAACCCTTCATGTAGGAACTTGACAGGGTATTCTTTACCCATACAATAGTGTGACAGTTTGGATGCCTAGTGTCAAATAAAAATTGTCACTCGCCATCTGGCACTACAAGAATGAAGTCACTAGCCACTGCAGTCACTGACCTTCAACACACCCTGAAAGGATTTCAGGGTGGATATCAGGAATGAGGCACTCTGTGCTCTGGGAAAACTGGCAGAACGGGCCTTCAGATAGATATTTTCAGAAGATTTTAGGGGCCCAAATTCTTGCATCTTCCCATATGTAGAAAAGCACTAAAATCATTAACGGAGACACCTGCTTCTCATGACTAGTGGCAAATATCACATGACTAGCAGCAAATTTCACATGACTAGCAGCTAGCTTCTGCAAAAATCTGTGCTTGATTGCATGTATCCGCCTTCACCAAAGTCACAGATATACTGACTTCCCCCCCTCTACCTCTTCAGAGTAGTTCCTCAGAGCTATCTGAGATGCTGTCTCCAGGGCTACAGTCCTCATTTTGCCCCAAATAAAACTTAACTCACAACTCTCACATTGTGCATTTTTTTTCAGTCGACTCTAGATTGAGTAAAAATGATACTGCAGTCCCAGCCTTCCTTACAGAACTTTCTCTAGGCTCCTTTCACATTGTGCGCAGCCATGACACTGACCTAAGGGCTTACCAATTTATTTTTAAAAAGTTAGGCTGTGGTAAAATGAGAAAAAAAAAACACAGAGGCATATATAAATCAAAACGTTATAGCAGATTATATCTTTTCACTTAATATCCATTCTCCTTTTTTTTTTTTTTTTTTTTTAGTAATAGAATTTCCATTTTCATGTAGGTTGCAATAAGACAGCTAAAAGACCACATTTCCAAAATTCCTTATAGCTAGGGGTGATGTGACCAGTTTCTTGCCAGTGAAATGCAAATAAAATTGTAGTGGGGCATTTCAAGAAAGGTATGGGAGCTGAATTTTAGTGAAATGGGAATCGTTTCTTCTCTTGTCTCTCTTTCTTGCTTCTTGTAATGCAAACAACAGGAAGTCTCCTGGACTATAGGTACCCTTGGAAAAGGAACCAATGTAGTCAAGGTGGTAAAGCAGAAATATTGAAGAAACCTTGTTTTATGGGAAAGAAGAATAAACACCTACCTTATTTTGTTGTTTGTTGCCACTATTGTTTTGACATTTTTGTTACATGCAGCTGAATCTAATCCTAACTTATAAATTATTATGTGTGTCATTAGCTGTGTCATTGTGTCATTGATAAAATTCACTCAAAAATGTATTCTGCAGCAAAATGTCAGCAGGTCTAGGGCTGCAAAAAACTTTGTAGATTAGTAAATATTGTAGGGTTTCTCTCTCTTTCTCTGTATATGTATATACATATATATACACACATATATATAATGTAACTTTAAGGGAAATGTTTACCCTAAAAGCTAAATTCTTTTATTTCTTGAGCATAAAATATTAAAATTCAAAATTATTATCTACTCTTTTGAAGACCTTACACAGCTTTGATTTTACTGCATTTGCAGTTCACAATTTTCCTTGGACTTTTTTTTTCGTTCCAACTTCAGATGTGATCTTTATCATCTAAGTCACCAGTCAGCAGTTAATCTTATGTTTTGATGTCATGTTTCATGGCTAAATTGTTTGGAAAGTATTCCAATTAATATGGCAAGATGTTGGAAGGAATATACTCCAATTAATATGGCAATGGTTAAGTATTTTGATTTCACATATCAACTACAAGTTACAGCTGCTTTGGTTAAAAGACAATTTGTCCACATGAATGTAAAAATAACTTGTATCTGTCATGCAAATTCACTTGTATGATAATTCCTTAATCCCTCATTTAATTTTCTGTCAATCTAATTTAGCCTGTTGCTCAAGTGCATAAATATGCTAGTCAATGATATGCACTTGGGTTCTAAATATAGACGTATCACATATATAAGATAAACTTTTTTTCCTACATCTCCATGAACCAATCTTTTGATTTCAAAGGTAATGCTCTGGGTCATACTTAATTTTCAGTAGCTAAGGGGATATTCGAAAAGGACACTTCAAGTGCAATTTTGCTAACATCCTTATCAAGTTCCATAATCATCAGATTTCTGGTAAATCCAGACTGGTTGTAGTGGGGTGTTGGTGGGGGAGGGGCAGTTTTATACTCCCTTTAAAAATATAGGTATGCTTTGAGGCTAATCAAATCAGAGTGCCAACTGTAAATGAGGTACTGTAATGATGGTAGATAGTACTTGAATAATACCACTTACAAATACACTCTTTTAGAAGGTATGAGAAAAATGTCATCTATAAAGCATATTTGATCTTGAGTTAGGGACCAGTCCCATTTTACCCAGATCATCTCTAAACACAAAATCCTGGAGAGAAATGAGTATTGTTCTATTGACTAACACATAAGTCACTGTCACCTCATATAATTGCACTGTAAATAATAAGACCTGTATTGCTTTACTTTCACAAAAATGAAAAAAAATCTTCTATTTCTAGCATTCTCTCTATGCTCTTGTTAATATGTACAAATACAGAAATTTTTGATGTAGATTCACTTTGATCTACTGTAATACAATAGTATGTAAAATATAGTAGTCATTACTACCCAGGCAATTGTACAGAACTCATTTTTCTTAATTAGGTCTTACTATCCTTCGTGAAGGAGCAAACTATTACTATTCTTTTTTGGACAGTGGCCCAAAACACTAGTTTTAAAAAGACAGCTCCAGTTTTGGTTTTCCTGTCTGAAATATATAAATGCACAGAAAATTTTGGAACTGATGATCCCCAACAGCATTGGGCTGTTGACAAATTACAAAATTCTCTGTGAATAAATATTTTTTACTATAAAGTTGACTGGATATCTTCCCTTTCACAAATCATTTACAGTTCTTTAAAATATGTACCAAAATATATTAGGCTCAGCTTCTCAGTTTGCTTTTTGCTCCACCTATCCACACTAAGAAAAGTGTACGCAGCAAACTTATTCCAACCAAGCATAAATGCTTCAGGTTTTCTCTCTTGGAAAAAAATGGTATTTTAATGTGTTTAGAAGTTTTCTTTCCATTTGCAGTGTTATCTATTGTCATATATTTGTCTATATACTGGGAAACTCTACTTGTATATCCCGGCATCATCACCTTCCTTTTTCGTAGGTCACCTGGGGAAATTACTCATGAAAAGTTTTGTTAATTCAGTGTGTTTGTTTTTCTTGGTTGCTTCTTACCTCTCACTTCCCTGTATTACATGCCCTTCCCTTTGGCATCTCTTGAATTGTTGTTTATATTGTTATGTGACACTATCATGTGCTTTTAAACTCTACATATGTTTATATACTGTAATATGTTCTTTTGGGGAAGCCACCGAATCTTCTTCTTACTTTTCATTTGCCCTGACCTCCATTCCAGATTAGGGGATAGAGTTGCTTCTTTCTAAATACTTAATGACTTGGTGATTACCTCATAGTTTTGCTTTAAGAGTACGGCATTTCAACAGACTTCAAATTGGGCAGCAATATGCAAATTAGCAGCAACCCATAAATTTAGTTTTGGAAAGTGTTCTGGCTATCTATTTTTTTTTTAATTAATTAATTTATTTTTTATTTATGACTGTGTTGGGTCTTCGTTTCTCTGCGAGGGCTTTCTCTAGTTGTGGCAAGCGGGGGCCACTCTTCATCGCGGTGCGCGGGCCTCTCACTATCGCGGCCTCTCTTGTTGCGGAGCACAGGCTCCAGACGCGCAGGCTCAGTAATTGTGGCTCACGGGCCCAGTCGCTCCGCGGCATGTGGGATCCTCCCAGACCAGGGCCCGAACCCGTGTCCCCTGCATTGGCAAGCAGATTCTCAACCACTGCGCCACCAGGGAAGCCCCTGGGTATCTATTTTGTTACTCTTCCATATTTAGTAATTTAATTCCCACTTAACCAAAAGAAACTGAGGCACAGGATAGATGCGTGCTTGGGTATTGGAGGAAGTGGAAACATGTCTGGAACTGAGTTATGGGCTTTTGTTTTTTCAAATCTTTGTATTACTCTTTTTTGAGCCAGAGGGAATTAGCTAATAGGAGCAATGTCCAAACAACATGGCTGAATTGGGTTAGTTCATATTGCCAAAGTAAGTTGATCATTAGGATTTCTGTTAAATACCAAATACCAAAGGGTGTTTGGACTGATGAGAAAGGAGTTTGCTGAAATCCTCTTGAAATGACTTCAATTAACACTGGGATTCTCGTTTTCTAGCCTGTATATCTATGTTTATGTTTTTTCACTTCCAATCTTTTAAACACTGGGGAAATAAAATATACAATGATAGAGACCCAAAAGAAAACAAAACAAACAGTCCTGGAAGTGGTATTAAAACTACCATTGTTTGCTTATCTGTACTGAGAAAAACAATGCTTTATTTTTCTAAATCAGGAATAATTTCAAGAATTTAATTTGCCATTTTAGAAACAGTGTTATCATAGCATAATTGATAATATATGTACATTTAAGTCTTCTTATACACTAAATCTAGAAACTTAAGCAAACAACAATAGCTAATAGTCACTGGATGTTTACTGTGTGCCACATACTATACTATAGGCCTTTTCATTATTAAACATCACAATAACTTATTAGGTGGGGTTATTATTATTCTCATTTTCCATATCAGGAAATTAAGGCCTAGAAAGGTTAATGTCAAATAGGTAATAAGTGGTGTGACTAGGGACAACTACCCATTCATTCATGATCAAGCATTTTTATGTTGGGCTTATATTGTTGTGGCTCTTTTATCAGATACAGATGTTTTTGAATGGTTTGTATAATTTTAACATTATCTTAAGATTAGCATTTCTATGACAAACATTCATATTTTCCTATAAGCCTAAAATAGGCATAATTAATAATGCTCTATGATTGCAGGTGATTTGCTATGTATATGATAAAAGATACATGTTTAATATATTTGAAGATGTAAGGTCTCTGTATTGTCTCAGAGAGATAATAAAATGAGATGGGTTGTAAAGAAGTTTTCTGTTGAATTATAATAGCAAGATTTTGATGTGCTTGGATTTGGCTAATAAGGATCATACCACCTTTCCACTTCACTTTCCCTCCTTCCTCTGTCCCCATAAATATTAGGGTAATGTAAAGTTGATATTTTTTTCAATGGAACTTTGTCATTTGCTTTAACTTTCCTCACATCTTTTGTGCAATATCCAAGTAGTGGGAAAATGCATTCATATGTGGGTCTTGGCTGGATATCTCTAATGCAACTCATTAGTCTTCTGAGAACATATATAGCACAGAAATCATACAAGGTTGATATTTCTAAAGCTAATGAGCCTCTGATTAGCATCCGACTAGCTATAGTTAGCAAGATGTATGCCCTTCCAGTGATTTATAGTGATAAACATAATCCAAGATTCTTTCTCATCTCTAAAATTTGTCTTATCAGCTGGCTTAAAGAAATGCCCTCCCCCCCCCCACACTTCTTCCGATGTTCTTTGTGGGAAACAGAACAAAATAAAATACTATTACACTAAAAGAAATTATTTTCAGTAAAATATATTTGTTGAAATATTCCCTGGGAAGAAGGAAACAAAAAAATAACATTATTGTGTAGAACATGATGGCAATCAGGAAATTGCTCACATAGTGTTATACATTGATGTGTCTACATAATATAACTTCAGAAGTTCTGGATAGGTAAGGATGGGTCTCTATTTGAGTCCTGAGTTAAAGTTTCATTAATTCCTACATTTATTCATTCACCAAATATTTATTGAGCATATGCCATATGACATTAAACTGTGCAGGCTTCTAGAGATATGACCAGGAACAGTACAGACATAGTCCCTATCACTAAATACTTAGAGTCTGGTGGGGGTAGGCTGGTAATTAAGTAAGCTATGAATTGTGGTAAATGTCTTGGTAGGAGAAAGGCATAGCAGGAAGAAATAATCTAGTTGAGAAGCTAAGGAATTTTTATTAGAGGAAATGATTTCAACCTGAATTTAAAGGATGAAAAGAAGGTAATCAGTGAAATAATAAAGTGTGTGTGTGAATGGTAGGAATGGATGCCTAGTGTTCTGCAAGCCATTTTCTGAATCTGCTTTCTTATTTGTAATATGAAACAATTTGGTCACACAAATTCTAAGGTCTCTCTTTGCTTAGGAAAATGCTGTTTCTCTGAAATCATAAAAGCAACATTACATTCATGATACTAAAAGAGTCAAGCTCTCCTAATGCTTAAGCCGTATACTGCTGCATCAAAAATTCTGTCTTTTAAAGTTACAACAACTCTTTTGAACAAATAAGATAATAGTCAGGCTTATTCCAGGATGAGCAGAAATCTTGGATTATGCTAAATGCTTCCTTAACATTTAGTAAATTACTCTTGCAATAAGCTAAATACTATCCTAGGGCTTGAAAGAATGATTGCAGTCTCTGAGGTGCATAACTTTCTGCCAGGGGGTAGTGTGCAAAGTGAGAGATACTGGTTCTTATCAATCTGAGAACAACCCATTTGCTCTAAGTAAAATCAAATCACATGCAGAAATTTAATTTCATATAATCCAGCCGGTAAAAGAACTCTCACTTCATCCTGCAGAGAGAATTCTTTAAAATATTCTGAGAGACTTAGACAAGAAGAATAGGATCTATTATAACTTCAAATTCTTGAGTTTCTCCTAGCAGCCAGTAGTCCCTGACCCTGACAATTCCTCACTTCTAAAAACTGGAAACAAGGAAAGAGTCTAGTAGTAATGGAAGATAGTGAATTTTTCTATTTAGGTTATGTGGGAAATGGATTTTTGATTGAAGTCATTGGACTAAACTTAATATCAGAACTACTTATATAAAAAAAAAGCATTGGGGGACTTCCCTGGTGGCGCAGTGGTTAAGAATTTGCCTGCCAATGCAGGGGACACAGGTTCGAGCCCTGGTCCAGGAAGATCCCACATGCCATGGAGCAACTAAGCTCGTGCGCCACAGCAACTGAGCCTGCACTCTAGATCCCGCGAGCCAAAACTACTGAGCCCACGTGCCACAACTACTGAAGCCCACGCACCTAGAGCCTATGCTCTGCAACAAGAGAAGCCACTGCAGTGAGAAGCCCGCGCACCACAATGAAGAGTAGCCCCCGCTCGCTGCAACTAGAGAAAGCTCAGGCACAGCAATGAAGACCCAACACAGCCAAAAATAAAATATAAATTTAAAAAAAAAGGTCATAGTTAGCAGGTGGACTGTGGAGAAATTATTTCACAGAATACTGAAAAGATTTAGGCTGCATTATTGTTTGGCAAAATGCAGGCAGACTCTATTTTTTCTCTTTGGATGAAGATATGGCCTTGTTGATATGAGACTACTTCAAGCAACAAGAGAGCTTTTCCCAGTTCATTTTTTTTTGGGGAAAGATCTGATAATCTAGTCTCCCCTAAGACACTAAATACCTGTATTAAATATATGTTATCAGTTGAAGAATACTCCTGTTTTTAAAGAATGCTTATGTAATTCAAAATAATTTAGTTTTAATGATGAAAGTTCAGGAGCCAATGCCAATTCTGTGGAAAAGACATCTCTGGGCATACTCTAAGACGAACCATCTATTTTTCTTTGTAAAAAGAGTATGGCACAGGATCAAATAATACCTGGTTACAAAGTGTAGCTTCAAGAATCACTACCTCTGAGGCTCTAGGCAATGCATTCCCTGTCCCCAATATTTTCAGGTTTTTTTTTTTTTAATATGTAAAATGGGGAAAACAATTGTTAGAAAATTTGTAGTCTGGATTAAATGAGATGACATAAGTAAAGCATTTACCATAGTGATCAGTATATAGCAAGTGTTCAATAAATGTTAGCTGTTACTTGCACAAAAGTAAGGGAAACAAGAGCAACAATAATAGCATAAGAGTGAGATTTAAAAGAACAACTTTTTCATAAAAATTAATGTCTTAAAACTTGAAGAACACCTGTTTCTCTCCTCCCACCTCATATCCTGCCCACAACAAGGAGAGAGGGCGAATTGATATATTTAATTTTATGTAAAACATTCCCATTAATATCAGTCAATTAGCTCTTCTTTAAAATTCTCAAAATAAATATTTATGCCATTTTATAAACATCACCGTTCAACTTTATTCCCACTGTACCCTCCTTAAAAATCTTAGAAAATCAAAATAAAATTTGCATTTCAAATTGCCTCTATGGGAGCTTAACAATATCTTTTCCTCAAATATGAGTGTTTCTCAACTGTAGAACATAATATACAACCTCACTGTGAAAGTAAGCATTCGTTGATGTTCAGCAAGACCAGTCAGAGATTGAAATAGCTTTAGTCCTGCACCAGTCAGGAGGGAAAACAGCAATAAAATGTTTCAATGTATTCAGTTCAGGACTTGCAATTCAGAACCAAAGAATGCTGCAGTCAGACAAGTTATGTACAGAAAGAAAAGCAATGGATATAATTAATCTTATAGTTCTACTGGAAAGTAAATTAAGTATATTCAACATTTTATGATACAAAGAGGGTACATATATCAATAAAATACTAAATTCTTAATAGTTACTAATTGAATATTAATTCTAATTCTTAAACCTCTACAAAGCTGTATTTGAACTTTTAATAGTTTTGTTTTCCATTAACTATATATCCTGTCCATCCCATGCCTTAACTTTTAATCTTCTAGAGTACATAAATCTCTTGTATATTATAGTGGGAAGGCATTAACTTAACAAGTTGCAAAGTAGCCGTTAGAAAAACTTTCAAAAGATTCTAAAAATAAATTTTCAGTTCTGTGTATTTTTAACCTTCATCTATTTAGTGTTCGTTGTGTGCTGGACAATGTATTAAGAATATGACATGCTCTACAACTTAATCAATCTTAGTGGCAACCCTATTAGATGTTATTGTATTAATTTTACAAATGAAGCAACTTAGATTCACAGAGGTTGAGAATCTTACCTAAGACTTCATAGCTAAATATGTAGAAAGATCTAGAGTCACAGCTATGTCTGTCTACCTATAATTTACATTACAGTTTGATTAAAAATAAAATTAGAAAAAAATAATGAACTCATACATACAGAAAACAGATTAGTGGTTGCCAGAGGTGGAGGATGAGGGGTGGGCAAAATGAGTGAAGGTGGTCAAAAGGTACAAACTTCCAGTTATAAAATAAATAAGTCCTTGGGATATAATGTACAGCATGGTGACTATAGTTAATAATACTGCATTGTATATTTGAAAGTTGCTAAAGGGGAGTAGATCTTAAAAGTTCTCATCATACACACAAAAAGTTCTCATCACTATATATGGTGATGGATATTAACTATACTTATTGTGGCAATCATTTTGCAATATATACAAATATAGAATCATTATTCTGTACACCTAAAACTAATATAATATTACATGTCAATTATATCTCAATAAAAATTTTAAAATAAATATACAACTGCATCCCTATCTTATCCATATATATAGGCAGACTATAGGTAAACATAGAGCTAATGGAAGAAAATATAGGAGAATATATTTGTGATATATGGTTAAAGACAGGCTACCTAAACAAGATCCTAAAGGCAAGCAATAAGATGAAAAATAGATGCTGACTACATCAAAATTAAAGGAAAAATTATTTTCAGGGAATAACACCACAGGTAACATTAGTAGACAAGAGACTGACTAAGAAAAGATATTTGCAGCATTTAAAACCAATGAATCACCAATATAAAAAATAAAACAAAGAAATGTAAAAACAAAGTGAAGGTATAATTGAAGTGTGGGTATAATTTTAAAATGCCATAGAACATGAATAAGCATTCACAGAAGAGAAAGCCCTCCTCCAAAAAAAATAAAGTTAGATTTAAGAAGTTATACATTTATACATTTAAAGAGTTAAATAGACCTTCCAAGTGTATTATATAAAAGCAGCATCTTCCCAAATTCCCACTCCCTATAAGCCATACTACTCAAGCTTTTAGCTACTTATTTTGGTATTTATTTCCATATACTTAAAAAATATTCTACTATTTAAAGTCATGTGATATATCCATAGTAAACCATAACAAACTTCTGAGAACCAGGATCTCACAGATAATGTTCTCAATGGAAGTTAAATTAAATTAGAAATAAAAAAAAAAAATTAAAATTTTCATCTTGTAATTCAGTTTTATTTTTTTGCTTTACATTTTCAAGGCAAATTTTAGATGCATACAATTTTATGATCGTTTAATCTTCATAGAAATACGGAAATAAAAATCTTAAAAATTGTAAAGAGAGCCATAGAAAATTCAACAGTACCTAAAAATTTCCACAAAAAATTCAAAGGAGGCTGTAAATTGAAACTAATAATTTATCCAAATAATTGGATACAGTAACATTATGTACAATTAAATATCATTCTTTTATATCAGCAAAACACAATTAAAAAGGAAATAGAAATATTCTATTTACCATTATACCCAAAACTATAGGGTACAGAATAAATTAAAATATATTAAGATGTATTACTTAAATATCATAAAGCATTATAAAAGAATATAAATGACTGAACAAAATGGTGAGCTATGGTATTAATCACAGGAAGGTACAATACAATTCTCTGTGGTTGTAACTTTCTAAAGGCAAGGCAAGTTTTTATCTTCAGTATAATGATTTTTGACTTGCTTGAAGGATATAAAATTATATGTGGGATTATGTGCACTGCTTAATACTGATAGGAAATAGAATTAAATTACTTCGCATATAAATGGGATCAAGCCTGTCAGGACAATGTATAGAGGAATGCAGCACCTTGGAAAGGAGGAAGAAGAAAGAGAAAAAGAATAAAAAAGGCAAAGTGTATGGCTCAGAGGGAACACTTGAGAAAGGAGATATAATTTAGCCATTACAGGACTGTAGGGTTTTTTAAAAATTATTTTAGGGCTGTGGTTCCTGTACAATGCAGTTTCTCTTCTCTTTACCTACAAAAGCTTCTATCATTTCTAGCTTAGTCACTGATGCTGTTACACATGTGAAATTTTATTTAGGTGAAGTTTGCGATTGAAGAGAAGAAGACAGCTGATTATCAGTCACAAAGACAAAAATAAAGGATACAGTTTACTAATAGAAAATCAGTGTAGTGCTTCCCCTGCTGTATCAGTCAGGATTTCCAGAGAAACAGAACCAATAGTATATGACAGAATATATATATATATATATATATATTCATATATGTATGTACATATACACATATATGTTTCATATATACAGGAAACAGAACCAATAGTGTATGTGTGTCTGTGTATATACATATACATGATTCAATTTAAGAAATTGGCTCTCATGATTGTTGGGAATGGCCAGGCCAGTCCAAAATTTGTAGGGCATGCCAAGAGGCTGGAAATTTAGGCAGGAATTATTGTATCAGTCTTGAGCATAATTTCCTCTTCTGCTGGAAAATCTTAGTTTTGCTCTTAAGGCCTTCACTGATTGGATGAGAACCACTCATATTATTGAGGGCACAATGGCCTTTACTTAAAGCCAACTGACTGTAGATATTAACCACATCTACAAAATACATTCATGGCAATACCTAGATTACCATTTGATTAAATAACTGGGTACTATAGCTTAGCCAAGTTGACACATAAAACTAACCATCACACCTGCTAAATGATATTGAATACATAGTTAATAAAAGATAACCTGTATATACCAGTTAATACATGTATTCCATTCAATTATCTAAGTAATATTTTAACCATTTAATCCTTATAACAACCCCATGAGATGATTATGATCCCCATTTTATAGAAAAGAAAAACAAAATTTAAAGATATTTAGGAACATCTTCATGATAACTCAGTTAATAGGCATCAGGGCTGAGAGTCAAACTTAGTGTGCAAGTTTTTCCAATGTTAGAGCATCTCTGTGGGTGGGCACACACACACACACACCACATTAGAAGAAGAATCTGTTGAAATCCTGGTTAATTAGGATTTTCTTTTACCAACGGTCCTCCCCCAACTTGAGTCTGATCATTTTAGAACATTCTTTGGGTAAAAAATGCCTGGCACATAATAAGTGCTCCATAAAAATTTACCAAATAATGCTTGCATAAACAAATGAGGAAATGAATGAATGAATGAATAACATGCTAGTGGGTTGTGCTATTTTCTCAATGAGAGACTACAGTTATTTTGACTCAACAGTCATCCTTTCCAAGGAAGAAGGGAGCTATATTTTGCCATATAGAACAAGATGGAATTACATCAATTTGTGATCTGCTGTCCAGATATGCTAAAATTTTAAAACTTAAGGAAATCTACTAAATCTCTGCACCAACATTTTGTTATCATAGAATACATTGTATCTTTGTGTAATAGAATACCTCCACAAAATTATCCTTCCCTCCACCTCCTATCTTAAATTATTTTGATAAGTAAAAGCACATTTCATTTTATACTTTGAGATCAGAGTATTAAAATGCATATATAACTGGTTGAGAAATAAGCACAAATGCCTTTTACTCAGAGGATGATGCTGTATCAGCAAGTCCTTGCTTTCTTCAGAAGTAATGGATTAAAAGGTCAAAAGTTTTAGCATGGAATAGCAGTGAATAAACAAAAATAAATGGGATGCATTGAAGATGAACTTAACATTTATGCTAATGAAGTTTTTAAAGGTACTTCATTTGGTGTGGCTCTGGGTGCCCTATTTATAAGGCATGTGGGGCAGCTCTAAAGCATGCCCTTTGAGCTATCAAACCCAAATAGGGATCTGAATAATACATACAAGAAAGAGCCAGGGTCCTTGTAGGAGTGAAATTTTTTCTTCATCAAGGCTGGGATGCATATTTCTCCACAGTAGTTTCTTCATATTGGTTTTAAGTTTTAAAACAAAGGTCATCTGTTTGACTCTTGACCTCTGGTTTTAACTTCTGTTATTGGGACAGATGGGAGGCTTGACTTTTTTCAAGTGGCGTTTTTAAGTTTATAGCAGATTGAATAAAGCTCGTTGAATATATCTCTATATCTATCTAAATATTCATCTGTTAATCATATATCAATCTACGTCCTTGGTGTAGATATACTGAATTCAGAGTAAACAATTTATTTCATTGAAGAATAACTACAATATGGTATGGATCTATATTTCTCATTTTCCCTCCTTTTTTGTTTGTTTTTTTCAACTTCAGTTAAGCTGCACACCTTCTGAATTGTAAGAACACAAATTAAGGAGCATATGTGCCATCCATTTTGTAGATGAAGCTTCTGGCAGGGTGGGTACTGATATGCAGGAGTAGCCAACGAGATTGTTGGAGCTCCTGCGCACGGACTATAATGGTACAATCTGTCCTTTTAATAGTCCCTGCAGCTGTTGCTTCTAGGTCCTACACTGTAGTGATTTTGTAAATAGTATAATTGTTTCCTTAAAAAGAATGTCTGACTGACTTGTGAAAACTCTGATGGAAAACTTCCAAATTTCCATATCTGGAGGCAAAATTCTAGGTTAGGTTGTAGAAATTCTCTGTACTGAAGATCAAGATCTTATTTTTCACAGTGCTTTAGAAAGTACAGCTGTGATTTCTGTCGCATTTATTTTCATAAGCTAAACATGACTAGGCAAGTAAACACTCCTGTTGGAAACTTTCTGAATATTCAAGTTTTATGTGCAATGGGGCTCTGGAGTGGACAGCATTACTAGAAGAGAAAATGAAGTGTGAATGTATTGTTGAGGTAAAAGAAGTGCTCGATCTGGTCTAGAGCTTCTTCCAAAGTCAAAGCATTGTCTAATCCCAGTTTAGCCTCAAGGTGATTTTTTTTTTTCTTTTTTGAGAATCAGTCCAACGCAGTGGGTTTCCTAAGCGCTTCTGCTTATCCACTCTCTAAAAATAAGTGGTGATAAAAATAAATAGACTTCACAAAATGTCTTTTTTTTCTAGCTATTTAACCTGATGAAAAGACAGCAAGCAGCACAGGTTTTGAACAGCACATGTTAGAGAGTCAGTACATGGAAAAGCCACCGGAACTACCTGAGAATTCTCTCCTGGCCATGGAAACATAGACTATACTGGTTATTTTAAAAACCTCTCTCTGATATTTATTGAATGATTAAACAGAAAAAGAACATGACAAGTCTTATTTCTGGTAAACAAAACAAAATCTAATCAGCCCCATCATTTCAACCAGCCATATTTTTGAAAAAATGATGAGGCTATTTGCAAAATATTTCTCCTCAAGTACGTAGATAAAATAATCTTGAAAAGAGCCATTGCAATGGTTTTCTTTTTCTCTTAACAAAATTTGGAGGATAAAGATATTTCTTTACCTCTCATTCCCCCCATGAATGCTATAGAAAAGTTGTAGTTATTTTATTTGAATTCTCGTATAAAACATCATGGAAACCCTTAGGTTAAGTTTAGAAGAATTAAGGTGAAAAGAATTGATTCTTTATATGCAGGCTTTGCTACCTAAATGATACAGTAAATTTTGTGCTTGATGTTTGAATAAACATGGGACAAACTTAAAAGCAGGAACGTGTTTATCTGAAAGAATACCATACTCTGTTAAGAAAACTGAGATACAGGGTTTGGTATGTTTTTGAGGTTGGGGCTGCTTTCTATCAGTGGTAGATACTTGTTTCTGTTTTTCCACCTCCCTGGTGGGAATCTAGATGTCTTTTTTATGAAGCTCTTCTGCATAAAGTGGAAAGTTAAGCTGTATAAAAAAGCATTCCTTAGTTATGTTACTCCTGAATTACTTTTAGCATGACTTATAACACATTAACCAATTTCATATATTTTATAACCTCATATCATTTTGCTTTTGAAATGTAGATCTGCAATTCTGTATTTGCATTTCTAAAATTCAAAAAGTTATAAAAAATGTATTTTTCTCTGATAAATATTACTATGTTCTTTTAAAGTGTGCTACCCTAGCCTCCAATGTATAGTAGTTGCATATCAGCTTTCGAAAACCCAAAGAGGCCGCAAGTCCACAACATATCTAGTAGTAAAGGTCTCCTATAAGAATTGTGGATCTTACATTTTCCTCTTCCAAATTTTTGTATAGTTTGTTTTGAGCCTAATGTTCAATTGACCCTAATGAACTAATTATGGTTATTGTTTTTGGGAGAGACTCAGTATTATTATTTAAATTTTCATTTATTAACACCGTGTCCATTTAACCCCAAGAGTACCTCTTTGTTTATGATTTGATTTGAAGAGGCCGAATAATTCATCATTTTAAAAACAGGAAAACTTGAGGAAGCCTTAGTTTATCTAGCACAAACAGATCTGAACCGTAACACTCAGATTTGACATTTAAGGTCTGAATTTTTATAGTTGGCCTGAGGAAAGAAAAACTGCCTTTATCTAGTGTTAGTTCATGATTTAGATAGCAAAAGAATTTGTCATTTTTTTCTTTTTCTGTCTGTTCATCTTTGACATTTCTCTCCTTCTGCTCAAATATCAAAAAAAAAAAAAAAAAAAGAAAACCCAAAACACAAAAACCAACAAGGAAGAGTACTGCTACCTATTTGAAAAGATCAATTGTATTTTGATATGTTTACTTATATTAAATTTATAGTTTAGAATTAGGTCACATTTTTCTTATCTTAACATAGTTTAAAGCAACTATCCCTGATGGAAGGAAAAGAAAGAGGTATTTAAAATTCTTTTTAGTGACAGGATTCATGGAAGATTAATTATTGTTATTAGTATCTATGTTTACTTTATTTCATTTTGAAATATAAATAAAGAAGTGATTGAAGGCATTTGAATGAAAAGTAACATGATGTTAAATAACGCCCTGGTAAATTTTCGAGTCACTTTATAAACTGATTTTTACCTTAGTTACAAAATTGTAATTTTTATCAATAAAGATTTAAAATAGAATATTATATATTTTTTCCTTTACACAAATGGGCAGTGAGATTGATTTTTCATAGAAATATTAGGATGTATATTTAAAATGGTTTTACATTTGAGTACTCTTGAACAAGTCATTCATTTATTTCAGTGATGCTTTCATCAATGTTTGCAGAGCGTATATTTTGAAGTTGAATTTCTATAACATCTATATTTTAATATATATGCAAAAGCTAGCTTTTGCTTTTTGATTTGCTGGGTCCAAATTTTATTTAGTGTATTTGTCTCTAAGTGACTTTTGTACCTCACCAGACTGAGTTCACTTTTAATGGAAAGAATATGAAATTACTGAGTGTTTTCAAAAGAATTCATTCATTAAATGAATATTTATTGAATATTAATTTTATTCAAGCACTGTTGTATCATTGGAAATACAACCAGGAACAAAACAGACAAAAAAAAAAAAATTCTAGCCCTCAATGAAGCTAACATTCTACAATAGTAGGGCAAGACAGCCAATGAACAAAATAAGTAAAGCAGATAAAAGGTTAGATAATCAAAAGGGCCAGAGAAGAAGAGAGAGAATTCTAAGATAGGGGTCTGCAATTTTATTTTATTTATTTATTTTAAAAATTATTTATTTTTAAAATTATTTATTTATTTATTTATTTATTTTTGGCTGTGTTGGGTCTTTGTTGCGTTGTGCGGGCTTCTCATTGCGGTGGCTTCTCTTGTTACGGAGCATGGGCTCTAGGTGTGCGGGCTTCAGTAGTTGTGGCTCGCGGGCTCTAGAGCGCAGGCTCAGTAGATGTGGTGCACGGGCTTAGTTGCTCCGCGGTATGTGGGGTCTTCCCGGACCAGGGCTCGAACCCATGTTCCCTGCATTGGCAGGCGGATTCTTAACCACTGCTATTTTAAATGGAGTGGTCAATGACGTTATTACTGAAAGGATAACATTTGAACAAATACATAAAGGAAAACAATGATGAGCCATGTATCAATAGATAACTGGGGCAGAATATTTCAGTGAGAGCAATGAACAAGTGCCAAGACCCCAAAGCAGGACCATGCCTTCTGTGTTCCAGGAAGAATATGTGAGCCTGCGTCCAAAATGCATGTTTGTTTTTTGCACGGAAGTTTGCAAGTTCAGTTTCTGAAGTGTTATTTAAATCGCTATCTATAATTAATACATCTATAAAATAAGATTATATGTGTATTCTCCCAAAGAAAATATTTTGGTATTCATTGTGAAAAATAAGATCTAGATAAAAGTGAAGTGAAAGCTCTATGCTGCTTAATACTGGTCAGTCTGCTTGTGAAACGTTGCCTGAAATTTTATGTATTTTGTTTTATTATAGAAAGGCCACAGAAAACTAGGAGCGATCCAAAAGAAGAAGTCAATATAGTGAGGAAACTTAAAGCCACATCATATAAAGAGCAATGGAAGGATTAAGAATGCTGGGTGTGCATGTTAAAAGCCTTCCAGGAGGGAGAACGAACAGAGAACAAAAGATGATAGCTCTCAGCAATCTGATGGGTTGCTAGAAGTAACCCGGAAACTTTAAATCTAGAAATTATACTTGAGCTATATAGCTCAACCCTTTATTTACATGTTGCTCTTATGTAACTAAATTGTAATTAGACTTTCTACAAGTAGCCAAAGAACTATTCAGTATGACTAGTTACTCTTTGAATATAATGTTTCTAGAGCTCTTAATGTATACTTAACACATGCATTCTTTATCTCAGTCCTTACAAAAACCTGATGACGAAGTTGTCATCATCTTCATTTTACAGCTGACGAAACTGAAATTTCAGGGCCTTAAGTCACCTCTCCAGAATCATACTGCTGGTATGGACTGATCATCTCCAAACCCCACATTCTTTAACCCTCCACTTCCACCCAGGAATCTCATTACAGTGCAATACTAGGAAGAGCTTTATAAACTGAGAGCCGTATGAAAATGGAGCTACTAACCTCACAAAGAAATAAAATTTTTATTACTCTACGTGGTCATTTATGTACTACATGAGCATTTGTTGAGGATTCATACACTTACAATGGAGTAAGACATTTCAGTAATGTATTTCTAAGATACCTCCTAATATTAATGCTTTGTTACTGTAAGTTGTACATATGTTAAAAAAATCAAAATACTTTTTAGTGAAAACTTGTAGATAGTCTTGTTTGTATTCCACATACATTTCTGCATCAATTTGATTTCATTTTTATGTATTACACTCTTAGTTGATAGGCCTATTTTCCCAAATCAAAATTGACATGTTCATTACAAAAAAAAAAAAAAATCAAAGCTAGACTCTTGGATATCTGTTTATTACTTTTGAGTAGTATCGGAACCTAAAGACATCTCATGGTGAATATGCACCTTAACATGTAATGATAGCCACTTTACAAAAGGTTTATTTTTTGTACTACCTAGAATATTTGATTTAACCAAAATCTGCTACAAAATCTATTCCTTACATCTATCTCTTCATATGGTGCATTCCTTAATGATACATGTGATGCTTAAGCCTTTGCAGACCAAAACCCTTTCCACTAAAATATTATAATATATTTTCCAACCTAATTTTAATAAATAGAGACTTTCTTTGTTATGTTAGTTTGTGATTCCCTGTGTTTCTAAATGAACAGCAGCAGGAAACCTTAACTGCTTCTTGGATTTACCCTAGAGAATAGAAACTTCAAAGACATGCTTTTAGGTTTGACATAAAAAGAAGGCATAGGTACATATTTTATAAACGGCATTCAACCTATGCCTGGAAGATCAGAGTAGATAGACACCACATTAAAAATGTCCTTGCTGCTTGGTTTCCTCAAAATACTGATTTCACAAAATGTTGATTTTCTATTTGCTCTAATTTTCCCAAGGATGCCTAATTATAGATTACATGTTTCTGTTTTCCAGATGTATGTTTTTGTATCGTTCCCGTATATGACCAAAATAGCCTCTCAATAAAATAATATTCAATAACACACATATTGAACTTATTTTGTTCCAAGAATTACTTCTATTGAACTAGCTACTATTTTTTTCCCTTGCCTACATGCATATTTGTGATGTGATCTACATTTTTAAAATATTACCTTGTCACTAGGTCTTCCCTGAACACCTTATTTAAAATTGCAACTCTTAAAAATTACTATCCCCAGTTCGGCTCTATTTTTTTTTTTTTTTTTAACAGCTAACATTATTTATTTATTTATTTATTTAAGGCTGTCTTGGGTCTTCGTTTCTGTGCGAGGGCTTTCTCTAGTTGTGGCAAGCGGGGGCCACTCTTCATTGCGGTGCGCGGGCCTCTCTTGCTGCAGAGCACAGGCTCCAGACGCGCAAGCTCGGCAATTGTGGCTCACGGGCCCAGCCGCTCTGCAGCATGTGGGATCTTCCCAGACCAGGGCTCGAACCCAGACCAGGGCTCGAACCCGTGTGCCCTGCATTGGCAGGCAGATTCTCAACCACTGCGCCACCAGGGAAGCCCTCGGCTCTATTTTTAATCAACAGTATTTATGCCTCCTAACCAACTGTGTATTATTTTTTAATGTGGTTTATTGTTCACTTCCACCCACTAGAACAGCAGCTCCACGTGGACAGTGTCTCCTGTCCCTTTTGTTCAAGACAAAAGTGACTTAGAGCCTAGCAGGTGTCTTGCACATGGTAAGTGTTCAGTAAACATTTGCTGAATTTCCTGCGAGAAAAACAAAACAAAGAAAAATGAGGTCATTAGTTTCCTGAGCACCTCTATGTGCAAGGTACCATGCCAGTAGGAATGGGAATAAAATGGTAAGAAAAAAAACTGATATGGGCTTTGCTTTCTCAATCCCTTAAACTGACTCTAAAAGGAAGACACTAAATAGTTGTAGGTTGGGTCATACAGGCATACTTTGGAGATATTGCGGGTTTGGTTCCAGACCACCACAATAAATCAAATATTGCAGTAAAGCAAGCCACATGAATTTTTTGGCTTCCCAGTGCATATAAAAGTTATGTTTACGCTATAATGTAGTTTATTAAGTGTGCAATACCTTGTGTCTAAAAAACAATGTATATATCTTAATTAAAAAATATTATTGCTAAAAAATATTCACCATCATCTGAGCCTTCACAGAGTGGTAATATTTCTGCCACAGTAACATCAAAGATCCTTGATCACAGATCACCGTAACAAATATAATAATAATGAAAAAGTTTGAAATATTGTGAGAATTACCAAAATGTGACACAGAGACATGAAGTGAACAAATACTGTTGGAAAAATGGTGCTGATAGAGTTGCTTGATGCAGGGTTGCCACAAACCTTCAATTTGTAAAAAACACTATATCTGCAAAGCTCAATGAAGAGAAGCACAATAAAATGAGGTATGCCTGTGTGTGTGTGTGTGTGTGTGTGTGTGTGTGTGTGTGTTACAATTACCAACTGTGATGACGTCTAAAAAAGAAAGACTGAGAGAATTTAGAAAGCACACCTAGTAGGTGGTGGTAGTGTAGGTGAGGGACTGGCTTCTCTGGGACAGCGATGAAAGATTAGAAAATCCTTATAAGCAAAGAAAAAAAAAAAGAAAAATATAAAGAGAGATTAAAGAGAAGAAGAAATGAAAAATAACCTCATTTTACAGAAAACCTTGTTCATTTTCTGGTTTATACATTTAAACAGTAAACTATTGTCTTGATAACACACTAAGTTGCATGTAATAACACTAATTCACAATTCCTTTACATGATCTTTGGAAATTCTAATGACCTCTTCCAGGGTTTCTGTTATATCTGCCTTCCCCATTTTCAGAGTACCCTTTGGCTCTGAGCTCAGGGCCTCTATACACTGATTTAGCTTAGGGTTTCTCCCACTAAACTTATTTTTTTTCCTGTTCACATTATATCAGCCTAGATAGGAAGCCCTGCTTCTTTCCTTAATTGTCATCAAAGCATTTTGTATGTATAGGAGGTTTCAGGGAGTTATTAGGGAGACAAGGATTTTTACTACATCAAGCAAATGCCATAATGTCAACTTCTAGTTACCCCTGCCCCTAACAGCTATGTGGTTATTTAAGCTTCTGGGACTCCAGCTACCAACCATGTTGTTTGCTCTCCTTGCTTTCAACTCTCCTTGTTCTCCAATATTGCCCTTTCTGTTTTCTCTTCCTGAAATCACTGTCCATTCATAAAGCTATAGCATTTAGGTATTTATCTCTTCTCCCTTTTTTTTTTTTGTTCTCAATTTCTAGTGCTCCATAACATACGGTCTCAAAGCTCTCTCAAAAGATTCATTTAGTTGACCCATCACCTAAGGCAGTGTATCTAGGATTTTGTTTGTTTCAGTTTTAGTTATTGTAAGTCATGTGATAATGAATATCTTTGTGCAGATGGCTCTCTTTTAAAATTAAGTGGAAGTCAATTTCTTTGATCTTTATTTCTTCAGACATCTTAGTCCTTCTGAGGTTAGTTCCCCGTCCTGGAGTATATCCTTTATAAATTATTTTAAAGAGAGCCTAGTGAACTCTTATTTTTAATATATCAGATAATCTTTTTACTTTCATTCTGAGATTTGCTTGGTTATGCAATTCTAGCTTGACAGTTATTTTCTCCTGGCACTTTAAAGGTATTATTTTACCGTCTCTACCTTCCAATGTTGTTGCTGACAAGTCAAAATTAGGTTTACTTGCCCTGGTTCAGCTGTTGAGATATGATGTCATACATACACCAAGAAGGTATGAAATGGTTTATTACTTACATAATAGAGGTCTCTGGAGAGAGCAGGACAGGTATCTCAAGCTGGTCCAAAATGGCTTGAGAAAGAAAGGAAGGGAGATTTGCTGGAGTTTTATTGCAGTTGGGGCATGGGCTGAGATGGGAGATTGCATGGCTTAAATCTCATGACAACACCAAAGGAGTGGGCACCCAGGCTTTTTAAAATCAGTTTGTCCAGATATGGAGCAACAGGTGAAGAGAGATGGTAGGGCTTAAAAGTTGTCAGCAAACACCCAAAAATGGAGTCAGACTCCTCATCACAGCCTTGTAAGTACTTTGAACACCTTTATATAAAAGTTTCACAAAGATAGATGTGACAATCATCCAGATTCTGTAGGCAGGATCTCATTAACCGCCAAACCAGTGCCTGGAATCAAGACTATTCAGCGATCAAGGTTCAGGTACTATCCCTAAAAGTTATGGGCTATAGGGACCACTGGGTTCTTATTTACATCAGGGTCTAACACAGCTGTAAAATACTTTAGCCAATCAGCATTTCATCAATGAGAAATATTTTTAATATCCATTATTCTCACTGTAAGTCAGGGCCAAGATCATTCCCAAATTTCTCTTATTACTGCTGAGATCCAGCTGAGATTTTTGGAACAATTTATAAGATGCTCAGGATAATGGAGAAGTAATTTAACAAGAGGATAACTTGTAATGCTCCTCCTTGACTAGCTCCTTGCCCACCTCTGTGTCAGTGATTCTCAACTCTATTAAATTGAATGCTCTTTTTAATACCAAATATTTTCAAATTTCTATTTAGCATAATAAAGTGAAATACAGACATAATACAACATAAACACAAATCTTTCAAAAGCATATTTAAAGAAAAAGAAATAATTAAAATAAAGCTTGTAACCTTAAGTAGAATTGGCAGCTACAATATAGCTGACAATGAAAGCAGCAGCTACAAACACAGATGTATGTTACCTATACCTTAGAAGTGCTGTCATTAGTAAAAAACTGAGTACCAACTAAGGTAAAATTTACCTTGATTTTCACAATAGTGGCATTACAGGAAAAAGCAAGTATATATTAAACTTACCAAAAACCACCCTGGTTTATATATAAAACAGAGTTAGGTACTGAACGCAGGTCATTTAAGCAGGCTTTTGACTTCAGTGAACATCTCTCAGTACTGTGTATGCATTACAGAAAGGCTAGCATCTCTGGCTTTTCCTTCTAATTACCAAGGTACTTATATTAAATGGCAACTGGGAAATTGCCCTTTGTTCCTTTTCAAAATGCCCACTAGGGTAGTATGATGACTCCTGATGAAAATCACCCCCCACCACTAGCAGTGCTCCAGATATCTTTGACAGGCCCAAATACCAGGACACACAGGGAAAGTCAAAACTCCCTCTTCCTCTACAGTATGACTCACCCAATTAGTTCCAATTTTCTGCCTCAGAACCATGCCCTTCTCAGAACAACTGCCAGAGTTATTAATCCTTCCTTCAGGGAAAATTCCAGACCCTTACACTGCACTGTGGATTTGTCCTCTAGAGGAATTGAACTCCTGACACTCCCCACCATCACACACACACACACACACACACACACACACACACCACCACTGAAATTAGATAGAGATGATGGATAGGTATATAGATGGGTAGATGATAAATAGGTAGGTAGATAGATAAAGTATTATGGGGCCAACTTTAATTAATTCAAGTAAAAATATTCACCTTACCTAACAGAACAATTAGCATTTCAGCCTAAAATATTAGCTTTCAGGTCACTTCAGTTTTCTCCAGAATAATGAGTATGCCCTTGCTTTTAATTTATGCCTATTCAGAGGACTTGCCCCAAATAAGGACAATCCAAATGGGATTTCAAATATCAGTCTTTTCAGATATTAAAACCTGGATGTGGCTTTTAAATGAAATATTTCTTTCAGCTGCAATCATTTAATATCTATAAGGCCTCAATGTAGAAAAAAGTTCTTTTGTTTTGAATTTGATCCACTGTACCCCAGTACATTATTTATATTATCATAAAAGGCCTTATCTAGATATAACATAGTGTTATATTCTCATGCTCATCTTTCTCTGGCCATCACTATTGACGTAACATTTCTGAAAGTTTTAAAGCAGTTCAGGAATATAGGGCAGTAGAATCATTGCTTTTTACTTGATCGTCCTATAGCCAAATCTTCTTGCTTACATGCCATGTTTCTTTACAGTGCTGCCAATTCTTTACAGTGACTCTTCAGGTTTATGGCCAACTTCTTGCTAAAGTTTTAACTTTGAGTAGGTTCTGGACTTCTTTACACATGGCAATGAAATTTTATCATGCTATGAATTTCAATGCAGTTGTCAGTTCTGCTGTTTATTCTCAGGTTTTCAATGTTCTTATCCAAGTTTGATTTTCTGAGGGTCATTATAAATCAAGTTCCAATTTCTCCTTAATATTTGAATTAGAAAACTAGGATGCAAGATTTGTAGCTTCTTTCTTACTATCACTGCGTACATATTAAGAAACAAACTAAAATAAAACTCTAACAAAGTGGGTACTTTAGAATGTTACCAAAGAAGCATCCTAAAGTAAATATAAGAATAAGGGTAAGATTGAAATTTCCACTGTACAGTGACCCATTGCAGCCCAGAACAATGCAGTATATTGACCATCATAATATTTTGTTCTTCATTAGGAAAATAAATCAAAATTACAATAAAGTGCTTAAGTTAAAAACTTTACGACACACACACTAAAATAGTTGGAGTAATTACTGAGAAAGTTTAGGGAGGCATTTTTCACATCTGAACTGCCCTCTGTACACATTTGAACAAGATGCTAGTATGACATGGGTCAGGTCTGTGGGGTGCAGTGGATGGAGCTTTGGGAAATTAGAAACCAAGTTAAACAAGCAAACGAAACTATTACCCACAACTAAACCATTTAGTCCTTTGAAATCTAAAACCCGGGAGGCAGGATTGCCCCTAGGGAGCATTTTGTTTCAAGTAGCACATACATTTTAAAATAAACATTATTTTATTTTAAAAGAGTGTTCATGCTTTATTTATAGTTAAGGGATTATAGTCAATATTTTTGAAACTTATATGTAGGTGGTGATATTATACATAAATTTCAATTCAGGAGGTTAAAGGGAGCATTATGAAATATTTATCTAGTAGAAAGAGGACTTTCAATTTGATAGGGTTGAAAATCATAGCATTTCTTCAGACAACATCTTTATCCTTTACTAGGGTCAACTGCTATAAGCATTTGAGTAAATGTATATACCTCCAAAACTATAACCTTATGTTTAAGACAAAGTATCTAGAACAGTTCCTGGCATACAGTAGATTCTCCATGTATGTTTGTTAATTTGGATTAATTAAATTAATTGCCTGGTGCCTATTGATTTAGCCAAGCAAATGAAAACATTATGTAAATTACTGTTGGGCAGCTGTTTGCAGACAGAATCAATATATTAAAGTACTAGTATGAACCAAATGCTTAAATTTAAGACTCCTGGCTTCTTTAGTGCCAGCTCAAAATAAAAACATCGAGGCAAAAACCTCTAATTGGCCTTGATGGGTCATTTGTGTTATCCTGAACCAATCACCATGGCCAGAAAATTAAGTAATGAAATTCAGTGGCACTTTGGTCAGGACTGAAAGGTAGCATAATTGGAAGTCTGGCCAAAATCATATGATTGTAGCAGGGGAGCAGTAGTAATCCAAAGAAAGGTTGTAATGGATTTTTAGATGAATAAACTGTGAGACACCTTTGAGAATATGCAGAAGATGACGGAAACATTCCCAGAAAAATTTCATGTACAAACACACGAATTGTTTTATTACATATCAAAAATGTTTGTTTCAAAACTCAGCTTCCCTCCCTTTTGTCTAAATTATGGAGCTGGATGAGAGTGAAGGAGCAGCTGGTGGCATTCCGCCTCCTCTCCATGTGAAGAAGCCCGATCTACAGAGAAGAGAATGATGCTGACACAACACAGCAGAACTGAGAGAGAATGAGAGAGAGAAAGAAAGAGAGAGAGAGCCCGCAAGCACACAAGTTGAGTCCTTGGACCCATTGTGCCTGAGATTTGCTTTGTCCTACAATGTCCAGTTGTATGGGGCAATAAATTTGCTTTTGTTTATTTGGGTTAGTTCTGTCACTTGAAACCAAAGTTGTCTATTCAATACTAATTGGTAACTGAATATATCAAGAACTGCATTATGATATTAGCAAAATTAGCAAATATTAGCAAAACTGCAAAACCCTTATCTTTTAGTAACTAATTTAGATTATTTTTGTTTTTAGCCAAACGGAAAAAGAGAATGCATATCGTGGGACATGAATGCATCCAAATTCACCTTGAAATGATTATGGATCTCTTTTCTTGAATGACAGTGGTCTGTTAGTTTTGTCATGAAGTACATGAAAACTATTCTCAACAGTACATTAGAATAAGGTCCATAAAAAAGATACAATATTTCAACACACCCGTGTTATGGAGATGAAATTTATTGAATGCCAATACTTAAAACACGTGGGCAGTCTGTGTATGACTCTTTTAGTGGGGATTGTTGTCTTGATGATTGCTACAATATTATGTGTACAATTTTTTGCCTATTTAATTGCATGTGTACATGAAATGTTTTTTATTTATTAACATTAAAATATGTGATGCTAGGCACAACAATTAAAACATGCTCTTTAATTTCTGAGCATCAGTGCTTTTTCTCTTTTTTGGATGGAGAGTGTCGGGAGAAAGTGTTGTGACTTAAAAACTGCAAACAAACCATGTGCCTAAATGTGATCTGCAAACCCAACATTTCTGTGGCAGTAGACCTTCTCAGTCAGACCTTCATAGAATTAGTGATGACTTTCTCTACTGGTTTCTTAACTATACATATGGAAAGGACTTTCAGTTAGAAGCTGGTTCATAGTTATGTTCTCTAAAGAGAAATAAAACTATGATATTAAAGCAAAGAGTAGAAAATTAAAATGCGACAGTTTGAAACTTTTGGTCTTATAATAAATTGAAATACATTAGAATTTTTATTCTCTGGTTTTTACCACTCGAGATTCGGTATCATGTTGAAGAAAGAAATTCACACCATGTGTATATGGCTCTTATAATATTGATCCTTACAGAAGACAATGGCTTCAATAGATTATTCATGAAATGGCAAGTTACCATCACTTTGATTAGAATCAACAAAGTTACGGAATAGACATTTCTTCCATAAGAATTGCTAAGGCTTTAGCATCTTTATTCTTTTCTTTCTGGCAGTTGTTTTGAGAGAACTTGAGTTAGAAATCGAGTGTCTCCCTTTAGATTTATGAAGATCTGTATTTTTTTTCCAAACAATTTGACAGCATGTGATGTAATCATTCAAGCACTGAGGTCAGACATGCAATAGCTTCTGTAGAGATGTCTAAAATCTACTGCTTTTCACACATTCCCTGTAGTCTTTAAATGAAATGAGCCATAAAAGCAACAAGCAAACATACAGAAAATTATGTCACTTGTTTTTTCTCCTGAGTTAACTCTACCCCAAAGTCAATTTCTCTCCAGCTTAAATTTAAAGTAAGACATTTTAAAGGATTTTGAAGATAAGCATATTTCTTTTCTTCTATTATATTTTCCCATACTGAAACATTTGGATAACAATGGAGCCTTGTGTTTGTTTTTTTAAAATATGAACCATATGGCTGCTGATAAAACTAAGCAGTTTTAATTATGAGTTTAGAAAGCAGATCTGACTGTTCTCGTTATCAGCCTAACACTAGTCTCCATTAAGTTTTTTAAATTAATTGAACATGTCATACAAATCAATCACCTAAATAACTGACTAAATTTTTATTGTTTTGACTAATTAAACTAGCTGTTTGTTTTTTTTTTTTTTTGAGACATAAAAAAAGCTAAAAGTGTTGTAGGAAGTTGATTACTTGAGTCCCAGACAGAAATTTTCCACGGCAAAAAACTTAATTAATCAATTAATATTTCTGGCCCAAGTCTACAAACATAGGTTAGTTCTGATCACAGAGATGTTAAAATCAGTCAAAAATTGCCCTCCTTTCTCTAAATTCCCAGATGTCTACCACACTTGAGTGATTTTCGATTGTCTTAAGGATCACAATGGTCAACTAATGTGTGCATGTTGCTTTGGTTACCAAGTATCTTTTCTTTGCCTGATTAAACTTGCAAAGTGAAAAAAAAAAAGAGTTTCCACTGAATATTCATTATACACATTGGAGGCTGAAGGTTAAAAAGTCCACCCATATTCTTATTACTAAACCACCTGGGGTAAGTAATTTGAGGATTTCAATGAGTGCTGCTGATTTCATAGTTCCATTGGTCTTTATGTACAATTTGATATAGGCCTGAAGATGCTTAGTATGTTTTACTCCAGTTGGTCAGTAAGTTGAGGTGTTTGAGTACATGGATAATGTCGTAATGAATTTCTTACTTTAACCCAAATTAACTTCATTTATAAATACCACACTTAGTGTTATAAGAAGAAATTTTTTATTTTGGGGAAAATCTTTTGATTGGAATGGAGACAAAAGGATAACATTAGCTAATGCGGTTTAATCCTATAATTATGAACTTTAAAATATTCAAATTATAATTAAAAACCTCATTCTTTCAGAAAAGTTTTATTTTATTTACTTTTAGTTGTGTTATGAAGGAAAAAAAAAGTGCTTGGTGATACTTTCTTTTCACTGTTTTCATGGGAAAAAAAGAAATATATTAGTAGATAAATGATTTTGAAAGTGATTATTTAGGAAGATTTTAAACTGTTGAGTTTTAGATTTGTGAGAAGTCTGAAAGTAAAAATTCACATCACTTTTCTAACTATTTTCATGTTGATATTGATATTAAGGCCAAGAAAATTCACATTAAATAATTGTAATTGACAAATATATTTTTAATTAAAAAAAGCGTCACCTAGGACTTTAAGTGTAAATATTTGCACATAAATTCTTCTCATTATTCAGATATGATCTGGATAAGATGGCTTTATGGGGCAGCTGTAGGCCAGATGTACGAGGGATACATCTGAACAAATGAGTACACAATTAGATAGAAAAGTATCCAATCACATGACTAATGACATTTTAAAACAGATTAAAATAATAGGGATGGCAGTCAGGGATTAATAAATGAATGCTTAGACAAGTAAGATTGAAAAGGTGTGAAGATAGTGATAATTATAGTAAGGAAACAGATTAAAGGAAAGAAATACTATAAAAGCAGTGTAAATGAACTTTATCTGAAAAGGAAGAAAACACAATTGTCCATGAGAAAATACATAAACAGAAACAAATGCTATACATATCAACAGAATGAGAATTTTTAAAGGAGTTTATATTCTGATTTAAAATATAGCCCATGTGCTTGGTACAAGATAGACACAAGTAAGTATTGAACAAAATAAAGGAATTGAAACAAATTTTGCATAATTACAAAATGGGAAAACAAACATAACATTTTCATATGTTTGTTTCTTGCCAAAGAGGTAATACAGTTGCTAATAAAATTACCTTAGAAGTAATTTATTTATATTTGTTTTCATATGAAGTTGCAATATAAGAAAACAGACTAATGGTGGGGAAACATAGAAGGTAGTATGTTGTAAATACAGAGGAAAGTGGCCATTATGATCATTGGAAGTGAGTGTTAGTCATATTATTATCATACAAGTTTATTAATGATCTGGAAAATTCAGTAAATGACATATTAAAATTTGCAGATGGCTCTGGTTATGACTATTTGCTCATAATATGATACAGTAATTACTTTCTTAGTACTTGGATTTAATAGTGACACTGTTTTATGATTGTATGATAATGCAAAACTAAAAAAAATGAAGTAGAACAATGCATTTAGAAAGCAACAGAAGTACGAATTAGAACATGTAAACATTTCTGGATGAATGCAGCTCAGATAACCTTTGATTCTGATCTCTTTTCAGAACCTTCATTGGATAAGAAAGGGGAATATGGTATTTCTACATTACACTTAAGTAAGCATTTATATTTCTCTTTCCATGTATTACTGTTGATACATTAAATTAATCACTATTTTAATTTCAATTGGTGGAAATAAAATGAGTGGAAATCTGTATTTTATGGGGCACCAAATCAAGTAATAATGGTGGTGGTGATGGTCATGGTGGTGGTATTGGGGTGGTAGTACTATTACTACTAGTACCACTACTAGATAACATTTATTCACAGTTTTCTATGAGCCAGGTCCTATGGTGAACATCCTGTATGCATTAAACTCATTTAATCATTGCAATAATGAATCTACTGTTGTTGTTATTTAAATTGTTGTAGGCTTATAGCCTGTTTAATATTGAATAGAAGCACAAGAATACCTCTTCTAGACTTAATCATTGTTTTGGGAAGACTGATACATTAAATGTATCAAGTCCGACATATTTAGGGCACTATAGAGATAGATTATCTACCACTTTCCACTACCAAGAATTTTTTGAGACATATTATTATTATATATCTCATATTGAATGCTACTATTCGGGGATCAATATTTTGGAAGAAAAACACATTGCATAAGGGAGACAGAAAACTCATTTTGTGAAATATGACACATTCAATCTGTGTCCAAGGCTGGAACTCTGGGGTTGATTAGAGTGATGATTTACAAATCAATTACTAGTAATTAAATGCTTATAACTACAACTGGTAAACAGATATTACTTGATATGAAGAGCTTCAACATACAAAAACAGACTAATGGTGGAGAAACATATCCAGCAATAAGTTATAAATACTCAGAGAAGAAAGTGCCTTTAGGCTCATCGGATGTCAGCATGAGTCACATTATTAGTCAAATGCTTGTGAGTCATACACTCATTAAGACAGTCATGTTAAACTGAGAAAAAAAGTTGACCAAAATATTTATATATTTTATATATATATATATATATAAACTTGCAAGCCTCTTTCTTTCCATATCATGAAATTCTTTCTGTTCACTGTAATTTGGCATTGACATTTTATTCATAGTATGATGAATTGTTAACTGTGTTTTAATATATTAAAATATAACTCCAAAATAAACTTCCTACTTCTCGAGTTCTTGATGTACTATAAAACTAGACAGATTACAATATGCATTAAATGACTACTTGGTCAATTACTCAGTTAATATCAGATTGGATTTTATAGAGTTCCTAGGTTAAACATTGAAAGATTTTGGAATAACTTTAGTAATAACCCAAAGTTTACCTCCTAAGTTTATTAGTAATACATTTTAATCAATATATGTAAGTAATCTATATATGCAAATAGTAGATAGTTGAACTAGTATCAACAGCATTAAAAAATGTCTGCTAAAGTTAATAAAGAAGGGGAAAAAAACCCCTGTTCTTAGCCTTTTAGAGTTTTCTTAACAATTGTCTGATCCACTGGAGCATAAACATATATCATCTTTTGCAAAGCATCAGTCACATTCTTAAATAGGCTATTTGCCAAGTTCATTTAAGTGACACTACCATGAACTGAAGTTGGGATTTACCACTTGGCCTATGTATTATACAGATGTAGTAAAATGTTATTTCAAGCATTTGGCCCTAGAGGTCACTCAATTTAACTGTCCCTCAAAGTTATAATAATTGATTATAGTGGAAGTCAAATGGGTAGCAAAGGGAACTCATAGCCATAACTGAACCCCATTAAATGCATTTACAATGTCAAAGTCAATTGCTTCTGGCAGTGCCATTCCTGTTATCATGTTGATCAAAAGGTAATGGGAAGTAACAAGCAATATCACAAACACTCCATCGTAAACAAAATACTCTTCAAACACTTAAGTGACTATGGTGATAGCCTGTTTTCATAATAGTCAAATCCAGTAAAGTCTTTTACAGCTTTCAGAAATATGCCTATGTTTTACAGGAGGAAATCATCCCCTATGGACTTTGAATAGAAGCCAGTAGGGTAATCTGAAGAATGATGGCAAAGCAAAGTTCACGTAAGGAATCAATGTAAGGAATGGCTTCCACGTAGAACATGTTTGTTTGTCTAGTTGTTTTTCTTCCCCCCACAAATAAAGATGCTGGTGATAGACATGCATTATTTCCTCTGTGTCCATATTATATACTTGCAGGGTTTTATGAATTTATGATAATTTTCCTGCCTGAAATGACCTATACTCTATTCTTGTCACTGGTCAATGCTACCTTACCTTTCACGATTTGCCTCACAGTAGTTTCCCTTTATTGCTTTTCCTAAACTTCTTCACACCCACACACAAATAATTAGCCTTCTATTTGTATTTCTAGTATTTTATCTAATATTTATAGTATCATAAACCAAATATCTCAGTCTGTAACTCAAGGCACATCACATTCAGTGCACAAAACTGAACTTAATGTTTTATCCTTCCCAAGGCAAATTGCTCATACTCTTGAATCAATTATGTAAGTGACTGAAATTGCCATAGCAAGCCAGAAACTTGGGAATTGTTAATAATTACATTCTATACCTCATCATCAATTGTATTTGTACAATTGAGTTCTTGTCAGTACTTCATAAAAAAAAACTTGTCCAAACCCTCATGTGTCTACTCTGCCACCAGTATCATATATCTATGGGCTTGCCATCACCTGCCTTCTAACTGAACTGCCTGAAAAATATCTCCCTTTATTCTTACTTTTCTTACTTACATTGTTATTTCCCCAACAAATAAATATGATTTGATAGCATCATCAGTAAGTCTAATAATACAATATCAAAGTATTCATGGATTCTTCATTGCCTACAAGGTTAATATTTTTTTTCTTAACATAAATGTCCTTTCATATATTCAACCCAAACAATTTTCAAGTCTCTTTTCTTGATACTTCTGGTACACACACTTTCCTTATTATTACGCTACAAATTAAATTATTCATGCATCTATCCAACAGATATTTATTGAGTGCTCACTATGTATTGGACATTGTTTTAGGTTCTTAAGTTACAACAGGGAACCCAATACACAACTCATCAGACCTGACTTCCTTTATATTTTACTCGTGTCACCTTCCAATGAAGGTTTTCTGTGACAACTCTATTTAAAATTTCACCCCACAAAAACCTACTTCCTTTATCTCTTTCCAATCCAGCTTTTCCCCATAACTCTTTTAATCCTAAAACTACTACACATTCTAGATATCTGTTTATATCTCTTCCTCTACTATAAAGTAAGCTCAGTGAGGGCTGAGATTTTTGTCCTCTAGCAACCAGTAATGACAGTAAACAGCTTTAATACGTAAATTATTCTCGAAAGGAAAATGTATCTTACATAATTCAAGCTGGTATTTTATAGTCCAGTTACTGCTGTCCAGTACAGAGTTTTTTTCCCCTCTATTGTCAATCCTAAATGTTAGTTTTATTTTATTAACAAAGGTGAAGGATTTATGTAAATGCCCACATCCCATTTTCCATAATTCAATTATATTCATTTCATATGTAAAACCTTGTCCCAAATAATTCCTCCTCTATGAAACACTTCTTGATACTCCTTGTAGAATTGCTTTCTTTTCTGTTTGTGACACCAATAATAAGTAATGCTTCTAAACAAGCATTTATCATAGTGTATACACAAATTATGTAGCATTAGGTGAGGTGAAGAGAGGGAAAGGAAGCATCAGACGGCACAATCAATTTCCTAGAGAATATTATTATTTTTTTATCCTAGAAAAGAGATACAAAAGTCACACTAGCTCTACTTGTGGCTCAGATAAGTACATTTTAATGTAAAATTTAAAACACTAACATGAAAAATGTCCAAGATATATTGTTACTTTGAAAAATAATAAAGAAGATATGGAACAATGCATCAGTTTTGCTTGAGGAAAAATTGCAATGAAACTCTTATTCTCTACACTTTTTTGATTTGGATCATACAGATATATTGCATACAAAAACAAACAAACAAATACAATCACACCCTCCCTTTCTGTATTGGTCAGCATAAAAAAACAGACATATTCTTATTTATATGACAAATAAAATTCTGATTCTTTAAGATAGTTAAGGTATTAGTGATGAGTCGATATATTTAGACATCAAGTCCTAGGAGGGAATAAGCTAATGAAAGTTAAGTACTTGATTTGTGTGTCAATGTATGTGTAATACCCTTGGGAAATATTAAAACAATGTTCAATTAAGAAATACTTATTGAGCTTCCCTGCTAAGTGTCTGGAACACAGTAGGTTACCTGATGGCTATATTTCCTGCCCTCTTGGAAATTACTAACTACTCAGGAAAAAAACAAAATAAATTACTAAAAAGACTTAATACAATATTTAGCAAGTGCTGTGTGAGGAAAGCAGAGAGTGCTGGAACAGAGAACAAAAGGAGAATAGGTCTAATGGGGAAGAACTTTGAGGGGAGATAATATCTATCTATGCCAAAGCCTAAAGAATGACAAAGAATCATCCATGAAAAAAGAATGGGGGACTCATGTTCCTGGAAGTGGTAATGACCTGTTAAAATATTCTGAGGCAGTAAGGAGAACACTGCATCTCTAATGACATTGGAGAGCAATGAGAAAGATAAGGAGAGTGGTATGATTTGAGGTTGAAGAGGTTTGCAGACACCAGATCCTGCAGGGTCTTAAAAGATGGAACAGGAGTTTGGATTCTATATCAAGTTCAAACTACCTTATGAACATAGATGCATTATAGCTCATTAGGCCCTTTTAGGCAACATTTTCCCATTCTCGCTACATCCTAATGGCACCTTTTCCTACACGTCATTTATTCCTTATTTCTCTCTGAAAAATAAGTTAAAACTCACTTTTAGACTTCTAATCTATGTTTCATCCCCAAGGAAATTAAGATAGACAAAATCTTTAAGCCCTTACAGCCTTCACAATGTTGCCTGGATTTCAAAGGACCAAATAATAAAGGTCATTTAAATCCCAAACAGAAAACTGCTCCCCTCCAGAAAAATGTTTCATAGGTGCATATGCCACGTGTGTACTATGGAAATCTACTGACTTCAGCATGCCTAAAATACATTTATATTATATCCATGCATTTCTCTTAAAATAAACTATAGAGACTGTTGAAATTCCCAGAAACCTTGTAAAATAAACTGAAACAAAACATTATTTTCCAAGAACACAACTTAAGTTAAAAACACCAAGTTAGGGACTTCCCTGGTGGTGCAGTGGTTAAGAATCCGCCTGCCAATACAGGGGACATGGGTTCGAGCCCTGGTCCAGGAAGATCTCACATGTCGTGGAGCAGCTAAACCCGTGTGCCACAACTAGTGAGCCTGCACTCTAGAGCCCGTGAACCACAACTACTGAGCCCATGCGCCTAGAGCCTGTGCTCTGCAACAAAAGAAGCCACCGCAATGAGAAGCCCACGCACTGCAATGAAGAGTAGCCTCCGCTCGCCACAACTACTTGCGTGCAGCAACAAAGACCCAATGCAGCCAAAAATAATAAAGTTAAAAAAACAAAACCAAAAAACACCAAGTTATATAACAGCAATCCTTTATCATTATTATATAAATGTAATTGTTGTGTGGGTGAAAATTTGCATAGCATTAGTATGTATTAAGCATTCCATTGTTATGTCTATAATTTTACCAACAATAAATAAAATACTACAATAATAATTGAAATCACCAATGAAATTTTTTCCATGCTTAAATTTCAATCACTAATTCAATAATTTATTAATCTGATGAATGCATCTACTCTGAATTATATCGTTATAGACCAATTTGTACTTTTCAAATGTTAATGTCTCATTTCCATCAGGGTTTTTCTTTTAAAGAATCACTTTGCTGTACAGTAGAATCTAACACAACACTGTAAAGCAACTATACTCTAATAAAAATTTAAAAAAAGAAAAAGAAAAAGCAATACAAAAATGAAAAATGACATTCAATGAGTACATTAAAATTAGTTCTCAGTGTTCACATTTCATGGAAATAGACACAACTAATTAAAGTTTCTATCAAGTCTATACCCTTTAACTATGTGCAGCCTTCAGAAGTTTATTAAATTCACATGGAGGAAAAAAGTAGTTCTGGCAGCATTTCCTCAAGTATTGTGTTAGGTATACCTGAGTGCTTTTGACACTGTAGATCACCAGGTTTTATGATTCCTTAGATTTATTGTAGGAAACTGGAATCAGCATTTTGATAAACACCCTTGTGATTCTGATTCAGACTAAGATGGGCTACCAATCAGACACTGAGAAACCTGTCCTATGGTGCAGATTCTCTAATGGGCAAATACCCAAGGAAGTAGGATTTATAATTTTGTCTTTACATACAGGAAAAAAGTCCTCTGATATAAACAGCTCTCATTGTATTATTCTTACCTGATGATTACGGGAGTCCCATGGCTCGGTGCAAAACACATTGTAGGTGCTCTTCCTTTTCCCCTTTTCTAGCCCATGGCTGTAGAATGAAGTATTCATACTAAGTAAGCGCAGCTACCTTCTGTTACAAAAATTTACTGGGAATTACCCACTTTCTGCTGAAAATCAGACAGAAGAAAATAATGTTACATAAGTGTATCGAAAATGAGAATACTCCACATAATTACAAAATATGAAGTATGAGTAGTTTATATTGCAATGGCCATACACGTTAAAAATTTTCCATACACTGCTAAAAAAAAAGTATAACTTCCAAAGAAAAAGATCCTGAAAAGGAACAAATGACCGAACAAACAAACAAGCAAACTTGAATTATGTTAAAATAAATTAACTTCTAACCAAAAATAACTATTGGATAAGAGTAACTAGTAATTGTTTAGCCCATACCAGGCTGTGTTGTAAGACTTTTTAGAGATTAATTCCTTTAATCCTCACAACTATCCTAAGCAATAGAAAATATTATTCTCCCTAGTTTACCAATAAGGAAATTGGAGCACAAGAAGGTTAAATAACTTCCTGATACTGAAGCTTATACTACTTACTGTCAGTACTCGGATTGAACCTAAGCAGTTTGGCTCATGACAATTTCACTGTACTGACTCAATATATGTAACCCCAAACTTATTAACCTTTTATGTACACATTTAAAGAAAACTTTCGTAATCATTTGTAGGTTTTACATAGATATATTTTAAAATCTTTCAAAATTTCATAGGAGCTAATATTCCCAGCTGACCAGTTTGCTATTTATCTAAAATGGAAACCCAGTCATCAGACTAATAAACCATATGTAAGGTCCACTGTCAGTCATTTTATGTGTCTACAAATAGAGAATAGCAATAAAAAGATATAAAAAAGAACCAAATGGACATTTGCCACTATTCAATTTCTCTGACAATAATGCCTTAGTAGAAGCTATCTTCCATATAATGACAGGAAAGTTACAATAGCTCCCATCCCCTACAAGCCACCCTCCCAATTAGTTTATACACATTTTTTCTTGTCCCTTCTAATCTTTTCTTTGCACAGTAGCCAGACTGACCTGATCCAAAAGCAAATTGAATCAGGTACCTTCTCCTGACTTTTAGCATCTCATGTCAACTCTCATTACCTCAGGAACATCTTTCTTGTTCTTTCTGAGCAGAATACATCTTGCGATTATATAGTTTTTATTGTACCACATATCTTTCATTCATAGGACTGCTCGCAGTTGGAATTTTATCAGCTTTATGTTTATTTGATTAAAACCTGTCTTCTACCCTAACGGAAAGATACACGAATTCAGGGACTGAGAATTTTTAAGTTTTTGCTTGTCATTATTTCTTCCATCAACATCCTAATTGTTGGGAAATAATGCTCCATGAATATTTTCATGTTTCTGCATGATCAGTGTTTTCTGGAAAAAAAAAAAATACTGGCAACCGAGTTAAAGGATGATTAAATGATTATCATGGGGCACAAAAACTAAGTTTGACATGTAAGTAAAAAATTGGTCTTCCTCCTATTCAGAACCTTCATATTTATTATCAGAATAAAATAAATACAAAAACTTATCACTGGTGTTTTATATATGGTAAATACATTTTTTAAGAAATAATATATATACATATGAATATATGAGGTTTTATACCAATTATACATATGTAATTATATAATTATATTATCTTTCTCTAAATTCTCTCTATATATGTATTTGACAGGGAAATATATATATATAATTGTCATGGAGCCTCATAATAAAATATACACATTTATTTTAATATAAAGGATTATATTATTTAGATGTAAAACTACTTTATTTTTAGTAGTCACCACTTATACTGGTTACTTTAGATTTCACATGTTTAATTTTTTCTTAGCTATTAGATTCTAGAAAATCTGAAATTTCTTTTATTAAATTAATGACAAAACGTCATTAAAACATTAAAAGAATATGAAAAATCTATAAAATTGACAATACAATTACTATATAAGATCGTCAAGAAATCTACATTACCTAATGTGAAAGATAAATTCTGACACACTACCCAAAATTGGTTAATAGACCAGGTAAAATTCAAATTGGGTTTTCAAATATTTTAACACATGAATTTGGCTCTAAAATGGTCATTTTTCCTTATCATAATCAATATATTTTACCCTTCCAAGAGTTGGTTTTATTGCTGCTTCCTTAGTTTCCCTACTTAAATGTATTTTGTGGCAGAATTTTTTATACTATTTTATTTATTATTTAAAATAAATATAAAATATTTATATCTGTCTTAGCCATATTGGAGCTTATGTATAACATGTTGCATTCAGTTCTTCCCAACTCCAATAAAATTGTGCACAATAATATTGAGAGTATCATTCCTACCTTGAGTTTGCCTTGTCCTAGAGGCAAGAAAATATTAACACATTTATTAATTCATTCAATAAATGTTCACTGACAGCCTATGAGGTTCCAAATATTCTCTAATCACTAGAAGCTGTCAATTGTGATAGCAGTTGCAGTCCTTACCCTCAGAGTTCTAAGGATAGCATGGAAACTGATGTTAACCACCAAAATATAAACTAGAGCTGTTTGTAGGACCAAATGGCATAATGCATATGAAGCACTTGGTTGAGTATCTACAGACATCGAGCTTAATACGTCTTTAGTACCATTATTATTTTTCATATTAAGAGTACACTAGAGGGTAGGTGCTTAGGTGGGGTTAAATTATAACTGCCCAAAACACAGCTCATAGCACTTAACCCAGACTAAGAGCAGGGACTGGGGAAAACCTTACTGGAGGCAGCAAAACGACAGGTATATTTTTTGTTGTATGTATACAGATACAACTTCATGCTTCTCATGTCTGCCTCCAAATCTCACATGGGTATCTACCTTTGGAGAACTCTTTGTCATATATAAAGCTTTACTGCAAGGAAATAGAGAAACTATTGTTTTAGATTTCCACGTTCTATAGTAAAAGAAGACAAGTTAGAAAAAGGGTTTTGAATGAATCTCCATTGAACTAACTTACAGCATCTGCACGGTTTACTGTTTGGCTATTCATATGTACATACATATCTGCTTATCCCACTTGACTTTGAAATAACAATAATAATATGTTTTTACCTATCATAAGATAGTCATCTTTTGTATCAGTGAAAAAATACACACCATTTACCCAGAAGTGGAGCTCCAAAGTTTTATCAGTCACTGCATCCATCTTTGGGTGATGTTCATTTCTTCTTCAGTTCAATTAAAATCTCATCTTGATAGATTGTAGCCAATGGAATAAATTATAAATCTAAGCACTTCCAACCTATCCTATATATAATTATAGAGAAAAGTTAATGGAGAAAGATTAAAATTAATATAAACTAGAACAAATAAAAAATCTGGTATCTATTATAGTCCTTGTTTCTGCAACTGGCCACAATTTGATAGCTGGTTTTTACAACTTATTCCTCCATTGTGCATTTTTTTCTTTGCCCTCATAATGCACCTAATGTGCTCTGGTCTGTTTATCTAATGGGGTAGCCCAAACCTTCATTTCCGAGGGTTTTACTTTGCTGGTCCCACCTATATTAGCTTTCTGGACTCATCTATTATATTTTACCACTGTACATTACAATATTAAAAGGTGATTCAGAGGATTCCTCCAGGCTTCAGACATGATCTCACTATATAGCTACATCTAATTTTCCATTAAATTTTGTGCCCCCGGCTACAAAGAAGCTCTGTGCATCCCTGTTTATCCAGTGGAATGAGAAGTCTGAAAAGGTCAAGTGATGGGCTCAACTATCAACTTAGTGGAACCATTCTTATGCCTTCTAGTGGAGGCATTCCTCCACTGGTTCTAAGAACAAACTGTAATCCAGCATAGCCCAGCATCACAGGCATAGACAACAAACAAACAAATAAAAGCAAAAAACAAAGCAAGAAAAAACACAATACAAAAATGTATGTGAGTTCTTAATTGTAATAGTGACAGATATCTCTCTACTCCTGTGTTTTATTTCCCAGACTTACATATTCTGGCTGTGGGTGAATAAAACAAAATGAAAGAAAACCATATATTGTTTATGCTTTTTTTAAAATTTAACATCTTTACTGGAGTATAACTGTTTTACAATGGTGTGTAAGTTTCTGCTGAATAACGAAATGAATCAGCTATACATAAAAATATATCCCCATATCTCCTCCCTCTTGCGTCTCCCTCCGACCCTCCCTATCCCACCCCGCTAGGTGGACACAAAGCACTGAGCTGATCTCCCTGTGCTATGCTGCTTCCCACTAGCTATCTATTTTACATTTGGTAGCATATATATGTCCATGCCACTCTCTCACTTCATCCCAGCTTACCCTTCCCGCTCCCCGTGTCCTCAAGTCCATTCTCTACATCTGCGTCCTTATTCCTATCCTGCCCCTAGGTTCTTCAGACCACTTTTTTTTTTTTTTTTTTTTAGATTCCATATATATGTGTTAGCATACGGTATTTGTTTTTCTCTTTCTGCTCACTTCAATCTGTATGACAGTCTCTAGGTCCATCCACCTCATTACAAATAACTCAATTTCGTTTCTTTTTATGGCTGAGTAATATTCCATTGTATATATGTGCCACATCTTTGTTATCCATTCATCTGTCGATGGACACTTAGGTTGTTTCCATGTCCTGGTTATTGGAAATAGAGCTGCAATGAACATTGTGGACTCTTTTTGAATTATGGTTTTCTCAGGGTATATGCCCAGTAGTGAGATTGCTGGGTTGTATGGTAATTCTATTTCTAGTTTTTTAAGGAACCTCCATAATGTTCTCCATAGTGGTGGTATCAATCTACATTCCCACCAACAGTGCAAGAGGGTTCCCTCTTCTCCACACCCTCTCAGGCATTTATTGTTTGTAGATTTTTTGATGATGGCCATTCTGACCGGTGTGAGGTGATACCTCATGATTAGTGATGTTGAGCACTCTTTCATGTGTTTGTTGGCAATGTGTATATCTTTGGAGAAATGTCTATTTAGATCTTCTGCCCATTTTTGGATTGGGTTGTTTGTTTTTTTGATATTGAGCTGCATGAGCAGCCTGTATATTTTGGAAATTAATCCCTTGTCAGTTGCTTTGTCTGCAAATATTTTCTCCCATTCTGAGGGTTGCCTTTTCTTCTTGTTTATGGTTTCCTTTGCTGTGCAAAAGCTTTTAAGTTTCATTAGGTCAAATTTGTTTATTTTTGTTTTTATTTCCATTACTCTAGGAGGTGAGTCAAAAAGGATCTTTCTGTGATTATGTCATAGAGTGTTCTGCCTATGTTTTCCTCTAAGAGTTTTATAGTGTCTGGCCTTACATTTAGGTCTTTAATCCATTTTGAGTTTATTTTTGTGTATGGTGTTAGGGAGTGTTCTAATTTCATTCTTTTACATGTAGCTGTCCAGTTTCCCCAGCACCACTTATTGAAGAGGCTGTTTTTTCTCCATTGTATATTCTTGCCTCCTTTATCAAAGATAAGGTGACCATATGTGTGTGCATTTATCTCTGGGCTTTCTATCCTGTTCCATTGATCTATATTTCTGTTTTGTGCCAGTACCATACTGTCTTGATTACTGTAGCTTTGTAGCACAGTCTGAAGTCAGGGAGCTGGATTCCTCCAGCTCCGTTTTTCTTTCTCAAGATTGCTTTGGCTATTCGGGGTCTTTTGTGTTTCCATACAAATTGTGAAATCTCTTGTTCTAGTTCTGTGAAAAATGCCATTGGTAGTTTGATAGGGATTGCACTGAATCTATAGATTGCTTTGGGTAGTATAGTCATTTTCACAATGTTGATTCTTCCAGTCCAAGAACATGGTATATCTTTCCATCTGTATGTATCATCTTTAATTTTTTTCATCAGTGGCTTATAGTTTTCGGCATACAGGTCTTTTGTCTCCTTAGGTAGGTTTATTCCTATGTATTTTATTATTTTTGTTGCTATGGTAAATGGGAGTGTTTCCTTAATTTCTGTTTCAGATTTTTCATCATTAGTATACAGGAATGCAAGAGACTTCTGTGCATTAATTTTGTATCCTGCTACTTTACCAAATTCATGGATTAGCTCTAGTAGTTTTTTGGTAACATCTTTAGGATTCTCTATGTATAGTATCTTGTCATCTGCAAACAGTGACAGTTTTATTTCTTCTTTTCTGATTTGGATTCCTTTTTTTTCTTTTTCTTCTCTGATTGCTGTGGCTAAAACTTCCAAAACTATGTTGAATCATAATGGTTAGAGTGGGCAACCTTGTCTTGTTCCTGATCTTAGTGGAAATGGTTTCAGTTTTTCACCATTGAGAACGATGTTGGCTGTGGGTTTGTCATATATGGCCTTTATTATGTTGAGGTAAGTTCCCTCTATGCCTACTTTCTGGAGAGTTTTTATCATAAATAGGTGTTGGATTTTGTCGAAACCTTTTTCTGCATCTGTTGGATGATCATATGGCTTTTCTCCTTCAATTTCTTAATTTGTTTTATCACATTGTTTGATTTGCGTATATTGAAGAATCCTTGCATTCCTGGGATAAACCCCACTTGATCATGGTGTATGATCCTTTTAAGGTGCTCTTGGATTCTCTTTGCTAGTATTTTGTTGAGGATTTTTGCATCTATGTTCTTCAGTGATATTGGTCTGTAGTTTTCTTTTTTTGTGACATCTTTGTCTGGTTTTGGAATCAGGGTGATAGTGGCCTTGTAGAATGAGTTTGGGAGTGTTCCTCCCTATTTTGGAAGAGTCTGAGAAGAATAGGTGTTAGCGCTTCTCTAAATGTTTGACAGAATTCACCTGTGAAGACATCTGGTCCTGGCTTTTGTTTGTTGGAAGATTTTTAATCCCAGTCTCAATTCCAGTGCTTGTGATTGGTCTGTTTATATTTTCTATTTCTTCCTGCTTCAGTCTTGGGAGGTTGTGCTTTTGTAAGAATTTGTCCATTTCTTCCAGGTTGGCCATTTTATTGGCATATGGTTGCTTGTAGTAATCTCTCATGATCCTTTGTATTTCTGCAGTGTCAGTGGTTACTTCTCCTTTTTCATTTCTAATTCTATTGATTTGAGTCTTCTCCCTTTTTTTCTTGATGAGTCTTGCTGGTGGTTTATCAATTTTGTTTATCTTCTCAAAGAACCAGCTTTTAGTTTTATTGATCTTAGCTATTGTTTCCTTCATTTCTTTTTCATTTATTTCTGATCTGATCTTTATGATATCTTTCCTCTGCAAACTTTGGGTTTTGTTTGTTCTTCTTTCTCTAATTGCTTTAGGTGTAAGGTTAGGTTGTTTATTTGAGATGTTTCTTGTTTCTTGAGGTAGGATTGTATTGCTATAAACTTCCCTCTTAGAACTGCTTTTGCTGCATCCCATAAGTTTTGGATCATCGTGTTTTCATTTTTATTTGTTTCTAGGTATTTTTTTATTTCCTCTTTGATTTCTTCAGTAGTATCTTCATTTTCTAGTAGTGTATTGTTTAGCCTCCATGTGTTTGTATTTTTTAACAGATTTTTTCCTGTAATTGATATCTAGTCTCAGAGTGTTGTGGTTGGAAAAGATAGTTGATATGATTTCAATTTTCTTAAATTTGCCAAGGCTTGATTTGTGACCCAAGATATGATCTATCCTGGAGAATGTTCCATGAGCACTTGAGAAGAAAGTGTATTCTGTTGTTTTTGGATGGAATGTACTATAAATATCAATTAAGCCCATCTTGTTTATAGTATCATTTAAAGGTTGTGTTTCCTTATTTATTGTCATTTTGGATGATATGTCCATTGGTGAAAATGGGGTGTAAAAGTCCCCTACTATGATTGTGTTACTGTTGATTTCCCCTTTTATGGCTGTTAGCATTTGCCTTAAGTATTGAGGTGCTCCTAAGTTGGATGCATAAATATTTACAATTGTTATACCTTCTTCTTGGATTGATCCCTTGATCATTATGTACTGTCCTTCTTTGTCTCTTATAATAGTCTTTACTTTAAAGTCTGTTTTGTCTGATATGAGAATTGCTACTTCAGCTTTCTTTTGATTTCCATTTGAATGGAATATCTTTCTCCAACCCCTCACTTTCAGTCTGTATGTGTCCCTAGGCCTGAAGTGGGTCTCTTGTAGACAGCATATATATGGGTCTTGTTTTTGTATCCATTCAGCCAGTCTATGTCTTTTGGTTGGAACATTTAATCTATTTACATTTAAGGTGGTTATTGATATGTGTGTTTCCATTACCATTTTCTTCATTGTTTTGGGTTTGTTATTGTAGGTCTTTTCCTTCTCGTGTGTTTCCTGCTTAGAGAAGTTTCTTTAGGATTTGTTTTAAAGCTGGTTTGGTGGTGCTGAATTCTCTTAGCGTTTGCTTGTCTGTAAAGGTTTTAATTTCTCCATCAAATCTGAATGACATCCTTGTTGAGTAGAGTAATCTTGGTTGTAGGCTTTTCCCTTTCATCACTTTAAATATGTCCTGCCACTCCCTTCTGGCTTGCAGAGTTTCTGCTGAAAGATCAGCTGTTAACCTTATGGGGATTCCCTTGTATGTTATTTGTTGCTTTTCCCTTGCTGCTTTTAATATTTTTTCTTTGTATTTAATTTTTGATAGTTCGACTAATATGTGTCTTGGCGTGTTTTTCCTTGGATTTATCCTGTATGGGACTCTCTGTGCTTCCTGGATTTGACTGACTACTTCCTTTCCCATATTAGGGAAGTTTTCAACTATAGTCTCTTCAAATATTTTCTCAGTCCCTTTCTTTTTCTCTTCTACATCTGGTACCCCTGTAATTCCAATGCTGGTGCATTTAATGTTGTCCCAGAGGTCTCTGAGACTGTCCTCAATTCTTTTCATTCTTTTTTCTTTATTCTGCTCTGCAGTAGTTATTTCCACTATTTTATCTTCCAGGTCACTTATCCGTCTTCTGCCTCAATTATTTGGCTATTGATTCCTTCTAGAGAATTTTAAATTTCTTTTATTGTGTTGTTCATCATTGTTTGTTTTGCTCTTTAGTTCTTCTAGGTCCTTGTTAAACGTTTCTTGTATTTTCTCCATTCTATTTCCAAGATTTTGGATTATCTCTACTATCATTACTCTGAATTCTTTTTCAGGTAGACTGCCTATTTCCTCTTCATTTGTTTGGTCTGGTGGGTTTTTACCTTGCTCCTTCATCTGCTGTGTATTTCTGTGTCTTCTGGTTTTGCTTAACTTACTGTGTTTGGGGTCTCCTTTTCGCAGGCTGCAAGTTCGTAGTTCCCGGTGTTTTTGGTGTCTGCCCCCAGTGGGTAAGGTTGGTGCAGTGGGTTGTGTAGGCTTCCTGGTGGAGGGGACTGGTGCCTGTGTTCTGGTCAATGAGGTTGGATCTTGTCTTTCTGGTGGGCAGAACCGCATCTGGTGGTGTGCTTTGGGGTGTCTGTGAAGTTATTATGATTTTAGGCAGCCTCTCTGCTAATGGGTGGGGTTGTGTTCCTATCTTGCTAGTTGTTTGGCATAGGGTGTCCAGCACTGTAGCTTGTTGGTCGTTGAGTGGAGCTGTGTCTTAGTGTTGAGATGGAGATCTCTGAGAGAGCTCTTGCCGTTTGATATTATATAGGGTTGGGAGGTGTCTGGTGGACCAATGTCCTGAACTTGGGTCTCCCACCTCAGAGGCTCAGACCTGATACCTGCCTGGGGCACCAAGACTCTGTCAGCCACCCCGCCAGGTATGTGGGGAGTTTCTTGCGTTTTGGGAAGTCTGAGGTCTTCTGTCAGCATTCAGTAGGTATTCTGTAGGAGCTGTTCCACATGTCGATGTATTTTTGATGTATTTGTAGGGAGGAAGGTGATCTCCATGTCTTACTCCTCCACCATCTTGAAGCTATCCCTGTTGTTTATTCTTTATGGTACAAAATATGGTATTTTTGTGGAAAAATATTAACACTGCAACCTCTTTAAAAATGATTCAGAAGAGGACTGTGAATGTCTAGTATTTTAATAAAAATGTAAATAATAAAAAAGTACCATGTCATAGATTTATTGGTGGTATTTAAAAGTTTTATTTTAGTGTTACATAAAGTAATGGTGCAATTACAATAACTGGCATCTTTGACTTGATGAGGTTTGATAAGAAGTAAAGTCATCAGTCCTTGTGGCAGCCATGCACATGTGCCACTCAGATATCCCTTCAAGAGAGAATCTACTGTTAGGAGTGTAGTTGGCTGATAGACTCCAGCTGTGGCAATTTTGGGATCCATTTCAGTTCTCCTTTTGGGGCCGTCTCCCCACGCTCCTCTCAGTCAATGTGAGAGCATGGCAGGTTCACTAGGGATGGGCCATTTCTGCTCAATGTGTAAATTCTCTAATGAGAAATCCTTTCTCTAGGGTACTATTGACTTAACCAAGACTTTCTCAGATTAGCACTCTGTGCCTCTCTTTCAACATAATAAAAACTTTCTTTAGACTATCAGGCCTGAGCAGGAAATTCAAGTCTTTAATCTGCCTTGTGTTGAAATGTTGCAATATACATGGGCCTTTGCCATTGAAAGGCTTTCTGAATCTTATGCTTCTTATAATTTGTCTATATGCAAGCAACTTTCCCAGTTCTATGAGGTACTGTTTTTCTTAATTTTATTGATTCTCTTTCTTTTACAATTGAAAATCATTAAATTATGGCCCAAGCTTATTTTTTTCTTGTATTTTATTTCTAATCATTTTTTCTTAGAGCTTTTGGTCCGATATGGGATTTGCCTTTTAAGTTATCATGATTGACAGTTTTACTAAATGGTTATCCACTGTATAAAATATCCATACACAGTCTGATGTTTCTTTAATGCCCACTATATGACCACTCAATCAATGCCATTTGAAAGTATTATTGCCTACATTAGTCAGAGAGGATAAATGCAGAAAAAACAATCCTGGATCTCAGTGACTTAATAGTTACTCCTTGCTGGCATCACTGTCTGATATGGTTAGTGGAGGGGTTTCTGTGTCCTGTTCATACATGCACCCTGGCCACATCCATCCTATTATGCTAATATCTTCAACCATATATCCTCTAACCTCAAGGTACATGGGAAAATGCGTATTGAGGGGCACAGCCACTCTTAACTCTCCATAAGAAGTGATTTTTCACCTCATCATTGGTGAGAATTAGTTATGTGACTGAAGTCAAATTAAATGAGGCTGGAAAATTATGTTTAACTATTTTTCCAGAAAGAGGAAAACCATTTTGTTGTACACCTAAACAATCATCACTATAAAGAGGAAATCCTTTTTGTTGAGACATAAAAAAATCTCAATTCTAGCCTTCATATTCACTTTGATCAATAGTGTACTTAGCAAGCACTGGAGTGACTGAGGACGGCAGCTTGCTGGTAAGCAGATAGGTCATTTTGATCTTGTTATTATTGAGAGCATTTTGTGTAGAGGGGACCTATAGGTGAGCATTCTGGACTCATTCCAACAGATCTAACCGCGTAATTAATCATTAGACATTCTGGTCACCAGTCTTATCTCCTTCCTTACAAAGTATCCAACCATCCATATAAACCATTACATACACACACACACACACACCCCTGGCCATCTGTCTTTCCATAAAAATGGGTCAGTTAAAGGGATAGCTTATAATTCTGCCAACTTTGAAAATCTTTCTTTTCTACTCTCCATCAGAGTAAATTAGTGGGGTTTCAAAGCTACCACAGTTCATTTCTGGCTGGTGATAGCATATTCTGAACAAGCTTTTGTAAACCAGGCAAAATTATTATTATTCTTTTCCTTCTTGGTCAACTGGATATAGGGAACTCACATAGGGGTTATAACTATGTGTTGAAGCAGAGGTAGATGCATTGAAAGTGTGAGCTAACTACTTATAGATGAAGAACTGTTGATGATGTCTGACTATATGGCTGGATGGAGCAGATATCATCCAGCTTATGAAGACAAGCTCAGGATATGGGGCTACTCAAGTTTCCAACAGAAAGTATTTAGCCTTTACCATGGTTCAATAGCAGGCAAAATTTATTTCTAGTCCTCCAAAGCAGGATAGTTATTTGATGAAGAGGACATAGTTTTTTTCCTAAAATTCTAAAGCCATTTGCTATTATTCTACAGTTGAGGCTTTCCATGGCACGAAACAGCATTACAGTCTACCAAGAATACCTTAAGGAACTTTAAATCACCTCGGTCATACAAGCATTCTCTCCTAGAGCACCTGATGAATTCTCTCTTTTTCTGGAACACATTAAAAACTGACAACGTCAGAAAATCTTTGAATGGTCAAAGCTTTTAAGTGTGTTTCCTTTTTAGTGTAGAAAGTGCAAGACATAGCAACTGATTTTTAATTAGAAGACGTTTCTATCATCAAGCATTCACTGAAGTGATGGCCACTGAATTCCCATGGAGTTTATTTCCCATTTTCTGACATTCATGGATCTTCCTATGGCATTAAAATACTTCCTAGTTCCTGATCACTTGGTTCTACTAGCCTGATGTTATCAATACAGTGGATCAGGGTAGTATCTACTGGTATATCAGTGTTCCTGAGGACTAAATTATATATAAGACTGGGGAATATATAATATATAATATATATAATTCTGAAACAATATGGTAAATGTGTATTGTTAACCATGCCAGATGAAAGCAAACTACTTTTCAGTTTTCTTCTGGAAAAAAAAAATGCTTTGTCAGATTGATTACTACACACCAGTCACCAGGGTTTTAATTGTTTCACTCAAGTAATGAAACCATATGTGAGACTATATTTGCAATTTGTTTGTCTACTTTGTTAAATATTATTAATCACGACCCATGTATTATACCAATAAGCTAATCAAGCAAGTTTAAGTTAGATATTATAGAGATAACTCTCCTTATATTCTTCAAGTCTTTAACGATGTCACAGATTTGTAATTTTTCAAGTGATGTAGTACTGCTTTTAATATACAATTTTGGCAGGACAAGAGAGCAATAGTGGGTTTCCCACGTGGTGCCTTCTCCAACAGAAGCAATGGATTTATGGGTCAGGAGCCAATGTGAGGTCCAGCAAATGTCTGAGTATGTCTACAGCAACCAGAGATATAGGTACCAGGAAATAAATACAAGATGAATTCTGAGATCCACTGGGTCAACTGCAAGATGAATTTGGCCCAAACTACATTTATTACCTAGTTCTATTAGATCTACTCTGACTGGGAAACTATATTAACCATCAATATTCTCTGTGATAGGTGTGTTAGTTCAGAGAATGGTCCAATAATCCCTCAAATATTAAGGTATTTTCTTTTCTACAGTGCACTGCTACCCTGGTAAATGGTTGCATGTCACTTTAGGAAAAGCTAGGAGGAAGATTTAAATAATATATTAATGTATAATTTCAAGACTTTTCTCAAAAATACCAGGCCTCCCTTTCTTCAAGGGTCTCTGAATCTATGAAATTACCTAGTCTTGGGAATTAGACAATTATACATGACTCTACTTGTATAGTGGTTCAAAGCCAGAGCTAGAGAGTTTTTGTTTTTGTCTTTGTTTCTCTAGCTTAAGGATGGAAATGGAACCTATTATGACTGCTCCTCGATTTTGGTCACAGGAGTGTAACAATCAATTGCAATTGCCAAAAATCCATTTGGGCCAAATACTTCTTATTATCAGTTTACTTTTGCTGCCCATTATGGTAATCAGACCAAAATTATTTTTCCAGCTAAGTGCAATGTTTCTATTTTGGTTACCTGCATGCCTCGGTTAAATGGTACTGTTCTGGTATCAGCCACTTGGGATAAAATCACCCATGGTAGCATCACCCATCATTATCCACACCCACAAAAAATAGTCACTATGTCACTTCTGAAAGAGGCTGGAAAATCTTTCACCAATGTAGGTCTCAGTGATTTTGTCTAGGACCTATTCTCAGTTAATATATAGTAAGTGCACTCAATGTTAATTTGCTTAAGTGTTTAACTTCTTTTTAAGGAATTTCTGTCAACTTTATTTACTTAGATGCCATTGATTCAGAGTTTCATTCCACTAACTAAGCAAACATTCCCAGCTGTATGAGTTAAAACAGTGAATGAGGAATAGCCTGTGAGTGTGATCATATCAATGAATTCACTTCAATGTAAAATGTATTCCATATTCCCTGGGGTCGTACCTTCAGAACCCATTACATAAATATTCCCAAATATTGTCCAATATAAATAAGCAAAATACTGAAATTCATTTGGTGTATAAGGTTTTCCTTTTGAATTTGACTTTGGAAATTGTTCATTGGAATAGAGAGAGATATATTCCTAGTTCTAGGTCTGGAGAGGATAAGACATAAAAAGAGAATCTGAAGGAATTGACACTTCTTGCAGGGTAACTGTCTCAGGTTACATCATTATAAGCTGTTTCAGTAAGGCAGGATAAGCCCCACAGAACAGAGAAGGGGCTGTTGTCCTGGCAAAGGAGATTCTGTGAGGTTAGCTGTACTCAGAGCTATCTGAAGCCAATGAAATATTTCCCTTCAAATTTTGAGGTTCCCACTACTGCTTACAAGTTTCCTGGTGATTCTGTAGATTCAATCCATGCTATATTTGAGTAACAGGATCAGAATCTACACCTGACATTTTGTTGTCTATATCCTGTGGTTATGAGTGAAAGGAATTATTTTAGGGTAGTCAAAAAAATCTCTGCTTTCTATTTAGTTGAGATTTTCAAACTTTCTTTTATTTTGGCATTTTGACATTTTATTTCTTTAAGATTTCTTGCGCAATTAGACACAACCTGTTAACCCTGAATCATTATATTCCTCATGCCTATCACGGTGGTCTATAAAAATAAGTACACTCTTCACCAACCCCCTACTTTAGTAAATGCTTCATTTCAGTTAATAATCTTACTGTTTCACCGCAGTATGCCTAAGATTATCAGTGTACCATCATTGAAAGCTAAATGGATGTCACTAAATTAAAACTCAATCAGGTAAGATAATTCCTAGATTCCCAATTTCTTAAGTGTATATTTATGATATCTCCTCTGACAATTACTCTATCAATAAAGTTTTTGTAGTTTGCACCTTTAAAAATTTACAGTATGTTTATATCTTAATCTTCTTGTTATTAGAGACTGCTTAGAGATTAGTATAATTTGTGTCAGTTTCAAGATTTTTGTTGCTATTATGAAAATTATCCAGTTGTCAGTGGAATTAGTATCAGTGGTCCAAAACTTTAATATATATTTCTAAACTAATACAAGTAAGGAGCTTATATATTTCTATGCTAGTTTAATAATACTTTTTAAAAGATTTAGCTCCCCACAGGGAAAAAATTTAATTTGGCAGCAAAAAGTGATATTGAATATCTAGCTAATAGTTGGATATTTTTCCCTTGAAAGTTGATAGATTTGAGATGAATGGATAAAATGTAAAATCCCCTAGTCAATGTTGCATATATCAGTTGGGAAAAATGTGTTGAATTATATTAAAAAATTGATGAAAACTAAAACCTCTATTGGCAACATATAATTTGTATTTCTGACTGTACTCAGATCCTGGTTCTTTTTCTTGTAAAATCTTTTGGCATAAATCTTAGTGTTAACTACTTAATTTAGTTATACAATTCCTATCAAAATTTATATTCATTGTCTTAACAAGGTAACACATTATATATACATATTTTAGCATTTTAAATGTAAAAATTACTTTGGTGTATTTTTGGTAGGTAAAGGAGTTGTTCATCACAAATTTAAATACCTTAGCCATTTCTATAGCAAATGCTTGGGCACATTCTGTTATTAAAGACTAACCAGTAGAGTCACCTCCTGGTGCTTGAACATGCTAAATTGCTTGTCCTACTCTATAGCTACTGTATGAAAAATTTTGGCTTTCTATTCAGCAATCTGCATGTGGAACCAACATTCCAAGAATATAATTTGGGTAAGTGAAGGGAATGGATTTGGGAAGGTGCTTGTTTAAAGTCTCAAATACAAGATAGAACAGTTGCATGATTAGTCTTCAAGACCAAAGGACTCAAAGGTGCAGATAGCTTCAAACATCTCTAGATTGATATACTTTGACATTGATATTGATATTGATATGTGACATTGATATTGAAGTGCCAAAGTTTTAAGTCAAAGAGCTGTAGATTTGAATCCTCTACTGCACTGGCTAGTTTCTCTACCTTGACAAGAAGGAGAGTGATACCAAACACATTAGAAGTTGGTGAAAATTAAATTTAATTGTTGTGTAAAAACACTGACTTTCAATTAATCTTTATTGATTTATTAACCTTTAGTATCATTACCTTTATATATCTATTTGCCAAAAAGTGTTGCCTCTTTTTTTTTGTTGTTTTACAGTCATTAGTCTTCAAATGTTAAAGGAGTGTGCTGCCAATTCATGCAGTGCATAGGAGAGCAGCTGTGTGGATGGAAGCTTAATAAATGGCTTTTAACAACAACAACAAAAAAGACTAACAAATAAAACAAGAATCTTCTAAGAAAATGTATTTTTAAAAGATCCTCTAGGGCTTCCCTGGTGGCGCAGTGGTTGAGAATCTGCCTGCCAATGCAGGGGTCACGGGTTCGAGCCCTGGTCTGGGAAGATCCCACGTGCCACGGAGCAACTGGGCCCGTGAGCCACAATTACTGAGCCTGCGCGTCTGGAGCCTGTGCTCCGCAACGGGAGAGGCCGCGACAGTGAGAGGCCCGCGCACCGCGATGAAGAGTGGCCCCCACTTGCCGCAACTAGAGAAAGCCCTCGCACAGAAACTAAGATCCAACACAGCCATAAATAAATAAATAAATAAATTTAAAAAGAACGTGAATTTCTAAAAAAAAAAAAAAAGATCCTCTAGTCAAATAATATAGAGGACACATACACAGGCTAACAAGAAACTTTCTAATTATCTGAAATACTACTAAAATAATCCTACTGGAATCATGTAAAGTTCACTATAGTATTTGGCTTTTTATCAATAATAACTTTTCCACTAATGTTAAGAATCAAAATGTACCCAGGTGTGTTTTAAATTCTGTTCCCCAGATTTAGACAGAGAATTACATTAAGGTGCAGAGTAAAAAATGTCAGTCGATTATTAATTATCAAGACATCTTGGGGAAAATGGCTTCTAAAATGTATAGATTAATGATTTTATTTGAATTATAGGAATGGATTATAGAATGGAAATATATTCTAGTGTAAAATTGAGCATAATGTTTTATGACAACTTAAACATAATATTTCCCTTGAAGTAGAGACTTATATGTGTAGTTATTTAGCATCTCTATTTTGAAATCAAATTATAAACTACTGAGCCTGCACTGTGGAGGCCACAAGCCACAACTACTGAGCCTGCGTGCCACAACTACTGAAGTCCATGCGCCTAGAGCCCTTTTTTTTTGCATGTCAAAAGAACTTTTATTCTGTTGCTATCATAGTAAATGGACACTCCATGTTTCATGTGGCTCAACAAATCTGCTATTCTTAATGCTTATTTTCCTTTCATAACCTAAATCAAATTCATCAGCAAATATTATCAGATCCATTTTCAAAACTATCTAGAATCCATCCACTTTTTCTGCCTTGAATTCCATCTCATTAATTTATTGCTAAAGCCTCTTAACTGTTCTCTCCACATCTGCCTTGAGTCCTTTTGATCTAGTCTCAACAGAATAGCTACAAGTTTCCTTCTACTGTGACAGTGTACCTAGTATCATATAAACCTCTTGATAGGAAAACTATTAAAGGTAGATAAAGTATTTTTAAAAACAGCTTTTGATTTTTTGATGTATTGGGAGTAAATATCAAAGACTGTGTGATCCTGGAGAGACAGAAGATGTACTGAAAGGGAAATTGGGAAAAGTTCCATTTACAATAGCATCAAAAAGAATAAAATGCCTAGGAATAAATTCAACTAAGGAGGTTTCTATAGACTAAATCTGTGTGTCCTTCCCCCACCAAATTCACATATTGAAAACTAACCCCCAGTGTGATGTTATTAGGAGGTGGGGCCTTTGGGAGGTGATTAGATCATGAGGGTGGAGCCCTGATGAATGGGATTAATGCCCTTATAAAAGAGGTGACCTAATAGAAGTTGTTATAGTCTTTTTGATGTTTCCATTTGGTTAGGCTATAGTCCCCAGTATTCATAAAGCACTATCTAGGTGCTGTGAAGGTATTTTGTATATTTGATTAAAGTACATAATCAGTTTACATTAAGTAAGGGTGGATATCTTAGGTAATCTGGGTGGGCCTGATTCAATCAGTTGAAAGGCCTTAAAAGCAGGATTAAGGCTTCCCTGAGAGAAGAATATATTCAACCTATGGACAGCAGCTTCAGCCAATGCCCATGAGTTTAAATCTAACCCTCCTGATGGCCTGCCCAATGGATTTTGGATATTCCTAGACAGCTCTCACAATCATATGAGCCTATTCCTTGCAAGAAATCTCTTGATATATATACTGGTTCTGCTTCTCTGATTGAACTCTGGCTGATACAACTATCTAACACAAGATGTCCAACTTCCAACCAAAACTTATTAAACATACACGGAATCAAGGGGAAAACAAAAATAAAAACAAAAATCCAACATACTATCAAGGGAGAATTCAATCAACAGACCAGGCTCCAAATGTTGAAATTAGAGAAATTAAAACATTATGGTTAATATGTTAATGTCTCTAGCAGTAATAAAGACAGACAATATATGTGAACAGGTGGGAATTATTGGCAAAGATGTGTAAGATATAATAAAGAACTAAATGAATATATTAGGGATGAAAAACATGTTAAATGAGGTGAAGATAGTCTTTGACAGTTTATCAGTAGACTCAACACAGCTGAAGAAAGAATCAGAAAATCTGAGCATAGGTCAATGAAAATTACCCAAATTGGGACTTTCCTGGCTGTCCAGTGATTAAGACTCCTCGCTTCCAATGCAGGGGGCGTGTGTTTGATCTGTGGTCAGGGAACTAAGATCCCCCATGCTGTGCAGCATGGCCAAAAATTAAAAAAAAAAAAACAAAAAAAACCAAACTGAAGTACAAAGAGAAAAAAAAGTTGAAAAAAAACCCACAAAGCATTATCAATTATCCAGATGTTTTGGGACATCAGTCAATATCATATGTGTAATTAAAATCTAGAAGGATAAGAGAGAGAGAATAGGGAAAAAGAAATATTTGAAGTGTAATGGATAATTTTTCCCCTGAACTTAATATCAGACACACACACACACACACACACACACACACACACACATACCACATTTAAACTTGTAAACCAAATATATAAAGGATACTTTGAGGACACTGAGGAAATAATTACATTCAGAGAAAAACAAGATAAGGATCATAGTACTTTCTCTCAAATAACCATCTAAGTCAGAAGGCAATGTAGTAATAAAGTACTAAAAGTGAAAAATAATTTTCAACCAGATTTCTATATATATGGCAGAATATCCTTGAAGGATAAATAATTAACAAAAATTTTATCAGACAAAAATGAAAAACAAATTACCAGCAGAAAATAAGAAATATTAAAGTTCTATGATATATGAAATTATCAGGTCAATTTATTAAATATAACTGCAAACTGTTTGAATTCCCATTTTGTGTTTATAGGCAAATCTACATGAAATGTCAGATTATAATCAGAAGGCTAGTTGGTGATCACGACATAAGAACAGAGGAGGTTAAATTAATAGAATGTTTAATGTCATCAATACATCATGACTGATCACACAGTAATCATGTATTAATTCCATTAATACATCACAGACAGCTTGCTGCATTCACACCTGAAAAGTCAGTAGTTGCAACTGGAGAGGAACATCACACACTGATTTTTCCAAGAGACTTGCAATTGTTGATAGCTTAGAATTCACACATTTCAACAGCTAATGTTTCAAGTCTTCTCTACCTCAGGTTGACTCTTCTTTCTCTCTATTTTTCATTCTTTTTTATGCTTTCCTCACTGATCTATCACCCTTTTAGTTTACACATTCTTTCTTTTAACATATTAGCACATGCAATCTTTTTACCACAAATACTGACTTAAGAACCACTCTGCTTCTTTAACATAGACTTGAATTTCTATGCCTTCTTTTGGTTTTATAGCTTTAATGTAGAAGAGAAATTTAATTTCCCCTACTTCTCAGTATTGCATTGGCTTTAAGACATCCCTTAAAGAAGATATTTCTACTTTAAGTTTGCCTGTTTACTGCCTAAGATTAGCCACCATGTCTTTAAATTTAGTTGAATAAAACCCCATGCACTTTAAATGTCTTTGAAGGATCTATACGATCTGCATCATTTAGTTACCCATCATTTTTCTGATCTCATTTCCTGTCATTTTTAATAAGCATGCTCTTGCTCTACCAAAGCTGCCTTCCTCACCATTCTCTAAATTCAACTATTTGTCTGCATATCACCTTACTCTTGTTTCATCTCCCTGTGAAGTTGTTCTCTCTAAAAATATACATAGCTTGTTTCCCCACTTTTTTGGTCTCTGAACAAATGTCGTTCTATCATAGAGGCCTTCTCTTATTAACTCCATTCACTGTAGATACCCCTTATTCTACTTATTTCTTGACTTACTCTTAACATCATCTGACAACTTATGATTTTTTTAATTTAGGGTCATGAGAGGAGAGACTCCATTTGGTTCACAGTTGTATGCCCGACAAACAGAAAATTTCTGGCACAAAACTACCTTCTGTAAATATTTGCAAAATGAATGAATGTATGTCAGACACTACATTAAATCCTTTCCCACTCTATTATTTCAGTAAATTCATATACCAACTAATTTTATAGATGAGGAAGTAGAGCTCAAAAAGGTTAAAATAATTTGGTATTTCAAAGTTTGAAAAATTATGTAAACTCTGCTAATCTGCCAGGAGTAGTCAGCCATGATGTTCAAAGCCTGACTTCTCTGACATATGTCATACTTGGTGAGCTCTGAAAAAATAAGGATGTGAGGTAAAGATCAAGGGGAATATTGGAACAAAATACATAATTAAAGGAAGGCTGGCCCAGATGAAACTTCCAGGGTTCTCAGGGTGAAGGTAAGATTGAGAATAGAGAATAGAGATTCTGGACTGGAAAGTAATTATAGACGTGGTATCACATAATTGTGGCAGAGAAAGGTGAAAAAAGGGTGAAGATGGAAAGAAAAAAAAAAAGGAAAGCATGCTTTGTTATTAATGAGAATTTTCCTTGCACAGGAGGGCTAACTGTCTTGTGTCTGTATCTCTAGACATATTTCAGAAGCGGAGTGGCTGTCTCTGTCAAAGCTATTCTAAAAGACATTCCTACTTTGTTTTGGTAGTTTTATTAGTTGAAATGAGGACAATCTTATAATATTTATGTCTGTTAGTTAATGTTTCTAGTCTGCAGAAGAGATAGTGTTCATATAGCCTCTCTCCTTTTATCCAGGTCTAGCAACCTCAAATATAGTCAGCATTTAAGAAATGCTAACTTATGACAGTGATGAGATGATTCAGTAGAGAACTGACCTTTCCTTTTGAACCAGAATACTTGTTTTATCAGTTTGACTGATAAATCTTGTGTTATGGAAAGAGATATAGCCACTGAGTCAGAAGCAGTCAAACTTTGTCTAAATCTTTCACTTGTAGCTGGTGAATGTACTTAAATTATCAAGCCTACATGGGGGGATAAAATACATTGTCCTGATCATCTCAGAGCATTGTGGCAAATGTGAAAGTATTTTGAAACCATAAAGTCTATTGTTATAGGAAATTTGCATTTAATAGATATTAATTTTCCTTCACTCTGAATAGACATTTTAATTTCTGGATTTTCCTGTTATTTTAATTTATTTTTAAAAATTATATTTTCCACAACCTTGTCTTCTAGATTAAGATGAATTCCAAATGTTGTGCAGCATAGATCCCATAAGGCTTTTCTCAGAATATTAAATAGTTTGTCTTCCACATTTCAAGTCACACAACGAAATCCTCATGTGGAAATTGCAGGGAATTAAAAGAGGAAAAATAAAGAATTTTAAAAGAATACTTAGTAAGTGTCATATTTTCTTTTCAGATTTTCAAGGAATTGTCATAGCTAAATATACCTATTCTATTACCATGCCAATCTAATCAGAGCTCTGAATAATAAGACAAAAAGACCTGCATGTGGAACTTGGGGGGTTTCTGTAAGTTGAAGTCACAGCTACTTATCAAGCTGTTGTGGAGGGATTATTGGTAACTGATGGAAAGAGCCATTTTTTGAGTTTTGATCTTTACAATATAAAGGAAATCTTCAAGTTTATCGTCCCAAGTGCTAAATTTTGGGATAAATAAAATACTCGATCAAGACTAGTTCTACAAAGTATGTACATATTTGTATAAATATTTTTCTCCTGTTTTACATATTCCAAGATCATAACTGAATCAACTTAGAATATTTTAGCACTTTAAATGCATGATACTTATAATTTAGTACTTGCAATGCTACCAACAAAGTCTATGGTATATATCTTGAGTTGATTATTCCAAGATATATATATTTGAAGACATATTAAGTGACTTGAAATAGAGGCTATATAGTCTTCCCATTATTTCTTTCTAAAATTACAGTAGTCTCCTATATAATTTCTAATGTGGAATTAGAGATCAGTACTGCTTATTAACACCTAGCAGTTTAGCAGAGGTTAAAGGCTATATTGTGAAAGCAGATGGGCAAGCTCCTTAGTACCACTTAGGAATAGCAACAGAAAAATACGCCTGGGGAATCTGAGCAATTTTGTTAAAAAAAAAAAAACTACAAAATATTGTAGTTTAAGATATAAGAAGTACATACTGTGGGAAATGCTCCAGTGACATTCTGGCCATGTGTCAATTTTGTCTTTATGTCTGAGTTCAACATTAATTATGTTTGTAATAAATTAAAACTGTTTTCTTTCCTGAATGGAAGGGAAAAGGGTGAGAGAAGAGCTCCTTCCTAAGAAAACGGGATGGAAGACATAATTGAGAAAGTAAGGCAGAGAGAAATGATAATATAAGAAATAAGACAATTAAAAGCAAAAGAAAGAATAATATTACACAGGGGAAAAGAAGAAAACACTGGAATCATTTTATAAAGATCTTTTTACTTCAAAAGAGAAGAGGGTGAAATCTGATCTGTAAATTAATGAAGATTCCATATATTTGAAAAGGTTAACTCAACAGTGTGACATTGTGAATATCACAAACATATATCCAAAATATTACAGTATGTTTATACTCCATGTCCATATTCACCTCACTGATTGAATTCACCTGACTTAGCTGATATAAACAGGAAAGGATAATTCCTCAAATCACACCTTGGTAGGAAACTGAAAGGAGGCCCAGATCGGTCCTGCATTTTATTCTTATCTATTTATTTATTTGGTCTTATATTCTTAAATTTGAAATGTTTGGTATAATAATAAGGAAAACAGAAATGATTCAGCAGCTATTTTCATAAACATGATCTGTTTTCTGGATCATACATGACACACCATCACAAAATAATGGGCTCCAAGCTAGGGCCATAGGGTATTTCATAACATTTAGTGTGTAGGTTGTAAATGTTTTTGTGAATGTCTTGCTGATTTTGTGAAAAGATCTTTTAAGTGATAAAGAGCAAATGTCACCATAGTAAGGTGAACCTGAATAGAATTGGAGTGGGTAAAGTATGACAAAGCGCAAATGAAATGCTGAAAATGAGGAGAATAAAAAGCAGCAGGAAGAAGGCATGTGTCTAAGTGTCTAAGTGTCTGGGATGCTGGGCAGTAGAGGGAAGGCATCATTAGTTTGTCCTAACTCAAACTACCCTCACACCTGGTCTTTGATCTATGCTCTGCTTTACCTCTATCTTTTATATCTCAGTGAAAAAGTCAACCAAAGTACCAGCTATGAATTGAGCAGATGGTGTTGTCAGCAAAGATATTCCACTTGTAATCAGCTGACCCGCTGAATTACCCAAGTTCTGTACATGGAATAAGTGATAAAGTGATGAGTCCATCTTTCATAACACCTCCCAACTTAGTATTCAGGCATTTAATTAATGTTCTGTTTACATACCACTTCCAGATCATTAATAAAGATGTTTAATAGAACTGAATTTTTTTTAAAAAAAGATCTTTTGCTTTTCTTCTTCAAGAGAAGAAAATGTGAGTCTATATCATTTTGCCCATTCTAGTATGTCACCAAACTTAAGCTCTTTCCCTATAATCCAGTATCATTTCCCTTGGCATGTTCAAGTTTCTGCCAGTATAAAAAATAAAAATAAAAATTCAAACAATCAAATTAACCTCTTTCTAATTGGTAGTCCATTTGTCTACTTCCATTTATGGCAAGATTCTTTAAACAGCTTTCTTCATTCATTGTCTCCAAATTTTTTCTCCCTAATTCTCTTCTAAAAAGCTTTAAAATTTAGCTTCTTTATCTACTATTCCACTGAAAGTGCTGTGGCAAGCTACCAGTCACAAGTTATCTTAATGCTTTGTTAAAAACGAATCATGGGCTTCCCTGGTGGCGCAGTGGTTGAGAATCTGCCTGCCAATGCAGGGGACACGGGTTCGAGCCCTGGTCTGGGAAGATCCCACATGCCGCGGAGCGACTAGGCCCGTGAACCACAACTACTGAGCCTGCACGTCTGGAGCCTGTGCTCCGCAACAAGAGAGGCCGCAATAGTTAGAGGCCCGCGCACCGCGATGAAGAGTGGCCCCCACTTGCTGCAACTAGAGAAAGCCCTCGCACAGAAACGAAGACCCAACACAGCCATAAATAAAAATAAATAAAATAAATAAATAAATAAATAAATAAATAAACAGGAGCTGTTGTTTTAAAAAAAAAAAGAAAAAAAAACGAATCATTTCTAATCCCTATTTTATTTGACCTTTCTGCAGGGTTTGCCAGATAAATCTCTCTAAGGAGCCTTTCCATATGATTCCCATGACACAGTGATTTTCAGATTCTACTTTTCTCATTGCTTTGTCTTCAGACCCTGACATGGTCTTCTCTTTCTCTGAAAATGTTTTAAAGATTGACGTTTCCTGGGGTAAAATCCTTGAAAATCATCTGGATTTCCACTTTCTCCTTTGGGGTTTTCATTCATTGCCATGGCTCCCAGTAAATGGTAATGACACCCACTTTCATACCTATTTTGAGAACTTCCGATCCACCTACCTGACTTTGTCCAAAACAGCTATGGTATGAAATAAATTAATTAAAAAATAAATTAGCAACTAAGATTATTTTCATGTCTTGACTACTAATTTTTTGCATATTCTTGGGTTTGACAAAATTATGAGACAGTCTTATATTTATGGTCATTTTACATGTGCAACAGATGTTATTTAAACAAATTCTCATCACTGAGTCTCTTACATAGAGAGGGGTACATCCTTTTTTTTAAATTAATTTTTAGGGAGTACAGTTGATTTACAATGTTGCATTAGCTTCTGTTGTACAGCAAAGTGAATCAGTTATACATATACATATATCCACTCTTTATTAGATTCTTTTCCCATATAGGGCATTACAGAGTATTGAGTAGAGTTCCCTGTGCTATACAGTAGGTTCTTATTAGTTATCTATTGTATATATAGTAGTGTGTATATGTCAATCCCAATCTCCCAATTTATCCCTCGCTGCCTTCCCCCCAGTTAACCAAAAGTTTATTTTCTACATCTGTGACTCTATTTCTGTTTTGTAAATAAGTTCATTTGTACCATTTTTTTAGATTCCACATATAAATGATATCATATGATATTTGTCTTTCTCTGCCTGACTTACTTCACCAGTATGACAATCTCTAGGCCCATCCATGTCACTGCAAGTGACATTCTTATATTTATGGTCATTTTACATGTGCAATAGATGTTATTTAAATAAATTCTCATCATTGATTCTCTTATATACAGAGAGGTACAGTCTTAAAATGATCATTCTTTACTTAGTGCAATGGTATCTGGATGGATTGTATATAAGTATCAACCCAAAATGTGTAAAGTGTGTTGGTCTCTTGACAGCTCACATGAAATACTGCATTTCATATTTATGATCTTATTTTAAATAAAAACTCCTGCAGTCAAATCTAGGAGTCTCAACGCTGGAATCACTGACCTCCTGTATTTGTATCCCAACTACAATTGTGTTTGGGGAATTGGCAAAACATAACTTGCATTCTTTTTTCAAACAGCACATTAAATAGGACAAGTTGCAGGACTGATATAATGCTCAAAGCTACAGGAAATTGAAACTTATAAACTTCTAAATTTACACTATATAACAGGTTAGTTTTCTACCTTTAACGTCGAATTAGAGTATAATTTCACATATTGCTTATTTTCTTCTTTTTTAAAGAAGGAAACCTTCATTTTCTTCCTCCAGTCTATTTTTTTCCCTAGCTGGCTCTGCTCAAAGACATCAAACTGAGAAACATCAAAAATGGCATGGGAGCTGAGCTGTTCACACTAGAGAATTGTTTTCTTGTTGTGAGTTTTATGCAGAGAAAGAGCTGAACTTTTGGATTTAAGTTTAGTTTAGCCCTCTGTAGCAATAATTTTTTTCCAGATTTGTTTGACATCCCCAAATAAATGCTGGGAAAATTGACTTTCTGTGGGAAATCTGAAGTATCTAGAGAACTTTGACCACACAGTTTAAAACAAAGAAGGATGACAAATTCTGATTTGTTTGTTTTGATTTATCAAAGAGCTCTGACCTGAGATAAAACAGAATTGATTTTTTAAACTTTTAAAAAAGTATTAAGTCCCCAGAATCATGAGAATTGCCTTTTAATCATTTTGCTTAGAGATTCCATTGACTTGAAGGGATATTACATCTCGTTCCCCACAGGAAAGGATGAGAATTAATTGTTTCACAAACTCTCGTCTTTAATAATGAGATTGTGTAAGTTATTTAAAAGTATGAAATATAAATGTTAAATTACACATTCAAAGGCTTTGGAATTTGTTTTTAGAACAACCAACACAGAAAAATCTTGCATTGCTTTCATGGTTCAATTTGTCAGCCTAGTGCACAAAATAAATAGTAAAGCTCAGGGTTACAGCTTTTCTGCTTATGTATGTGTTGACAGATTGTGCTTATCAAAGTCTAGAGGTTCAAGAAAGGTGGCACGGCAATCATCACTGGTTCAGCCATGGCTGTCTTTAGCACTACAGTGGTTCTGACAAAATTGCAAATTGACCTCAAGCTGCCCTTGAAAGTTGTAAGCTGAGATATGGCAAGCATATGCCACTAGGCCTCAAACCCATACCTGCTAAATGGTAAGAATTGGTTGCTGAGTAAACCTGTTAAAAATGTATCCTTTTACCAATTAAATAGATGGAATGAGTTTATATATTGAATTCATTTACTATTTAAAATGCTTTACTTAGAAAGTGATTGCTAAACAAGGAAATAGAAAAAATATTCTTTTTTAGTATGTCAGGCTAAAGTGATGTGACTTCTTAGAATGTAACAGTTAACTTGAAAATCAGTATTAGTACAAAACTATTTATTTAAGGTAGATGAAAGCAAAAATACTCTACATTTTAAAACACTTGCTTCAGCAGACTGTATTTTCAATTTATCTGAGACGACGTACATTTTGCTGAGCTAACATGGATAACAACGAAAATCATCAATGCTCAAATATATTGTCAGTGTTTCCATGGAGACCAAAGAAATCATAACCACTGAGTTCAAACATTTTGAGAAAGGCTAAATACCACACCACACATAAGGTGAAGAGTGAATGGGAAGAAATTAAATAAGTGATAGAAATGCAATTTTATATATGCCATGCTTAATATGCATAAACTGAATTCTTTATTCTCCTTAAAGTCTCCCAAATAAGTACAGTTGTGGTATGTGATGTAGTGAGCAATGAGTACCTTGACCCTGAAGTCAGAACACTTGGGTTTTAGGACTGACTTTCCCTTAACAGCTGCTTGTCTTAGGGAAAGTAGCATAATTCAGTTATTAATTCCATTCAAGGAGCTTAAAAGAAGGATAATCAATCAGAACTGAGATGAGCAGCTGAAGAGTCAAAGGTCTAAATCCAGCAGAGATTTCAAGCTGCCTTGCCTACATCTTTTTTTTTCTTTTTAGCCCTCAGGATGGTACCTTTTTCAACTTGCTAATATTATGCATTTCCTTAGCCCTAGTCATTACAATCTGCATCTCTTTGTCCTAGAATCTAGTTCTACTTTCGCAAGGTGGAGTATAGTAGTATGTTGGGATTCTTCACTTTTCCTCTTATGTGGTTGGTGAGATTTATATAAACAAGAAACTTAAAAGAACATTATTTCAAAAACGGATACTGGAACTATCTTTGAGGGAACTACTAATGAGGCAACTCTGATTGGAAAAATTCTATACCATAAATTCCTTGAGTAGAAAGTCATGCCCAAGAGTATGAATATGTGAAGGGACAAAATGAAAGAGAGAGAGAGAGAAATATATGAGGAAAAGAGAGGAATTTGACTTTCCATTTGAAATGGAGAAAGTGTTTCTAATAAGAGAAGAAAAGGGGGAGAGAAGACAGTAGATGGTGAAAGGAAGTTCCTCAGAGGTCACATAGCCACAACATACTTAAAAAGAGTAACGTCTCCTGTGCAACTTTTAGCTAATTGCTAGGAGTAACTTCTGGTACTTGCCAGCGGCAGGCTGGTCTTTCTATTTGGAGCTCAGACTAATAATTGCATGGAGAGTTTTGTACTCAGATTTTTCCAATACTCAGCAAGTAATGGTAACTACCAGGGAGGAAACTTTGTAACTTCCACTCAAGGATGCTCTCTCCTATCAAAATAGACTAATTTTTCTTTCTCGATTTTTTAATACAGAGGCACGTGTTGAGGCCTGTCTTAATTGTCACCTTGATTTTCAGTCATAAGTGTTTTAGTATTTGCTATAACTCAATGTTTATATCCCCCCAAAATTAATATGTTGTAAACTAACCCCCAATGTGACGGTAGTAGGAGTTGGGGGTCTTTGGGAGGTTATTAGGTCACAAGGGCAGAGCCCTCATGAATGATAATAACACCCTTATAAAAAGACCACCGAAAGCTACCTTCTTTCTGCTTTCTGAGGATATACAGCAAGAAGACAAATATCTATGAACAAGGAGACAGGTTCTCACCAGACACTGAATCGGCTGCTGCCTTGATTTGGGACTTTCCAACCTCCAGAACAGTGAGAAATATGTTGTTTATAAGCCACTCAACACATGATATTCTTATTATAGCAGGCTGAATGGATGAAGACAGTATTCTTCATAGATGGATAAACAGGCTAGCTGTCCATCAAAATCCACTATCCAGGGGCTTCCCTGGTGGTGCAGTAGTTGAGAATCTGCCTGCCAAGGCAGGGGACACGGGTTCGAGCCCTGGTCTGGGAAGATCCCACATGCCGCGGAGCAACTAGGCCCGTGAGCCACAGCTACTGAGCCTGCGCGTCTGGAGCCTGTGCTCCGCAACAAGAGAGGCCCGCGCACCGCGATGAAGAGTGGCCCCCACTTGCCGCAACTAGAGAAAGCCCTCAGACAGAAACGAAGACCCAACACAGCCATAAATAAATAAATAAATAAATAATTAAAAAAAAAATCCACTATCCATTGTAATATAATAATGGCCATGAATATGGCTAGACTATATTTGCTAAACTCTCTTGCAGCTAGGTATGATTATATGACTAAGTTTTCTCAAATGGATTAAGAGTAGAGGTGATATGTGCCAGGACTGTAAGAGAACAGATAATCATTCTCTGTCATCTCTTTCCCCTTCCCTCAAATCTGAGCATAGAAACTCCTTATTTCAGTTTTAAAGGTTCACCCGAGGACAATACTGTAGCCGATGGCTGAGGAGTAGGATGGAAAGAATCTGGGTCCCTGCGGCAAAGTTATGCACCATCTTAGAACTCTTACACTTGAGAAATAATTTTGTATTTTGTTTAAAAAGCTGAATCTGGGGAGGATTTCTTTGGTAAAGGGGCTAGTGTTACTCCAAGTAATACAGTGACCCATCTTAGCCTGGTGGAATCCTCCACTAGGGCAACTATGTGATGTGCTAGAAGATAGCTTAGTTCTACCTCCGATTCTGCAAGGACATGGAATATACATTTCAACAACTTCAACTATAAATTGCTAGCTTTGTTAGAAACTTTTGGTGCTCTGCCCAGACCCACATTACAGGCCTGGTGGACCCAAACCCAGCTACAGCTAATGGGACAATTTTCCTCACCTGGATATGTCTCTGAGGTTATACCTTATCCCAGAGGTTACTCACAGCCAATACTGCCAGCCCCCTTAATTCAAAGTGGTCAATTATGAAATGGTATTTATTTTCAGGCATTTGTTGAGAATCTTCTACATGCCATGCATCATGCCAGGTAATACTGAGTTGAGTATAGGCTTTAGCTGGATCCATCCCTTTGCCAATGTTCTTTTCCTGACCTGTCCTCACTCCCATACAGGTGTCACCTGAGAGAAATTTCTCATTAAATAATCTGAACAAGAATCTCCGAGAAGGTGCTGCTTCTACTGAACCTAGCTTTAGAGTTCAAATTAAATGATCATGAAGTTCTGTTCACTAAAAAAATTACTTAAAACTAGGAATAATCATAGAATTTTATGCTCATAAGTGACTCTATAATCTGCTGGTCTCATTTTACATTCTAAGGCCTTGTAAACTCTTTTTCCCAATATATATTCTTTTGCATATATTGGAAGATTTTGGCCACCATTTAAATGATTTTTTAGTTTATTTACAAAATACATGTGATTGTGCTGGAAATAGAATGGTTATTATGAACAATGTTAGATCATATTTTAGAACCTCCACGATAGGGAGAACTTTAGCACTCATTCACTCCAATGCAGTTAACAATTTTATTTTTTTCATTTTTAAAACAATATTCTTTCCTTTATTCTCTTATTTCCTTTGTTATAATTAGATCATTGCTAATCCCAATGGATCAAATAAAAATTTCATTCTTCCTTAATGTAAAAAATAGGCTAGTGTAAGATATTTCTTGGAAACTTCTCTATGAATCAAAATATTTTGGAAGGGCAATTCAACCATGTAACAAACTTTTTGTTAATTAGTACTTGAACCTTTCAGCTCCAGCTTTTTTTATAGCTGGAAATGGGGATCTAAGAAATTTAATCTTGAGTTTCTTGGGAAATTTTTAAGTGTAGAATTCTAAGATTTTTTTATCTGTGGAATTAAAATCAAACCCTTTCTATTGACAATATTATACATTCAAATTTATATTCAACGAAGAACTTTAAATAATATACTTAGTTATTGATAAAAACATGATTTATAATATTCAAACATCTTGAGTTCATATTTTTTAAACAAATTTATTTATTTATTTTTGGCTGCTGGGTCTTCGTTGCTGCACATGGGCTTTCTCTAGTTGTAGCGAGCGGGGGCTACTCTTTGTTGCGGTGTGTGGGCTTCTCATTGTGGTGGCTTCTCATTGCGGAGCATGGGCTCTAGGCGCGCAGGCTTCAGTAGTTGCGGCGTGTGGGCCCAGTAGCTGTGGCTCGTGGGCTCTGGAGTGCAGGCTCAGTAGTTGTGGTGCACGGGCTTAGTTACTCCATAGCATGTGGGATCTTCCCGTACCAGGGCTCGAATCCGTGTCCCCTGCACTGGCAGGCGGATTCTTAACCACTGTGCCACCAGGGAAATCCTTGAAACATCTTGAGTTCATATTATCCAGATGTTTATTTCAGCTATAATGACCACACCCTGCAATCTCAACTTCTACCAGTGAATCAATAGTTTGTGATTGCCATATTATCTATCTAATGAGACTTTATAGAGATTTCTCAAAAAGGAAAGTAAAACAGTAAAACATGCATTTTCTTGTAACTTATTTCTTGTCATAGATAATGGACTATGTCTAGCAAGCCAATTCCATTTTTATGGTAAAAGAGCTACTTCTCTTGACTTACTTAAGCCTATGTTCCTCAAACACTGTTTTTAAATCATTCAAACATTATTTCATTAAGCATTATAGTAACTTGAAATTTGAAAACTTGGTAAGCTAATGGATATTTAAAGAAAACATAAAATTACAGAGTTCAAATTAGTCAAGTGATAGTTTTCCCAGTTCATTATTCAGAAAATTTTTAGAATTTGAGTGATAAAGCCAGATTAAAAATCAATAAATGTGATACAATTAAAACTTAAAAATTAATTGCTTACATTTTTCATGTTCTCTTCTGGACTTTATTCACATTCATACACAAGTTTTATATAGTTTTATCTTCACAGTTTTATCTTTTGCTTCTGACAATATTTTAATTTGAATAACAACATACCACTGAGAAAGTGTGCCATAATTAGCTGTTTATATTTTATAAATTAAAATCTCTATTCATCATGCCATGTAGAAATATTCATAAGTAAAATAATTGAAAATTTTCTTTTTATTGGTTTCATGGTGTTTTGTATAACTGAAAGCATGATAATTTCACTTCTCCAAGTGTAGAAGGGAAAAAAAGTCACCAATAAAAAGAGCATAATCTGGAAAATAACTTATTTCATTACATACAAGTGGAATTAGGCACAAGTTGGATGAAATGTGTTTTTTTTGGTTTGTTTTGTTCTTTTACTATAGAATTACTTTTCTGATGGGAAAAAGGGAAATTAAAGCATTTATTAGAGCTCTGTGTGTGTGTGCATACTAAAGAGAAGACTAAACTAATATTATAGACCCTGTAAAAAATTAATAAACAGAAACCTCAGAGTTAGGGGACTATAAGGGGGAGCTCTCGTGCCCTGAGATGATAGCAGAGCCCAGCAGAAAGAAGAAAAACTCCTCTTCTCTCCAGGCAAAGACTCAGCAAATAAAAAGCCATGGACTCTGTTTGCTACAGCCCTCCGGACTTCCTTTTCCTCTTTATAAAAGTGCTCTCCTTCCCTAGCCATGTGGGAACTCGCACATGGCTCACCGTGGTTGCAGACCCTAAATTGCAATTCTCCACTGATCCTGAATAAACCAATCTTTACTGAAAACATATCTGGCAGTCTACTTGTTTTAGGTCAACATGCTATGGGTAGATACTAGTAAGTTGATTTTTTTTTTTTTTCAGGTTTTTCCAAACAGGCCCAGATTGGATCTTTGGTCTAGATTTTTATTTTCATTGCAATATTGAAAATGAATAGTGGAACAGTTCCCCCTAAACTTTAATAAAGAATTGTGCCTTAGTCCCTAAGTAAAATCATGATTAGAACCATAGAAACTTGCCAAATAGTTCTCTATAGAGACTCTTGAGATTTAAGTTGTGACAGAATCTGATTCACTGACAATGCTTAAGGCTGGAGTCAAGATTCTCATAAATTTTAAAAACGTGGCTCCAAACTTGACCCTGTCCAATTACTTTTCTGCATTGGAAGTGATTGCAATTCTGGATCATGTCTAGGCTGCTCAGTGCAGGTAAGATTTAAAAGCCATTTTCTGTAAAAAAGCTTGCCTTAGCAAGATAAATAACGTGTGTGATCATTTCTCTCCAATTGGTTTGCTGGCACTTTTTGATTAGTATTGAAATAGGAGTAATGGCATATTCTGTGGTTTCTCCTATTCTTTTAGGACAAAAGAATGAATGTGGATTCCATTAAAGTTGGAACAGGAACTACTTTAGAATGAATCCCTGATGTTTATGGACAGATATTAGTTATATCAGAAATAGTCTCAGGTGTGGCTATTTTCCAAGTTGTTAAGGTTGCAATATAAAGAATAAGTTTAAAATGTCTGGATCATTACTTTAATTCTTAGCTAACAGGAAAAGTCAGCAATATGGACAGCCATGCACAACAAGAGTATAGGGTGATAGGTATAGCCATAAGAAAAACAACAAAAACTAAATTTAATCTAGGATTTCTAGAAGTATTTTAAAGTTGTGTTAAACCACCACATTTCATGACTGTTAGGACAGCATTTGCTAAAAGATTCTGAGAATCTCTTCTGAAACTGCTATTCACCAAATGTCATGCTGTAATTACGATTAGAAAACAGCATTGTGGTGTTCCATATTCATTAATCTTGGATAATTGTCACACTAAATGTGCACTTTTAAAAGCAAATAAGATTAATTGCTGTTACTGAAAGCTTTACTCAGAAATCAAAATCAATGTTCCTTTTTTTCTACTTAAGACTGTACAATTATTGGAAGATGCCAATTAGAGCAAAACTTATGATTTATAGCTCTAACAAATACAAGATTTCTGCTCCAGATAAACAGGTTCATAATTCTCTCAGTACTAAAATGTTTAATAAACTTTCCTTATTAAAGAAAGATACACAAAATCTATATATATTATTATAGACCTTGTGAGGCCTTCTTAAGAAGAGCTTAGTTATGAAAAATCCATTTGAAATTCCAAGAAAATTTTTATAGTAGGGAATTGAATCACTCTTCTTAGTGAAAATCATGCTTACTGAGGCCCAATGTTTTCTCACAGATGACAAGGTTAGGGCATAAGGAGGTTGGGGCAAAATAAAACTAGCAATAATCATTCTTTACGATTAATATACCAATTCCATTACTGTGGAATGACTATCAAATTTCCATCAGAATGCAGATCCCTGGTGCCTACACCAGGAAGACTTTCTTAAGAGAGAGATAAGGTTCAGCATTTTAGACAATTTTTGTGCGCTAAATTTAAAATCAAATGGATGCTTGTAATTTCCCCCCTAGTTTTAAAGAGAAAATGAGTAAGGATTATTGGCTCTATGACAGATCCCATAACTCCTTCAGAACTTCTTAGGTATGTGGTTTTGTCATAAGGGTGAAAACCCATCAAATGTGCATCCTAAACAAAATGAGGTATTTGGATTTCTTCCATGAGTACCCACAAGCCCCTCAGGACACCGTCCTATTTTGATCAGGCTAGGACTTGCCAAAACCCCAGGAAGGACAGCTGAGCAATATGGTAAGAAAAAAAAAAAATGTAGCTTTTACATTAATTTAAAAATTTTATTCACTAATGTATTTTTATTTCATACATACAAAACAATATACGTAACCTATAAGCAAGCTATGGAAGATGTTTTTAAAATGAATACTGTGAACTTATCACCCAACTAATGACACAGAATGTTACCAACAGTGTTTAAGCTCCCTGGTTGCATCTCTGACTTTTTCCACTGAAGTTAAGCACTACTTCGAGTTTATTTTTATCATTCCCTTGCTTTGTTCATGTCTCCTAATGCACACTCACAAGAAATTATCTAAGGTATATATCTATGAGTAGAATTTATGGGTCATGAGTTATCCATATATTCTTCTTTGCTTGTTAATGCAAATTTGCTTTCCAGTTTACCTATACCAGTTTAAATCCCACTAGAAATGTATAAATCCCCATTGCCCCACATCTGAAGAAATTCTTGGACTTCTCAGAATTTAAAAAAATTTTGAAGTAGTTCATGTAAAGTGGTATCATAGAGATAAAATTTTTCTCACCCATATTTCAAAAGAGAATGAATATATTTATTTGTTTGTTGGCCATTGACTGTTACTCTTCTAAGGAGAGTTTATTCAAGTCTTTTAGGAATTTTCTTTATTAAGTTGTTGGTCTTTTTGAATTGTAAGAGTACTTAATATTGTTTAAATATTGATTATTAGTTGGTCAAATAGGCTGCAAATAGTTTCCCAGTAGGTAACTCATATTTTTACATTCTTTTACTAACAATAATTCTTAATTGAATGTAGTCAAATTTACCTGTTTCTTTTTGGTGAGCTGTTTTTGCATCATTTTAATCAAACATTTCATAGATCCAGAATCATAAAGACGTTCATCCATATAACATCGACAGAGGAATGGGTAAAGAAGATGTGGTATCTATATGCAATGGAATATTACTCAGCCATAAAAAAGAATGAAATAAGGCCATTTGAAGAAACATGAATGGACCTAGAGATTATCATACTAAGTGAAGTAAGTCAGACAGTGAAAGACAAATATCTAATGATGTCATTTATATGTGGAATCTAAAAACAAAAAATGATACAAATGAACTTATTTACAAAACAGAATTAGACTCACATACATAGAAAACAAACTCATGGTTAAAAAAGGGGAAAGGGGAGGAGGGATAAATTAAGAGTTTGGGATTAAATGATACACACTACTATATATAAAACAGATAAACAACAAGGACCTACTGTATGGCATGGGAACTATATTCAATAATTCAATATCTTGGGACTTCCCTGGTGGTGCAGTGGTTAAGAATCCGCCTGCCAATGCAGGGGACACGGGTTCGAGCCCTGATCCGGGAAGATCCCACATGCCATGGAGCAACTAAGCTCTTGCACCACAACTACTGAGCCTGCATTCTAGAGCCTGTGAGCCACAACTACTGAGCCCATGTGCCACAACTACTGAAGCCCATGCTCCTAGAGCCTGTGCTCCACAACAAGAGAAGCCACTGCAATAAGAAGCCCTCACACCGCAACGAAGAGTAGCCCCCACTCACAACTAGAGAAAGCCCGCATGCAGCAACAAAGACCCAATGACGAAGACCCAACGCAGCCAAAAAAAAAAAAAATTTTAAAAATAAAAAATTTAAAAAAACATAAATAATTCAATATCTTGTAATTACCTATAATGGAAAAGGATCTGAAAAAGAACACACACTCAAACACACACTTTGCTGTACACCTGAAACTAATATAACATTGTAAATCAACTATACTTCAATTTAAAAAAGAAAGAGTAGGTAGACATTAACAGGTCTTTTTGGTGCAAATGTACATTTTAAGTACATGCATAGCATCTTTCCTACAAGCTTCTCAAAATATTAAACATTTAGATAAAGCAGCCCACATGATAATCAGAGCTTTTATTTTTAAAGTCAGATACATTGAGATAGATTTACATATAGAAAAATTCATCTCAGTTTTGAGTTTTGACACACACATATAAATCAAATACAATATAAATACGTACAATTATGTAACCACCACTACCAAGGTAAGAACAGTTCCATCTCTCCAAGAAATAACTTGTAGTCCTTTGTTGTCAACCCCTGTCCTCAACCACAGTCTGAGACAACCACTGATCTGTTTTCTGTCCCTAGAGCTTCATCTCTGTGTATGTCTTGTCCATTTTTAACATTAGTTGCTTATTAGAAATGTTTATTGAACACCTACCACATCAAAGCCATCGTTCCCCACAAAATTACACCAGTCTATTAATATTCAACATTCATTTCTAGTCAGATTCGAACGTTGTTCAGAACAAAATAAATATCAACTTAGAAATAGCCACATGCAATATGCAAATTTCTCCCATAATCACTATACTTTTTTTTTTACTTTATAAGTCTAAAAATGGAGACAGTGATTGGCGGGAGGTTTCTTAATCAGTGAATGATGATAAACAGTTTCTGGAACTCACACTGACTTTCAAAACACAAAGCCTTTAGAGCTTGTTTCAGCCATAGCTTTCACTGTAGTCTTTCTCTGTGTGGAAGAATTGAAGAGTCTAGCACTGCAAATCCCTGCTGATTGCATCACCATGTATCTAGACCTGGGCTGACTGATTTAGGTGAAATTGGCTGGAACAGATTTGTACCATCAACAGAGAAAAAAAAAAAAAACCAAAACTAGCATGTTGATACACATTATACTCCAAGTTATGCCTTTTCAAAATCAGAAGTGAAAATCAATCAAATTGTTAAGAGTTTCTCTTGAGCTTTCCTTTAGAAAGATTCTAGCTTTGCAATATGGCAGTTTATTTTTTGGCATAGAGTTTCCGATCTGAATTGATGATTTATTTCTGAATTGATGACAAAAATTTATTTTTGTCAGTAAATTACTCACAAAAAGTTGGTCAAAGTCTTTCCCTTCCACTTAGGAAGTATGGATCTAGGCAATTCCTTTCACTTTTCCCCTTGAATAACAGTTCTTTTTTATTTTAAACTAAGGGTACTGTTTAGTTTAAGTCAAATCAGAAAAGTTGAAATATGATTAAATTATCTTCATAGTCAAAGAAGTACTCAGATTACTCAAAGTCCTAGTGTCATTTTATTACCAAATATACTTTCTCCTCCTGATGAATTAATATTCAAGCCACTTTTGACTTGAAATACTTCAATCTGTTTCAAATAAAGGAAAACAAAAAAAGTTTTAAAGCTCTTTTATTAAATCTCAGTAACTCTTAAGCTTTTGAATTGCATCTATGCATAGCTTTCTCATTTCTCCACTTACATAAAATCACAATCTTCTTTATGGTAGGGATAATATATATTTTTATCTGCCACTGTCCTCAAAGTTATTCCAAGCACATTAGAATCTATGTGGCTTATTTAGAAATATTTAGAAAATAAACTATTTAATTAAATTTCCCACAGGTACAAATAAAAAATCAGATATTTAGTTGTAAGCCTGGGGGAAATATTTGCAATGGGGCTGTCAAATTAAGCAATTCATTAAAAAATTTCTTTTACATGTACAGGCAGCATCTCTTCTAGGAAGCCTGTCTCACCCCAGTCTAGGCTAGTTCTCTTAATACACTGTAATATAATAATCTATTAATTTGATTGTTTCCATTCACAAAACTGAAAATACCTTGAGATTATGAATGTGTGGCTTAATCATTTTTTAAATCTTTCCTGTAGAAAGCATCTACCTCATGTTTGTTAAATAAGTCAATATATGTTGAAAATATTTCTTTCATACTATAGTATGCTGTAAAGAGAGAAACTATTTAAATATGCAAGGTAGTAAAATATTATATACCAGGTGTACAGTTAAAAATTTTGACTTAAACGTGGTTTCATTGCTTCAGGAAGTTATCAAGAACACACGCAACAAAAGTGTAGTGTAGAGCAAAGGTACTTGTGTCTGCAGAGACTGGACTTAGGCATTGAACCACAGTGGACTTCCCCAAATGTATGACTTTGTGTCTCACTGACAAAACTCAGCACGCTGTGGAGGTGGCAATGAGCAGATAGGTCCTATTGCTTATGCTTTTGGTGTCATAACCCAAGAAGATACTGCCAAATCTAATGTCATGAAGTTTTCTTTCTCCAGTTTTCTTCTAAAAGTTTTAATGACTTTAGCTCTTACACTTAAGTCTTGATCCATTTCAGTAATTTTGGTGTATGATATATGTATGGGTTCAATTCTTTTTTCTTTTTTTTGCATGTGGGTATCAAGTTTTTCAACACCATTGTTGAAAAGACTGTCCTCTCCCCATTGTATGGTCTTGGCATCCTTGTCAAAAATCATATGACTATATATGCGAGGGTTTATTTCTGGACTCTCTATTCTATGCCTCAATCTATATGTCTACCTTTCTGTCAGTACCACACTGCTTTGATTACCATAACTTTGTTGTAAATTTTGAAATGACGAAGTGTGAAATCTCCAGCTTTGCTATTTTTTTTCAAGACTGTTTTGCCTATTCAGAATCTCTTGAGATTCCATATGAATTTTAGGTGTCATATCTAAAATGTCAACACCAAACACAAGGTCATCTAGATTTTCTCTTGTTATCTTCTAGGAGGTTTATAATTTTGCAATTTACATTTAGGTCTGTGATCCATTTTGAATTAATTTTTGTGACAGATATAAGGTCTGTGTCTAGATTCATTTCTTTGCATGTTGACGTCCAGTTGTTCCAGCACCATTTGTTGAAAGACTATTTTTTTCTCCATTGTAATGCATTGCTCCTTTGTCAAAGATCAGTTCATATGTAATTTAAAGTGATAATTTTTAGACCATAATCCTATCCCCAACAAACTTTTACCCAATGGCTTTAATATACATTGTTGATTGTCACCTGCATCAATTGTTATACTGGATATTGAAAAATTAACCTGACTTTAATTGATATTTTTATAGCATGAAAATTTAATGCAGTAAGGTTAACTCCATAATATCTTTAGGCTCATAATATTAAAAATAAATTACATATTCCAAGTTGGGGTATTTTAAAGAAATACAAAGAAATGCTTAAAACCAAGATAACTTGGATCAACATATAAAATATACCATAAATGCATATGTTTTTTATTTTTTTAAAAAGCATTTTAATTGTAACATATTTTGGTGTAAAAGATCTTATAAATATTTTATTTTTAGGCCTTACATGATATAGTATTATTCCAGTAACTTTTATAAAATCCAAAGTTTTTAGCAAAATATTCTAACCCTTAAAATGGACTCTGCCTGGTTCTCCGAGCTTCTCAGTGTTTTCTACCCTCCCTTTCAAAACTTAGAGCTCCAACCATAATGAAATTCTTGCAGATAAATATGCTTACCAGTTCAGAGCCTTGGGATTTTACACATGCTAGTCTTTTATTGGAATGTGTTTTCTTCTCAATCACTTGCAAAATCCCTCTTCTCCTTTAAAGTTTTAAATCTAGCATTATTCCCTTGGGAAACATCCCAGATTGATTTTAGTTAGAGTTGACTATTCTCACCTGTTTGTCCCCTAAATCCACTATATACTCTTATCACAGCACCTAAGTCACTGTGTATGCAAGGGGCTTTTATGAGTCTGATTCCCATTCTCAAGAGTTAGCTCCTTTAAAGAGCAGAAACCTTACCTATGACACTCTGCTGGATATACAGAGTAGTGGCTGCTGGATAGCTGGTGTAAACCCACCTAACATTATTCAAAATGGAGTAACACCTGTCAAGGGCCCCTATTAAATCTCTTTCAGACACCCAAGAACTGGAAAATTACTAAAGACTGCAAGTCTATTATCCAAAAAACCACATCCTATAGAGACACAGCCAGCCCGGGTACTGCTGTGGACCAGGATAGACATGAACACACCCCCTTTTCATGCACCTTGTCCTTTGAAGCCCAATAAAAGACTCAAAGTCCCACCCTTCAGTGCCAATGCCACTCCATGCATCTGGTCCCTTTTCGTCTCTTGGAAAGTGAATAAAAACTCTCTTTTCTCCTCTTGCTAATATTTCTCTGAATTCTTTCACAACCCACATCAGCCCACCTAACAGCTGGTTTCAAAGAATGTTTGATGATTTAATTATAAAAGTTTCAATATATTATATACCACAAAGATAAATGAGGAAGGGTCCTTAGGACCTAGGAATTACAGACGAGGAGCAAAGGGCCTTGGTGCAGGAAGCATTATAAAGAGAAATTTCAGATCTCACATAAACACTCCCCACTTCAGAAATCACATTTAGGCCTGCCTTGTTTCTATTTAGGTAAGGGATAGTACTATGGTTTAAATATGTGTCCCCCCCAAATTCGTAGGTTGAAATTCTGAAGCCTGATGTGATGTGATGGTAGAAAGTAGGGCCTTTGGGAAGTACTTAGGTCATGAGAGGGAATCCTCAAGAATGAGATCAGTGTTCTTATAAAAGAGACCTCACAGAGATTCCCTTATGCCCTCCACCATGCAAGAGCACAGCAAAAAGACACTGGCTATGAACCAGGAAGAAGGCCCTCACCTAAGCATGCTGACACCCCAATCTTGGACTTCCTGGCCTCCAGAACTGTGAGAAAATAAATTTCTGTTGCTTATAAGCTACCTAGTCTGGTATTTTATTATAGCAGCTCAAATGGACTAAGACAAAAACCCCACTCTCAATATCAAAATCTGTGTTAAAATTCTCCAGAGAAACAGAATCAACAGAATACACAGAGATATATACAAGAGGATATTTATTATAGGAATTGGATCACTTGGCTGTGGAGGCTATGCAGTCCCTCCTTGAAGTCATCTGTAAGCTGGAGAGCCAGGAAAGCTGGTGGTCTATTTCAATCCAAGGCTGAAGGCCTGAGAACCAGGAGTTCCAATGTCCAAGGGCAGGAAAAGGTGAACATCCAGCTCAGGAAAAGAGAGTGGAAATTCACTCTTTCTTAAACTTTTTGTTCTAATCTGGCTCTCACTGTAATAGATGATGCCTACCCATGTTGCTGAGGAGACATCTTTACTCAATCTACTGAATGAAATGCTAATCTCTCCCAGAAACACCCTTAAAATACTCCCAGAAATAACATTTTACCAGCTATCTGGGTGTCCCTTAGCCTAGTAGAAGTTACACGTGAAATTAAAAATCACAGGTAGGTTATAAAAGCTCTCTTTGGACTCAGTAGATTTCTGGTCTCCCAATGGAAACATTGGAATCAGGTGTGTCTCATTGTCTAAGCACTCTTAGATATCAAAGATTTGAAAGGATTTTAAATGTACATTGATTTTTGGTTGAAAAAAAATTCACAGATTTCTGTATGCCAAGAATTCACTTTATCATATCAAAAAGAATGTGCAAATGCACATACCTTTTCAGCCTCCTCTATAGAAGGTAATGAAATAGTTACATTTTACTTGTAAGGCCTGGCTATAAAATGAATGATTTTGGTAACTTAGGGAGAGTGCATATCATCAGTAAACAATTGCTTGAATATTCTGGACTACTTGATGACATAGAAAACAGCTTTTCTGATTCTCAGATGTGCAATTACAATGCAGCTTGAGTTCCAAATCTGCTTGCAGCCCATGATACACTCCTGCTGAGTGAACTGTCTGATTGCCTCCTTGAAGACATTTTATTGTTGATCACAATTTAAGTCAGTGTATTATTAATTTCATTTGTAACTTGATTTTGTTATGCCTTTTTGCCATTCTTCTTAAATTCTCTGTAGCATTTACATGAAGGGAGCTAAATGGGGGATGACAATGTGGAGCATTAATTCCACAGGTGGTCTTATTGAATGACTTTCTTCAATGTTCTCTGAGGAATTATGTCATTTTCAGTGATTGAAAGTTATTTTTTAAAATTGAGTTATCATTTCCACCAACTATAACTCGTATCTCCCACAAATAAGGCCACGTCTGTAAGTGACCTAACTCAGTGTTTCATTCAAAAAATATCAAATGGTACTGCTTTTCAAAGTCTGCTTGAAGACCACCTAAAAAACAAATAGTTGTTTTTAGGTCCTTATTCTGGTAAGAATATTAAGTGATTCTTATTACTACTGATAGAGTAGTATATTCCTTACATTTGAATTCAAGGGTAACTTTGAAGTTTAAGTTCATAATCAGTAAGAACTCTTAGCATACTATCTGTAAGATGTTTTATCTTTCATGAAATCCAGCAATGAAAAGCTAATTAAAACATTATTACATTTGTCAATATTAATTTTAGAAGTAACTACTTATAAAGAGTTAAGTAATATCAAGAAGCAAGTGGAAATTGTAGTCAAGGTCATTTTTTATTAGTCACTTCTGATTTATCAATTATTTTCCCCGATCCTACTTGTATGGGCAATAAAAATAATTTATCTTTAAATGTGCATTTTTCACCTTGCATCAGCTGGTTTACTTTCATAACATTAAGAATTGAGGAATCATAGGATATAGTCATATTTTTTTGCCAACAAATAAATATGAACACATTTGTGAAATTCACTTTTACATAGACATTTACAAGGAGCAATATAAAAAGAAGAAAATATATGCTAAATAGTCTATAGTATTAAGAGTGAGACCTAGATCCATCCCTAATGAATCCATGATTTTGGGTAATCAGTACTAGTCTCTGAGCCACAGTTCTCTCTTACGTGGGGATTGCAGTGTCAATAGTTGTGAAGATTAAGATGCCCTGAAAGTGCTTTATAATATAAAGACACAGTATAAAAGAGAATTCTTTTTATTTATATATCAGTCATTTGACTTTATCAACAAATCTCTCTTTTTTGAAAGACAGTAGCAAACTAGAAGTTACACAATCATTCTCCATTTGTGTTAGATCACCGAAACATCGGCAGCTTTGTCAGTGATGGAGTCCAGAAATAAACCCATACAAATAGTGTCAACTAATCTTTGACAAGGGTGCTAGGAATACTCATTGGGGGAAAAGACAGTCTCTTCAACAAATGGTGCTGGGAAAACTGGATATTCACTTGCAAAAGAACGAAACTGGACCCCTATCTTACTCCATACCCCCAAATAAACTCAAAATGGATTAAAGATTTAATATAAGACTTGGAACAGTAAAATTCCTAGAAGGAATAACATAGCAGAAAATCTCCTAGACACTGGTCTTGGCAATGGTTTTATGAATCTGATACTAAAAACATAAGCAACAAATGCAAAATTAGACAAGTCATACTACATCAAACTAAAGTTTCTTCATAGCAAAAGAAACAACCTACAGAGTAAAAAGGCAACCTATGGAATGGGAGAAAATATTGGCAACCAATATATCTGATAAGGGATCAATATCCGAAATACAAAAGGAACTCCTACAACTCAATAGCAGAAAAAACAAATAACCCGATTTAAAAACATGCTAAGGACCCAATAGGCATTTCTCCAAAGAAGACATACAAATGGCCAACAGGTACAGGAAAAGGTGCTCAGCATCACTAATCACCAGGGAAATACAAATACAATGAGATATCACCTCAGAGTTGTTAGGATGGCTGTTATCAAAAAAGCAAAAGATAATAAGTGTTGGTAAGGGTATAGAGAAATGGAACTCTTCTACACTGTTGGTGGGAATGTAAAATGGTACAGATGCTATAGAAAATTGTATAAGAGTTTCTTAAAAAATTAAAAATAGAACTACCACACAATCTAGTAATTCATTTCTAGGTATATATCCAAAAGAATTGAAATCAGGATCTAAAAAAGATATCCTTGATTTTATTGCAGCACTCATTATTCACAATAGCCAAGATATGGGAATGAGGCAGGAGATAGATGGGCCCCAGTCTGAGCAGCTGGAATCTGTTCCCTATGGACAGATACTCCAAGATAAAGATAATGGCAGAAGCGAGGAGGAGCTGAGTCCTGCTTGGATTAAAGGTAAAGAGAACACATATTTCTCATTCTTGAGGTCAAGGAGACCTCCCAAAGTACACATGTGCAGAAAGGGTCCTCAGGGGTAAGAAAAGGGAGGGGACACCAGACCATAATACCTTCTGTCAACTTCCCAGAAACCCTTGTGCTGGAATCCACCTTGGCTAAAAGATGTGCATGCACACAGGGCAGGGCCCTGAGTGAGACCAAATATGGACTCAGAGCCAGACAAAGCAAGATGACTGGCTAGAGGGAACATGGAAGAACTGCCCCCATATAAATGATTTAAACTACCCCAAAAGCACATGACTCTTTCTCTGAGCCCGCCTGTGTGTCTACCCGCATGTACCTTTTTTCTTCTAATAAACACTTTACTTGTTTTGCTACTTTCCGTCTCTTTGCTGAATTCCTTCTTCAAAGCAGGCAAAAAGCCAGGGCCCTACTCCTAGCTACTAGTCCCTGGTGGTCTAGTGGTTGGGATTTGGTGCTTTCACCACCACAGCCTGGGTTCAGTCCCTGGTTGGGGAACTGAGATTCTGCTTCAAGCCACCACAGGATGCGGCACTCCACAGCCACCTGAGATCAGGAACATCCTAAATGTCTATCAACAGATGAATGGCTAAAAAAACGTGGTATATACATACAATGGAATGTATTAAGCCTTAAGAAAGAAGGGAATCCTGCCATATGTGATAATATGGATGAAGCTGGAGGATATTATGCACTTAGCCAGTCACAAAAGGACAAGTACTATATGATGGCACTTTTATGGAGTACCTAAAACAGTCAGACTTTAAAAAGCACAGAGTAGAATGGAGGTTGGCAGAAGAGAGCAAAATGAGCAGTTGTTATTCAATGGGTATAAAGTTTCAGTTATGCAATTTTTAAGTTCTAGAGATCTACTGTATGGACCTATAGTTAATGCTACAGTTAACAATACTATATTAGTTACTAATACTATATTGTACACTGAAAAATATGTTAAGAGAGGAGATCTCAAGTATTCTTACTACAAAGAAGGGAGGTGGGCAGGAGGAAACTTCTAGAGGTGATAGATATGTTTATTATCTTAATGTGGTGATGGTTTCACTGGTGTATGCATATGTTCAAACCCATCAAATTGTATACATTAAATATGTGTAGTTCCTTTGTTTTTCAAGTATACCTCAATAAAGCTGTTAAAAAACACACAGGGAATTAAGGTAATTCTCACATGCCCTGGAGCCAGGCAAACTGAGTGCACAGACATTTTAATTTTATTAATAAGAATGCACAAAGAATGAGGTATTCTAAGTTTTTAACTTAAAATTAATTTGGAAAAGGAGAAAAAGTTACTTTTGGCTTAAATGATAGCTGTGGAAAATACCTAATTTTTCACATACCTAATTTTCTAAGTAATTAGAAATATCTGAGTCTAACAAAATAGTTCTATGGTTAATAAGGATGATTACATCCCTTACATCTATTAAGATGAACATTGAATTCTCATTGCAATGGATGTAATGATAAATTGTAGGGGACAGTGATAAATTATTGATGATATCAGGATGCTGTCTAGAATTTCTTTCTTTAAAGCAGAAACACACTTATCTTTTATTTATTAATTCAGGTAGCTAACATTTATTGAACACAATATATTGACTATTTACATTTTGTTTTGGTTACTGGTGGGATTGTTTTCCCAGTTAGTATTTTCTAGGAAACACTCCTACCCTTTGCATGAGGATACCATATTTTTAATACAATGTGACACACCCACTCTGTTACCGAACACAAGTTCCTGTGCCTGATGCACAGTGAGGTCAAACAAACTGAAACTTCCAGGTTTGGAGCAGAGAAAGGTTTATTGGAGGGCAAAGCAAGGATACTGGGTGGCTTGTGCTCTAAAACCCCAAACTCCTTGATGGTTTTCAGGGAGAAGTTTTTTAAAGGCAAAATTTGGGATAAGGGCTGCAGGGTGTGTGACTTTCTTGTTATTGGCTGGTGGTGAGGTAACAGGGCAGTGCTCCAGGGATCATGTTTTCAGGTTAAAGTTACCATCCTCCACCTGGGTGGGGGCCTTAGTTCCTGCAGAAGAACTCAAAGGTACTGTCATGTATAATCTTTCAGGAGGAACCAGGACCCTTCCCCAAGGCTGCACTATTGTTTCTTGACTGTTCCTCCTTTGTTTCTGCATCCCCTCCCTTCCCTGATTAGCAACTGTTTGAATCTGCCCTTTGGAACTCAGGGAAGGTCAAGGAGTTTGAATGAAGCCTATTTGCTACAAACAGGAAACAGGAATGTGGAAAGGATTTGTATCAGGGAGGGACCCACAGGGTCCTGCTTGGTTTCAACTCCTGCCTTCAGTTGATTGGTTGATAGGAAGATAACTAAATCAAATGTGGTAAAAAAAAAGTTTGTAGTCTAGGATTATTAGACTTGACATCGTCCAAAAGTATATGGTAAAGTTTTTTTCAAGCAATTAAGGTTGTGAGATATAAAATTCAAAAACCATCAGAGGACACATTCTGTATTATGAGGAGAAAGCTTCAATGAAAAGAATGAAGTGGATTCAAAGAGAAAAACAGAGAGAAAGGCAATCAAGTCTGGACCTTGTTCAAGTTCCAGGTTCCAGTTCTGAGGATTAGGAGTGCCTCTAAAATTTCAGGAAAAGTGTTGCTTATAGTTAATATGATATCCTCCAGGGCACTGAGAATATATATACATTGGATTTCTGCTAGTTGCAAATACGAACTCCAGTTAACATTGTTCTTAAAATTTCTCTCATATTCATAATGAAAAAGAAATACTCCCGTGTGGAATGAAGATAAGTAATTCTTATTTATTTAGGATATGATTCTAAGTTATTTGGCAGACCCTGTATATTGACAATGGAAGTCCCATTGTGATGATTTATATACTACTGATTGGTTTGTAATTAAGAAAATACTGTTTATTACTTACATACATGAAAAATATCTATAGATGTCTCATTCAGGAAAATACAAAGTCAAACAAAACAAAGGAAACAAATTCAACCTGTGTGGTAGGCAGAATAATCGCCTCCCCAAACATGTCTATGTCTTAATTCCTGCAATCTTGTGATTATGTTAGATTACTATGTCAAAAGAAAGTGAAGGTTGCAGATGGAACTAAGGTTGCTCATCATCTGACTTTAAGATAAGGAGATTATCCTGGATTATTCAAGTTCACCCAAAGTAACCACAGGGGTCCTTGAAAGTAAAAGGAGTCAGAAGAAGATCACAAGGAGATTTGTGACTACAGAAGAAAGTCACAGAGAGCTGCAATCTTTCATGATTTAAAGAGGGAGAAAGGGAGCCTCTAGAAGCTGGAAAAGAAAAGGAAACTGATTTTCCCCCAGATCTCCAGAAAGGAACAAAGCCTGCCAACATACCGATTTTCATTTCTGTTTCTGACTTCTGACCTACAGAATTCTAAGATAATAAATTTGTGTTGTTTTTAGCCATTAACTTTGTGGTAATTTATTATGGAAGCTGTAGAGAACCAATATAAACAAATAGTTCAAAATTAATATAGAGAAAATTGAGTAGTAACCCTTGTAGGAAGTAAATCTTTTTTCTAATACTCAATGATTAAAAAATCATTTTTTATATCTTTAAAATAATTAAATATAAATATTTTATACCATGTGGTAAGAATATGATAGTAATGGAAATAATTTTGAATATTGACCTCACAGAGCTAGACAAATTAAATATATAATGTCATATGTCAGAAGAAGTAAATGGCATTATGGAATCTAAAGGAAGGGAATTTAACCCAGATTTGGTGGAGAAAAAGATTTCTGGGATAAGGGGACTCAAGGGATGAATAAACCTTAGTCTGTCACATGGGAAGGGATGGGGGTGTTGAAAGGACAATTTGCATGAGAAAAGACTGGGAGTTTAAATGAAACTTGACAATCAAAAAATAAGTTCAAAATAATTGGATCCAAAGTGGCAAAATAGGGTGCCAATATATGGGCTCATTTTTAGAAATGCTTATTGTGTCCTTAAGTCTTTCATATCACTGGTCCTTCTGCTTCCGAGATTAATTACACATGGGTAAGGTAAACATGGTGAGAAATGGCTAATTCCCCATTAGTAACAAACCATGAAGTTATCCAGTTTTCCTGACTATGCACAAGCAACTCACTCTAACTCCTACTATCTATATTTCCAAACAAGTATGCACTAGAGTCCTGTGACATTTTGTCTATTTTAAGAAACTGATGCCACCAAATTCATTTCTTTATAAAAAAATCAAAGCACATAATTATAATTTCAGAGATTTCCATCACATTAGCTATTCTGAACACTTACACCATCATTCTGGAAACACCAATTGCAACAGAAAAATAGTAACTCATTAAATTTGTTAAGTCCCAAAATACTTGAAGCATCTGCCTTTTAAGCAGATAAACTTGGAGGAGAAATTACACAAGATAGACTTGAATGAAAATCCATCATCAACAGTAACCCAAACACATTGTGTTTTTATATATGCTTTTTAAGTGTCAGTAAAGATGACACATTCCTGGGGATAGTATAGAAGCTGCCACCAATGGAAACTGCCTTCCATTATACTTCTCTCTTTTATGGTTCACTTTTCACTGACCAGAAGTTGTTACAACAGTAGATAGAAGAAACCATTTAGAGAATGTCCCTGAACACCTGATAAACATTGATTTCATGGACAATGCTTTTCAATTTTGTGCATGTCCTTCATATTCTAAAACCCACGCCAATCTCATCCATATATCCAACTATGATAGAAAACTTATAGCCAAAATTTGTTAGTTAATATCAAAATTGATATTACAAATGGGAGCTCAAAGGAAAGAACAGTTAAAGTTTACTTTTAAAATCAGCCATTCTATGTTTCAGGCATGTAAGTTTGCGGCAAAGGTACTACATAACTAGTAAGAAATCTAAAAAAATTGATGTGACAAACTGGACAATCTGACACCTGGACATGGATTTTTTCATTAACATCAATTCTAGCTACAATGATTCTTTCCTCTCTCTTGTTTCCAGGACCCTCCCAGAGCCAATGAAATGGAAAATTATGAAGAAGATAAGTTTTTCAGGATGACTGGTGCTTCACTTCTCTTTTTCCCCAAAACTCCCTTCTTCCTGGCCCTCATTTCTAGAGAGTAGGAGTTGCGTACTTCTTTGCTTTTCCTTTAGAAAAATACAAAAAGGAACTATTCACTCATACATTTCTTCTCTTATTTTAGTGTTTTTGTTCAGCAGAATATAAATGTTAGTCTTGCTACTAAACAATTTAGTTCTGGTAAACAGCTGGGCCAAGTATGGCATTTTGACAAAATCATCTGATTTGCAATGGTTGAAATCATGAGAATATAGACTTTATATTAGAAGCCAAGATTGGTGTATTATCTCAACAAGTCAGCAGGATCCCCAGGCTCTTTCTATGTATCCATGATTCCACCTTCATTTAAGGCTTTTAATTTCAGGTTTGTCTTCTGATTGATTGAAAAGTGGCTACCATAGCCCCAGACATCATGATGTGATAAAATAACAACGAATCTGGAAGTAAGGAAGAGAGAACAGGACAACTATTTTATCAAGGAGGTTGATGGGTTTTTTTTTTTACTTTTTAAAAATTCACTTCACTCTCTTTTTGCTTTCTGGTTTCTGAAGAAAAGTCCAATGTAATTATTATCGCTGTTCCTCTATAGGTAAGGTGCTTTTTTTTTTCTCCCAACTTCTTTCAAGATCTCTCCACTTTAACTTTCTGCACTTTGAATACGATATATATACAGGTGTAGATTTTTCAGAATTTATCCTGCTTGGTGTTCTCTGAGCTTTCTGGAACTGTGGTTTGGTGTTTGTCATTAATTTTGGAAATTTCTCAGTAATTATCACTTAAATATTTCTTCTCTTCCTTTCTCTCTTTCTTCTTCTGGTATTCCCATTGTATGTATGTTATACTTTCTGTAATTGTTCCACAGTTCTTGAATATTCTGTTCTGTGTTTCCATTCTTTTTTCTTTCACATTTTGGTTTTGGAAGGTTCTACTGACATAACTTCAAGCTTACTGATTCTTTCCTCCATTATGTCCAGTCCACTGATGAGCTCATCAAAGGCATTCTTCATTTCTCTTACTGCCTTCTTAATTTCTATCATGTCATTTTGATTCCTTTTTAGATTTTCCATCTTCCTGTAATATTACCAATCTTCTCTTGTGTACTGTCCACTTCCTTTTTTATTAGAGCCTTTAGCATATTGATCATAATTATTTTAAATTCACAGTCTGATAATTCCCAAAGCTCTGCCATATCCAAGTCTGGCTCTGATGGTTGCCTTGTGTCATCAGACAGTGTTTTTTGTCCTTTACTATGCCTTGGGATTTTTTGTTGTTGTTGTTGAAACCTGGACATGGTATATTGTGTAAAAGGGACTGATGAAGGTAGAACTTTAGTGTGAGGTTTCATGTTTATCTAGCAATGAGTTAGGCTGTGTTCACTATTAGATGTAGTTGTGGTGTAAGAGACTAAAATTTCCTAAAGTGTCCTTGTTTTAGTTTCCCCCATTTTCTGTTTTCCTTGGGACTCTTTAAATAAAGTATGAGCCTATGGTTCTTTTATCTGTAATCTTCTGTTATTATAGAGGAGCTCTACTGATGCGGCGGTAAGGTCTGTGTATGGGGGAGGGCAGAGAGCATTGTATAGTCCTATAATTTGGTTTCAGTCCTTTATAGTGAGCCTGAGTTGGGTATTTCCCTTGCCCCACAGTAAAAGCTAGAAGGGGTTGGAGTTGAATAGGTCCCTTCCTTCAGGTTGGTTAGGCTTTGATAAAACTCCAGTTGTTTAGGCTCTGATAAAATAAGTTTCCTTTCAGAGAAGGCCTTTTTAAAGGGAAAAAAGAGCTCTGAGCGTATTTCAAAATGGTTACTTTCTGTATTGGCCTGTCTGTCTCTACAGTTTTGGGGGCAGCAGTCCACCCTGTGAAAGCAATTCTCCTGTGGACCTAAAAAGAGGTGTTGATTTTTAATTTGTCAGCTTTTTTCTTCTTGTGAGGAGAGCAGTGATGACTTCCAAGTTCTTTACATGTCAGACTGGAAACCTGAAGCCTATGATGCATTTTTAATGTTAAAAATCACTATGGGGCTTCCCTGGTGGCGCAGTGGTTGAGAATCTGCCTGCTAATGCAGGGGACACGGGTTCAAGCCCTGGTCTGGGAAGATCCCACATGCTGCGGAGCAACTGGGCCCGTGAGCCACAACTACTGAGCCTGCGCGTCTGGAGCCTGTGCTCCGCAACAAGAGAGGCCACAACAGTAAGAGGCCCGCGCACCGCGATGAAGAGTGGCCCCCACTTGCCGCAACTAGAGAAAGCCCTAGCACAGAAATGAAGACCCAACATAGCAATCAATCAATCAATCAATCAATAAATCTTTAAAAAAAAAAAATCACTATGGATTTCTGCTTGATTGTGATTTGTGCATTTACTTCAATTGACTATGAAATGAGAATAAGATACTGTGTATTTAAGTATACCATATAATAAAATATATATGACATTTTCACAAAGGCCTATACAAGTTTTGAAGAAGAGTATGTCATGTGAAAAGAACATGTCATGTGAGACACATTTATTGAGAAAGAACTCAATGCAAGCCATGCATACGATCTGATTAACATCTTTAATCTCTTGATTCCCTAATTCTCCTCTGCTTGGTGCATTCCCTTAGTGAACTGAGGTGTTCATATGCTACATTTCTTCTAGTTGGTGGGGATTTAGGAGGAAAAAAAATAAACAAACAAGAAATATTTCTTTGTGTTTACAACATAGGAAGTTGGAAATATGGACTTACCTTGACTGATTTTATTAGGCGAACATGGAGAGCCATCTGACAATATTACAGACTATAAAGCATATGTTGAACATCTTTTAAAATTAAAATACACATAGCCTTTGATTTGGCAATTCCATTTTCAATAATTAGTTTTATAAATACATTAGCACATGAATAAAAGATTTATGCATAGGGATATCTACAAGGTTTGGAAACAGCTTCAATATTAATGTAAAAGGATATGAAATGGTCTATTGTTATTTCACAGCAGCCTTGCCAGGTCGTCGATGGCAAAAATTACTATTACAACAAAGAAACTGAAGTACAGGGAAGTAGGTTAAATGATGTCTAATTAGTAGTCACCTACTCTTAATCCAGTATATCAGGTTGTGTTCTCTCAAATTAATTGTTCGTTTAGTTCTATCTTATTATTTCAATTTAAGTAAGATAATTTTCCTTTCTACTTACTTGAATTTCTAAGCCTTTCATTATTCTTTCTCCTCTAGTGTACTTAGGTTATAGTTAATGTTTCTAAGAATAATAAATGTGAATTTTTAATCTTCTTCAAAGTTTCTTTAAGTACATCTGAACATTTTTGGAATATGTGATAGTGTCTAATTAATAGTATGTATTAAATTTGTTTCCTTAATATCATTTATGCTTATAATGTTTAGATTAACATTGCTTCAAGAAGCTTTGGAAAAGTAACATTTTATTTGACATTTTCAAAGAGCAGAAATAGTTCTTTGCCTACTAACCTTTAAAAAAATGATGAAGTGTCAGACTGATGATGTCATTTTGACTATTACAATCATTTTACCAATGACCCTTTCCACTTTCACATACTCTTACCTTTAATCTGAACAAAAGTGGCACATTCTTTGTGTTTTTCTAATACAGTCAGTTTTTTTCATCATTTTGTCACAATTTTTTTTTATAATGTCCTTTACTTGGAGCTGTCTCTAACATTTTTAAAGGGAGAAACAATTTCTACCATATAACATAACACATTAACATCTTTGAACAATATTATGAGGTGTAGAATATTTATTTATTAGGCTTTGTTTACATTAGACCAAGTCAACAAGTTCTTTAGGTTAAATGATTATAAAATGAATAAAATGATCATTCTCATGGAGATTAGCTGGGGATAATGGAGACAGCCCATTTGCTATTTTTTTTTTTTTCTACACAAGTTGATGTGAATCATATGTTCATCCTAAAAACCACTTGATAAAGTACTACTTTCCTTCAAATGAACGTAACAAATTAAATGTTCTGACCCAAAAAGTTTAATATAGTCCCTTTCACTAGATATTTTACCATATCAACTTTTGAATGCTACACTCAAATTATTAGACTATTAAAAAGAAAAAGTTAAAGGCCACTGGGATTTGGAAGCTCACAAGCCAATAACGCTAATAGTAATAGTAATAATAAAACAACAAAAATAATAGTAATAACTCAAAAGAGACACAAGAGGTACGTGTGAAAAATTTTTAAATAAAAAACGTTTTTTTTCATGAATTTCATATTCGAGTTTTTGTTTATTAAAGCAGAAACTAAAATAAGAGAATGTGGCAGATTGTACGTTCCAAAAATGACCACAGCAATATTTCAGTTCATAAATTTTCTTTTAGAACCTTGTAACTTTTCATCAAGTGGTGGAGTTAATTTTCCTCTCCTTCTGAATCTAGGTGGGACATTGTGACTGTTCCAGTGAATAGAATGGGCTGAAAAGGAAAATGCTGAGTGACTTCCAAGGCTAGATCAAAAAGGGCCACACAGATATTCTGAGATATTCTGAAAATTAACCTCTCTCTCTCTATTTCTTTCTTTCTCTTTCTCTTTCCTGGGGCTGAGGAAGCCCTGGCCATATTGAGAGGTTGCATATAGATCTTCCAGCCAACAGTTCCACAGAAGTTTCAGTTGACAGCCAGCCTTAAGCATTAGACATGTAAATGAATGAGCCTTCAGATGATTTCATCTCCTAAACTTTGCACTGCCTCAGTCCCGTGCAAATGTCAGGTTGATGCATACAATAAAATTTGTTATTGTTTTAAGCCACTCAGTTTTGTGGTAATTGTTTATGTGGTCACAGTAAGTAGAACACAGAGCAGCAAGCATTCTTATTGTTTTTCTGCTCCTACAGTATATAAATAAACTCCATAACAGCAAGAACAAAATCTGCTTTATTCACAGCTGCTTCCCCAATGTGTGGCACATAGTATGTACTAAATAGAAATCTGGTGAATTAATGAATAGAATTTTGACTAAACTGTGTCAATACCAAAACTTACAAGAATGTTGTGATGCATTTCAATGTCTTTCCTGTCTCAAAATGCCTTAAATATTTATATTAGAAAGAAAGTCTCTCTCTTTTTCTTTACTGTTACATATTGAATTTTTCTTAGAAGCCAGTCAAATTGTTAGGAAACATCGATTAATAATAGCATAAAAGGGTCAAAATGAATCCTCTCTCATGCCTTCCCCAGCCTTGGAACAGATTGTTCATGCTTGGAAAGCAACTTCTCATTTACCTTCTTCAAACTCTCTCGAGGTTTTTCTCCTCTTCTTGAAAGCTGATGTTGCTTAAACCTTCTCACTTACACACATTTTTACACCTTTACTGCTTTGTATGTATATTTATTTTTTTATGTAGTTTGCTTAAGGTTGATTAATTTAACCATCTTGCATGTGATTTTTCAGTACTTTTCAAATTTAGAAGACATTAGCAATATACAAAATGTCAGAATGAATCCATGTGTCTGTGTTCTATTGCCTCAGTCATGTATCAGGTTCCTCTGGCAATGAGGCAAACAGAGCAACATTAGTATTTTCTACAGATTTTAAGTAGCATCCCACTATCTGCCCTCCACCCCAATAGTCACATTCCTCTATTATATGTAGGACAAGTGGTTTCGCTCATATTTATTGCTGAGTCAGCCAATACAGCTGCTTGCTTTTCTGCTTCAACCTGATCATCTAGTGTTATCCTTTGCTAGATTTCATCACTGTTCTTTCATTCCCCTATATTTACTCTAACACCAGGTGGTTTTGTGTGGCAGACCTTTCTAAAGGTTAGGAAGTAACAGAATGCAATTACCACATAAGGCTGGAAAGAATTGTAAATCCAATGTTAGACATCACTCTTCCTAGAACTGCACTATACATTTCCCAGGGAAAGTGATTTTTCACTCCCTATTTGTTGTCTTAAGACTCAGGTCCCTGGTCATGTTTCTAGGGCCTCTCCTTTCTCTTTGATAAGCCCCAGTTCACACTCTAGTTATTTTCCAACCACGTATCCAAGCTTCCTATCCACATCTGAAAATCTACAAATTATTATTATGGTTCTTGGCTTACAAATAAGAATGAGACTCATTTCTTGGGTGGCTGAATTCCTTACCAACGCAAAAAAGCTTATAATGGCTTGGGAAAAATGGTGCTTTTTAGAGGAAAGAGAGAGATGAGATCTTTTCTTCTAGGTAAGATTAATGGCAATGATATCATCTATGCAGTATAGAAATATATATTCTGCTTCTTTTGTCATCCTTCTCATGTCATCCTTCTCATGCATTGTTAAGTATTCTGGAATGCAGTGAATATGTGAAAAATAATAAATTACTAAAAGTAAGGATAAATCTGACAATACCCTAGAAATTTATTTTGTGATTATAGTTAAGACTGGTATCGTTGAACAGTTTCACCGAACAGAAATTGACGAAAGTATTCTCAATCCTTAAGTATTGTTTATCAGCTAAATATGTGAGAAAGAAAAATGATATTTCAGGAATTTCTCTCAAAAAATATATATTATGAGTTTGAAGATGAGATAATTCTATAGTTTAAAAAGAGTTTTTAACAGATTCATTTATTTAAGTGTAAAAATATAGAGTCTGTATCTCAAGTTTTAGAAAAATCTTACATCCTTTTATTAATATTTGCATGTAGGAAATGAGGAAGGCCATCTTGAGCCTGTGACTGGGTAATTATCATTCTTTGTTCCTTAATACACCAAATTGGAGCTCTGTTTCATACATGGATCTAACTTTTAGTCATCAGAGAGTCTTGTGAACAAGTGAACAGGGCGAAACCTTGTGACCCTCAGGTCATAGAAAAGACTGCTACATTGCAACCCCAAATAAACTATACACATCACAGCTGTAAGGAGTGAATATGAATTAACAAACTTTAAAAGGCTTTTTATAAGAGGTTTTAATAACATATATTTGAATAGGATAATATTACTTGCAAAACAATATATTAATAACCTATCTGTTTTGGGGTACTAATTTCCTTTCTCTATTTAGGTTACATTGTGTACTTCTATAATGGAAACTAATTTCTTCATTAATATCCAGAAGATGGAACATACTACTAAATATACATTTATCAGTACCAGCAGATATTGAAGAGGAAGTAGAAACAAAACATGCCTTGTTGAACTTGAATTATAACTTAATATATTATCATTAAAAATGTATAGTCTAAGTAAAAAAAGAAAGCCCCTATTATACTATATAAAGGGAATCTATTAAGAGTGAAGTTTCTCAACTCCCTATTCTCACCCATTCATATTCACTTTCCCATATCTGCATCCACCCTTCCTTTTTTTGCTCCATATAATAGCTAATTCCATATGCAATGCTGTTTTCCTGACCCGAGTGCTATCCTTGTTTCTTATTTATTTTTAACATCTCCCTCCCTATTGACAATCTCTTGATTATTAAATCTATTCACAAGTTCCTTCATCTTAGTACATACTTCTAAGCAAAACAAAATAAAGCAACCTCTTTCCATCTGCATCTTTCAGGTACTACCATTTAGCTCTACATTCTTACAGTTAATCTTCCGAGAGTCTTAAGTCAGTAAATGTTTAGACTTACTGACTTTCACATACTCATATTCATTCTTCAACTGAGAATACTCTGTATTTCTTCTTTCCCAAATCTATACAATCCACCTTTATCATGGACATCAATCTTCTATATTGCCTAACCCAGTGTGAATGACTCAGCTCTGATCCTCATTGAAATCCACAGAATCTGGCATTGTAGACTAATTCCTCATCATCAAAACTTTCTCCTTACTCATCTTCCAAGATGAGTGCATATGTGGAACAGAATCCAAATGAACAGTAGTTAGTTTTAAAAAAAAAATTACCTTACACATCCAAGTGTTTGCTTGATAAATCAATATATGTCACATCTATTTATGAGTAAAGTGAAAGAGCTGTGAATTAAATCCAGAAATATAGAACCAAATCCTGTGACAGAGAATTATAGAACTTTAGAGCTAGAATGGGTCATTTTATAGAGAATAAGATTGAGGACCATAACCTTGCCAAGTTCACACTTACACTGAAGAGCACTGAAATGTATATCCCCTGGATCCCATTTCATTTTTTTAAATTTTATTAATCAATTACTGTATTTAATTATTCTCCTTTACCTTATCAAGATAAATACAACATTATGGGAACCAAATTTCTGAAAAATTCCATTAGCAAATTTTATCTTATGTGAAGGGACTATATTGATCCAATTACGAGATTTCAGAAATTTCTATAGTTATCAAAATAATGAAAAAGTTGAGAGAGCTGGCATACTTTGAATTTTTGGTTTTTTATAACACATTTTACTGTACAAGCTGGAACGATTATTGATTCTATTTAAGATTTTTTTTTCCAGATTAGGCATTGGTGCAGCTAAAATGTATTAATAACTAATATAGATGTGTGATCATTTTTATCACAAAATAAAAATGTATAATTTTTATAGGCTGCTACACACTGACAGGTGATATATGTGGACTCTATTGAAAATAAAGTATAATACAAAACAGAAACTGTATGGCTGTTTTGAACATTTGAATTCTAGAATCTCATATATATTTTCATTTGTAATTTGAACTGAATAGAAATATCATTGGCATATATAAAGAATCTAATGTGATCTCTTTCTTTCTCCTTCTATCCCTTTCTCATAAATGCCACTTTATCTTGGAGCCTTTCCTAGTTAGAGCCAAGTCACAGCCTTATGACATAGCAACAAATATTTCTTATATCCCCAAATATTATTTTACCACTGATTTTGCCGCCTTGTATGTATTATAATTGCATCTTATTTACCAAAGATAATTCTAAATAATTGTTCTATAGATACATCTAAATGTTCTTCTCAATTTTATACAATAGCATGTAGGCATGTTTGTAAAAATGTGCAAAACAACAGAATTATCTGTAACAATGTAAAATTCAGGAAGTTTATAACTTGTTATAACTTGCATACCTACTTAAGGCTCAGTCGGTTACCAGAGAGAAAAAAAAAGTGCATGCCAAGTCTGTAGGTAATAAAGCATGCCTGGATATAGTAAAATAAATCACCACAGGAAGATGAATCGTTGAATGAAAGGTGAAAGAACTTTTCCTTGTGCAACAATCAGGAATTCACTGAACAAAACAAATTATCCCCTGTCAGCCATTTAAATAGTGGCTTCAGAGAAATAAAAGGATTTTAAATATAAAAGACTCCTGTAAAATATGTATAGGTAACTGCTTAGCACATCAGATGGCAGAATAATAAATTTCATATTCCTTAAGCTTATTCCAAAAAAGTTTCAATTTTATTAAAATAAAAATACACTAAAGGTTCTTTAATATGAGAACATTTCCTTAAATTTGATTTATTCTTGAATAAATAAATCAAATGGATTTGGAAGAAAGAACTCTTTATGTTGTAAAGGTAATGGCATGATGAGCTAACTATGAGTTCCAGCTAACAAAAAGTAGGATAATTTTTACCTATATATGTTTCTTGCAGTTAAAATAAATTTGGTTAGATCACCTAAAATCACAGTGTGAATTTCTTAAATGATGATCTAGAAATATACTGGATTTTTAAAATAAATGTAGTGAAGTTAGAATTTCCATGAAGGATGAAACATAAGGTTGCAAAAACCTTCGAATTAAAACGTCAATGGTCTTGTGTGTTTCCATTTTTGAACAGTTACTGACAAGTACCTTCCTTTTAATTCTTTCAATTAAACCACACTTTGTCACTTCCGGGGAAACTAAAATATTATTTTGTGCATCATTAAAAGGTAGATATAAGTTGTGCTTGATTCATAAACTAAACTCGCTTATCTCACAGATTCTCCCATATGGGTATAGGTAAGCCTCAGCTGTGCAAGCATTCAGTCACTGCAAAATAGATCAGGGTTTTCTGCCTTAGATTTAGGCTGACCTTGAGTTCTGTAGGACTCCTGAATTGCCAAATCAATTATAATGTTCCAAAATCACCTTGGTTCCCTCCCACACTATCCTCCTTTCTCTCTTGTTTATGCCCAAATATACGCAGGGAGCTAGACAATATACCTTGAGAAGCCAGACAGGATGTCAGCCAACCATGGCTCTTCTGAGCTAAGTGAAGAGAGAAGATATATCTCCTGAATACTGCACATGTCTTGCCAAAAACCTCTTCCATTTTCCTTCTTCCCTGAAATCCATAATTATGTTTCCATTTTTAGACTTCCTATAAAATTTGTTGCCAGGCCAATAATTCTCAACATTTGTGCTATCACAAAACACATATTATGTATATGGAACAATAGGATAAATGGAGGGCCTCTGGCTTTCCTGAGGCTGAGAGATTCATATCTCACACACTTTGAAAAGCTCTGACTTGGCAAAATGATCAAACAATATGTTGCATATGTTTAAATTATTTCATAATAGTGTTCCGATGTATTTTTTGAGAGCATCCTCCATGTTTTTAGTTCCCATATTCATCTATACACTACTGGTTCCATAGTAGAGAGAGACAGAGGGGAGAGAGAGAGGTTATCCAAACTCCTTTATTTATTTATTTTTATAAATTTATTTATTTATTTTTGGCTGCGTTGGGTCTTTGCTGCTGCGCACGGGCTTCGTCTAGTTGCGGCGAGCAGGGGCTACTCCTCGTTGCGGTGCGTGGGCTTCTCACTGCGGTGGCTTCTCTTGTTGTGGAGCATGGGCTCTAGGCACGTGGGCTCAGTAGTTGTGGCTCGTGGGCTCTAGAGCGCAGGCTCAGTAGTTTTGACACACGGGCTTAGTTGCTCCGCGGCATGTGGGATCTTCCTGGACCAGGGCTCGATCCCGTGTTCCCTGCATTGGCAGGCAGATTCTTAACCGCTGCACTACCAAGGAAGTCCCTCCGAACTCCTTTAATAACTATAACTGGTTTTGCTTGATGGGCAAATTATAAAATTTCATTGCTCCCCATAGTCAGCACCTATACTGTAACTTTAGAAATCATATTTTTGTGTTGGTTTTATCATAACTGGAAAATATAATTTTAATGAATTTTATTTTTGGCTTTATGTTTAAAAGCATAATTGCACTCTCAAGAGCAGATTAAGTGCATAGCCTATATTCAAATAATCCTACAAGCCACTATGCTGAATAGAATGATTTCACCGTAAATTGTTATCCTCCCCAACTCTCTCCTTCCCAGTAAAGCTTCTGATAAATGCCTTCACTGAGTGGTCATGAAATTTACACCTTTGATCCTTCTATCAAAACTGATTATACAGTGTGTAATACTCAGAACAATTTTCATATAATTATTACGACATTTACCAGAATAACGTTCCTGACATTTACCACAAATTGTACTATTTAGATTCTGGATCTTGGACCTTTTTTTTTTCTTCAAATAACCCTGAAGTATTTGCTGTCATAGTAAATTGTACATACTGTACATATACTTTGATTAGTTCTGCAATTTCTTTTTTTTTAAGTTTGATAACTTTGTACAGGACTCCATGGCATAAGATTAGGTAGAATTTTTATTGAAACTGGCATTTCTCTGATAAGCTTCTCCATTACTTAGAATGTGGCCAACTTTCTTATATACATTAATTGTAAAATGTCTGTGAACTTAGCTTGCAAGTGTAAAATACAGAGAAGATGAAATACCAAAATTCTCTCTCAAAAGCTGTCAAGGAGGAATAATGAGAACCATTTCAGTAGTCCATTCACTCTACAGCATGATTTCAGAGCTTGTTGCATTTGGTTGTGCTGCTGGTTTTTAAAACTGACAATAAAGCTCTGCTTTTTATTATATAGCCTTTTTATTACAGCAGTGTACACAGTATGGTAGCATTTTGAACAATTTTGTAAACTTATTCTTTGACAATAACAGAGTTTCCCTAAAAGACTCTTAAACATTAAAAATGTTTTCTAGCTAATAATAAACTGCATGGGCAAGTGACAGTTGATGGGATACAGGAGGAAGAAAAAAAATGAGGTCATGGGCTTCCCTGGTGGCGCAGTGGTTGAGAGTCTGCCTGCCAATGCAGGGGACACGGGTTTGAGCCCTGGTCTGGGAGGATCCCACGTGCTGCGGAGCAACTGGGTCCGTGAGCCACAATTACTGAGCCTGCGCGTCTGGAGCCTGTGCTCCGCAACAAGGGAGGCCGCGATAGTGAGAGGCCCGCGCGCCGCGATGAGGAGTGGCCCCCGCTCGCCGCAACTGGAGAAGGCCCTCGCACAGAAACGAAGACCAAACACAGCCAAATAAATAAATAAAATAAATTTAAGAAAAAAAAAAAAAAAAAAAATGAGGTCATGAGACCTGAATTCCAGATAGGAATAGGACTGCTTTACTAAACTCTTGCAATTTTACCTTAAAAATAAAAGTTGGTCATGTGGTCTCTACAGTCCTGAAAACCATAAAATTACTTTTCTCCAGAGGTCAAAAAAATGTGATCAAATAATCAAAATAAATCCTATACATATTCTTCCTGTTTAAGGAGAAATGGAAAAGTAACTATGCCAGGATGAGTAAACAATTCGTTTCATGGATCGAGGAAGATAATTCAATTGAGCAAATGCTAATTTATAACCTCCTATGTGTTTAGTGTGTCAAAGGCACGATATTGGTCTGAGCTGCTATTCCAGGGTCCTGGGAAACCCATCATTCTATTATAGACCCTGTGAATGATTTTAAATAAAAGCTCCCCCCCCCCTTTTTTTTTTCTGATTTCACTTCTGAAGGATAATGGGAACAATATCAGCTTCTAATTGTTCCACAGGAATTGTAAGAAAATTCAATAAAGTGGCATGGAAATAAATTTTTAAATGCATATTGAAGCAATCTGAAATATGCCATAGAAAAGTAAACTAAGAACTAAAATTGTATTGCTCTGTATAAAATTTTTAAAAATTCTCATTATTTTTCCCCAACATTATGGAAAAAAATCATAATATTTGGATAAAAAATAAATAAAAATCCAAGCTCTGCCCTTCCAGCTGTATGATCTTTGATATGATAATCTATTTAATTTCTCTGAGCCTCATTTCCTACATCTGTAATAAAAGCTAATAAAAATGTACTCAATACTTGGGTGGGCATAAAATGTAAGTGTATAAAGCTCCTTGTATTTAGTAAATAGCTAGTAAAATTTCCATCCTCTTTTCCCTTGACAAAATTATGTGAAAGTGGTGAAGGATTCTTTAATCTGTCTCAATTTCAAAGCAGTATAGAGTAGGTTATTCCATAACTGTTATAGTTTTAGAGATTCCCAGGGGATGTTTACACTCATTCTTAGTCACTTGTTTCAGTTTACTAAACCACATAAGTAAGCAGTTCTTTCTTCTGCCTAGTATACAGTGAACCTGCAATAAGGAGAACATATTTTCCTGCATTGCCCTCAGGTTGTCAGATTCCACTTTATAATGCCTAGTGTTTATTCACCTAGGGATACATTCATATACAATCTTTTTAATATGTAGTCAGTTCTTGAGGTGAAAAAAAGAAGCAGTAATGAGATAATCCAAACAACATCTATATTTGATTTTGGATTCCATTAGTTTTTGCTTTTCTTCAGATTTACATTCTTAATTATGTTTTGCTCAGGCTAATATTCAAATTAGGTTGATTCCCTGAGCATAATTATCAATGGTAGGGGAGGACAGCTTAGGAGAGTGGAGGGTGATTGAAAAATATCTGTATTTTTCACTAATAATGCAAACATGAAAGAAATGTAATTACAGGTAATTCAAACATTAGATAGCCCACGTGTTGAAAAAAAGATGAATAAATCATCTATCAAAATGCAAATAAAATATACATTTCTGCACTTAATTACTACTTAGAACTCAGAATTCATTTCATGTGATGCTGCGATTATTCCATTATAACAAAAATCCCAAAGCCTGGAGAGAAATCATTTATTCGTCCCAATGGAAAGCAGTATTAGCACAGATATATGCGTTTTTCTTACTTCTGTGGTTTTTTCATACTGAACAATCATATCATAGTTGGAACATCAGAATTAAGCTTTCAACTCACAAGTTGTTGGGCTGCTTCAGAAAAAGTATTTTGGTAGGAGATGAGAAAAGAACTTGAGAAAAGAACTTAAGTTCTGAGATGGGACAGAAGAATATTTAGAAAAGAATGAATGGTTTAAATATTTAAATAATTTTCTGCGTGGCAAATTTTGGTTTGAAAAATTGGCAGTGTGCTAAGTAGGCAGTAACTAAGGTTCACATTGCTGCCCACTAGCATTTAATTCTAATCAACTTATGATCTGTCCAATAGAAATATGATATGGCAAAACAGGATCCTGAAAGTCATTTCACACTTAGCGGCCATTCGTCTTCCTACAGTACAAAACGATTGTACAGGTCCCCTGTCAGTTTTCATTGTTTCTCACTGAATTACTCTGACTTTTCTTCTATGTCCTTGAATGCTTATTCTTTGGACTCTTGCTCTTATCTAAATTGTTCTCAAACGCAGTGCAATAAATAATTACATAGAGATAGAAGTAGAAAACTAAGAAGTAATCTCACAGTGAAAAGTTGAAGTTGACAGCACAGACATGAAGGTAGTTTGGTCTTTGGAAAGGGACGTCTTAGTTCTTTAGAGTTGGAATTTTGTCCATATCTTGGCCAGTTGCACTGATTGCACCACTAAAGGTATGCAAGGGCTGAGCTGGGATTTTACAAACAGTGAAGTTCAAAAAATTCAAGAGGGCAAAAGTATAATTTTATTTTTCCATAAAGTACACTTAACGAAGCTCTCAACATTCTGCCTAATAGCACTTGTTCTACTCACAAGTAAATTCAGTCCAAAGAGGCCTGACTCACTAAATTTTGTCCCAAGTTATAGGTGTACCAAGATATTGATTCCTTCAGACACTAAAGCCTCTGGAGGAGGTCTGAGGTAACGGAACCCTGGAGTTGCTTGTTTCACCTATGTGCAGTCTTCTCCATCTACATTGGTCAACTATACAAGTATTATCACTTTCTACCTGTGGTTGATATAGTAATAATATTTTAGAAAGCTCAGGAGTAAGGTTTTTTGTTGCTATTGTTCTAGCAAGATATCATGTCAAGGTTCACTCACCAAAAGGTCAGGATAATGTTTGTGTAAGCTTTTGAACCTCTTAGAAACTCACATGCTCAGGTGATTTAAATTTGTGTTTCATCATCACTTGGTAGTCAGTTTAAAGAACAAAATTGATCCAAACCTCACGATTTCAAGTTGCTGCGGCCAGCTTTATGAATATTGAACAAAGTAAATCTATTTTAGCACTTATTTTTCCTCATAGTTCTGGAGGCTAGAAGGCCAAGATCATGGTGCCAGGAGGGTTGGTTTCTGGTCAAGCCTCTCTCCTTGGCTTGCAGATGGTGCCTTCTCACTGTGTCCTCACACTACCTTTTCTCTAGAGAAAATCAAATGACTACTTATATGTGAGTCTATTTCTAGACTCTATTTTGCTTCACTCCCTTATGTTTCTACCTTACACCAGTATCACACTATGTTGATTATCGTAGCTTTAAAATATGTCTTGAAATCAGGTAATGCCAATCGGCAAACTTTGTTCCTGTTTTGACTATTCCAATTCATTTGCCTCATCAAATAAATTTGAGTTAGCAGATCAATTTCTTCAAAAAGCCTATTAAGATTTTGATAAGCATTACATTAAATTTATGGATGAATTTGAGGAGTAGTGACATTTAATAACGCTGCATTTTTTAAAAGCATGAACATGGTGCATCTCTTGAATTATTTAGTTTTCTTTAATTTTCCTCAACAATGCTTTGATATTTTAAATGTATGTCTTCAAAATTTTCCATAAATTCATCCCTAGTTTTTTTATGCTGATAATATAAATGGAATTTATATTATCAATTTTTTGTATCAATACTTGTTAATATTATAGAGAAATATAATAGAACTTTGGATATTGACCACGTATCCTGATATCTTACTAATTTCACTTTTAAGATTTATCAGTGATTTTATAGTTTTATAGTTTTCTACATTATACAATCATGTCATTTACAAATAAAGGATTTAAAAGTTTACTATTTTCTTCCTAAAGTGTATAAACTTTATTTAATTTTCTTGCTTTGTTCACTGACAAGACCTCCAGTACAATGTTGCATAAAGTGATGAGATTAGTCAACTTTGCTTCAATCCTCATCTTAGAAAGCAGTCTTTTTCCATTGATTATAATGATGGCTGTAATTTTTCATAGTAGCTCTTTATTAAGCAGCAAAAATCTCATTTATTTCTAGTTTGCTGAGAATTTTTATCATTATTGGGTCCTGCTTTTTATCAAAAGTCATATTTAAAAAAAAAAGTCATATTTTTTGCATAAAATAAATACTATATAGTTTTTGATCTTTGAATCAATTAATATGGCAAATTCCAATGATTGATAATATGGATGTAAAACCAATATTTCTTTCTAAAATAAACTTTATTTGCTCATTATGTATTATCATTTTTATACAGTGTTCAGTTTGATTTCATAATGTACTTTAAGGATTATTGCATTTTTGTGTAGGGACATTAGTTTGTAGTTTTCTCCTTAAGATTAGTGTATAAATTTGGGGGATCGGAGTAACATAAAGGTTGATAATGTTACCTTAATATGCTTTTAAGGTCTGTAGGATTTGCAGTGATGTTTTAGGCATATGTACATCTATTATTGTTGTGTTTCCCTGCTGAATTAACCTTTATAATATTATGATATTTTCCTATTTTCCTTTGATAATACTTTTTTTCCTATTCTTTTTCAAATTATTTTCCCATTTACGTTATTACAGAATACTGAGCAGAGTTCCCTGTGCTATACAGTAGGTCCTTGTTGGTTATCTATTTTAAATATAGCAGTGTATACATGTCAATCCCGAACTCCCAGTCTATCCCTGCCCCCCCATCTTTCCCCCTGATAATCATAAATTCATTCTCTAAGTCTGTGAGTCTGTTTCTGTTTTGTAGATAAGTTCATTTGTATCATTTTTTTAAGATTCTGCATATGAGATATCATGTGATATTTGTCTTTCTCTGTCTGACTTACTTCACTTAGTATGGTAATCTCCACATATTGAGAAATCATCCACACACAAATATGGTATCAAAACCAGCAATTGTGAGAGGGGGAGAACACAAATGCAGGATATTGCAAATGCATTTGAAATTAAAAGCCCAGCAACTTAAAACAATCTTGTTCATATATAGACTGCTATATAGAAACCTCATGGTAATCGCAAACCAAAAATCTACAATAGATACACAAGCAAAAAAGAAAAAGGAATTGAAACACAACACTAAAGTTAGTCATCAAATCACAAGAGAACAAAAGAGGAAGGGAAGAAAAAAGACCTACAAAAACAAATCCAAAACAATTAACAAAATGGCAATAAGAACACACATATCAAAAATTCCCTTAAACGTAAACAGATTAAATGCTCCAACCAAAGGACACAGACTGGCTGAATGGATACAAAAACAAGACCCATGTATATGCTGTCTACAAGAGACCCACTTCAGAGCTAGGGACACATACAGCCTTTGATAATACTTTTTAACTTGAAATATTTTTTTTCTAAAATTAATATACCACTCAAGCTTTCTTATACTTATTGTTTATATGGTGTACCATTTTGCAACTTCTACTTTAATTTTTTGTTAGCAGAGAATATATTCTTTAATATTTCAATATTTTAAAATATTTGATTTATTAAGAATTATTTTACAGACAAGTGTATGGACTATCTTATTAAATATCCAGGTGTGCTTGAAAATAGTCTGCAATTCTCAGGTTTTGCAAGTAATATTTTACAAAATTCACTAGTTCATTGACATTGTTCAAATATTCTAAATACATATTGATTTTTTGTTTATTTGTTTTATCCATATATATAAACTAAGAGGATTATATTATAAAACACTAGTAGATTTTGACTCTACTCTTTCAAAGGGATCTAAACAAGACTGAGAAGAAGGGAGCAAAGATGGGGGCATTCTTTTTTACATGACATTGGAAAGGATCTAGTTGTGAAAACACCTCTGCAAATGGAGAGTAGAGACATTTCCTGAAGGAAGAACTGGGTGGGGTACAAGACTGAGGAACTGACTGAGGAATTATTTTTTTCTTAGACTTTACTTATTTTGTCAGATTTACTTAATCTATAATTTAAAAATAGTGTGAACTCCAAAGCAGGCTGGTGTTGGGGATCTGGAGATGGACTAGTTGGGGAGAGACAGCAAAGGGACATTATTCATCACCGTCATCTTAGGGAGGAATTGGTAATGATGAAGGTGGGTAAGGATAAGGACCAAAGTGGATTCCTATTAGAGTGACGATCACTACCTGCTCCAGAAATAGGTACCACACGGTACCAGAACAAACTAAAGGCAAGAAAGACAATGATACAGAATTTCTTATATGGTAGCAAAAAACATACTTTCAAAATGAATGAGATCCTTCCATCTCTGAAAATAAACAAATGGGACCTAATTAAACTTAAAAGCTTTTGCTCAGCAAGGGAAGCCAATGACAAAATGAAAAGACAACCTACTGAATGGGAGAAAATACTTGCAAATGATACGACCAATAAGGAGTTAATATCCAAAATATATAAAGAGCTCATACAACTCAATATCAAAAAAAAAACCAAATTAATTTAAAAATGGGCAGAAGATCTGAATAGACATTTTTCCAAAGAAGATATACAGAAGGCTAACAGGCACATGATAAGATGTTCAACATCATTAATCATTAGAGAAATACAAATAAAAACCTCAGACCTGTCAGAATGGCTATCAACAAAAAGACCACAAATAACAAGTGTTGACAAGGACGTGGAGAAAAAGGAACCCTCATACACTGTTGGTGGGATTGTAAATTGGTGCAGCCACTGTGGAAAACAATATGAAAGTTCTTCCAAAGACTAAAAATAGAACTACCATATGATCTAGCAATTGCACTCCTGGATATATATAAGAAGAAAATGAAAACACTAATTTGAAAAGATATATGCACCCAAATGTTCATAGCAGCATAATTTATAATACTCAAGATATGAAAGCAACCTAAGCTCCCCATCAACAGATGAATTGGTAAAGAAGATGTGAGATATATGTATATATATATATATATATATATATATATATATATATATATACACACACACACATATATATATATCTTAAAATACACACACACACAATGGAATACTACTCAGCCATAAAAATAATGAAATTTGCCATTTACAACAACATGGATGGACTTGGAGGGTATTATGCTTAGTGAAATAAGTCAGACAGAGAAAGACAAATACTCTATGATATCACTCATATGTGGAATCTAAAAAATAAAAGAAACTTGTGAATATAACAAAAAAGAAACAGACTCACAGATATAGAGAACAAACTAGTGGTTACCAGTGGGGAGAGGGAAATGGGGAGGGGCAACATAGGGGTAGTGTATTAAGAGGTACAAACTACTATGTATAAAATATATAAGCTACAAGGATATATTGTACAGCACAGAAAATATAGCCAATACTTTATAACTGTAAATGGAGTATAACCTTTAAAAAGTGTATGTTGTACACCTGAAACTTACAGTATTGTAAATCAACTATACCTCAAAAATGTTTACAGTATTGAAAAAGACGAATAAGAGATCCTTCCATATTCAAGTTGTTCCTGTTATCGCCTTTAATCCTTAGAATAAATATATTAACTGTGAGTTATCAATAATTTATAGAAAAGGAATCTGAAATTCAACAAGGTTAATAAGTACGTTAATGTTTATAGCTATAAAATAGCAGCACTGAATTTTTGATTTAAATAAGGTCAGATTCCACATTTCATTTTTCTTCTACAATACTGCAGTATATGCAAAAGAATAGTCTTGTAGGCAAAGATCCAAAATGCATTCTACTTTCCAATAATGTTTAACTGTACAACTAGATCATATTTTGTATCTGTTAAATATTGGAATCATTTCATTAATTATACTTAAGAAATTAATGACAAGATAAAGACAGATTCTTAGTAATTAAGTGACCAATTCTGCCTCCAAGCAAATAGCAGCACTGTCCCTTTGTTTTCTTTTTGGAGGGAATATATGTATATATAAAGTAGCATAGAATTCATTCAGAATAATTCAGATAGCAAGCAGTGTTTGAAGTCTTGGTTTCTTTTCCAAATCAGTGAGCTGTTGAAATGTCTCTTTAAAAAAAAAAAATTATTGATGTATGATTGATATGTAAAAATATTTCATGTATACTACATGATGAATTTGAGGATAAGTATACATCCATGAAATCATCACTGTCATCAAGGCCATAAACATATCCAGCACCTCACAAAGTTTCCCACCACCCATTTTCTTCTCCTTCTCCTTCCCCTTCCCCCTCTTCCTCTTCCTCTTATTCTTATTTTGTGGTAAGAATATGTAACATAAGATTATATTTTCTTAGCAGATTTTATGTGTACATCACAGTATTTTTAGGTATAGGCACTATTTTGTACAGTAGATCTCCAGAATTTTTCTATGTTGCACAGTTGAAACTTCGTACTTTTAGATCATTTACCTCCCCATTTCCTCTTCCCCGCCAGCCCCTGGCAAACCACTATTCTACTCTCCATTTCTGACTTCGACTACTTTAGATTCCACATATAGGTGATATCATGCAGTATTTGTCTTTCCTGTGTTTGAAATTTAAAAAAAGTAATTTAGGAAGTTGAAGGATTCCAGGATCAAATTTAAAATGTAACTAAAATATTCTAACTGTATTACAAATGTGTGAAATAACTTCACTATAGGTGGTGTTGGTGGGAAAAGTGCTGAACTAAGTATGTTTGGAAATTAAGTTTAAATGCCAAAGAATGTACACAGGCAGTGTATTTTAGTTGACAAATTGTTTTTCGTAAGGATATATGTTAATTCTGATACCACTCTACATGTATACTGGAATTGAATAATTAAGTAAATGGTAAATGACAGGAACCAGGTTTCCTACTCTTGGAGAGGGGAGTGTACAGATAAACAAGGGGAGAAAACAAGAACGGTCCATGTAATAATGGATTAGAGTTAGAGACATCAGTGTGAACTCTTGTTTAAGTTAATATGGATGCAGTAGGTTATATATAAAAAATACTTATATTGTGTGTATATATATATTTAGTATATATTAGTATATATATTCATCTGTTAGCTGAGGGGATCCAGAAGCAGCAATACATCATTAGCAATGAATATCCTTAGTAACCATATTTTGGTTTCTAATACTATTCAGTAAGAGAAACCAGGGCTCTTTGGAAACGTGGCTGATTCTAAAAATGGGGCAAGAAATACACAATTTGAGGCCGGAGTATCTTTCAGCAGCAGAAAGTAAGAAAGTGCTCAAAAAAACCCTCAATGAACAGAGTGTATCAAAGGGTCCCAGGATCCAAATGAAAGAGATCCCAATGGCCAAGGCTGAAATAATTTAAGCAACAAAATAAATAAAGTTGTACTGGATTATAAAACAAAATATAAAATAAATATCCCTGAGTCCATAATTAAAATGATTGAATAAATAAACAAATGGAGGAGAAGTAAAGAGACAAAAATCTTGTGGAAAATCATCCCAAAAAATATTTAAAAGAAGCTTCACTCTCAAGGAGATAGAACATACTCATGATTCCTTACGTATGGCTGCACATAGTGAATTCCTTCCAAAGAGTACAGATATAAAGGGGGTAAAAAGAAAAACTTTAGACTAGAGAAACCTGACAATTACCACCTCCCCCAGGAGTTCAAGTTTAACTTCCACAGTGCTGTCACCTTTACAGTATGTACACTTGCTGTGATGTGTTGGGAATGGCACTTTACTTCTCTGGGCCTCCTCCCAAAAACCTGTACCCCCGCCAAGTCTGGTAATGAGAAAAACAACACACAAATCTCAACTGAAGGAAAGTATACAGTATACCTGACCAATATTCCAGAACTGTCAAGGCCATCAAAAACAAGGAAAGACTAAGAAATAGCACAGCCAAGAGAAGCCTAAGGAGACTAGGCTACTAAATGTAAAGTAGTATCCTGCCTAGGATCCTGGAATACAAATAAGACACCAGATTGAAAATGAGAAAATCTGTATAAAGTATTGCCTATAGTTAATAATAATTGCCTCATTAATTGTAATGAATATGCATACGAATGAGACAGGCTGGGATCTGGGACCCTTTGCTGCAGTGCTGCAATGCTTCTTGCACCTGGACAAACCTCTCCTCCAGCAACAAAATACGAAGAAACTATAAGGGACTAAAAATAGCTGCGTGCATGGGAGGTTGGGGCAAATTCTGGACGAAAGATACAAAAAGACCAAAACACCCCTACTGCCACTTCTGAAGAGCCAGGAGCAAAAACAGGGTGTCAAGAGCAAAAGCAGGGTACTGTGCATGTCCTCTGCACACACCACCACCTACGGGGTGGGCAGACCACCTAAGCCACCCCTCCAGCCCGACCCCTGGACACACCCCTACCCTTACACCATGTAAGGAACAAGCTCGGCCCCCCTACCCCCCAAGGGAGTGAGCAGTAAGGGAACATGTTGCTTGTTCTCACTCCCCTCTGCGGCAGCAGGGGCCCCAATAAAGCCCTGCCTGAATTTCTTGTCTGGGCTCTAGTCAATTTCTATTGATTGGGGAAAGCCAGGAACCCTGGTCGGTATCACTAACATATGATTTAGTAACATGAAAAAGTGTATGGGGTATATAAAGTTTTTCTCTTTCTACTATTTCATCAATTTTTCTGTAAATCTAAACCTAAAACAACAACAAAAAAACTGAAGTAAAAATTTATTTAAAAGGAAGGAAGAAATGAAGAAAAGAGGGAAGGAAGGGAAGGAGGGAGGGAGGGATGGAAGGAGGCAGGAAGGAAGAAAAGCAAGAGAGGGAGAGAGGGAAAAGATTCAGGGAGGCAAAGTATCCCTTTTTTAGACCAAGTCTCTTCCTGTGTCTCTTTATGGCACTATTTCTAGAAGAGTTGCCTATAAATCACTATGTCGATGTCTTCATCTCCCCTTCGTTTTTTAACTTACTCCAGTAGAGTTCCTTCTCATCACTACAATAAGTTTGATCTATGGCACGAGTAACTTGCATCTGTCCAAATCTAAAGGTATGGTTTCTGTCCTTGCTGCATTCTTTTGCTGAGTAGCATTTTGCACAGTTGACTTCTCCCTCCTTCTGGAAGTAGGTTTTTTTGGTTTCCTTGTCCTCATACTCTTTAGTTGTTGCTGTTGCTGTTTTTTCCTTTTCAGTGGCCACTCCTTTTCTGCCTTTTTGCAAAATGTGGGTTTCTTTTCCTGCTGGACTAGTAATTGGAATCTTCCAAGCCTTATCCCTAACTCTTTTATTCTTATATGTCCATATTTTCTTTAGATGGGTATTTCCAAATGGTATTTATCTCCAGCCCAGATATGTCTCTTGTGCTCCACAGTCTTATATAAATGTCACCTCTTCAGAAAGATTTTCCCTGACCACCCAATCTGAATGTTTTCCTCAGTATTTCTACTCTATCATTCTATTTTTCATTTTATTATTCTCAGTAGCATTTAACACTATCTAAAGATGCCTTGTTCCTATGTTTCTTGTAATGTCTGTCTCCCTCCTTTCTGACACTCCGAATTGATAATTCCCCACTAACCATAAACTTCGGAATTGCTAAAACTTTGGCCATTTCCTTCACAATTTAATTCTTAGGGCTAGTGCAATACAAAGAAGATAATGGATAATTAATAAACTAAATATACAGGTCTGGTATTATTAATATAAACACTTATGTGTTAGATAAATAAACATTTAATATCTGTGGAGACAAGAAATCACAGAGATTGAGACTGAGATATTTATCTATCATATTCTAATTTTTCAGAATTGACTTTTCAATTAATACAGTAGTATATTTATTACATTATAGCTCTTGGTATATTTTCTGGTATCTGAACTATATCTCGCAGACTGTGAATTTTGCTGACTATTCTTTGTAGGAATGGAGAAGTGTTTGCTTTAACGAATGAAAAAGGAATTCAGCTTTGGAGTCAGATACCTCTAGGTTTATTTTCTGTTTAATAAGTAGATTTAGTAATCTTTGACTTTATAAGGTTAACCTAAACTCTGATCACTGATTCTTTTCATTTTCGAAGCACATGAACATATAATTATTAATTAAAATATGCATATGATGCTATAGGAACCCAGTAGTGAGTGAACTACCCTGGCCTGATGGAATAAGGAGGCTTCTTAGAGTAGGTTATTTTTTAGAAGGGTCTTAAAATTTTAAGTAGAAATTTAGGAGAGCTTTGAAAGAATTGACAATGCAGAAAAAAATAACATAAAATACCAGAACATATAGTGGCCCCTCAAAAACGAAATCTTGTTCCAGGGGTACAGGATTGTCCCCTGTAGCTAGAACACAAGTTTTACACAGAGACTGAACTAACATAATTTGTCATTCCAAGATTTTGGATTTATTACTATAAAAAATAAAGGCGAGCACTTAACATTAAACAACTGTGATCATCTCTCAATCATCATAATTTGCTCTGCATCGATTGCATGCAGGACCACTTATTCGAATGTTTTCAGCCAATGGAAGGAGTGATAGACTACTGTGTGTCCCACAGAATCCATTATCTCATTACTTCTTTACTGTTACAGTGCATTCATTTCAGCTGAGGATATCATTAGCCAGCTAAAATACTACACTGCCCCTCAGATTCTTGAGACTAGATGCGACCATGTAGCTAAGTGTTGGCCAATAAAATATTGCCAGGTTTAAAAAGAAAAGCCTCACTTCTGGACATGCTCTTACAAGGAATGGGCATGTCATCCATTTGCCCATTTTCTCCTTATGCTGGACTAGAGTGTGGACTTGAGAGTGGGTGGTGATGCAAGCATCTTAGCATTCAAAATGGAAGCCACATGTTTCAAGATTGTAGAGTAAGAAGATAGAATTAGCGTGGATCCTTGTGCCACCTCATGGAGTACAGCTTTCCTGACGGTCCTGGACCAAGTAGCTCTGACTATGACATGATAGAAAAATAAAACTCTATTTTGTTTAAATCATTGACTTGTTTTGGTATTGTCTGGCTGCTTGGTTATAGCAGCTTAGACTGTACCATGGCTAATATAGAAGGGACAATTCAAAGAATGCAACAAAAGTAGCAGACATAAACTGTACTTTTCCTGCTGCCCCAAAATTGAACACCTTGGCCCAGATTTGGAGATGAGAAGATAATAAATACCCTTATATTCTGAAGGGGAATTTTGAAGAAAGCTATCTAACGATTGAAGTTAGATGTTTCTCCTAGAGTTTACTAAGAGGCACTATTGCAACCATCTACCACTGCTCCATAGAATCTTCTCAGAGTGTAAACAAAACAGAGAAATGGAGAGGGAGTCAAACTTTGCCAGAATTGTTTGTGATAAGTCTTTTTCTGCCTGATTTCATAGATTATCTTCATTGAAGCCATGCGAAGAAAGAGGCTCCAAAAGAATAACTTCTATGGTTTAGGTGAGTCCACAACCAAAGGTAACTGTTGTATTGTTCTCTGTTGGAATCTGTATAAGGCAGGAGATCTGCTTACTTACCTTTAATCTGTCTGAACATAGGTCAGCAAACCAATTATTCACATATACATAATCACAGGAAGCAGAATTTTACCCTAAAAACATCTTTGTGATTGATTGTAGACAGCCTTAACTATTTTGATATCTACCAGATTGCAAATTCATAAAGTAAATGCAATGCGTGTATTTTAAAGTTATTTTAAAATCTGAAAATATTTTTTATCTTATCACTTTTCCATATTTTAAAATAAACCACAAAATAAAGTGTTAAATGATTCCCCATTATACTGATGAAATTCAAAGAGCTATGTAATGTTTTGTTTGGTACTTTATTTAGAAATGGAGACTAATTTATATTATGATTATTAACAAGAAGCTTGGTAAGCAAGGTCAATTTAAAATACTACTCTCTTATTTTAAGAAAATACAAAGGTTCTTTTTAATTTTAGAGAAAATTAGCAAATATGTTTGCTTTCTGGGTATCTTGAATTCTCTTTATGACAGTGTCATTTCAAATAGAGAGATTAAAAAGGTGCTAAACTTTGGGCCCATATCAAAATAAATTGCCCTTGATTAATTTATTTGGAAATTTAATTGTTGGATTGAATTTATAACCTCAACTTTATTATTTTCTTCAAAATATTATACAAATTTGCTAAGGTTTTAAAGTAGTTTTGCAAAATTGATAGCTCATCAAAAAGTAAGCATCTACAATGAAGAGAAAACTTATTATTGATTGGCATACACATAGGAAAATAATAATTTAAAGTGCTGCAGAGAGTAAGTATGAGCAATTGAAAGGCATACATTAAAATGTTTTATTTATTCCTATAACACACATAAACCATATTTTACTTTTTATTGTATTAATTTTTTAAATTTGGGATTTGCTTAATAGTCATTTTGAACAATGTGAAAGATTAGAATTTTCTTTTTTTTTTTTTTTTTTTTTTTAATGCTATTCTTGTCTGCTTACATTCTTTTTTTTTAATGTATGTATGTATGTATGTATGTATGGCTGTGTTGGGTCTTCGCTTCTGCGCAAGGGCTTTCCCCAGTTGCGGCAAGCGGGGGCCACTCTTCATCGCGGTGCGCGGGCCTCTCATTGCCAAGCACAGGCTCCAGACGCGCAGGCTCAGCAATTGTGGCTCACGGGCCGAGTTGCTCCGCGGCATGTGGGATCCTCCCAGACCAGGGCTCGAACCCGCATCCCCTGCACTGGCAGGCAGACTCCCAACCACTGCGCCACCAGGGAAGCCCTAGAATTTTCTTATTAAACAATTTTAGTGGATAAGTGAGCATACCTTAAAACAACAAAAATATCATTAAACATAATCATTGGCATATACTGGTGCATTTCCCTAGCTACCTAGATGCAGAGTGATGTGACTCAGAGAATGATATGTTTGAAAGGAAAGTAGGAAGCTGATGAAATATCTTTTCCCCAGTGATCTATTTTGAGATTCCTATATTTAAAATCACCAATGATTTAAGAACAGAGATTTAAAAAATTATATTTTTACATTTCCACATAAGTTCATCAAAGCCTCTGGTATGTTCTTAAATGGAAACAGTGATGATATATAAAGACTGGCATTAGAACCTGGTATGAATGAATTTTGCCAGTAAAGATGCAAATTGGAGTACTAAATAAAGAATTTAAGGTTTAAAGTCATAGCAAAATGCCTAGTATATCTTTGTATATCAGTAAATAAATAATTCAATAACATTAATCATGTCTGTATATAAACTTACTCTTATCTGAAGAATTATCAGCTTAATTTGGAATAAGACCATTTAGTTTAGCATCCATGATACCTGTTGGTTCAATCAGGAAACCCATAATCACATTTAAAAATATTTGTAGCTATTTCTCTTCATTAGAAATTACATCCTTTGATAACAGCATTTAGGAGATTCTCTCAGAATTAATCTTGACTAGGACCCAAGAAAAGGCTGAGAAAATGATTTTTTTTTCTTTTTCTTTATTTCCATTCTCACTCAGAAATGTATATCTTTTCTATGCACCAAAAGGGAGAAAAATATACACTAATTTATGACTCTGATTTGATACCTATAAATCAATTCCCATTTTATAACATGTACCTTGTATTCCAGGTTCATAATAAACACTGAAAATGAGTCAATGACATTTACTTGAAATCTTCAGTAGGTAAAATAGGACACTGAATGATAGAAACAACATAAATCAGTGGCTATTTAAATAATTACTATAGTAAACTAATATAATATGGACATTAATTAGCTGAAAATCACAACTATATTTATTTATCTTGTTGCTCCTGTTACCACAGGCATTAAGAGGTGATGTTCTATAACTTGAAGAATTTATTTGCTTAAGATCTAAATTGATGGCTATGACCAGTTTCCATTTATCAATTCCCATTTTCATTATGTTTGAATTTCAGACAAATTTGATTCAAGATCAGTAGCCTTTGGCAGTTTCACTGAGATGAAGGAAGATAAAAATAGAAAGATGAAAATTGAACTGACAATGCTGTGTGAAAAGTTTGTCATGTACAGTCACTAAACCCTCTATCTGCTGGATTCCATAAACAGCTCACAGAAGAGGTGTACAATAGAAGATGAGCAACATCGTTTCATTGGTTGATTATTTAACTTGCACATTATAATGTAGCATTTAAATTCATGTATTAAATGATCTCACTTCAGAATATTTTTATAATATATAAATCATATTTGCACTGGAGAAGACAATCAATGCAAATATACATCATCACTAAACCATTAAGTCATAAATGCAAAGTTGCATCTGGAAAGGACAATAATTAGAATTCATAATATGTTAGTACCAGGGTAAAATAAATTTAGTCAGGAAAGGGGTGTGTGCGTGTGTGTGTAATTATTTAAGAAAATTTAAAGATAATACCATATTAACAATTTAGAAAACAAGTGAGTATAATTTAATCACTTAATTATTCATTTACTCAAGGAGTGCCTAGGACATGAGAAATACTTAGATACCTGGATTCAGTGATGAGCAAAACTGACACTGCCCTTGCCACACTGAGCTTGAAGTCCAGTGAGTGTTACAGAAAGTAAACTATAAATTACGGCCAATTAGTATAAGTAAAAAAGGAGATTATGAGGTGCTGGAAGAGCAAGGGCTGGGTCATCTTCCCATGATTCAAGCGCTAGGAGGAGGGTTAAGGACATTCCCTGATGAAAATGATTTCCAAATTGAGACTTGAATAGGAGTAAATGTTAACTAGACAAAGTGAGAGGATCAAGTGTTTCAGGTGGAGGAAAGAAATTGCAGGGCCAAAGCCCAGGGTAAAAGAAAGCCTGGCCAAGTGGGAAAAACCCAGCCATGACCTTTTTCCTTGAGTATAGAGGGAGACAATGGGGAAATAAGAAGTTGGGGAATAAGACTGAACCAGCTCATAAGGGACTTATAAGCTCATTTATTACTTTTGTACTTCAGCTAGAGAGCACATTCACTTTAGCACTGAAGTGTTGAAAGCTGAGACATAGCATATTTTATTAAAATTATTTTGGCTGCAGTCCAAAAAAGGGACAGGAGGTGATCTACTCGCATGGCAGGGATATCAGTTGAAAAGCTGTGAAAATTTGAAAGATGATAGTTATCTGACTTTGAAAAGAATAAGAGAGATGGAGAAACATAAATTTAAATGATAAACGTGCATTAGAATAGATGACTTGGTGCTATGGTAGACATGTATGGGATTGAGTGGCTTTAAGTGAGTGGGTGGGCAGAATGTAGCCCAGGTTTCCTAACTAAAACAACTATAGAGATTGTCCTACTGATAATGAACTCTGGAGAAAAAGTGGATTAGGGAGGGGAGACGATAAATCGATTTTTGTGCATATTTTAAGAGGGCCTGTTATGTAGATATTCTTTCTGGGGCCAAATTTGCCTAGGTTTATAACCCAAGCCTATCATTTATTAGCGTGAATTTTGGGTGTGGTACTTAACCTGTGCCTTATTTGTTTGACAAATAGGTGTCCTGGTAGTTTCAAAATCATGGGGTTTCTGTGATTGTTAAAGGAGATAATAGTGTAAAGCATTTAAATTAGTGCTAGGTACATAATAAGCACTCAATGAATTTTAAATATTTTATCAGTTTTAGATATCTATAAGATATGCAAGAAGACATTCTCAGAAAGAGAAAGGACACATACATCTTAGGTGGACAGTGTTTTGGCTTGGGGATAAAGATGCAGGGATTATCAGAACACAGCTGTTATCTGATATCATGGAAGAGCAGAGGAAATCTCTATAGAATAATAAAAGAGTGCCAAAAATTGCACTCTGAGAAACTCAAAATATTGAAGAGGCAGAAGAGAAATGAAGATACTGGAAGATTGAAAATTAACAATTATAGATTTAGGGGGAAAAAAAGAACATAAGATAAAATAAAATGAAAAAATAAATATTAAAAAAAAGATATGCTTCAAAGGTAAAATTCTAGATTTTCTGAATGAATATGAGTTGGGAAAAAAAAGGGGAGTCAAAGTAGACTTCAAGGGCTTCCCTGGTGGTGCAGTGGTTGAGAATCTGCCTGCCAATGCAGGGGACACAGGTTCGAGCCCTGGTCTGGGAAGATCCCACATGCCACAGAGCAACTAAGCCCGTGAGCCACAATTGCTGAGCCTGCGCGTCTGGAGCCTGTGCTCCACAACGGGAGAGGCTGCGATAGTGAGAGGCCCGCGCACCGCGATGAAGAGTGGCCCCCACTTGCCGCAAGTGGAGAAAGCCCTCGCACAGAAACGAAGACCCAACACAACCATAAATAAATAAATAAAATTTAAAAAAAAAAAAAGTAGACTTCAAAATATTATACAACCTGGTAAGTGGTGTTGTAATTTTTAAGATTTGAAAGCTTGAGGTGAGCAAAAATAGTCCTCAATGAAAGCTTCTAGGCAGTGAATGTAGATATAAGATAGAAGAATTCTGAGGACTGGATTACTTCAATATTTAAAAGTAGAGAATAGAAAAGCCATTGCTTTTTTATATTGATTTTATATTTTGAAACCTTATTGAATACATTTATTACTTCTAACAGTTTTGGTGTTGTTGAGTCTTCAGGTTTTTATACATATATGATCATACCATCTGCAAACAGAGATAATTTGACTTCTTCCTTTCTGATTTGGATGCCTTTTATTTCTTTTTGTTGTCTAATTCCTCTGGCTAGAACTTCTAGTACTATATTGAATAGTACTTGCCTTTTACTGGATGTTAGAGGAAAAGCTTTAGTTTTTCCCACTGATTATAATGTTGACTACAGGCTTTACATATATGGCCTTTATTGTGTTGAGGCAAGCTCCTTGTACATATTTTGTTGTGAGTTTTTTTTATCGTGAATAGATGTTGAATTTTGTCAGGTACTTTTCCTGCATCTATTGAGATGATCATGTAGTTTTTCATCTTTCATTCTGTTAATGTGGTGTATCACACTATTGGTTTGCAAACAAAAATTTGTGGCATTTCTAAGCACTAACAAAGAAATATCTGCAAAGGATGGATGGTAAGAAAACAATACCATTTACAATAGCAATAACAATAGTAAGATATTTATGAATAAATTTAAACAAAGAGGTGAAAGGCCTGTACACTGAAAATTATAAAACATTGAAGAAAGAAATTAAATAAGACAGATATTTGCAAACGCATCCCATGTTCATGGATTGGAAGACTTAACAGTCTTAAAATGTCCATACTACACAACATGATCTACAGATTCAATGCAATCCCTACCAAAATCCCAATGACATTCTATCCAGCAACAGAAAAAACAATCCTAAAATTTGTATGCAACCACAAAAGACATGGAATAGCCAAAGCAATCTTGAGAAAGAAGAACAAAGCTAGAAGCATCATGCTTTTTAATTTCAAAATATATTACAAAGCTACAGTAATGAAAACAGTACGATACTGGCATAAAAAAATTTAGAATAATGGAACAGATTAAGAGTCCAGAAATAAATATACACTTTTACAGTCAACTTATATTCAACAAGGGTGCCAAGAATACACAGTGGGGGAAGAGGAGTCTCTTCAATAAATAGTGCTGGTAAAACCAGATCTCCAGATGCAAAATAGTGAAATTGGCCCCTTAACTTACACCATACACAAAAATCAAATTAAAATGGATTAAAAGGTTAAATTTAATACCTGAAACCACTGGAAAAATTTTTTTAAAATATAAGAAAAAGCTTCCTGACATTGGACTTGGCAACGGTTTTTTAATCTAACATCAAAAGCACAGGGAACAACAGTAAAATTAAACAAGTAGGACTGCTTCAAACTAAATAACTTCTGCACAGCAAAGAAAGCAATGAACAGAGTGAAAACGAAGACTATGGAATGGAAGAAAATATTTGCAAACCCTATATATGAGAGAGGATTAATACACAAAATATATAAGAAACTCATATAAATCAATAGCAAAGAAAAAAAATAATAACCTGATCTTAAAAATGGGCAAAGGAACTGAATAGACATTTCTCCAAAGAATGCACAGAAATGGCCAATATGTATATATGAAAAGATGCTCAACATCACTAATCATTACTGAATGGCAAATTAAATGCACAAGGAGATATCACTTCACAACTGTTAGGATGGCTATTATCAAAAAGACAAGAAATAACAAGATTTGGTAAGAATGTGGAGAAAAGGGAGCCCTCATACACTGTTGATAGGAATGTAAATTGGTACAACCATTATGGAAAACAATATCTCCATATTCTTGATATCTTCAATATCTCATATTCTTGAGGTTAGTCAATAAATTAAAAATAGAACTACTATATGATCCAGCAATCCCATTTCTGGTTATATATTCAAGGAAATTGAAATCAGAATCTCAAAGAGATATCCTCTCTCCCACGTTTTCTGCAGCATTATTCACAATTGTCAAGACATGGATATAACCTATGTTCATCAACTGATGAATGAATAAAGAAAACATGGTATATAATACAATGTAATATTATTCAGCCTTAAAAAAAGAAGTAAATGCTGCTATTTTTGACAACATGGATGAAACTGAAGGACATTATGGTAAAATGTCTGGTGAAATTAGCCAGACACATAAAGACCAATACTGCATGATATCTTATATGTGGAATCTAAAATAATCAAACTTCCAGAAGCAGAAAGTAGAATGGTGGTTGCCAGGGGCTGGGAGGAGGGGAAAATGGGGTAATGGTGGTCAAAGTGTACAAAGTTTTAATTATGCATAATGAATAATTTCTGGAGATTAAATATATAGCATGGTGACTACTGAAACAGGAGGGAAGGAGGCAGGGCACAACCTTTGAAAGAATGACATAGCCTGAGGACATGACATACACTGATTAGAACCAAATGGGTCCAAGATGGTGGACAAGTCGATTTTTTCCACTAGAGCTTGAGCCTCAGTATACGCTTACATCAGCAAACTAAATGATGCACCCAAAGGCCCTGTGACAGTTCCAAGACTGACTGTAAGGATCAAAAGTGGGCAGTGGCCCAATTCCTGGAAATCCCCGCCCCTTCCTAAAATAGCTGGAATACTCCTCCCACTCACTAGCCTATGAAATTACCCACTCCTATAAAAACTGACAACCCCATACCCTGGTGTCTTTCTCACCTTCTGAGCTGGCCCACACTCTGTCTGTGGAGTGTGTTTCTCCCAAGGCTGCTCTTGCCTTCTGAGATGGCCCACACTCTGTGCGTTTCTCCCTAAATAAATCCACTTCTTACCTATCACTTTGTCTCTCACTGAATTCTTTCTGCAATGAGACATCAAGAACCTGAGCTTCATTAAGTCTTGAAATCAGGTGTGTGATCTCAGTTGGAAAACTGTGGGTTTTGGCTGGGTTCAAGTCCCGGCCACGTGGGTTCAAGTCCCAATCTGAGTTTTGGCTGGGTTTGAGTCCCAGCAGTGTGGGTTCAAGTCCCAATCTGGGTTTTGGCCAGGTTCGAGTCCCAGCTGCGTGGGTTCGAGTCCCAATCTGAGTTTTGGCTGGGTTCGAGTCTCGGCCGTGTGAGTTCAAGTTACAATCTGAGGTGCACTGTTTCACTACTGTATTGTATACTTGATATTTTCTATGAGAGTAGATCTTAAGTGTCCTTACCACACACACACACACACACACACACACACACACCCCAAAGACCAAAAAGAAAATAATTATGTGAAGTGGTAGATATGTTAATTAGCTTGATTGCAATGATTATTTCACAATGTATACATACGTTAAAACTTCAAGTTTTACACTTTAAAATATATAATTTATATTTGTCAAATATACCTAAAGAAATTTTTTTTTTTAAAGTAAGATACAACAAAGGAAAATGCAGGGCTTCCCTGGTGGCTTGGTGGTTAAGAATCCGCCTGCCAATGCAGGGGACATGGATTCGAGCCCTGGTCCAGGAAGATCCCACATGCCGCGGAGCAACCAAGCCCATGCACAACTACTGAGCCCGTGTGCCACAACTACTGAAGCCCACATGCCTAGAACCCATGCTCCACAACAAAAGAATCCACTGCAGTGAGAAGCCCGTGCACCACAACTGGAGAAAGCCTGTGTGCAGCAACGAATGGCCAATGCAGCCAAAAATACAAATAAATAATTTATTAAAAAAAAGAACAAAAAATGAAGGAAAATGCAAAGGAGTGATAGTGAGATAGTGGGAAAACTCAGAGAACATGGTATCACAGAAGCTAAATGAAGAAGGAAGAAGAGTTAAATGGTGTCAATGTTGAAGGTGAAGACATCTGTAGAGGCCAACAGCATCAGAAGGAATCAGGCAGGACCAGAGCCAAGCCAAGGTGGCTTTATCTCATAGTCACAGTGCTCAACTGCTTCCTTTGTGTCCCCTTCCTGCTTCCCACCCAGGAAAACTTAGTTTGGAGAAAAGCAATGTAGAATATGGACTCAAAACAAGTCACATCCCATTTTCCAAGCCCACACTCTCACCACACCCACCCACACGCACCCTCCCCCCAACACATGCACTCTCCTTTAAGCAGCTTGAGTCTTTGCTGAAGGGAGGGAAAAGATAAAGGCCTAAAACAATTTGAAAACTTACATTTTGAAAATAAACCAGAATATGTCTTAATATAAACTAAGATTGTTCTAACTGCCAGAAGTTACAGGAAAATCATGGAATTAGGCCAACATATAATTTAAAATCTTGCTACTCAATAGGGAAGGAAAAGCTCAAGAGTAAACAGATAAATAAAATAGGTAAACAACAAGGACCTACTGTATAGCACAGGAAACTATATTCAATATCTGGAAAAGAACCTGAAAAAGAATAGATATTATACATATATATATATATATATATATATATATATATAAAACTGAATCACTTTGCTGTACACCTGAAACACTGTAAATCAACTATACGTCAATAAAAATAAATAAATACATAAATACAGAATAAAAGTTAAAATTAAAAAAAAAAGTGAGCAGATGACAGCAGGGTTTGGGATCAAATAAAACCAGTTCTTGACTTCATGGAGCTTATTGTTTCCCCTTTAAAATATATTTTAATTATTAAAAAAAAAGGGGAATTCCCTGGTGGTCCAGTGGTTAGGTCTTGGTGCTTTCACTGCTGAGGGCCTGGGTTCAATCCCTGCTCAGGGAACTAAGATCCCATAAACCGGGAGGTGTGGCTAATAAATAAATAAATTTAATTTTTATTACCCTCTGTGTGATTAAAATATACCGTTATCTCATTGAAAATCTTTTGTGTTTAGAGATTATAGTATTTTTGGATTTGGTAGATTAATCCAATGAAAATGAGAGAAAGAAAAACTTGAATGCATACAATTATAACCCACATATCTTATTTAATCGGAGAACATGCTAAGTTATATAACTTAGTCTTGACACACTTGAAACTTAAAGCTGATCTTTTGTTATGCCATTTTCACTAAAATAAAAGTATGTAGTAATTTAAGTTATATATTCTAATACATATGAAACTACTGTGTATACACATATGTGGGTGTATATATGTGTCATTCAAAATGATAAAATTATGTTGGTCAAAACCAAAAGCCAGACCAAAACAAAAACTAAAATACAAGAGCTCATGAAGTCTAACAATGTTTTCTGAAATAACTATGCTAGTTCTTGATCAGAAAGCATCATAATATAATATAATCATATAATATACAATTAATTAATTATATATTATATAATTAATTATTACTAATTAATAATAAACAGTATAATTAATAGCAAACTATGCCATTTATACCTGTTTTTATAAGCAAGTTAATCTCCTCAAATCTCACCTTCCTTGTCTATAAAATAAGATTATACTACATTATGTCATAATTTCGGTGTTATATGTATCAAAGGAAAGCCAATTATAAACCATAAATTTATCAGATGTCTGAGTAATGAGTACTGCACATCATGTGTACAGATTTATCTACTTACTGATCATCATTTTAAATGTGTATGTTTTTTTTTTTTTTTTTTAATTTTATTTATTTATTTTTAGCTGTGTTGGGTCTTCGCTTCTGTGCGAGGGCCTCCTCTAGTTGCAGCGAGCAGGGGCCACTCCTCATCGCGGTGCGCGGGCCTCTCACTATCGCGGCCTCTCTTGTTGCGGAGCACAGGCTCCAAATGCGCAGGCTCAGTAGTTGTGGCTCACGAGCCCAGCTGCTCCGCGGCATGTGGGATCTTCCCAGACCAGGGCTCGAACCCGTGTCCCCTGCATTGGCAGGCAGATTCTCAACCACTGCGCCACCAGGGAAGCCCTAAATGTGTATGTTTTAATTCACCTAGAACCTAAACAACAATGAAGAGTACAAAATATGTTTTCAGTTGGATTTTAGTCACTTTTTAAAGCTCTTTCGTTTTGTTTCCATACTCTTTAACATTTAGATTTTTCCACACCATTCAACACGTATTCTTCTTCACCATTCTTTAACTATACAAGACAGGATAAGGGTCATTACCTGACCTAGTCTCATCAAAAATTAAAAAAAACAAATACTTCCCATCCAAGACCTATGAATTTGTATTTTTCAGATGAATTTTCTCACTTGAATAAGAAAATTCATGATATCATTCCCATGCTTTATTTTACAACTTATCATTTATTGCTCCTATTTTCATCTCTTTGAACTTTTCAGAAATGAAAAGATGAACGTTCTGTGTTTCCCATCTTCTGAGAAACGTTATTGACTAAGATGTTAGTCTTATGCATTGTTCATGGTGAGTAGTCAGACCAAGGACAATTTTCTGCTAATTGATTTTAGTCTATCTTTGGTTATAAAACAATATTGTTGATCATGCAGTTTTGTCAATTAGACACGCTGTGCCTCTCTGTCCCACCGTTTTTTACTTCACTGTTGTACATACTTAAAAGATAATTATTAATCAAAGCACAATCTTTTTGCTTTCCATAATAAACAAGAAACAAGTCTAGAGAGCTCTGATTTCTCTCCAACTAGAGTGGGAGAAAGTGGGTATGTACCAAAACTGTAATATATAATATTATATACTTAGTGACCACAGCTTTTTCCCTTATGAAATAAAATATATTACTTATTCAGATACCATAGATTTCTTAAATGTTTCCTATTTCTGTATGCTTATGATGAAGGGAATTTTTAATATATGAGAATAAATCCATAAAAATAGATTATTAAACACATTTCACTCTATATACATTATTAATATAATTCTATTCTATAGTTAATAAATTAGATTATGACATTAATGTAAAGATGATTATGTATACCTAATTTAATTTTCCTTTCTACCATTGACTGAATTATTCTTCTTAAATATTCTATAAAACTTATTGTATTATATTTTCTTATCTATCATTAATTCCTGTTATTCCCATGAACAGAAAGCATGGCATAATTGACCTGACTTAGTAACGATTTATCACACATGGTAAATATACATGAACTCTTTGATTAAAGTCTTCTACCATCATCCCTACTGAACTTTAAGCTTCAGTAGGACATGAACCATGTCCATATTGCAATCAATGGGAAGTTTTGTGACATATTGAAATATTGTCAGAAACCCTGGTCATATGGAAATGGAATCAAAACACCAATAAAGGAACTTCCCTGGTGGTGCAGTGGTTGGGAGTCCGCCTGCCAATGCAGGTGACATGGGTTCGAGTCCTGGACCGGAAGGATCCCATATGCTGCGGAGCAACTGAGCCCGTGCATCACAACTGCTGAGCCTGCACTCTAGAGCCCGCAAGCCACAACTACAGAAGCCCAGGTGCCTAGAGTCCGTGGTCCGCAAGGGGAGAAGCCACCGCAATGAGAAGCCCGCGCACCGCAACGAAGAGTGGCCTCCACTCGCCGCAACTAGAGGGAGCCCGCACACAGCAACGAAGACCCAACACAGCCAAAAATAAATAAATAAACTTATTTAAAAAAAACACCAATAAAAAGGAATTTATCTATTTTTTTTGTTCAAGTTGTAATCCTGTTATTCTATGATTTTAAATACACCTGATTATACAGCTGATGTTAAATGCATCTGAAGGTAAAAATTTCCCCTGGGTTTCTTGTACAGAATCTCTATAAATTCCAAAAGAAAATGTTTTATTTTCTTGGGAGTGTGAAACATTTATAATTCAATTACCTGAAATTATTTATACGCAGTTATTTAGCTACATTTCCAAAAACAGTGACGTTATTTTGATTAAAGAATGAATATACTATTATTACTTCAATAAAATTGGCTTAGAAATAATATTAGAATTACTGAAGTTTCAGATTAAGTTTATTCTGCTTTCTCCTTTGTGTTAGAAGAAACTATTCAAACAAAACACATATAGCTGTTGGGTTTGGATATAAATTTCTTTATGTCTCTCAACACCAATATAAATTAATTTTGAAATTATTAGCTTAACTTCATTAACAGACCAATGGCATGTATTACAAAAACAATCATTTCAATGTTAATAATTATTGTGATCAATGTAAAACACTTGGCAAACACACATGTCAAAAGAAAATAAAATTACTGATTACCCATGAGTCCATAATCTAAAAATATTTACTCCTAAAATTTGGGTTAATTTCTTTCCAGATTAAAAAAAACAACTTTCCCCATACTTTTATTATTCTGTGGTATAATCACAATAATGAACATGTAGGACTACTTTTACCATTTAAAAATATAAAGCGAATTATAAAATAAGTATTTTTCACATAAATTTATAGATTCAAATTCTGTGCTTTACAATATTGCACAGCCTTAATATGTTATGTAGGAACAGATGTTATGAATATGCTATACTTGTTATAGATTTCATCTGCAAATGAATATTCAAGAATTTCTAAAGTTTTACTATTCTAGATTTATTTTCATGTGATAACTCTATCTGTATGGGCATTTTGACCAAGTATCTGGTTATTTTTAGACATTTCAATATTTATTCATCCATTTAAATTATAATAGTTAATTTAATGAATATGTTGATTCATATGGAAAATATAACTCAAGTCATAGTATTATCAAGGTGAGCTTCTAAGGTGGAGTTGACTGTTGGTTTAAAACCTATATTTAAATATAGCCTATTTATTTATAATTTTAAAAACCCAGTATCTTTTTTTTCTCTCATGACATTTATGGAATTTTTTCCTATGACATCTTATTTAAGGTCAATTGATCTCAATAAATGAAAAAAAAGTTCTTGAAGATAAATTAAGCATTTGTAACATCAAAAAGAAGTCATTATATCATTTTTGATAATACATAATTTGGTAAAGATGAATCAGTGGCCAAAGATAAAAATTAACTCAAGCAAAATTTAGACTACTGAGGTCTAAGTTCTACTTTTAGTTTTCTGTATATTAACCACAGTCTGTGGTCCAGGTACTTATAGAGGTATGTGATTTTTATATTATTTGCCTTTTGAATTCCCTTAGATTGTATACTAACCTACTATTACTCTCATATTGATGTGATACACTGAGCACTGTTTCAGATAGGTTTGGGATTGCATAATTAGTGATGGTTAATTTCATGTGTCATACTGAAGAGATGCCCAGATATGTAGTCAAATATTATTCTTAATGTGTCTGTGAGAATGTTTTGGGATTTAGATTGGTAGAGTGAGTAAAGCAGATTGCCATCCTTAATGTGGGTGGGTCTCATTCAATCAGTTGAAGACCTGAACAGAACAAAAAGGTTGACCTGCTCCTGAGTAAGACAGAGTTCTTCCTGCTTGGCTGCCTCTGCACTAGAATATCAGCTATTGTTCCCATTCTCGGGCTTGAAAAATTAGCTCTTCCTGGGTTTGGATCCTGAGGACCTGTGTATTAGAACTAAACCATCAGCATTCCTGAGTCTGCAGCTTGCTGATTCACCCTGCAGATCTTGGGATCTGCCCACTTCCATAATCATCTGAGCCAATTCCTTTTCTCTGGAGAATCCTGACACATAAATATAAGAAACCACTCTAAAGAATCAACACAAGCCATTTAGAGATGTTTTTTAGATATACAGACTTAGATTTTGGTAAATTTACTAAGTGATATACAAGTCATTGCAATTTAATGCCTCAAACTGGACCCCTACTCTAAGAATAATAGGGGACATCAAAGAGACTGTAATAGTGTGGGGCTTACTCATGTTAGAAAAAGTAAGACTTAGAAATACTCACTTTTCATAGAAATTAAATTCACATAATCAGAAATCCATGTGTGTGTTCCATAAATTATCCTTATTACTTCTCACAATCATGTATTATTCCTATTAAAATACTTTTTACTGATTATTGATTAGTTAGCTTCTGTTGAGTAGTAAGTAATCACCAAAAAAAAAAAATCAGAGATATATACATCATTAGGTATTCATTCCTGTTCATGGGTCTCTCTGTCTGGGCAGTTCTGCCACATGTTTGCTCCATGAGTGGCTCCTAAAAGGATGTTCTTAGGAGAACATCCTAAGCGGAGGTGAAGAAGTCCCAGAGGGGTCCTTCTTCTCCCTAAATGTCATCTATATTTATATCCATCTGTATTATATTACAGATATATTATAGATATAAATAGATAGGACATATATAAATATGATAATATGTAACCCTAACCCTAAAGTTAATATCATGTGACATCTGGTAAAATGGAGAGGGCCTCAAATGTCCTAACTACAAGTTTCTGCCTCCTCTGCACCACAGATAAGGTCACCTAGCCAAACGAACCTCCTTTTCTCAGAGACCAGGTATAGCGTCTGCTTATCCCGGAGTAGTGGGTTTCAATTCCCTGTCAGCTAACAGAATTAGGCAAACAAGCCAATAACTTGTTCCTAAGGAAACCAGGAGCACTCTACCCTCTTGATACTAGAAAGCCTGCCTCCCAAAGCCCTAGTTGTTCACTTTATCCCAAGTGCAACTTCCATGTGGCCCTGCATAAACAGCTCTCAGTTTCATAGGTCCAGGGTAGGGTGTCATGGGTTTGGTCATCTCTATGATCCTAGTGCAGGAATTCCTCCCTTATCAATGGAGTGAATAGGAGGAGATCAAAATATAACATATTATATATAGGTTTATAAAATCATGAAATTAAAATTTGCAGAGTATCCATTCAGGTTCAGATTTTATTCTGACAGTGCATTCAATGCAAGCATACATAAACAAGATTGGCACACAAGCCAAGTAACAGAATGAAACACATCTGTAGATTTACAATATCAATTACTGCATTTTTAAAATGATGTTATCCTTTATCATTGCTTCTTATTATATCTCCCCTTACATTCTCTCATCTGCCCTAGTTCTTTCTTTTCTCAAGGTAATGAGTCCATAGTTTTTTTTGTGATAAAATCCTTAGAAGTTAATGGCATTCTTAATGTGTATTTCAAAAATGGCTTCAAGCCAGTTTATCTAAGTATTACATTTTTACTGACTTAACCATAGTTTTGGAAAGAGTGCAGATTGGTTAACATCTGGCAAAATACAATCTTCGTTATTTTTGTCATTAATAAAGATTTTTAAAAAATTTACTTGAGACATAAACTAGACATTTCAGTCTTTGCTATATATGTTATTTTGTTAACCAGTTACTTAAATAGTGTTTAATGTGTTGTAATATATTGCAGAGGTTATCTAGAACTGTTAAATTTAGTAATGTACAAATAAGAGTTGTCACTTTTCTATAATATTTTAAGTGTTCTTTTGTCTATTATCAACAGGTGAGGAGGCAACTGGTCTTTTTTGTTTGTTATGCTTGTACAGGTTTCACTGCTGAAAAGCTAAGATTGTACAAACCTGTTCAAAAGATGTTCTCTATGTAAATCTCGTACATGTCATATTATTTTATAAAAATGTATATGTATTGAGCTCTTCGGACCTCCAGACTTCTGTATCAGTATCATCATCTAAATGTCTACTAGTGACACCATTTTGGTCCAATGCACCATTATTTTTTTCCTGCATTATTTCAGTAACCTTCTAACTCATTTCTCTACCTCTCCGCTATGGTCCCTAGAAGTTATTCTCTATCTTGCTGCTATACTACTTTTCTTTTGAAATGCAAATCATATTATGGCACTCCTCTGCTCAAAATTCTCCAATAGCTTCCTATGTCATAGAGAAAGCCAAAGTGCTACATACGTGGTTTTCAAACTTGACTCTGCATTTAAGTCACCTTTTTGAAACCATCCAAGGCTGGACTTTAGCCCAGATCAACTGAATCAGAATTTCTGGAGTTGTGACCAGGCAATAGTATTTTTTAAAAGTTCCCCAGGTGATCTTGATGGGCAGCTGAGGTTGAGAACCACTGACAATTATGGTCTAGCTCTTACATCCCTCTGACTTATCTACCATATTGTTTCTGAATCCACTGAGTCCACTGAATCCACTTTAGCCATAACAGTCTCCTGTCTAGTTCTCAAACTAGTACTGCCATAAGACGTAGGAATAAGGATTTCCTGCCCTGAGATGATTATTTTAAATGGTTTCAGTCTGGTTTTCCACTGGGTGCACTCCTCCCCCCAGGTGGGAGTCTATGGAGAAACAGCATGTGCCAACACACATACCCATTCTAGATCACACTATGGACACCTGGAATCTCACAATTACAGGCCTAAAAGGCCCTAATCCCAGCTTCAAGGCCTGTGCAGGTCTCCTCCCTGGACCATCCTCTCAAGTATTCCATGCTACGCACATGATCACCTATTTGTCTGAAGAGTGTCCATGGGGAAGTGGCAAGAGCTTGGATGTGCAAACTGGATATCCATAAGCTTACATGGCCCTTTATGGTGTGGTACAAAACCTCAGAGAGGGAAAAGAAGGGAGGTGACCATCAGACTGGTGTCCCACTTTGAGGGCTTGCTCTTTCTACAGTGCAATGTGTTCCTGTGTAGAAATTCAGAGTCCCAAAGTTCCAGGTAATTATGAAGGTTTATTTGGATATATTTTAATGGTTTTTAAACATGATTTATAGTTTTTAAATAGTAAAATATATGGTTTATGAAATTCTATTTGGATTTTTGTCCACAACCCTGCAAATATTAAAGATAGGCAGTATCAAACATACCAACCATATTATTACCTTGAGGTCTTTGCAATTTCTGTTCCCTTTTCCTGGAATCCTATTTCCCAGAATTCTTCATGGCTCCTTCTCTCATTTCAAATCTCTGTTTAAATATTATTTTATTTGTGAGGTCTTTTCTAACACCCTTGTATTAAATAGCAATCCTCTTCCTCTCCCAACCCAAGAATTCCCTATGCTTGAGGCTTGTAGTACTTTTAAAGTCTTATCAAAGTCTAATTTTTATTCCAAAATTTTTCTCTCAATCTATAGCTGGATTTTTTGTTTTCTCAATTGTGTTTACTGAAGGAAAAATATTTTAATTTTGATAAAGTCCACTTTATTACTATTTTGTTCCATAGTTTGTACTTTTTGTTTTTGAAAAGATACTCTATTATGAATTGAATTGTCTTGAGCCACTTGTAAAAAAATCAATTGACTATATACATGTGGGTTTATTTATGGACTCTCTATTGTGTTCCACTGATCAAGTTGTCTATTTTTATGAAAACACCTCACTGTTATTGTGACTTCATAATTAGTCTTAGATCCAGACAGTATCTGAATGAGGACTTGTACCCAGAATATATGAACACTTCCAATTCAATGATAAGAAGGCAAATAACCCAATTTTAAAGATGGACACAAGATTTGAACACATACTTCAATCAAGAAAGTATACTGATGGTAATTAAACACATAAAATGATATCCAATGTCATTTGTCATTAAGAGAATAAAAATTAAAATCACAATAAGACGTCATTACACACTCACTAGAAAGGCTAAAATTAAAAAAGACTAACTAGGACACTACTGGTAGGAATGTAAAATGATTCAACTATTTTGGAAAATAGTTTAATAGTTTCTTAAAAAGTTAAACATACAGCTGCCAAATGATACAGCTATTCCACTCCAAGGTATTTACCCAAGAGAAATGAAATCATGTGTCTATGGAAACACTAGTGTATAAATATTCATAGCAGCTTTACTTGTAATAAACAAAACCTGAGTGAAAAAAAACTAAATGTCCATGAACTTGTAAATAGATAAATTATTGTATATCTGTACAATGGAATAAATCTGATCAATAAAAGACAAACTATTGATACAGTAAGCAATATGGATGAATCTTAAAATGATTGTGTTGATTGAAAGAAGCTAGATAAAAAAAGTGTAGATGCAGCAGGATTCTATTTCTGTAAAATTCTAGAAAATGTAAACTAGTCTATAGTAACAGAGCAGATCAGTGATTAGTTAGGGATGGGAGAAAATAATTACAAAGGGGTAGGAGGAAAGTTTGGGGGATGATGGTTATGGTCACTACCTTGATTGTGATGATGATTTTATTTTACAGCTATATATATGTACAGATATACATATGTCACAACTTATCACATTGTACAGATTAATATTATGTGTCACTTTTGCATCAATAAACCTGTAAAACAAAACAAAACAAAAACTGTATACATTATATGTTTACTAGTTTATTATTTTATTGCTTGACTTTCTTACTACAATGTAAGCTCTATGAAAATAAGGGTCTTATTTGATCAATTTTGTGTGCTAGTTATATAGTGGTTGTTCATTACATACTTGTTCAGTGAATGTGTCTATGACATATCAGTGACGATGGTTCACTGTAGGATTTCAATTTTTTATATTCAATAATACATGTTTAGGGATCAAGGCAGACCTAAATCTTGCTCAGAATTTGGAGACATAGCTAGAAACACTGTATCCAGGATCTTGATCTTATTTCTTCTGTTGGCAATCAGTCTGGCATAGCCTTATACAGTCTTCAAAATCCAACTCACTTATCACTTCTCTTTAGCCGAGATGCTAACCTCCCCCACCACACCCACAATGGCACTAGTAGACTTGGTTGCTCATATGTCTTCCATACCACTGTATATGATGTAGAGTGTGTGCGTGTATGTGCGTGAGCATATATACAGTTATACAATAATGCCTATAATCATACAGCAATAATCATGCAATGTGATGAAAAGTATTTATATATGTATATTTATATTTTTATTACAAAAATTTATGTATACATAAATGTATATGTCCATACTATTATATAATTATTGTATTTATATCTGTCTTCCAGGCTAAATTCAGGTAGTATTCAAAAAAAAAATCATGTCCTATTCATTTTGAATTCTTCAAAAACTAGAATACAATACAGAATATAAGTAGTCAATTAAAGAGTGTTGCATTCAATTAATTTAATCCATCTGATCATAATTTTTTCAGTTGTGTTTCAATTGAAGAAACACCAATAAGAGTGACATAAGTAGATTATAGCAGGAATTAAACCTTATGGAATTATGAGTGCTGATGAAGCAGTCTGCCCAAGTCTGTAGCCCCTGCATCTGCTGCTAGTTTTAAGGTCTCACAGTGCCTGCACTTTGGAAAGAAAGTGGACATGATATGAAGTGGAAGGGAGTAACAGCAAACTGGAATGTGCAAGAATGAGCTGAAATCTATAAGGTAAAACTGGAGCCCAAGCTTACAATGTTGATAATTTAGGTGATCTGCAAAGATGCTGATGCACTTGACCATGAAACTTTATATACTGTGCCCTGGATTTGGAGAAGCTGAAAGAGGATATTGGACAGGAGGTAAAGGAACTGCAACTTAGCTGCTTCCTCAGGCCTAAAGGCCACGTCTCATAATCTCAACAAGGTATTGAATACATGAGCAGCAACATTACCTTAACCCTACCTGCTAAGTATTAGCATGGCTGTTGCTTCACTCTGCCTTCCAAATCTGCAAATTTCTCTGGGTTAGGTCAACATTATCCCAGAACTATGCAAGAAATGGAATTGAGAATGGAGATAGAGTTCTAGCTGAGCTAGATCGACACAACTGAAAGGCCCCACAATCAATTCCTTGTCATCTTGGCAGATATATGCACGATTTTAAACTATACAGAACTTCCAAGTACAGGTAATAACAAAATAATACTTTACTATAATTATGCAACCATGCACCATAACAACTGAAAACACACTAATCTATCCCCACAAGAGGATAAAAATCATTTTGACCATCTTACTGTGAAATACATTTCTCCTCTAGCTTAACCACACACTCCCTTGATTTATTTTAACTGAAATATTGAGATATGAGGTCAGCTTCTTTTAATACTTCTTATGTTTGATAGGAGGGGAATGAAGGATGGAAAGAATTAAATGTTTTTCATATACTTAACTACGTTCATATCAATATAAGGAAGAAATACAGATAGCAAATATGGTCCTTGTCTCTGCAACAGTTCACGTGGTCATAGCTATTATCTTTTTCTATCCATTCCTGACTCTCTGCCCTCAGTTACCACCTTAGCTGGTTGTGTTTTCCTGTCTGATGAGGAGACCCAAACTTTATTCCTGAAGGTTCTGGGTGATGAGCAGTCCTACTGAACTTGGGTTGTTACAGTTTTAAATTGAGTTTAAGCACAGGATTTGGGAATACTAAAAGGTACTCCAGGGAATCACCTACATTCCAAATATAATCTTCCTTACACCACTGTGAAGTAGCAACCTAGTTTCCCAGAATAGTACTGTAACCCTAATCCTAATCATCTCACCTATCAGAGTAACCTCCTTCTTTGATTTTTGATTCTCTGGCATTAGAAGCCCAAAGTGGCCAGGTAGCAAACTCGAATTCCAATATATTGGAAACATTGTTGAGTCCTCTGGTACAAGTATTCTCCCATGGGAACTAATACCTGTATGTTCCGGAGCCCAAAATTCTGGGCATTTGAGGATGGAAAGCAAAAATCTCACTAGCGCATCACCAGGGGTAATAGGAAAGATTCTTACTTACACCCTTGGTAAAAGAGTTGGATCAGTGAGCCCAAATGGTGTGTTTGTTGCCTACAAAATCCAAAAATCTCAATAAGCATAGTGCTCTCTCTTAGTAGTATGAGGGGCCAGATGCACAACTCATCTTTAGGAGTTACCCCAGACTACTAAACTTCTAGAACGGAATACCAAACAAGTACCAAACTTTTGCAATTTAAATTCATTTCTTGACACCAAACTCTTAAGGCAGTTAAACAATAACTTAAGTAGACTTGTACATTTTAAGTGCATCCACAATAAATTAAAGAATAATTCATACTCATAAAAATATATGATGAAATTACGAAATATTCTGAAATTCTGAAAAATATCCACAAAATATTTCTATAATTGCTCACAATATATTGTTTTAAAGGGTTCTCAGTGAACCCTCAGTGTATCATCCACTTAAGAAATGAATATAATCTCCACTTGCCATTCTAACAGTTCACAGAATACATTTTCTTCATTCTTTCAACACATTTATAGATTGACTACCAGGTGCCTGGCACACTGCACAGAGTTTACAATAGTAATCAAAATAGGCAAAGCCCCAGTTGTAAAGTAACTTTATTCTGGAAGGTAAGGGGGGATAGGGGGAAACAGACAATAAACAAGTAAAAGTTCTTCAGAAAAGTTCAAATAAAGTGCTATGAAGAAAAGGAAACAGCAAAGTGAGAGAGTGATTCTATCTAAAGGCAGCACTTTGGATAGAATTATCAGGGCCTACTTTGAGGACATGACATTTGAACAGGAAAATAAATGACAAGACAGATGCCACTATAGAAAAAATCTGAGATGAGAGCTCCAGTAAGATACTAGAGGAAGAACAAGCTTGGCATGTTGAGGGACAAAGAAACCAGTGTGAATGGAGCATTATGAGAAAGAGAAAAGTGATGTTGAGTGAGGTCAGAGAAATAAGCTGGACTCAGAATGTGTAGGTCTTCATAGACCATGATACATTTATTATCTAAATTTGATATAGAGATGCTTGTTGTTTTAAGCATGGGATTAGCATAAAATAATTTACATTAACTGACCCCTGCCTCCTCATATGGCTAGAATGGCTCTCTAAAAGTGATCAAGTGTAGAGACAGAGAGACAAGTCAGAATACAGTAGTTGCTAAGATGAGAAGTGATGATGCCTTTAACAGAATTTTATTCTTTGAGAAGGAAAGAAGTGACTATAGGATATGTTGGAAGAAGAAAAAAATAGGGTCTATTATTAACGTATTATATTTAGAAGTGTGTGAGGGAAAAACAAATCAAGAACCTCTCCACAGTTTGACCATGAACAACGGTGTAAAATGTCTTGCCATTTACTGAAATGAAAAGCCTATGTTAGGAGTAGTTTGGCAAGGAGTTAAAGGCGTGGGAAGTCATGAGTTCAGTTTTGGAAATATTAAATATTACTATTAAGAATTACTATACAACATCCATGTGAAGTTATTGATTAGATTGAACAATATGAAGTTGTCGTTTTTTGTAAGCTAAAAACAGTCAAATTCATGTGATTTTTACCACCAATTTCATGTGGTTCTACCACCTAATAGTATGTAGCTATATATGTGAGTCTGGAGTTCAAAGAAAAGTACAGATTTAGAGAGAGATTTGGGAAGCATTGGCATATTGATGCTATTTAAAGCCATGAAGCTAGATGAGATCATATAAGAACAAAGCATAAATAAAAAATGAGCCTATATGTGAGCTAGGAGCACAATAATATTTATAGATCAAGAATAGATGGCAAGTACAAGATCCTCAGAGAAAACAGCTGAAATGAGTCAAATTTTTTGTATTTCCTTGAACAAAACAGCAAAACATTTTTGGGGTCTGATCTTTTGGCATTGCTGTTTTCCATTTCCTGTCACATTACTAAAATAAATACAATTTTCTGAGCCACTGTGAGTCTGAAAAGTTGGCTCTTGATCTAACAAAGAACCTTAGTAAGTCTTTTCAAATTTTCACAACCCTAGGATTTATCTACCTGGGATATTCGATGTTTTATATGCTGCTCCAACTTCTACCAACTATTCCGTAAAATACTGACAGTTTAGGGTAGACTCGAAAAGAAATACACAATCATAATATCTTCCTATATTATATCATGGAATGAATTTCACAGAGAATTTCCCAACCCATATTTACTTGATAAATGGTGCAATGTAAACTGAGCACTTCAACCTTCTCTTTACTTCAATAGATTTTTGACTTTTTCATCTTTATATTCAGAAGTTCCACCTAGGGCAAGTGTATACTTGTTATCTATATGTAGGCAGCATCCCTCAAATTCCTTGTACTTCGTTGCAAAAACAGAAATATAAGAATGGAAGTGATTTACTGAGATGAAATAAAGTTGCTCCTAGGATGAATCTGGATAACCAGACTGAAAAATGAGCATGAACAAGGTAACTAGTTGGCAGACAACACGCTACTGAAGCAGACTGGACAGACGCCACTCTGGGCATTTCAGCACTAGAAGCTCAACCCTGCCTCCTATTATAAATGCCACCATTGAAACCTTGACTCTGTCAACTCGAATAACCTCTAACTTTTCTTGAAATTTGTGATTGTCTCTTAATATTCAATGCTTGGAGAAGGAAGATCTGATTTGCCAACCTAAGCTCATATATCAATGGCCTATTAGAGTGTGAGTGTAGGATGGGGCCTTGGCTCTCACCAGATACACCATCAAACTGGGGGTGCCTTCTAAATTTAAGACTTATTGAAATAATGGATAGTCAACAAGTGGCAAATATCTACTATAATTAAACAATTTTCCCCAACATCTACATATATTGCTCTTTTTATACTCAGAAAAAAACTGATTTTATTTGACATAATGCAAATATTTCTTATATAACTGAAATAAATTCCATTCCAAAGGAAGATGACCTAAAATTTCATCAATCTTGGTATGCAATTTTCTAAGTCCAGACTCTCTAGGAAATCCTTATTCTTTTCTATTGTTGTTTGCTACAATATAGAAATAATAACAGAAACTAATAAGGAATTAAAAATGGATAAAGGCTAAGTCCTTGGTGTTTAAATACGAGGCTATAACATATTTACAAATTACCTCCTCCACCATCCATTTCAAATTCTTCTCACATTGAGGCAGTATTTCAGATTGTCAGGGTTCTCTACCCAATGGCATGACCCAAACTTTCATAAATGAAAGATCTATGATTTTGGGGATCCTGCCTATACAGATTGCAATAACATTTGGTACTCCATGTAGTACCAACGAGTGCCCTAGGGGATCATCTGGGATTCATTCATTCCTCCATTATGTAATACTTATTCCTCTAACAGTGAGAATTAATCAACCCAGTCAACATAAAAGGCCCCTTTTCCCTTTTGACCTAATTGTGTAAGACACTGCATTGGCCAAGAGGCAATCTCAGCTTTTAAATCAATGCAATGACAACCAATCAGTGCAATTCAGTGACCACTTCTACTTATGGGAGGAAATTTTCCAAGTACTGATTGCTAATTTAAAACACATTTTAGGGGCTTCCCTGGTGGCGCAGTGGTTGAGAATCTGCCTGCCAATGCAGGGGACACGGGTTCGAGCCCTGGTCTGGGAAGATCCCACATGCCACGGAGCAACTAGGCCCGTGAGCCACAATTACTGAGCCTGCGCGTCTGGAGCCTGTGCTCCGCAACAAGAGAGGCCGCGATGGTGAGAGGCCCGCGCACCGCGATGAAGAGTGGTCCCCACTTGCCGCAACTAGAGAAAGCCCTCGCACACAAACGAAGACTCAACACAGTCATAAACAAATAAAATAAATAAAAGAACGTGAATTTCTTAAAAAAAAAAAAAAGCAGCTAGACAGGAGAAAAGCTTTAAAAAAAAAAAACACATTTTACAGCTTGTAGGACAATGTCATAACTCTACAAGGTTCTGTCTCACATGTGGCTACATTTGAATCTTCAAAAATCCAAATGAGTCTATAAAGCCATTCACTTCTCTATAATAGGGTATATAAGAGAACTGTCATGAGCACCAGTTGATACTTATTTTGCTGTAAAGTTAATTATTTGGTCAGATTATATATCTGAGATAGCATAAAAAGACATAATACATTCATATTCATATAGTTAGTGGTGCTGGATGAACAATGATGGGCAAAAAAAGCAAATATAAATTTCAATATTCAAAGACTGGCATGGGAATACCTGATTGGAGAGGTCTAAATCTGGGGTCTGTGCCACAGCTGTAGTAGAATGAGATACGGGAAATAAAATATGGGGAACTTTTTATTGTACCTAGAATTTTTGTCTTGCATAGGAGAAAAAGAGATATTAAATATTTAGAACTACTCAAATTGAGTAGTGTTATGTACTCCCCTTGGTTACTTTGATAACAGATTGAACAAAGGCTCTGGAAATAACAGAGAGGTGACTAAAAGGATAGGTAGTAGCATAACACATGTTATGCTTATTTTAAAAAAAATGGTTTAAAGTGGTATTTTAGCCTATAGTCCTAGTTTAATTGGAGGGCACTTTTACGAAATTTATTTTAGTTCTCAGGTACCAAGTAATATGTGCTTATCCTGATCATCTGTGTGGTCACCTACCTCTGACATGACCTCCAGTGTCCCCCCATTCTCCTGGCGTTTATACCACTGTGTATTCCATTCCCATTTTATACTAGGTTGATCTATGTAATCAACAGAATGTCACAGATTGATGGCATGTTACTTCTGAAGTTAGTTTATGAAAGATTTTGTGCTTTCCATCTTGTTGTATCTCCCTCTTTTGCATCCCTCACTTGGGAAGAAGCCAGTTGCCATGTAGCATAGCTCTATGGTGGAACCCATGTGATAAATAATTAAGCCCTGTGCCACTGACCATGGGAACAGATCCTACGGTCCCTGTCAAACTTTAATATAACTGGAGTCCTAGCTGACAGCTTGACTAAAACCTTGTAAAAGACCCTGAATCAGGATCAGCTATCTAAACCACTGTTAGATTCCTGATCTCAAAAACATGTGAGGTCATAAATGTTCATTGTTTTAAACTGCTGAATTTGGGGACAATTTTACACAGCATTAGAATACTGATTAAATCTGTTTGATAGATTGTCTTGAAAACTTTATAGAGCTATGTTGATAACTATTGCTAGGGGCCCATAGTCCTGTTTATGATTTTTGACTATTGTCTTAGAATCCTTGCGATATCAGGCTTAATGAAGATAATTATTAGCAATAAATAAGCCAAATAAAGTGGGATAAATCTTTTGACAGGTTTTAGTGTGCCACAGTAAGAAAAAGTTAGGCATAATTAATGTCTGTTAGTCTAAATAGAGGCTTTGAAAAATACAGAGTGAAATCAATTGTTTGATATAGAGATAATTGGTTAAAAAGTGAACTTGTGGTCCTCACCATGATTGGCTTAGGTACTTAACCAGGGCCTTAATGTCCCTACCTAAGTACTGAATTACACTTAAGAAGATGGTTTAACTCATGGATTATTTAACTCCAGTACGATTTTTTAAAATTCTCTATGAGTTGAATTCTCTTTCAAAGTAAACTTTAACATTTGTAGTCAATGCAATGTACAGAGATATGGTTTTCTGTATTTTTTTTTTCCTTTTAGTAATGAGCACACAGATAGGTACCCCAAATGTGGATGCATAAGCGTGTGTGTAAGGCAGTATTTATCTGTGGTATTTACCATCTGGTGAAGTTCTGAGAATTATACCAATTTAGTTCAGTACTTTAATTAGGCCCACTGTAAATACTTTTTGAATGGAATTTAATTGTACTGCTAACCTTTGATTGACATAGGATTACTATTATTTTAATAGTTGCCATCAACTCCCTTAAATTCCTCTAGGGGAAATATGTTTTCCCAAAGACATTGTAAAAGAAAAATCACCCAAAAGGCAGAATGAATTCTAAAATGCCAACTCCTACAGTTTCTATTTTAAAGACATCTTAATAGTTATAAAGAGCCACTTAGGAAAGATATAAATACATTTATCTCTTCCTCCAGGTCTACTGAGCAATATAACTCTAAAAATACCTGAAGATCCTGCCTTGAATTATGATGAGTTGCTAAATCATTTACAGACGTGTGCTCTGTGTGTGCATGTGTGTGTGTCTAGTGTAAAAACTTATACTGAAAAGTCTGTATTTGGAATTTTTTTCTTGCACACTTTAGTATGTGTTTTTTTATAAACATCTTTATTGAAGTATAATTGCTTTACAATGGTGTGTTAGTTTCTGCTTTATAACAAAGTGAATCAGTTATACATATACATATGTTCCCATATGTGTTTTAAAAATCAGGCAATAGATATGAGAAAGTATCTGTAAGTAACATAGAAACTTGAAATCCTTGACAACTTGAAAATATGTGGGGAGAAAAATGTTTCAAATGACATGGATATCTTGTCATAGATTGAGAGATCATATCACAAGTGGCTTAGATACTTGGAAATAATGGAGAGTAAAAAAAAAAAAAAATGCCCTGGGTAATTTTGATAAACAGTAAAAGAAAGCACACTGGACTCCAAGTGTTTTCTCTTCCAACCTAGTCTTTGGCTAAATACAAAGATTTGATGTTCTGGGATGATTAGGCTAGAATGCATGCCTGGAAATGAGGGCAATGCCAATAAAACAGATACCTGTTGTGATTCTATTTTCTGTGCAGGATAATACAGGGAAAATTTAGACACAAAATGTTTATTACAAGGATATAATCACAGCAGTGACTAACACCTGGCATTCAGAAGCAATGGCTTCATGCACCTAACCATATAAAAAGCAAATTTTGCATTCTCGTTAATGGAAATTTATAGTGTAAGAGAAAATGCTAGGTACTGTAATTAGTAGTATTCTCCTATACTACAACAGCACAAGATCATTTCAGTTTCTATTTACTCATCTGTCAGTGTTTTTGCAAGTACACTTTTTTTTTAAGCATAACACCTGCACCTAGAATCTTACAAAATGTTTGTTATGCTAAATATACTTAAGCTTTTCAGGTTTCTGCACATATACTCAAGTTATGTGTTCTATTAAATAGCAGTAGGGACAGGTGTCCCAAATTAGCCTAAGTTTGTCGAGCTTAAAACAAAATATTACCATGTGTCTTTTGCACTTTAAAGACCTAACAAATACTATGCTTCAAGGTTTAATCTGGAAATCTATTTTTAAGTCTTCCGCTTCCTCATTTGCTTTTCATTTTGACTGAAACCCTTCTTGTTCCCATTTCCATCAGTACTGTCCCTTGCAGGCCCATGAATGAGAATGTTTTCTACCTAAAAATATGTTTTTTTAAAAGGAGTTTTGGTTTGAGTTTTCCATAATTCTTGCTTGAATGACTGATAGTGGTGTATCAATTCACATTTAAATTTCTTCTTGTGTTTCTTTTTACATTTTATATGGACATTTAAATGTCTGCTCTCCTAACAGCAACACAAGGAGAGCATTAGCATGAATTTTTGTACTCACCTAGATTCTACATTCTATGTGCCTGACAGAATCTGAATCTGAATTATGTGCTTTAGGGCAAAAACTGAATCTAATTTTCTGTATTTCCTAATTGTAGCACCATGTTAATGTAGAGATTATATATATTATATACATATATATATAACATGTATTATATATATAAACATACACATGTACAGTGAGAGAGAGGATCTGTAACAGATTTATAATACAAATTTTAAAATTTCATCTTGACACTTTTCCTTCAGCTTTTTTTCTTTCATTGTTTTTGAAGGCTTTCTATGTATTTCATTTTCAGATATCATTTATATGTATATCTGATCTGCATGTCTCTGAAACCAGTATTAGATTCTGGCCACAGTTAAACTTTATATTTGCTACAAGAATCAAAAAATTAAGCAAGATTGTTTAAACTCTAGGAAATATTTGAAATGACAACAACGACAAAAGTTTTAACTAGAAGGTGGTTGTTTCTCCTCAGTTGGCCTTTTACCCCTTTAAATGATGTGAGATGAATCCTAATTATTAAGCTATTGAGTTGGCAAAAGTTTCTTCCTCAGTGGAATGACAGTAGAATGAATAAGAAAAGAGAAAGCAGAGAAGTTGAAAGTGCAACATTCTATATTTCTGTTTCTTTTCAGTGGATGTAACTTTATGCTGTATAAATATTCCTAAATAATATTTCTATTCAACTATTTCTAAGATGGGAAATGTTAATTCAATTAGCTGTAGTTAGAGCCAAGACATTTTTAAAAAAATGTCAGCACTTGTAGAATTGCAAACAGCACAGAAAACAAGGTATAGGTACAGGTAAATTTAATGGTAAACAAATTTGAAAGTTGAGAAAAACAGGAAGGAAAATGACCTTTAAGGATCAGAATAGAAAGAAGCCTATATGCTTTGCTTTCCAGGCTCTGTATACCTGAAAAGAAAAGCACTAAGAAAGTAGGCGTTGTATTAGACAAAGAAGTACAAAAAAAATCTGGAAGCATGAGACTTTCACTGATTTCAACCATATATGAATGCCTGGATAAATTGGTATTGTAGCCAAATGGAATGGAACAAGGCAACAGAACCTAATCATGCTGTGCATCACTGAGGATATTAGCAGCTTGATAATTGTGTCTGAAATGCTTTCCTTTGTTTCTGTCTAATTGCCATTAAATTCATCATTTCACACAGAAGTTAAGGCCAGAACTCAAGGAACATTTTGAGTCATGTTAGTTCATTTTAGGACTTGTTTTGTCTGCTTAAAATCAAGCCAATTTTCTGTTTACAATTCATCCACCTGAAGGATATGATTATAAATGACTTGAAAAATTAACAGGGATGGGTGCTAGTAGATCAGTACTGCTGCCTATTTTTCTATTATCTTTTTATTCCTGATGTGAGTTTTGAGAAACATATTTTCCCACTTTAAAAATGGGAATTTAGGTGGGAGAGCAACGATATTTTTAATCTATAGCTACTTAAGTGGCCATTGAACACAAAATGTGTGATTCTAAATGAGGTGTTCTTTCAACCACAAAATGCTATTGAACAAATAAACTGTCCACACACAGAAGTTTTTAAAAACTTTAAATTTACAAGTCAAAAGGACTTCGAATGTATCTCCAAGGCTTAGAGAAGAAAGATGATGCTCTCCTATCAGGGGTGTTGACACCAGACAAAGAAGGCTTCTATTCTCAGTAAGTGTGCATAGTTATATATGCCCTGGAAGTTATACTCCTGGAGAAAAGGTAGTGATGATAGACAACTACAGGAAAAAAAAACACCATATTTTCAGTGTCAGACCCACCCATATTTCCCTATGATCAATAGCAGGAAATGTAGTTTCAGCCTTAGTAAGAGAAGTGAGTTTTTGGTAGTTGTTTCTCCACAGTGTCAATATCGGATAATGTCTTTTCTCTGCTAAGCAACAGTTGGCCAAGTAAGTCTCTATATCCCTTCTTCAGCTTTTCTCAGCCAACACTGGCACTTGGCACAAAGTACAAAACAAACCAGCCCTAAACCTTTGCCTATGGCAATCTGAGTCCCACATGTGTTGCAAATCTAAGGCATTTACCAATTATTTATTTACTAAAAGAAAAAGTGCTTTATGCAACTGATTTATTACATTAACTCTCTTCCAACATGCAATGCATCTTCTAGTTAGACTGACAGCTTTGAGGTACATTATTTTTCTTCATTTGAGTCCAAATAAATCACATTGCTGTTCTACTTTAGCAATTTACTCAACTTGAGGTATTTCTCCCAATATTATGATCTGGTTTAGAACTAAGTCATGAAAATTGTAGAGTTTACTACCTAAGGTACTTATAAGAAAGGAATCAGTATTTTCACAGTGTCAAACATGCTCTGAAATTCAGTGCCCTATTTTAACATTGTGTATCCCTAAAAATCATTTGAGAACAATGATATTCATAGGGGCATAACTGATTCATGTTAGGGCCTCTTTGAAATATAACACTGTATTATGGACAGCAAGATCTGAAATGCTTATAGGCATACTCCATTACCTGAGTGAATTCCTTCTTATTCGGTATTAGTAATACATACTGAGTTGTGAAATATCATTCCTAACCAGTCATTTCATTTCATACAAAAGCCTCATTTGAAGGGGAGATAAAGAGGTCCTTTCATTCTTGGTTGACCTGCTTTCTTCCCTTCTTTCCTTCCTTCCTTCCTTGTCTCCTTCCTTTCTCTTTCTCTTCCTTCCTTCTCTGCCCTTTCTATTTAGTTGAAATTCAACTTTCCACCATCCCATAATGGAGGCTGGTGAAAATCAAACCTCATTTTGACCAGAAAGAGCAAAAAAGAATTCTAACATGCTTTGGATGGGACCATCTTCAAAATAAACCTTTTAGCATGACCTCATTTCAGTATGGAACTAAGTGACCCTTACTTCCAGGGATAAGTTGGAAAGGAACAAATGGGATGAAGGAATAAAAATATAAAAATTTTTCCCTTCTGTAGGTGATAATCTGAAGATCACTATCTAATAACTTTCCTTCACTGTACACTCAACCTCAGTCTGTTTCTGGGAACCTGCAACAGATTTCTATAAGAAAGCAGGCTTCTGAAGGAATCATTAAGCTTATCTTTGTTGGTTGCCTTCCATGTTTGGAAAGCAGCCTCTTGAAGCTTTTCCCTCAGTTTCAGAGAATACTTGTGGTAGGATAAGAAAAATACCCAGAATCTACAGTGAAGAATAGTGGAAATAACCATGGGCTTGGAGCCTCATGTTCTAGTCCAGTTCTCCTACTGTCTAGCTGGGGAACTTAGAGAAGTATTAGGTGTAACATTCCATGTCCCAAACAAGATACAGCACAATATCTGCCACATAGGAGTACTTTAATATATTTCAGGGATGCCAAATATTGTAAAATATTTCACCATGAAAAATCACAACTTCTACCTTCTACAGCAAATAAAATTAAATAATTTGTAGTGATATTTGGAAGAATGAAATAGAGAAAGAAAAAGAAACCATTCAGAGCATTTTAGTTATAAATCTGTTTCCGGGATTTTTATAGCCTTACTGAGGTATAACTGATATACAAAAAACCTGCAAAAGGATGAAATTGGACTCATATCTTACACACATACACAAAAACATATTTTAAATGGATTAAAGAATTAAAATTAAGAATGAAAACTGTAAAACTGATGGGGGAAAAGCTTAGTGACACTAGTCTTGACAATAATTTCATGGATCTGACACCAAAAGCACAGGCAACAGAAGCAAAATAGGCAAGGGGGACTATCTCAAACTATAACACTTCTGCACAACAAAAGAAACATCAACAGAGTGAAAAGTCAGCCCACAAAATAGAAGAAAATATTTGCTAACCAAATATAAGGGGTTAATTTCTAAAATGAATAAGGAACTCTTACAACTTAATAGCAAAAAACAAACAACTCAAACAAAAAATGGGCAAAAGACTTGAATAGAAATTTCTCCAAAGATGACATACAAATAATCAACAGAGATATGTAAAGGTGGCCAACATCACTAATCATCAGGAATATACATATCAAAACCACAAAGAGATATCATTTCACACCTGTTAGGATGGCTACTATCAAAAAAAAGAAAAAAGGTAACTGTTGGTGAGGATGTGGAGAAATTGGAATCCTTGTACACTGTTGATGAAATGGAAAAAAATTGTAAAGTGGTGCAGCCACTATAGAAAACAGTACGAAGTTTCCTCAGAAAGATTCTATTTCAAACATATTGGGATAGAATTTGCCTGAAGACTATGTTTATATTGTAAAATTAAGTCTGAGAATACTATGTTATCTCATGACAATCCTTAGGCAGGCATTCAGGTATTTTTCTAGTTTGGTTTATTTATAGACAGAGTGACCAGATAATTTATCATTAAAACCTAGACACTTTAAATGGGAATGGGACATCATTACTAATTATGAAAAACAGCAGGAATAATTTAGGACTATACTAGACAAGCCAACATATATCATCCACATTATTTATAGTGCTTCCAGGCTAAAATGTGTGTTCAGTGGAATGTTCTATCCATGATACATAGCTCTCCTCAATTACAGAGGCTAGTAATATTTGGACTCAGTCAGAGTCCAGTGATGCTTCTTATGTATAACACAGAGAACAGAATATGAGAAACCGAGCACATTTTAATTTATTTATTGTTGGGAGATTAGGAAGGGGTCAGCTAGGTTGCATAATTACTTTAGTAAATAAAATGTTGACCTGATGACACAGAGATAGTGTTGTTTCACTTACATGATTTTATCTCACTGAGTATGATCATTATCAGGGCTTCTCACATATTCCTAAGAGAATTCTATGGAACTCCCAAAATTCCTATGGGAATTTTGAAAAAAATGCATGTTCTGATTTAGTAGGTTTGGAGTGAGGCTCTGAGATTTTGCATTTATAACAAGCTCCCAGTAATAGTAATGTTGTTATCCAGTATGCATACTTTGAGTAGAAAAACATTTACTAAACTCTAGATAAATCTATTATTTCAAAACTATTTACAGCCCGCCATGTCAGGCAATTCTAACAACACTGGCATGCATATTTTATGGTACTTTGGAAAAGTACAGGGTCCATAAGTTAATTGATTTCTGGCAAGCATGGACCTCGAATAGAAAGATTATATCTGTCCTATATTTTTCTATTAATAAAGATAATTTCTAAAAACATTAATAGCAGCTTGCCAACTATAATATTTAATAGTTTACAAAGTACTTTTAAATGAGTTTATCTTGTAATCAAGTTTCTGCTGATTTCTTTAAAACAAGCATATTCATATTTAGATGAATCAATATATAATAAGTTCAAAATAAATACATTTTTAATGATAAAACATTAGTTATTTGATTTTTATTATATGATAGCTTCACTCAATCTTTTACACTGCAGAGTAAAGTACGAAAACAATGTTACTGGGGTACTTATGGGGCTAATACATATCAACTCTCTTTCTTACCTGAGTTGAAAACCAATTAAAAGATAAATGCAAGTGTCAGACAAATGGAGATCAAACTCTCACCTTTATTAGTAATGAAGCTGACCCTGGGAAGTTTTTAGGTTTTACATAAAATGCAGAGTACTTTGGAGTTAAAGCACATTTACTGATACATCTATCACACATTTCAAAATTCTGTGTTAGCACAGTGCCTGGCTCATTATGGAGCTAAAGAAATTTTATGATTTCATTTGAATTATTATAATCCTTATTTTGTATAACAGAAAACTAATACTCAAAAGTATTAACCACTTATATAGCTAGTAAGTAATGGAATCAAGGCTCAAACCTACTCCCAATTCTTCTACTACCTAGTACTGTACTTATTCAGAATATTACAGTACCTATCCCAATACATCTAATTTACAATGTTTTTGGTAAAATCACCTTTTTGACACCACACAATGAAATAATTAAATTTAAGTATATATAGTCTCCATCTAATAAAGATACAAGTGATTTTATTTGTAATATTTATGAGAGGAAAATGGTGTGATTAAAATGGGAGTTTTGCAGGCTCTGTTACATAGAACAATGATTAAAAGGCATGTGCAAATGAGTTAGACTGTTCTGGTTCAATGTTCTGATTCAACTACCTGTGAAAATTGGTTTTCTAACTACTCTGTAAAATGGAAATAATGATGACTCATATAAAGATACTTAGAAGTATTAATGAAATTATAAATGCACAGAGTCCAATTCAAACCACTTAAAATGTACAGATTTCTTCTTCCCTTGTTTTTGCTTCCTTCTTTCATAAAGTATTTTGATGACTTAATTTAATTTATATGAGGCAATAAAGATATAGATTCTGCCCTCAGGAGACTTACAATCTAGTGGAGGAAAGAGACTTTAATCAAAGATTAAAGTTTCATATAAAGGAATACAAAATTTCAGTTGTGATAGGCACTATGAAGGACACATTTTTACAGCATAATTTGAGGATTTGTATGAAAGACTTTCCTGAGAAAATAATAATGGAGTTGTGGTCTTAGAAAAAGCATAATTTAACTAGTTAAAGAGGAATGCATGGGAAGATTCTGCCAGTAAAACAGACATTGGTGAGAAGAAAAAGAGCCAATTAAAGGTGCTGGAAACCAAAGAAGATCAAGAAAAATCAAGATTCAAAATGTGTGACATTACGTGCTAATAGTAAATAACCTGGACCAAAAACGTAATGGAAGAACAAGAAAACAAACCAAATACTAAAAAAACAAGATGTGTCTGACACATGGAATGAGTAGACATGATCAGTTATTAAAGCTAGATTAAAACCAAATTTTATTGTTATTTTTCACTGGAATTATATGACTAATATTTTGATAATAAAAGATTATTAGCAACTTCTTTCTAAAATATATATATCCTACTAATCATTTCACTAATTACCTCTGTAAATAATATCACTAAATGAAGCATATAACTAATATAAACAATTACTAATAGAGAGAACAGTGAGCCAGAATATCTACAAGAGTAGACAATTAAAATGCATTGCATAATGGCTAACACAGGTTAGCCAAATTTCATTAGGACACAACACATATTGCCAATTGTTTCTCTGCATATTTTTTATCTCACTGAGCATATTGGACATCTGATGACTTGTGCTACAGTCTCAGTAATATTCAAGTGTGCAGAAGGGTGAATATTGCACACAAATTCATTAGTAACACCTGGGACTTCCTGGGTGCCAAGAAAGCACATTAATCAGGAAAATGGACTGAATCAGGATAGCTATTAAAAAACAGAGTGGCTTCTTATCAACTTGTTTCACATCAACTATTATAAAGTGCTCCAACTGGCAATTGATGGCTCTCTTACCAGATGGAGGATCTAGAACAGTAGTCTCACATAGTGAGTGGCCATGGATAAGCTTTTTATAAAACTGGACTTGAGGGCTTCCCTGGTGGCGCAGTGGTTGAGAATCTGCCTGCCAGTGCAGGGGACACGGGTTCGAGCCCTGGTCTGGGAAGATCCCACATGCCGCGGAGCAGCTGGGCCCGTGAGCCACAACTACTGAGCCTGCGCGTCTGGAGCCTGTGCCCCACAGCAGGAGAGGCCGCGATGGTGAGAGGCCTGCGCACCGCGATGAAGAGTGGCCCCCGCTTGCCACAGCTGGAGAGAGCCCTCGCACAGAGGCGAAGACCCAACACAGCCATAAATAAAAAAAAAAAAACAAAAAAAAAACTGGACTTGACTATGAATGGGACATTTATTTATGAGCACCATAACTACATAAAAAACCCAAATTCTGATTTCACCCTTATCTCTCTGTCCCTTTTTTTTTTTTTTAAAGATTGATTGATTGATTGATTGATTGCTATGTTGGGTCTTCGTTTCTGTGCTAGGGCTTTCTCTAGCTGCGGCAAGCGGGGGCCACTCTTCATCGCGGTGCGCGGGCCTCTCACTATCGCGGCCTCTCTTGTTGCGGAGCACAGGCTCCAGACGCGCAGGCTCAGTAGTTGTGGCTCACGGGCCTAGTTGCTCCGCGGCATGTGGGATCTTCCCAGACCAGGGCTCGAACCCGTGTCCCCTGCATTAGCAGGCAGATTCTCAACCACTGCGCCACCAGGGAAGCCCCAACCCTTTCTTTTTTCTTAAACTTTTCAAAACCTGAGATGTTGAGGTATGACAGTCTTATATGCAATTTTGACTTTGGATTACAAGTATCCAGAGAGTCTTGTGACAACTGTACTGAACTTATATTGTTACTGCACTGAAAGATGGAGCAAATTTCTCAAGGTTCTCAACTAACTGCAGAATATATGAATTCCAACCTATTTTACTAATTTAGAGAAATTGGTCAAAAATCAGAAGACAGACATGACTAAAATTAACAGAAAGACATTTTAGTATGGATATGATACTGAGGACATAGTTGTACGCAAAACCCTAGAGTTGGAAGTGAAAATATTTTAAATTTCAAGGATCATCTTTATTATTTTTTTACCAATTTCCATACATTTACTAAGCAATAATTATCATATTTTTCTAATTTAATTAAACTTTGACAACCATACATCCAAAAGCTCTTTTTGGAAACCTAACAGAGTCAACCTTAATTCTTTTTCTCTTCAGCTTGTCAAATCATTAATACTTGCCAACATCATTTAAAAATATCTCTTAATTGTCTTCTCTTCATCACCATCGTAACTACCATTGTCCAAGCAACCATTATCTTCCACTTGGACACATCCAATTGTCTATCCTTTCCTGCCTGCAGTCTCTATACCTTTTTCAGCCAGTTAACTTTATAAAACATAAGAAATAAATTACATAATTTACATCACTTCTATACTAAATGCTTCGATAACTTTCCATTACACATGAAATAAGATCTTCATTACTTATCATCTCACCCATGTTGCTTTCTCTGGCTTCATTTGAACTTATCATGCCCCCTGATCAGTATGATCAAACCCTACTGGTCTTCTTCCCATTCCTCCAGTACATCACATTCTCCCACATATCTTTGCTATAAGCAGTCTTCATGGCTGGAAATCTCTTAGCTTCTCCCTTCCTCATTATTCTCAATGCCTGCTCCTTCTCATCCTTCAGATATCAGCTCAAGTCTCACCTCCTCAAAGCTGCTTTTTGAAGAATGGTGTGGAAGGTAGGTCTAATTTAGCACTCTATTTTCCTTCATACCAGTTATTGCATTTTTAATTTATTAATGTTTTTGTGTATTTTTTCACTCTGACTCCTTCAGTAGACTGTATGTTTCTTAAGAGTAGCAACTTCAGGACCTCCCTGGTGGTCCATTGGTTAAGACTCCACACTCCCAATGCAGGGGGCCCGGCTTAGATCCCTGGTCAGGGAACTAGATCCTGCATGCTGCACTGAAGAGCCCGCATGCAGCAAAATAAATAAATAAATATTTTTTTAAAAAAAGAGTAGCAACTTCATCATTTTTAATTCACAATTTTATCCCCAGGAACTGGCAATAATAGATGTTCAAAAAACATTTCAAATAAATAAGACTTCTTTTAGAAAATTTTTAGAAGAGTGAAGAGAACAGTCCCTGGGTAAAACATGAACACACCCTCAGACTGACACACTGACACAGACAAACATACATGGTACATTCAAAATCTAACAAAACACAACTATAGGGAACACACTTTTTCTTTTAACGTAATGTGAAACTGCTGTATTGTCTCTTTCAATTTTGTGTGACTATTTGACTAGGAAAATATTCAGTGCTGGATTCTGTAAAGAATATTTCTTACATGGGTTTACTTATATGAATACTAGAATATTTATTTTAATAAAGTGATATATTCCAGACACTCTACGTATCTACACACAATAATACCCATAGGAATTATATAACTTGGAAAATTATGAAGAAAAGAAATAGGTTTGTAATAAGGAATGACCCCTATTCAGAATAAAGATTATGCATAGTTTAATACATGTATGTTTATATAAGTAATTCTAAGCGATACACAAATTTTCGCTCCTCCTTCCTAAGGAGCTAGGGTTAACCTTAGCTATGGAAATTATCTTTGTTATGTTTTGTTTTGCTTTGCTCTCTATGATTCGTGTTTCTCTTGTCTAATGATATACGTTTATATTTTACATTGAGACATCCATCTTCTATTTCTGGACTAAGTCTTTTATATATATAAATCTGTATAATATGGCATTTTCAACTTTCTAACCTAAGCATAACTATCTCTGACAACAGTTTTCTCTTACTGTTTAAAAGATGGAAAGACTTTGAAATTGGCAAATTTCAAAATCTTTGAAAGCAAATTGGCTTTCAAATTTGCCTTTAACTCAGCTTTTAGGCACCTGATACCCGATCACAAAAAACGATGTTTTTATATTTTAAAAATATTATGTAAATATAATAACATGCAGCTCTCCAATCACCTAGTTAATGCTTCATCTTCCTTCAAAAGCAAGTCCATATAACAATTGTGGGGAACACTTCTTCCCTTGTCCTTCTTCCACAGTAAATCATTACATCTTCAATGCTATTTTTGTCTGTATTACTTATCTAGTGTTGTGTCAAAAACAGCCCCAAAGTTAAAGGCTTGAAAATATAAACATTTAGTATTTCATAGTTTGTGTGGATCAAGAACGTGGAAGTGGCTTAGCTGGACAGTTCTGGCTCAGATTCTTTCATAGGTTGCAGGCAAGATGTCAGTTTGGGCTGCAGTCCCTGAAGACCTGACTGGCACTAGAGAATCCACCTCTTTGGTGTGTCGCTCACATGACTGTTCACAAGATGCTTAGGCTATTCTCCATGTGGACCTCTCCATAAGGCTGCTTAACTGTGCTCACAGAATGCCAGATGGCATCTCCCAGAGGGAGATGTACAAAAGAGAGGGCTGAACTTTGGGGCCACGTGTAATGTGGGTCCCAATACCTCCCCCAATTCCAACTCATTAGGTTTTATAGAACTATGAGAACCATATCCCTCTTCTCCTTGTCATAGTTACAGTCACCCTGTATATGACAAATGGAAAAGACAATGGAATGGAGGACATTTATTCTTCTGAGACGGGTAAGTCAGCTTTTACTACTGTTTAGACCCAGAGTAATCTTTTGGAGACTAAATTGTAGATTGAATCGGCTCTACATGTAACTTCTTCATTATAGTTTGATTTTTATTTTAAACCTCCTGTAGAATGGAGTGAGAAAATTTAAGCCTGAGTAAACTTCCATGTCAAACCCTTTAATATGTACCAGCACGCAGGCAGCTGTAGGTTCCATACTTTTTTGTCAACACAACGGCAGGTCTTTCATTTTACCTTGAAAATGGATGTCAATTGATTTTAGCAAGAGCTGTACTATGGTTCCTATCCGTTAAAGATGCATCATCACAAATGATTTCCTAAGATATTTTCCTAGGGAACAAATATTTTTTGAATAGAAAAAAAGTGATATCCAGTTGCTTTTTTTCATCATATGTTTTCTCATTTGTTCAGGCTTTTATTTTTTTCCATTTTCTTTTCTCTGAAGTCATGTATGTTTACATGAGGTAAAAGGCTGAAGCCCTTGGCTCTATTATAGCAAACCAGGATTCCTATAAGACCAGCAAACTGCAGTTTTCAATTTTCTATTATGGTACTCTATTAAATATTGGTAGCTGCTTCTCACTGGTACCTTGCACTGATATTGTCTCTCAGTGGGATTCTGAATAGCAATGAGCTATGTCATTAACCTAATTCATGAAAATACGTCTACTGCATCTAAAGGTAAATGCCTTATTTTGTCATGTGATGTATGAATCATCAACTTGGTGAGGAATTTCTCTTTAACTTACCAAGTGGTTTTTTGGTTGGGGATCCTAAAGTTTGAAATTGCTGATATTTTTAAAAATTATTATTTTAGAAGCAATAATTAATTCAATCAATTTTTGATATATACTTATGATCCATAATATCGGTACACCAATCTAAATTTATGGGAAAGGGTGTGAAAGGGTTCTTGGTTTTTATAAAGCATGCACTTATTTTCTAGACACAGCTCGAAACTGCATTTATTTTTAAAGGATAAATCAAGCTGCGTCTAGAAACAAAAATGTAATCTCAAGTTCCTCATAAGAGGCGAAGCATACCAAATAAAAATAAAAATATCCCTGCTACATCACTCTTTGAATCTAAATATCAGTTGTTATAACTTCAGTGGTTAATGTCCAGAGAGGAATTGGTGGTTGTATAGAAAAATAATCTAATTTATAATATGTTTCAACTTCCCAATATTTTATAATGATAAGATAATCAAACCAAGTTATATAAACTATCTGTTTCATTAATCAGTTGTAATCTGTTCTAACAACTAAATATTTAGTTATAATTCTGACTTTCTAAACTTCTAAATCACTTTTTTTTTACTAATTCTACCTCTATATCCACATACCTAAATGCTGACTAATTTTATTAAATTGACATATAGGTTAAGAAGGTAATTTAAAAATTATGGTTAAACAAAGTTATTATACTAATGAATGGATTTGTTGTGTTCATTAATAATTTTACAGTTTAAAAATAGTTAATATTTTAAAAATATTCTCATTCATTTAGTGTATCTTTACAACTTATGGGGAATTTTTTTTTGTACTGAATTATAGTTGATTTGGACACAAACCTTTCCAGATAATTAATTTCCAAAAGACAATATTTGCAGGAGAAATGGTAGAGACTTCCATAACCTGAAGTATCCTCCAAGGTTATACCCATACTTAGACAATTTCAGACCATATCATCACTGCCTAAATAGGTCATTTATTGTGTATGACTTTTCATGATTTGGCACTCCCTTCTAGAGAATGATAGACTATTTCCTAGCACCACAGGGATATATTTCCTTCTTACAAATAAACTAAAAATATATGGTAAGTGAACAAAAACTATGGAAATGCATGTTGGAGGCAGGCAAGGAATAAATTTTAAATAAAAAGCCAACTTATAAATTGTCAACTAAAAAAGTTATTATTAGTCAATGGCTTAAGCTTAAGGTATTAGAAGAGCTGGGTTTTCCAGAAAATGTGGCAACAGATGTGAATTGAACAAAAAGTTGAACAAAACAGAAGACAGATTGAATGAATGTAGTAGGTAAGTCATTTAAAAGATATGTATTTCAAAAGGTATTTGTGGCCCATAGGAAGACAGTCTGTTGTACTTTGACATGCTATTTTAATATCTCTTAGACATTCCGGCCCCCTTAACCCAGAACATTTGCTCATTAAAGACCATCTTCCTTCCTTAGTTTTATAGACATTCCTGGTCTTGCACCTTCAGTCATGCATGGAACCATCTAATGATGCCACAATCCTTGAGGTTGGGCTTCAAACATTAGATCATTTTCTAGGTTTCTCTGCTTTCAGGGACTTTGTGAATTCATCATACCACCCTGCAGTGGTTGCTAAACTATAAGTCAGCATTGGTTCCTTGCATATATCCAGTCTTGAGTACTTGACTTTTTGAAAAATATTGATTCAGTCCCAAGTAAAAGTTTGGCAGATGGGTAGAGGGTGGAAGAATATTCTGTGCAGAGAGAACAGTGCGATCAATATACAGAGGCATATATGACATTAGCTGATTGTTTAAGAATGAGTGGGAAAAAACAAACAAAAACAAACAAACAAACAAAAAAAACAAACAAAAAAAAAAAAAAAAAAAGAATGAGTGGGCCCATCAGCAATGGAGTGAATTAGGAATGTATATAAGACTCAATCAGATTCAATTTTTTGTTGTCTGAAAGCATGCTTTTTTTCACACAGAATTAAGATACATATACATTATCTCTTTTATAATTCCTTTTATAACTATATATTGCAACTAAAATTATCCAGTTAAAAACTGTATATATTATATATTTTATGATTGGGGAGAAAATATATCAAATGTTGTTTTAATGTTATATAGCTAAAAATATATATTAAATATTATAAATAGGCTCCTAACAATTTAAACTACATCTCTAAATATATTACATTTAATTTGACAAAGATGTACTTCTTTGAAAATATCTTCACAGGTAAAATGGGACATTGCATATTTAAAATCATTTATATTTATGCATATATAAAGGAGGGTTTATAGGATCACTTTAAGCTGGGTCTATTTTAATCTATATTTTACTGCACTACTTACTTTATCCAGAAAAAAATTTATTTTAATGGCTGCAGATTAGTCACAGAAATAATGTCTTTTCCATTTATTCTACATTCTGCTATATAAAAGCTGTATGTCTTTGGCAAATCATTTAGCACTTGAGACTTGAATATTTTTCTCATAAAAATAGCAGTCATATTTTGATAAGAAAGTAATTATTTAGCAATATGGATAAAGCATTATGAACTAGTCTTTATGTACCATTTGAAGACATAAAGTATGCATTTACTTAAAAGCACTCTAATATCTTCAAATAATCCCTAATCCTCTCATGAGGCTGTATTTTTTTAAAGGCACTATTCACCTGTCTGGTGGTATTTCTTTTTCTCTAGACTACCTAATACTAAGAAAATGAGTGGTATGTAGAAGAGAAGGTTTTTTTTTTTTTTTTATTGTTGTGTGTTATTGCTGCTCTTCTTTCCACTGTTGTATATGCCAGTAGTAAGGGTATTAAAATAGAACAAACATAACAGGGTGTGTGTATGTGTGTGTGTAACTGACAAAATTTACATACCATAAATTTGTTCTTTTAGATTATAAAATACAATGATTCTTAGTACATTCACAGAGCTGTGCAACTGTCACCATAATCAATTTTTGAACATTTTCATCATCTCCAAAAGAAACCCTGTACCAATTACCAGTTCCTCCCCAGGATCACTCCTTTTTATCTTAGAAATTCTCAGTTTGGAGTTAACTTTCCAAGCACACCAAAGCTGAACCCCAGTGTTGTCTGAACAAAGAAGAGAAAGGGAAATTTCTCCCAGCAGCCTCAGGAGCAGCGTATTAAATCTCCACAATCAACTTGATGTATCCTTAATATCTGGAATAACTGAATAGACAATGAATCGTCCCAAAATTAAGGGGGTGGAATTTGGGAGCAACTGTAGACTTGGGGTTTGCTTTCTGCATCTAATTTGCTGCTGGTTTTGTCTACCTTAGTTTAGTATTTAGAGTTTATTGTCACTGGTAGATTGGTTTATTGATTTGGTTGCTCTCTTCCTTTATATATATATATATATTTTTTTTTTTTTCCTTTCTCTCTTTTTGTGAGTGTGTATGTGTATGCTTCTTTGTATGATATTGTCTATATATCTTTGCTTTTACCATTTGTCCTAGGGTTCTATCTGTCCGTTTTTTTTTTTTTTTTTTTTAGTATAGTTTTTAGTGCTTGTTATGATTAGCAGATTTGTTATTTGGTTTGGTTGCTCTCTTCTTGCTTTCTTCTTTCAATTATTTTTTTTTTAATTTTTAATAACCTTTTTATATTTTATTTTAACAACTTTATTTTCTTTCTTGCTTTCTTTTTTCCTTCCTTTTCTTCTGAGCTGTGTGGCTGAAAAGGTCTTGTGCCTCAGCCAGGTGTCAGGCCTGTGTCTCTGAGGTGGGAGAGGCAAGATCAGGACATTGGTCAACCAGAGACCTCCCAGCTCCACGTAATATCAAACGGTGAAAGCTCTCCCAGACATCTCCATCTCAGTGCTAAGACACTGCTCCACTCAACGACCAGCAAGTTTTACAGTGCTGGACACCCTATGCCAAACAACTAGCAAGACAGGAACACAACCCCACCCATTAGCAGAGAGGCTGCCTAAAATCATAATAAGGTCACAGACAACCCAAAACACACCACTGGACTCGATCCTGCCCACCAGAAAGAGAAGATCCAGCCTCATCCACCAGAACACAGGCACCACTCCCCACCACCAGGAAGCCTACACAACTCACTGAACCAATCTTAGCCACTGAGGGCAGACACCAAAAACAACAGGAACTACGAACCTGCAGCCTGCGAAAAGGAGACCCCAAACACAGTAAGTTAAGCAAAATGAGAAGACAGAGAAACACACAGCAGATGAAGGAGCAAGGTAAAAACCCACCAGAAAAAATAAATGAATAGGAAATAGGCAGGCGACCTGAAAAAGAATTCAGAGTAATGATAGTAAACATGATCCAAAATCATGGAAACAGAATGGAGAAAATACAAGAAACGTTTAACAAAGACCTAGAAAAACTAAACAGCAAACAAACAATCATGAACAACACAATAAATGAAATTAAAAATTCTCTAGAAGGAATCAACAGATGAATAACTGAGGCAGAAGAACGGACAAGTGACCTGGAAGATAAAATAGTGGAAATAAATACCACAGAGCAGAAAAAAGAAAAAAGAATGAAAAGAATTGAGGACAGCCTCAGAGACCTCTGGGACAACATTAAAAGCACCAACATTCGAATTATAGGGGTCCAAGAAGAAAAAAGAGAAAAAGAAAGGGACTGAGAAAATATTTGAAGAGATTATAGTTGAAAACTTTCCTAATATGGGAAAGGAAATAGTCAATCAAGTCCAGAAAGTGCAGAGAGTACCATACAGGATAAATCCAGGGAGAAACATGCCAAGACACATATTAATCAAACTACCAAAAATTTAATACAAAGAAAAAATATTAAAAGCAGCAAGGGGAAAACAACAAATAACATACAACAGAATCCCCACAAGGTTAACAGCTGATCTTTTAGCAGAAACTCTGCAAGCCAGAGGGAGTGGCAGGACATATTTAGAGTGAAAAGGAAAAACCTACAACCAAGATTGCTCTACCCAGCAAGGATCTTATTCAGATTTGACAGAGAAGTTAAAACCTTTACAGACAAGCAAAAGCTAAGAGAATTTAGCACCACCAAACTAGCTTCACAACAAATGCTAAAGGAACTTCTCTAGGCAGGAAACACAGGAGAAGGAAAAGACCTACAAAAACAAACCCAAAACAATTAAGAAAATGGCAACAGGAACACACATATCGATAATTACCTTAAATGTAAATGGATTAAATGCTCCAACCAAAAGACATAGACTGGCTGAATGGATACAAAAACAAGACCCGTATATATGCTGTCTACAAGAGACCCATTTCAGACTTAGGGACACATACAGACTGAAAGTGAGGGGATGGAAAAATTCCATGCAAATGGGAATCAAAAGAAAGCTGGAGTAGCAATTTCATATCAGACAAAATAGACGTTAAAATAAAGACTATTACAAGTGACAAAGAAGGAAACTACATAATGATCAAGGGATCGACCCAAGAAGAAGATAAAACAATTGTAAATATTTATGCACCCAACATAGGAGCACCACAATACTTAAGGCAAATGCTAACAGCCATAAAAGGGGAAATCGACAGTAACACAATCATAGTAGGGGACTTTAACACCCCACTTTCACCAATGGACAGATCATCCAAGATGAAAATAAATAAGGAAACACAACCTTTAAATGATACATTAAACAAGACGGACTTAATTGATATTATAGGACAATCCATCCAAAAACAACAGAATACACTTTCTTCTCAAGTGTTCATGGGACATTCTCCAGGATAGATCATATCTTGGGTCACAAATCAAGTCTTGGTAAATTTAAGAAAACTGAAATCATATCAAGTATCTTTTCTGACCAGAATGCTATGAGACTAGATATCAATTACAGGAAAAAATCTGTAAAAACTACAAACACATGGAGGCTAAATAATACACTATTAAATAACCAAGAGATCACTGAAGAAATCAAAGAGGAAATCAGAAAATACCTATAAACAAATGACAATGAAAACACGACGACCCAAAACCTATGGGATGCAGCAAAAGCAGTTCTAAGGGGGGAGTTTATAGCAATACAATCCTACCTCAAGAAACAAGAAATATCTCAACTAGCCAACCGAACCTTCCACGTAAAGCAATTAGAGAAAGAAGAACAAAAAAACCCCAAAGTTAGCAGAAGGAAAGAAATCATAAAGATCAGATCAGAAATAAATGAAAAACAATAGCAAAGATCAATAAATCTTAAAGCTGGTTCTTTGAGAAGATAAACAAAATTGATAAACCATTAGCCAGACTCATCAAGAAAAAAAGGGAGAAGACTCAAATCAACATAATTAGAAATGAAAAAGGAGAAGTAAAAACTGACACTGCAGAAGTACAAAGGATCATGAGAGATTACTACAAGCAACTATATGACAATAAAATGGACAACCTGGAAGAAATGGACAAATTCTTAGAAAAGCACAACCTTCTGAGACTGAACCAGGAAGGAATAGAAAATATAAACAGAACAATCACAAGCACTAAAACTGAAACTGTGATAAAAATCTTCGAACAAACAAAAGTCCAGGACCAGATGGCTTCACAGGCAAATTCTATCAAACACTTAGAGAAGAGTTAACACCTATCCTTCTCAAACTCTTCCAAAATATAGCAGAGGGGGGAACACTCCTAAACTCATTCTACGAGGCCACCATCACCCTGATACCAAAACCAGACAAAGATGTCACAAAGAAAGAAAACTACAAGCCAATATCACTGATGAACATAGATGCAAAAATCCTCAACAAAATACTAGCAAACAGAATCCAACAGCACATTAAAACGATCATACACCATGATTAAGTGGGGTTTATTCCAGGAATGCAAGGGTTCTTCAATATACGCAAATCAAACAATGTGATAAACCATATTAACAAATTGAAGGAGAAAAACCATATGATCACTTGAATAGATGCAGAAAAAGTTTTTGACAAAATTCAACACCCATTTATGATTAAAACCCTCCAGAAAGTAGGCACAGAAGGAACTTACCTCAACATAATAAAGGCCATATATGACAAACCCAGGGCCAACATCGTTCTCAATGGTGAAAAAGTGAAACTATTTCCTCTAAGATGAGGAACAAGACAAGGTTGTCCACTCTCACCACTAATATTCAACACAGTTTTGGAAGTTTTCCCAAAGCAATCAGAGAAGAAAAAGAAATAAAAGGAACCCAAATCGGAAAAGAAGAAGTAAAGCTGTCACTGTTTGCAGATGACATGATACTATACATAGAGAAACCTAAAGATGTTACCAGAAAACTACTAGAGCTAACCAATGAATTTGGTCAAGTAGCAGGATACAAAATTAATGCATAGAAATCTCTTGCATTCCTATACACTAATGATGAAAAATCTGAAAGGGAAATTAAGGAAACACTCCCATTTACCATTGCAACAAAAAGAATAAAATTCCTACAAATAAACCTACCTAAGGAGACAGAAGACCTGTATGCAGAAAACGATAAGCCACTGATAAAAGAAATTAAAGAGGATACAAACAGATGGAGAGACATACCATGTTCTTGGCCTGGAAGAATGAACACTGTGAAAATGACTATGCTACCCAAAGCAATCTACAGATTCAATGCAAACCCTAACAAACTACCAATGGCATTTTTCACAGAAGTAGAACAAAAAATTTCACAATTTGTATGGAAACACAAAAGACCCCAAATAGCCAAAGCAATCTTGAGAAAGAAAAATGGAGCTGGAGGAATCAGACACCCTGACTTCAGACTATACTACAAAGCTACAATAATCAAGACAGTATGATACTGGCACAAGAACACAAATATAGATCAATGGAACAGGATAGAAAGCCCAGAGATAAACCCAGGCACATATGGTCATCTTATCTTTGATAAAGGAGGCAAGAATATACAATGGAGAAAAGACAGCCTCTTCAGTAAGTGGTGCTGGGAAAACTGGACAGCTACATGTAAAATAATGAAATTAGAACACTCCCTAACACCATACGCAAAAATAAACTAAAAATGGATTAAAGACCTAAATGTAAGACCAGACACTATCAAACTCTTAGAGGAAAACATAGGCAGAACACTCTATGACATAAATCACAGGAAGATCCTTTTTGACTCACCTCCTACAGAAATGGAAATAAAAACAAAAATAAACAAGTGGGACCTAATGAAACTTAAAAGGTTTTGCACAGCAAAGGAAACCATAAACAAGACGAAAAGACAACCCTCAGAATGGGAGAAAATATTTGCAAATGATGCAATTGACAAAGGATTAATCTCCAAAATATACAAGCAGCCTTTGTAGCTCAATATCGAAAAAGCAAACAACCTAATCTAACAATGGGCAGAAGACCTAAATAGACATTCCTCCCAAGAAGATATACAGATTGCCAACAAACACATGAAAGGATGCTCTACATCACTAATCATTAGAGAAATGCAAATCAAAACTACAATGAGGTATCACCTCACACCAGTCAGAATGGCCATCAGCAAAAAATCAACAAACAATAAATGCTGGAGAGCATGTGGAGAAAAGGAAACCCTCTTGTACTGCTGATGAGAATGTAAATTGATACAGCCACTATGGAGAACAGTGTGGAGGTTCTTTAAAAAACTAAAACTAGAACTACCATATGACCCAGCAATCCCACTACTGGGCATATACCCTGAGAAAACCATAATTCAAAAAGTGTCACGTACCACAATGTTCATTGCAGCTCTATTTACAATAGCCAGGACATGGAAGCGACCTAAGTGTGCATCGACAGATGAATGGATAAAGAAGATGTGGCACATTTATACAATGGAATATTACTCAGCCATAAAAAGAAATGAAACTGAGTTATCTGTAGTGAGGTGGATGGACCTAGAGTCTGTCATACAGAGTGAAGTAAGTCAGAAAGAGAAAAAGAAATCCCGTATGCTAACACATATATATGGAATAAAAAAAAAAAAAAAAAGGTTCTGGAGAACCTAGGGGCAGGACAGGAATAAAGACGCAGATGTAGAGAATGGACTTGAGGACATGGGGAGGGGGAAGGGTATGCTGGGATGAAGTGAGAGCGTGGCATGGACATATATACACTACCAAATGTAAAACAGATAGCTAGTGGGAAGCAGCCACATAGCACAGGGAGATCAGCTTGGTGCTTTGTGACCACCTAGAGGGGTGGGATAGGGAGGGTGGGAGGGAGACGCAAGAGGGAGGAGACATGGGGATATATGTACACATATAGCTGATTCACTTTGTTATACAGCAGAAAGTAACACAACATTGTAAAGCAATTATACTCCAATCTTTAAAAAAAAAAAAGGTAAGTGGGGAATGCTCTTTACTGTCAGCCTTGACATTACTACATTACCCAAATAAACTTACTCTCAAGCTTGAAAGAAAAATAATTTTGGAAAAAACCATTTTATTCAAAGCTATAGAATTCTCAACTTGAAAGTGCTCAGTTTTAAAGGAGCATCAAATTTTTTTCTAAGTGAGTGTTTACATTATTTGATGAAAATATTTAATTTTTTAATTTAAAAAGATCTGTATAAAATAAAACTATAAAGATGGTCAATAGCCACAGACAAGAATTTCACAGAAGAAGAAATGCAAATGGCAAAAAACTGAAGATATACTTCACTTCATTAATAATCAGGAAAATAGAAATTATACTACAGTGAAACGACATTTACAACCACTAAGTAGACCAAAACCAAAGTACAGGCAAAAAACTGGGAAAGCAGAAACCTCAAGCTTGGATGGTGGAGTGTAATTGGCATAACCATCTTGGGAAATAAGCCAATTTGTAATTGGCATAACCATCTTGGGAAATAACTGTCTGATAAAATTAAATATTTGTATAACCTATGACACAGCAGTTTCAATCACAGTTACATAATGTAGAAAAATATTTTTATATTCATCAAGTAATAGGCAGAAGGCTGTTCATGGCACCATTATTTGTAATACAAAATGGAAAACATTCAAGGCCTACATTAACAGGAAAATTGAAAAATTATGGAACATACATTTAACACAATATAACAAAAATGGATGGGCCAAAACTACTCTTATAAAAACATCTTAAAAATATAGTGTAGAAGGGACAAAATGTCATATAATTTTTATAAAGCTCAAAACCAAACAAAAACAATATTTTTAATGAATACATACATATAAGGCAGTGCTCTAAAAATAAAAGCAATGAAAGGATAGATAAATAGTAAAATCAGAATAAAAGTTATTTCTAGGGGTAGTAGGAAGGATGAGTTGGTGAGAATGCATTGCTGTATATTTACTTTATGTTTCCCAGATCATTTATATACTCTTCAATGTATAATATTAATTATTACATAAATGAAAAAAATTCTGTAACAATGCTATCTAGTCTTAATTTTCTATAAAATCCACCATCAAAACATTACAAAGACATTATTTTGCAATGTGTAACTCAAATTCTTATTCCTAATTATATCAATGATATTAAAGTCAAAGACCTGGTCCTCTCATGTCATATTTGAGAATACTTGAAAAATGAAATTTCTCAATTTGTTTTTAAAGAAATTCCTTGTGTTCTTGATATTGAGCTCACCACTTGACTGTCAGCCAATGAATTTTGGCAAATTCTGTAGATCACAGTATACAATGAAAATGTAGAAAATTTGAGAATTTTTACAACATTAACAGCCACTGTTAAAGATGTGGGTACTTTCTTATGACCTACCACTTTTCCAGAAAATGTACAGTGACATCTAATTTGCATTTTGGAACTAATTCTGTTTTCTTAGTTTTGCTTTTGTACCATCGGTACATATGTCACTATATATTTTTGCCAGTTTATTTAATGGTGTGTTAAAAATGAATATAAACACTTAAAAATTCCCTTTGTCAAAAGTTTTACAAAGTAATAAATCTTCCTTGTATTTGCCTATCTAAAATGTTATATCAAATAAGCAAAATAGAGAGCTTCACAACATTCATACTTCATTAGTTTACTTGAAAACATTTCACATATTCTTAGCATTTGTTATATTAACTGCATTAGATACACAATGCTCAATTCTATTTTCATAGCAGTTTTCACCTAAAAAAAAGTGTTACTGTGTTATTGATAAGAAAACAATGAGCTTTTTAGATCTTAGTGTGCCTTTCTCTCTCACATGTTATTCAGTAAAATGAAAAATATTTAATAAGTTGATATCAAGTTTTAATATTAACATATTAAATATTTCATAAACACATGAAGCATATATACAGAACATGAGAGGTCCATAGAACACCATTTTGAAAACTGCTATACCACCTTAAGTCATGGAAAATGTTGACAATTTTCTAGGGAAAAAAAAAAGGGGGACACTTCCAAAGCAACATTCCATATTCATCATAATTCCTGTCTTTCACAGTTTAATTATAGCCTTAATATTTTAAATGAAATAAAAAGAAAATGTAATGCAAGATATGATTCTGCCCAAAAGGGTTACATTTTTAACTTTTCCCCACAAAATAATAAGCAAGATAAAGCTAATCCACATCCTAGAACTGTGAGCAGAATACAGGGATAGTTTGTTCCATTATAGTATACTGAGAGAGAAAAGGTAAGTGCCCTAAGCTATCTATTGCTGCATAAGAAACTACATCAAAACTGGTGACTTGGGGTTTCCCTGCTGGCGCAGTGGTTAAGAATCCCCCTGCCAGTGCAGGGGACATGGGTTCGAGCCCTGGTCCCGGAAGATCCCACATGCCGCGGTGCAGCTGGGCCCGTGAGCCACAATTACTGAGCTTGCGCGTCTGGAGCCTGTGCTCCGCAACAAGAGAGGCCGCGATAGAGAGAGGCCCGCGCACTGCGATGAAGAGTGGCTCCCACTTGACACAACTGGAGAAAGCCCTCGCACAGGAACTAAGACCCAACACAGCCATAAATAAATAAATAAATAAAATTTTAAAAAAACAAAAAAACAAAAAAAACTGGTGACTTAAAACATTTATTATCTCACAGTTTTATAGCTCAGGAATCTGTGTGTGGCTTATCTGGGTACTCTGTTTCAGGGTTTCTTAGAAACAGAAATCAAGGTGTGCACCATGCTGCAGTCACCTTGAGGATCAATGAGGAAAGAGTCACTCACACTTCCATGTTCACTCTCGTTTGTTAGATTCTGTTCCTCATGGGCAGTTGAACAAGGAGTTTCAATTCCTTGCTAGCTGCTGGTTGAAGGTAAGCCCCAGTTTCCTGCCATGTATACCTCCCCATGGAGAAATTCACAACATGGCAGCTTGTTTCATTAGAGCTAGCAAGTGAGAAGGCAAGAGACAGTGTAAGCAAGATAGAAGCCAGTCTTTATAACCTAATTTTGGAACTGATATCCATCATTTTTGCCATATTCTACTTATTGGAATCAAGTAACTAGTTCTAGCCCACATACAAGGGGAGAGGGTTTTTATAGTGAAAACCAGGAAGTGGGATTGTTGGAAGCCATTTTAATGGCCTCAGAATAACACATTTATTTCTGAATTTTCATCTACATCCCAGGTTTCAAAGCGTGAATACTGATAACAGAATCTTAACTATAATACAATGATAGGTAAAATTTTACAATAGTTTAAGGAAGTCTAAATGATGTTGAACTATGTGTTTGGCTAACTGACTTTTTAAATGCTAAAGCCAAAAGTTAATGGGAGATTTAGGCTAAATATTAAGAAGTGTCATTTATGTCTGGTTGTTTTTGTTGTTACTGCCATTATATTATAATTTAAAGCAGTATCCATGTCATATTCCTGATTTTAGGTGAAATGCTTGGTCATTAAATATGACATTTGATATAGTTTTTGGTAGGCAGCATTTACATAACAAAGAAAGTTTTAATCTATTTTTAGATTTTTTTAAAAGTTTTTATATTACATTTGTATTTTGAACTATTTCACATGCATTTTATCTACATGCAAAAGTAGTAACTTTTTTTCTGTAGTTAATGAATGTGGCAAATTACATCAATGATGTCTTTCATGTTGCACCATCCTTGAATTCCTGAGATATACACACAACCACATATACATATTTCAAGAAAATATTTTAGGTACATAATTAAAACATATGTAGTATATAGCTCACATTCCATTGATCTGCACATTTATCCTTACACCAATACAACCCTGCCTTCATTACCGTAGATTATAATTCTCTTGAAATCACATGGTGTAAATCCTCCTACTTTGTTCTTGTTCTAAATTGTTTTGGATAATGTAGGTCATATGATTTTACACATACATTTTAGACCATGCTTCTAAATTTCTAGGAAAAAAAAACACTTCTGAGATTTTCATTTAGATTGCATTAAATCTTCACATCAGTTTAGAGACACATTTCATCTTAATAATATTGAGTCTTTTGGTCAATGAACACAGTAAATTTCTCTGCTTCTTTAATTTCCCTCAGAAATGTTTTAAAATTTTCAGTGTATAGGTCTGACACATATTCCGTTCATTTTTTCTAAGTATTTTGTGTATGTATGATTTCATTTTGGATGCCTTGTAAATTATGCTTTATAATTTCAAATTCCTATGTTTGTTGATAATACAAGAAACAAAATTAATGTTACATTGGTCTTTATTTCCCAAATTTGCTAACTCCATGAATTAGTACTAGTTGTTTTAAGTAGATTCTTTATTATTTTTATCCCTGGATTATTATATCCTCTATTTATAAAGACAATTTTACTTCTTTTTCAAGTCTCTTAAAGAAGTTTTATAACATGCTTCCTGGTAATAGGACGACAGGTGAAAAAATGCACAGCTTTCACTTAGCTTTAACTATGTGGAGACACTTGATACCTACCAAAAAGAACCTCTGAATTATGAATGACCAGATTGGCTTAGGACAATCTTTGTATGTCTTACATTTCCCTTTTCCTAGTAAAATCAATTTTTTTTTGAGAGAGAGAGAGAGATATAATCTCCCTAAGTGGGGGGAGGGGGAGGTCAAAAAAAACTAAAGAGAAATAAAATGGGATACTAAAATATATACAGCTGATAAAAAGAAAGAAGAAATATGGGAATATTGAACAAAAAATAGAAATAGCCAAACCAAAAATAATGATAAAATGACAGAAGTAAATCAAATTATATCAATAATCATATATGTAACTGGGGGGAAAAAAGACCTAAGTATATGCTATCTATAAGAAACCTCTCAAGTATATGAAGACATAGAGAGTTTAAAAGTAAGAGGTTGGAAATAGGTGAACCATGAAAGTTATCAAATAGGCACTGGGAAGATTAATGCTTCTACCAAGATGCAGTAACAGGGCCCACCCAGATTTAATCTCCTTCTTGAAAAAAAAAATATACAGAAAGAAATGCCTGAAACAGTGGTTTTCAAGACACTGGATATCAAGCAACAAAGGATAGTGTTCCCTGAGATAAGGGAAAACGAATGAGCTGAGCCCTACGATTGCCCCAGCTTAGTGTCCTGTCTTACTCTACTCAGGCTGCTATAATAAATACCACAGACCGGGTGGTTTAAACAACAGAAATTTATTTCTCACAGTTCTTGAGGCTGTGATGTTTAAGATCAAGTGCTGGCCAATTTTATTTTTGAAGAGGACTCCCTCCCTGGCTGGCAGACAGCCACCTTCTACCTTACTCTTGCATGGTGGAGAGAGACAGAGAGCTATGATGTCTGCTCCCTTTCCTATAAGGGCACTAGCTCTATCAGATTAGGGACCCACTCTTACGACCTCATTTAACCTTTATTGTCTCCTGCTAGGCCCTATCTCTAAACACAATAACACTAGGAGTTAGGGCTTCAACATATGAATTTTGGGGGCACACAAACATTCAGTCCATTACATATCTTGAGAGAGTTTGCAGACCATAGTGCAAGGAGGAGAACTCTACGTGAAGTCTGGCAGTTAAGGAGATGGAGCTGAGAGTTTGGCAAGATCAGTGTAACTAGAATTTATAGAAGGTAGTATTGGAGAGGAGAGAGCTGTACAGAGAAGAACCCTGGAAATATGCATAGGTCACCCTGAAAAAATTTGGCAGAATACTAATCATAGCATGTGTGAGGAAGTTACACAAGACCGAAGATAGAATCTCCTAAAAAAGAGGAGGGAAGAGTGCCTGGCACTCTCATAAGGCATGAAAAAGTGCCTGTTCTCACCAACCAAATTAAAAATTCTTATAATTCAAAGTACATTAAATAGAGTATTCAGAGAGGTCTTGGTAGTGAAGAATAATTAGCCTAAGAATAAAAGATGCTCTGATCCAGATTAACAAATCTTAAAAGCAATACCCAATAGAATTAAACTGTTTCCAAGTTGAAAACCACCAACCTAGGTAATTCTTCAAAACTTCCTAGCAAGGCACCAAAATTTCACTTAGAGCTCAGTCTTTAAATAATGTGTTTTTCTTAACATACCTCTGATTCCACAAAGTACGAAAATAGGAAGCTGTTTTTCAAGAAAAAAAATTTTTTTTTATTTCTACAGAATGTTAGAAACATTAATTACTCATAAAATAGCATTAATGGCTCATCTAGTTATTTAATGACCACAGAGATTATTCACACTTTGGGCTCCTAACATCTCTTTTTGATTATCTTAATGGAGTAGGAAAAATTTCAAAATGTGCTATTATTTCTGATCAATTATATTTTAAAGTACTGTATTAAATATTTTTTTCAAAGAGGAACTTGCTAAAAGTTATCAAATTATATACTAGAAAATTAAGCCATTCTATATAATTTAATAGCTTAATCTGAAATTTTAAAAGGGAACCAAATGGAATAGTCTCTCATTCGTAAGTTCAGTATACAAACTGACTAAAGATTTCCACAATTAGGATGATGAAAGTTAAGATTAAAATGTGACTAACTACTTCTATATAATGTGCCTAATGAGCACAGTTTCAAAATATATTATCCCCAAAGTGACATTTTTTCTCAAAAGTAAGTTAGATAATGGCAGCAAGTCAAGGCTTACAGTAATAATAAATTTTTGCATCTAGACAGAAACATTTTTAGATTCAATGATTCTTATATTAATATATGCTTTTATAAGGTAATCCTTTAATTTTACTTTTTAAGAAAACATTGAGAGACATTGGCAAATGTCTCTAAACCATGGTATAGAGTATGCTTAAATTATAGTAAAAATGCTAAGATAAAATTCAATTTGTCTAAAATGGACACATTTAGCACAGTACTAATTTTTTGGAAAAAAGGCTTTCAGTTCTATGAAATCATGTAAACATGAGAGTTCTTATTAAACTATTAAGTACAATTATAGATTAAATTAAGATCTATTTTTACTGGTAAATTTCCTTTTTACCTTACAAAGGAGATGTATTCTCATTTTATACAGATTACGGTCTCAGCTTGTTAGAACTCCTGAAATTAGTGAAGAAACATATTTAATGTATGGACCCAGGTTTATTCTTATGGAACATCCTTTTTTCTCATGGTTTCAAGAAATAACTTTCTTTCAGCTTTGCTCCTTTTGCAGAACAAATAGAACTTGTAGAGTCTGTTTTGCAGTCTGGAAAATAACATGGTCATTTTGGGGGAAATATCATGGAATTCCTGCTAACCAAGAATCCAGTGTTCTTCCCAGATGTATTAGTGGGCAAATTTGGTTACAAGTAACACAAACAAATCAGATCAATTTAACTAATAAAGATGATTTAATTAAAAAAAAAAAAAGACCTAGAACAGGTCCCAAGGTCACCTGGATTGAGTGATTCAAACAGAATCTGGATTTGCTTTCTTTGACTCTCCATTTCTCTTCTGTTTGTGAGTTGCCTTATTACCTCTAGTTCTTTCATATCAACTGTACCTAGCTGTAGTCATCTGTATAGAATCATCCTAATAACTTTTAATTCAAGGGAAAAGAGTATATGCCTCCTTTCAATTTGAAAAATTCCAGCAGAAGACTGATTTATTTGGCTTAATTTGGCTTGTGTCAAATTCTTAAACATTTGCTGTGATCACTGTATCTAGAGGGATAGCTCTGCAGCTGGTTTATCTTGCATCATGTGCTTTCTTCTGGATCAAAGGAGGACAGTAAACTATGTGAATTTGAGATTGTTTTGGTTACTCAAGGCTGGTAAGAGGGGCACAAAGAAGACAACTTGATACTACTTTTAAGAAAATGAACGTTTAATTAATCAGCGATTTAATGTAGACAACCCCTAAGCTTTTATATTCAAAATTCAGACATTTAAAAATTTAGTGAATTTAATGATCACTATTAAGAATGCTCTTAAACTTAGTCAATAGAATTCCTTTAATTATTTAAACTACATTTTTAGATTTAACATATTTGAGTATCATTTTCAATATCTGATATAACAAGTAAACAACAGTTAACCAATCAAGTATCTTTAATAAATGTATTAGATACCTATGGCTCCTTTGAAAAAATACCCATTTTCATCTGCCCATTTTTTAATTGGGTTGTTTATTTTTGAAATGTCATCCAAACTGGAAGAGAAGAAGTAAAACTGTCACTATTTGCAGATGACATGATATTATATACAGAAAACCCTAAAGTCTCCACCAAAAATCTATTAGAACTAATAAATGAATTCAGTAAAGTTACAGAATACTAGATTAATATACAGAAATCTGTTGCTTTTCTATACACTAATAAAGAACTATCAGAAAGAGAAAGCAAGAAAAAAAATCCATTTAAAGTCTCATCAAAAAGAATAAAATACCTAGGTATAAAGGTAACCCAGGAGGTGAAAGACCTATACTCTGAAAACTATAAAACATTGATAAAAAATCTTGAAAATGATACAAATAAATGGAAAGATATCCCATGTTCTTGGATTGAAAGAATTAATATTATTAAAATGGCCATACTACCCAAGGCAATCTACAGATTTAATGCAATCCCTATCAAAATAGGCGTGACATTTTTCACAGAACTAGAACAAATAATCCTAAAATTTATATGGAACCATAAAAAACCCCGAATTGCCAAAACAATCTTGAGAAAAAAAAAGGAGCTGGAGGTACCATGCTCTCTGACTTCACAGTATACCACAAAGCTACAGAAGTCAAAACATCATGGTACTGGAACAAAAATAGACACATAGATCAATGAAACAGAATACAGAGCCCAGAAATAAACCCACACTTACGGTCAATTAATCTATGACAAATGAGGCAAGAATATACAATGGAAAAAAGACAGTCTCTTCAATAAGTGGTGTGGGGAAAACTGTACAGCTATATGTAAAATAATGAAATTAGAACATTTCTTCACACCATATTAAAAAAATAAACTAAAAATGGATTGAAGACCTAAATGTAAGATCTGAAACCATAAAACTCCTAGAAAAGAACATAGGCAGAACACTCTTTGACATAAATTGTAGCAATATTTTTTTGGATCTGTCTCCTAAGGCAAAAGAAATAAAAGCAAAAATAAACAAATGGGACCTAATTAAAATTAAAGCTTTTGCAGAACAGAGGAAACCACTGACAAAATGAAAAGACAATCTACTGACTGGAAGAAAATATTTACAAATGATGTGACTGATAAAGGGTTAATATCCAAAATTTATAAACAGTTCATACAACTCAACATCTTCCTGGATTCTCAACTTTTAATCATAAATATTCTGTAACCATCGATAAGTCCTACGTGCTTTGTCTAAAGTAGGAATTGTTAAAATGTGTTACAAAGACTTCTGGGGGCACCTGAGATACTTTCAGGTGAAGCATGAGGTAAAAACTATTTTCAGAATCATACTAAGATGTTATTTGCCTTTTTCACTATATTGATATTTCTACTGCTGGTAGAAAAGCATTAATGGATACTGGTAATAGTAAGTGCCTTAGCATGAAGCAAAGCAGAGGCACAGAACTATACCAGTAGCCATTGTATTCTTGACTTCCATGTACTAGCACTAAAAAATCAAATCAAATTAAATTTTTAAAAAATCAGTTTAAGACTTTCTTTGATGAAGCAGTCAAATATATTCATTGTATTAAATCTCAACCAGAGTACACATCTTTTTAAAATTCTGTGTGACAAGATGAGAAGTGCACACAGAGCACTTCTGCTTCATAGTGAATTGTCTCAAGGAAAATCATGCATGTGATTGTTTCAACTGTGAGTGGAATTAGCTGCTTTTTTGTCATGGAACACCATTTTGTTTGAAAGAATGACAGACTAACTGTGGCTATTTGGATATTAGTATTTGGCAGACATTTTCTCAAAAATTAATGAAGTGAGCTTATAGCTCCAAGCTTAACTATGGCATTTGTTATCAATAATAAAATTTGAGCTTTCAAGTGAAAATCAGAATTTTGGAAAACTTGTATCCACTACTATGAATTTGAGAGCATCCCAATACTTAGTTTTCTGTTGAAATTAGTGGTGATATTAAAGAATGGGGGGACATTGTATAATGAAGTGTGTTAACATTTAGAAGAGGTACATAATTCAATGAATCAGTATTTTCTAAATGTGGTTTCAAATTCTATGATGTGACTGTCATTTAAGAAATTATCAATTATTTTTGATTTTTTGGTGTGGTGTCCAAGAAGAGTATCTACAATCATATGAAGATACTATCAAAATACTCCTCTCTTTTAAAACTGTGTATCTGTTTGAGGCTGACTTACCTTCATATATGTTCCAGGAGGCCATCAAAAAGATGTGACCATCAGTTGACCTGAGAGATAAATCATGGACAATGGGAGCTCTCCACCCCGTCCCCTTTCCTTGAAATGTGTGTTCTGCTTGCCTTCTCCTCTCCCAGAAGCTGCTCCAAGGATAGAGCCTTGAATAGAAATGTGTTGTTGAGGCTATCTGGATTGGGTACCTGACTAAACCCAGTTAAGGTCTCCATATACACTTTTAAGATTCTGGCGAGTGGGTGCAGAATTCTATTCATCTTGCAGCTGCCCAAGATAAGCCTTATAAGTTTCCTTATTAAATCTGCCACCTACCAATCTGGAGTGGTGTGCCTGTTTCTTCTGTCTCTCCATGCCCTCTGTGAATACGGGGGTGGTTTCAGATTACAACTGGGAAACTCTCAAGGAGGTTTGTGAACCAACAATATACTTCAACCAAAATATTACAACAAAGATAATGCAGAGGCAGATAGAAGATTCCAGTTGCCATCTATTCATCCAAATATCATAGGGATATGTGAAAATGTAAAATAATGTTATTTTTCTCACTGAACATTTTATTTGGTAAAACATAGTAATTTTTATGAAGTATCTAAATTTCTTTCAATATATAATAGATTATTATTTTGAGATTTAAGAAATATTTTTAAATGTATCATTTTAAATTTCTAATACATTCACTGTCAATAGATATAACCTACATTAACAAAAGTTTTTGAGTCCTCAATAATCTTTGAGAGTGTGACGTGATCCTAAGATGAAAAACATTTATGATCACAGATCAAAAAAAATCTGAATATCGGTAAATTGCACTTGTATTACTATGCCGACGTAATTACTATATATTGTACAATGTTGGGCCCGGCACTACACAATAACAATTCTTTATCATTCCAATGCTAGTGCTGATAGCATTCAACAAAGAATCCTCCTCACATCAAATCGGAATACGTTGAAAAATTACACTCCAAAAATGGCACAGAAAGTGATGTATATTGTCTCTTTCATATGTGGGTACGGTGCACCATCTATATTTTGAATTTCCTTTTTTACTTTACAGATGTATAAAGGACTGCCTCCTTCACGCTGCCAGTATTTCACAGTTTATTACATATTATGTCTGATGTTTGGAGTTAGTTCCATTCTCCATTTTCTCGAAACCACCTTCCTATTCTAATTTGGACAAGTGTCTTCGTATTTTGAATAAAGGTTGACTTTTTACGTGAGTTTCTAATCATCTCTCTTTGCTTCTTGCATTTTAGAACTTTATTATAATAGTTTTTTCATGTCTCAACCATACCATCTTTTCTTGTAGTCTATTTCCTCCCTCCCCTCTCTGCTCTCCAAAACTTCATCCTGCTGCTCCTTTCTGGAATGGTTGCTCCTATCTCTTCTGCCTAGCTGCCATCCTGCCTCCCTGGAATGAAATGAAGTAATTGATTCTTGACTTTTTTCTTTTGTGTATTATGCCAGATTTCTATCTTTGTCTTTAGTTCTCAGAATTCTGACTATGATGGTTCTTGATTTCTTTGAGTTTTTCCTTGAGTTCGCTCAACTTCATGAATTTTTAGGTTTAAGTGTTTTGCCAAATTTGGAAGATTTTCATCCATTAGTTCTTTTGAATAATTTGTGTAGCCATACCCTCGTTTTCCTCTCCTTCTGGGACCTTAATGACACAAACCTTAAAACTTTTGTTATAGTTCCACTCGTCTTTGTGGCTCTATTCATTTGTCTTCAGTCTTTTTTCTCTCTTTTGTTCAGACTGGGTAATTTCTGTTGTCCTATTTTCAAGTTCACTTATTTTTTGCTCTGTCTTCTCCATTCTTGTATTGGGCTTATCCACTGAGTTTTAAATTTTTTTATCAGCTATTGTATTTTGTTGAGACACTCTACTTCTTTGCTGAGACTATATTTTTCATTCATTTCAGGAATTTTTTTGTAATTCCTCATCCAGCATTTTTATCATTGCTGCTTTAAAATCTTTGTCAGATAATTCTAACATCTTTGTCAGCCTGGTGTTGGCCTCTATTGATTGCATTTTTAAATTCAGTTTGAGATCTTTATGGTTCTTTGTATGACAAGTAGTTTTTCTTTTTATTGAATCCTGGACATTTTGGGAATATTATATAATGAGACTCTGGTACTTATTTAAAGCTTCTGCTTCAGCTAGTTTCCTCTGGTAGCATTCCTGCTGGGGAAAGGGAGTGCGCTGCCTCATTTTCCAGGAGGACTGGAAGTCCAGAGTCCCCCACTCAGCCTTTGTTGACACCCAAAGAGAATGCTCTTTGTTATGGCTAGGTGGAGGTGGAAGTTCTGGTTTCCATTAGGCCTTCAATGGTACCTCTTTGTCTGGAAGGGTTAGGAGTGTGTCATTACTGCATCCTATTGACATCTTGGGTGAAAGTGGCCTCATAACTGGGCAGAGGTAAAATTCTGACTTTTTCCTTTGCCTTTTATGGCATTTTTAGCACAGAGGAGTGTCTCATTACAGAGAGGTTGGTTTGGAAACCCAAGCTTCTCATGTCATTCCCATAGACACCACAAGGGTGGCTTTGTTACTACCTGGATGGATGAAAGGTCTGGATTCCTCCTAGACTTTCTCTCATACCGCCCTAGTGGGGAAGTTGGGAAGTTTCATTACAGGATGATGATACTGGAAATCTAAGCTCCCATGTGGACTTTACTATCATGGTTGGCAGTAGGACCTTAGTTTTTTCTGTACTATTTAGCTAGAGTAAAGCTGTTCATTGCAGCACTATTTACAATAGCCAGGACATGGAACGTACCTAAATATCCATCAACAGATGAATGGATAAAGAAGATGTGGCACATATATACAATGGAATATTACTCAGCCATAAAAAGAAACGAAATTGAGTTTATCTGTAGTGAGGTGGATGGACCTAGAGTCTGTCATACACAGTGAAGTAAATCAGAAAGAGAAAAACAAATACTGTATGCTAACACATATATATGGAATCTAAAAAAATAAAAAAAAAAAAAGTACTGATGAACCTAGTGGCAGGTCAGGAATAAAGACGTAGACATAGAGAATATACTTGAGGACCCAGGGGTTGGGAGGAAGCTGGGCTGAAGTGAGAGTAGCATCGACATATATACACAACCGAATGTAAAATAGTTAGCTAGTGAGAAGCAGCAGCATAGCACAGGGAGATCAGCTTGGTGCTTTGCGATGACCTAGAGAGGTGGGATAGGGAGCGTGGGAGGGAGGCTCAAGAGGGAGGGGATATGGGGATATATGTATGCATATGGCTGATTCACTTTGGTGTACAACAGAAACTAACACAGTATTGTGAAGCAATTATACTCCAATAAAGATCTATTAAAAAAAAAAAAGCTGTTTTGTAAAAAAGCTTTCTATTTTATGAGGCTGTCCCTTTTCTGGAACTTTGGCTAGATATGCAGGCTTTGGGGGAAACTTTTTTGTCTGTGTATTGGTGTTTTCAGGTGTCAACCTCTTCACTCTCAAGTCTGGGAAACATGGGGCCAAAATGAAAAACCAGGAACTAAAAATCATGCCATTCATTAGGTTTTGATGTCTCTAGTCATTCTGCCTCCCTCTCTCCAACCTTCAGAATTTTACGTTTGTTTTAAATATCTAGGGGTTTTATTTGTATTTAGTGGGAGGAGGGAAAGAACTTTACTCCATTTTTATCAAAAGCAGAAGTCCTCAATTTTTAATAATTAATTAATTAATTATTTTGGACTTTCTTCTTCAAATTGTAGGTATTTCTTATTGTATGTTCTTCATTTCTTGTGTGGATGGAATGTGTACAGTGCTGTATAATGAACAGGCAAGGTGCTGGCTTTTACAATGTAATACCCTGAAATGCCAAGACATAGCTTTCTTGTTGTCTTCTGTGGTGCTAAGACTCACTTGGATTGAGATTTCTGTACCTAGTACAATCAGCTAAGGAAAGGAGATGAGTCTCATAATACATACATTGTCACTGAAGTCCCAATCTTATACATTTATATTAGTCGGGTTTCTGATGCAGTAAAGGTACATAGCAAACAATACCCAAACCTTGTGTTTTACAGCAACTAATATTTATTTTTCTTGTTCTCTGCTCAGTGGGTAGGTCAAAATTGGCTCTAGGCTGTGAGTCTGGTAGGGTTCTTCTCTACGTATCTCATTCTGGGACTAGCAGCAAGACTATGCTCTTCTCATGGGGACAGCCGAAGATGGCAGAAGTACAAGAAGTCAAGTTCATTCACCCATGCACATCTAAAGCTTCTATTTGCCTCATACTGTCTAACATTCTACTGGCCAAAACTAATCATATGGCCAAGTGCAATATGATGGGGCAGGGAAATATATTCTGTGCACTATAGTCAGAAGCACTCCAATGTCAAATTGTAAAGAGCCTGGATATGTGATTCTATAATAGTGAGAGAGTAAAGATTGGGGACAATTAATCACTCTACCACAATTAGCATTATGTCCAGAAGAGAAGAAGCAATTTTGAGCTAGAAAATCATTACCATTAATGTCTGCTCCACCAAATACCTCAAAGAAAAATGACAGAAATATATCAGTTACTGCACATGAAACTACTCTGAAACTCTAAGGCATCATTCAAATGTAAAGTCATGTATATCTTCAAATGAAAACAGAATAAGTAAATGCATTGATTACATCTTCCAGTATAGTTTCATTTAAACAGTAGTCCCTCGAAGTAACCAAAAGGAAAAAATGTTTGAAAGAAAGCCTGATTTATGGTACTCAAATTTCTAAAGCCAACTCCATTGAATTGTAATAAAATAAAATGGAAATTTGTCAGTTACTCAGCTTGGCTAATTACATTTTTCAAACTTACTTATATTAACTGCCTAATTCTTAAAGCTTCACTTCACTTACTACTGTGGAAACCCAAATGTGACACATTCTATTTTAAAAGGCATAGAAAAGTCACACTATGTCAAATAACTCCTTAAAGAAATAGCCCAAGGTTATACTGACATGCAGAAAATGAAGTGGAAAATTGGGATAATTATTTAGATAAATCAAGCGAAAAATAATACTAACCTTTGCCCCAATTGCTTGAAAATTCTGGACAATTAAAATGAATTCTAAAATGTCAGTGTTTCAAATCTCTTAGCCAATTTCTGAATAAATTTATGATGAAGTATATTATTATTTAGAAAGAAAAATATTGTACTCCTAGTTTGTGGTACCAGAGACCTTATATGCTAAACCTGTTTTTCACTTTACTTTTCTACTTTTTCTGTTTCTATTGAATATTTGTCCCAGACAAAAGCTCCATAATTTTATCTGTTTGTAATTCTTTTCCACTTAGAATCTCCATTTTGAAGGAAGGACAGGATTAGCTTTGCTGTTATTAGGTCAGATTCATGGGCTGCCTTATTGTTTTATACTTTTCACTGTGATAATACATGATATACTGGACAGAGAATTCTTTCTCAGCCTGAATCAATGAAATTGTTCATTGAAACAAAAAAGCTACCACCTTATAAGCACCTCTACCAAACTAGAAAGCAGCTAGAAAATATGTTTAATGCAGCATGGTATAGTTCATATAATTGGTAAGTTGTACAAATGGAAACTAAAAGACCTCTTCTAAGTCACGTTCATTTAACAATACAAGCTAGTGTACATTGCGTAATTAATATATCAGCTACTACACTAGCTGCTTTACAAGTATTTTCCTCTTCTCCCAACAACCTGAGCTAAATTCAATTACCACCAATTTCTAAATAAGAAAATAAGATGTAGAGAGATGGATAACTGTGAAAGGAGAAAACTATTTCTCTACTCACAACACTTCTGACACCAAATGTGTGGACTTTCCACAACAAGATTTTCTTCAGTTCTCTGTGGACACCAGCTGGGTGTCCTACATTTTAATTCAATTCTCAAACTACCTGGAATTACTGCAGACTCCACAGTTTAAGAGCTCAGTCCCACAGGACTTCCTCCCCCAACCCACTTCAGAGGCCAATCACAAGTAGTGGGTTCCTAGGTTACCTATACCTCTGTCCAACTTGGCTACAAATCAGGAGTTGCCATGACCCCTTCCTCAGGTTCAATAATTTGCTAGAAGAGCTCGCAGAATTCAGGGCAACACTGTACTTGCTACTCCCTATTTATTATAAGGAACACAACTTAGGAACAGTCAAATGAAAGAGATACATACGGCAAGGTATGGGTAAGGTGTGCAGAGCTCTCATATTCTCTCCAGGCAGACCACTCTCCAAGGACCTTGATGTGTTCACCACCCTGAAAACTCTCCAAACCCCTTCCTAAAGGGTTTCTAGGGAGGTTTCATTAAGTAGGCACGATTAATTAGATCATTCACCACTGGTAATTAACTCAACCCCCAGCCACTCTTTCCCGGAGTTTGGGAGTGGGGCTGAAAGTTCCAACCCTCCAATCACAAGGTTGTCTCCTGTGGAACCAGCCACCATTCTGAAGCTACCTAAGGGCCCATCAAGAGTCACCTGATTAACATAAACTCAGGTATGATTTAAAAGTGAATTTTATGAATAGTAAAAGACACTCTTCTCACCCTCATCACTCAGGAAATTACAAGGGTTTTAGGAGCTCTGTCCTAGCAACTGGTAGTGAACACCAAATATATATTTCCTACTATATCACAATATCAGACTTGTCCAAGATCCATTGAATATATAAAAGGAAGAACCCTAATAGTGCTAATCTGGCACCTTAAATTAAATTCCATATGGTTTCTTATATGTGCATAAGTATTTGGAAGGAGTTACATGACACCAACAACATGATGTCCTTTTGCTTCATGTCTACTAGATTTAGAACATTTAGAACCTTTCCTGAGATAAGAACTTGTGTGCTGGTGGTAGCTTATTTGGAAGGTTATCCCAGGAAGCACAATTGAGGCAGTGGAGTGATGAGACAGGAAGAGAAGAAATTTTTAAATTGTTTTATTAAACTAACTTTTGTAATGGACAACTAGGAGTCAATTGAATTGGGTATCCTCCCAGGAATTCTACAGAATGTGCCTTAGACTTATATCACCAAAGAAGGGGAAGTCTGGGGCCTTTATCCAACCTCCATTTTCCCTCGTTGAGGTTTACCAGCATAGGCATTAACTTCCCGGAACTTCTAAGTTGCAGCTACATGTGGTCTAAGTGGCATTCTATGGCTTAGGAGGAAGTCCTCAGGTACAAAAGCAAACCAATACCAAGGCACAAAGCTTGAGATATGATAGAAATGACAGGCTGAGCTGGGCTGAAATCATGTAGACTGAGGGCATGCTATGCATCTGCTATTGTCACATTTCCCAAGTGTCCAGGATTGCCCCGTGAACTCGAAGAGGCACTCTCAGGAATTTAGATTTTTCAAGGGAAACCCAGTGACATCTCTTGGATACTGTTTTATAAACTACTTTCATTTATGTGTATTTTTTCAAATAGCTATTAAGTTGTCATGATATAAGTACTTATTTAGGTATTTATTAACTATTTAATCAATAGAGCTGTTAGAATTTTTTTGGAGGGACCTAGTAATGCCATGAAAAGTATTACTGAGACACTAAGGGCATCGTGAACCAAGAATATTTGGGAAACTCTCTGCTACTGTATGAACCCCCATCAAAAATTTAGTTTGGATGTCAAAATCGATGGTGCCATGCAAACACCAAGAGAGAATGAAAAGTTTTATTACTCACATGATAAGGCTTTCTGGGGGCGGGGGTGCAGAGAAGGTCCAAAAATGGTTTGAGTGAGCAAAGAAAGAAGACTGGCTTGGAGTTTTTTATGGTGGTTCAGGGATAGAAGCAGGATGGAAGAACATGGCTTGAATCTCTCACTAGTTGCAAAGGTCTGAGAATCTGGGTTTTTTTTTATCAGCTTCCTCAGATGTGGGACAGAGGGGGGAAAGGGAGAGTGAGCTTTAAAAGCTGTCAGCAAATATAAAAAACGGAGTCAGACTCTATTATATTACCTAAGTTCTTTTTATACTTTAATAAGTGATCACACTTGGATTTAATTCAAACATACAAAGAATTAATGTCATACATCTAACATATATATATATATATGTTCACTTGGACATTTGAAGTATAGCCAACAAGTGTCCATCCAAAGTTAAGCATCAAGCTAGGGGCTGGATAACCCTGATATGATCTCTAATGAAATTTATAATCTAAATGAGGAGAGCCATAAATGCAAACTAGAAATGAGTTTAAAACTGTGGTAAATGTTATGAAGGTTACAAGGAGGATGCTATATTACAAAGCAACACAGGGGATCTATTTTGTAATATGTTGTCTTTTAAGGCCTCACTGAAAAAAAGTGACTTCTATGCACAGTCCTAAAGGATGAAAAGGAGCTGATCATATGGTGGAATAAGGGAAAACTGTTCCATGCAAATTGAATACGGATAGAAGGTAGAGCTTGAAATGAGCTAAGTGTGTTCTAGAAACTGAAGGAAGTTTGGTATGATAGAAATTAGTGTCTAAGAAGTAGGAACAGCATGCTGTGAGATTTGAGAAGTTGGTGAGGAGTTTGGCATTTATTTTAAGTGCCTTGGGAGCCACTAAATGCTTTTTAAGCAAGGGAGTAGCCTGATGTGCTTTTAAAAGACCGAACAGGCCTTCCATGGTGGCGCAGTGGTTGAGAATCTGCCTGCCAATGCAGGGGACACGGGTTCGAGCCCTGGTCTGGGAAGATCCCACATGCCGCGGAACAATTAGGCCCGTGAGCCACAATTACTGAGCCTGCGCGTCTGGAGCCTGTGCTCCGCAACAGGAGAGGCCGCGATAGTGAGAGGCCCGTGCACCGCGATGAAGAGTGGCCCCCGCTTGCCGCAACTGGAGAAAGCCCTCGCACAGAAACGAAGACCCAACACAGCCATAAATAAATAAATAAATAAATAAATAAAATTAAAAAAAAAATAAAAAATAAAAAAAAATAAAAGACCCAACAGGGCTATAGAGATCTCTAGTTGGTATTACTGAAGAAAAGAATATGTTGTTGAATAAAGAAAAATGCTATCATGAGAAAGCAGAGAAAGAGCAACCAAAATACAATGCATTTTTTCAAAAAGGAGTATTAACACTGATGATATTTTTAGAGACTATTTTTTATTTCATTACTCATGAACCATCTAATACATGTTTTAGGAAGGATATGGATGGACTGGTAAGGGAAAAGAAGTCAATTATTTTTGCCAAACAGATAAACTTATTCCACATTAAAGATTAAAGAATGAGTGTCTGTTATATATTTTTCCCTACCTGTCTATATAGAAAGAGTTTGAGTGAAAATTAACTGTAGATATTATACTCTGTCTTTAATACTCCATATTTTAAAACACTGATGTTAATTGTGAAAATTTCTGATCAGAAACTGAGATAACGCTCACTGATTTTAAAGTGTTATCTAATAATTAAACTTACACCTTTAAAAGATTGAGTTAAATATTGTTTTATGAATTTTAGGGTTTTTTTAAACATCTTTATTAGAGTATAATTGCTTTAAAATGGTGTGTTAGTTTCTAACAAGTGAATCAGCTATACATATACATATATCCCCATATCTCCTCACTCTTGTGTCGCCCTCACATCCTCCCTATCCCACCCCTCTAGGTGGTCACAAAGCACCGAGCTGATCTCCCTGTGCTATGTGGCTGCTTCCAACTAGCTATTTTACATTTGGTAGTGTAAATATGTCCATGCCACTCTCGCTTCGTCCCAGCTTACCCTTCCACCTCCCTGTGTCCTCAAGTCCATTCTCTACATCTGCGTATTTATTCCTGTCTTGCCCCTAGGTTCTTCACAACCTTTTTTTTAGATTCCATATATATGTGTTAGCATACGGTATTTGTTTTTCTCTTTCTGACTTACTTCACTCTGTATGACAGACTCTAGGTCCTTCCACCTCACTACAAATCACTCAGTTTCATTTCTTTTTCTGGTTGAGTAATATTCCATTGTGTATATGTGCCACATCTTCTTTATCCATTCATCTGTCAATGGACACTTAGGCTGCTTCTATGTCCTGGCTATTGTAAATAGAGCTGCAATGAACATTGTGATACATAACTCTTTGAATTATGGTTTTCTCAGGGTATATGCCCAGTAGAGGGATTGCTGGGTCATATGGTAGTTCTAGTTTTAGTTTTTAAGGAACCTCCATACTGTTCTCCATAGTGGCTGTACCAATGTACATTCCCAACAAAAGTGCAAGAGGGTTTCCTTTTTTCCATACCCTGTTCAGCGTTTATGGTTTGTAGATTTTTTGATGATGGCCAATCTGACTGGTGTGAGGTGATACCTCATTGTACTTTTGATTTGAATTTCTCTAATGATTAGTGATGTTGAGCATCCTTTCATGTGTTTGTTGGCAACCTGCATATCTTCTTTGGAGAAATGTCTATTTAGGTCTTCTGCCCATTTTTGGATTGGGTTGTTTGTTTTTATATTGAGCTGCATGAGCTGCTTATAAATTTTGGAGATTAATCCTTTGTCAGTTGCTTCATTGGCAAATATTCTCTCCCATTCTCAGGGTTGTCTTTTCATCTTGTTTATGGTTTCCTTTGCTGTGCAAAAGCTTTGAAGTTTCATTAGGTCCCATTTGTTTATTTTTGTTTTTATTTCCATTTCTCTAGGAGGCGGCTCAAAAAAGGATCTTGCTATGATTTATGTCATAGAGTGTTCTGCCCATGTTTGCCTCTAAGAGTTTTATAGTGTCTGGCCTTACATTTAGGTCTTTAATCCATTTTGAGTTTATTTTTGTGTATGGTGTTAGGAAGTGTTCTAATTTCATTCTTTTACATGTAGCTGTCCAGATTTCCCAGCACCATTTATTGAAGAGAGTGTCTTTTCTCCACTGTATATTCTTACCTCCTTTATCAAATATAAGGTAACCATATGTGCGTGGGTTTATCTCTGGGCTTTCTACCCTGTTCCATTGATCTGTATGTGTTTTTGTGACAGTACCATACTGTCTTGATTACTGTAGCTTTGTAGTATAGTTTGAAGTCAGGGAGCCTGATTCCTCCAGCTCCGTTTTTCTTTCTCAAGATTCATTTGGCTGTTCGGGGTCTTTTGTGTCTCCATACAAATTGTGAAATTTTTTTTTCTAGTTCTGTGAAAAAACATTTGAGTGTTTCCTTAATTTCTCTTTCAGATTTTTTCATCTTTAGTGTATAGGAATGCAAGAGATTTCTGTGCATTAATTTTGTATCCTGTTACTTTACCAAATTCATTGATTAGCTGTAGTAGTTTTCTGGTAGCATCTGTAGGATTCTCTATAGTATCATGTCATATGCAAACAGTGACAGCTTTACTTCTTTTCTGATTTGGATTCCTTTTATTTCTTTTTCTTCTCTGATTGCTGTGGCTAAAACTTCCAAAACTATGTTGAACAACAGTGGTGAGAGTGGACAACCTTGTCTTGTTCCTGATCTTAGAGGAAATGGTTTCAGTTTTTCACCACTGAGAACGATGTTGGCTGTGGGTTTGTCATACATGGCCTTTATTATGTTGAAGTAAGTTCCCTCTATGCCTACTTTCTGGAGGTTTTTTATCATAAATGGGTGTTGAATTTTTTCAAAAGATTTTTCTGCATGTATTGAGATGATTATATGGTTTTATCCTTCAATTTGTTAATATGGTGTATCACATGGATTGATTTGAGCATATCGAAGAATCCTTGCATTCCTGGGATAAACCCCACTTGATCATGGTGTATGATCGTTTTAATGTGCTGTTGGTTTCTGTTGGTAGTATTTTGTTGAGGATTTTTGCATCTATGTTCTTCAGTGATATTAGCCTGTACTTTTCTTTCTTTGTGACATCTTTGTCTGGTTTAGGTATCAGGGTGATGGTGGCCTCGCAGAATGAGTTTGGGAGTGTTTCTCCCTCTGCTATATTTTGGAAGAGTTTTGAGAAGGATAGACAGGTGTTAGAATCTTCTCTAAATGTTTGGTAGAATTTGCCTGGGAAGCATCTGGTCCTGGGCTTTTGTTTGTTGGAAGATTCTTAATCACAGTCTCAGTTTCAGTGCTTGTGATTGGTCTGTTTGTATTTTCAATTTCTTCCTGGTTCAGTCTCAGAAGTTAGTGCTTTTCTAAGAATTTGTCCATTTCTTCCCAGTTGTCCATTTTATTCGCATATAGTTGCTTGTAGTAATCTCTCATGGTCCTTTCTATTCTGCAGTGTCAGTTGTTACTTCTCCTTTTTCATTTCTAATTCTATTGATTTGAGTCTTCTCCCATTTTTTCATGAGTCTGGCTAATGGTTTTTCAATTTTGTTTATCTTCTCAAAGAACCAGCTTTTAGATTTATTGATCTTTGCTATTGTTTCCTTCATCTTTGTTATTCTTTTTTCATTTATTTCTGATCTGATCTTTATGATTTCTTTCCTTCTGCTAACTTTGGGGTTTTTTTGTTTCTTCTTTCTCTAATTGCTTTACGTGGAAGGTTCGGTTGGCTAGTTGAGATATTTCTTGTTTCTTGAGGTAGATTGTATTGCTATAAACTTCCCTCTTAGAACGCTTTTGCTGCATCCATAGGTTTTGGGTCATCGTGTTTTCATTGTCATTTGTTCTAGGTAGTTTTTGATTTCTTCAGTGGTATCTTCATTATTTAATAGTGTATTGTTTAGCCTCCATGTGTTTGTAGTTTTTACAGATTTTTTCCTGTAATTGATATCTAGTCTCATAGCATTGTGGTCAGCAAAGATACTTGATATGATTTCAATTTTCTTAAATTTACCAAGGCTTGATTTGTAACCAATATATCATCTATCCTGGAGAATGTTCCATGAGCACTTGAGAAGAAAGTGTATTCTGTTCTTTTTGGATGGAATGTCCTATAAATATCAATTAAGTGCATCTTGTTTAATGTATCATTTAAAGCTTTTTTTCCTTATTTATTTTCATTTTGGATGATCTGTCCATTGGTGAAAGTGGGGTGGTAAAGTCCCCTACTATGATTGCGTTACTGTCAATTTCCCCTTTTATGGCTGTTAGCATTTGCCTTAAGTATTGAGGTGCTCCTATGTTGGGTGCATAAATATTTACAATTGTTATATCTTCTTGGATTGATCCCTTGATCATTATGTAGTGTCCTTTGTCTCTTGTAATAGTCTTTAAAGTCTATTTTTTCTGATGTGAGAATTGCTACTCCAGCTTTCTTTTGATTTCCATTTGCATGGAATATCTTTTTCCATCCCCTCACTTTCAGTCTATTTGTGTCCCTAGGTCTGAAGTGGGTCTCTTGTAGACAGCATATATATGGGTCTTGTTTTTGTATCCATTCAGCCTGCCTGTGTCTTTTGGTTGGAGCATTTAATCTATTTACATTTAAGGTAGTTATCAATATGTATGTTCCTATTACCATTTTCTTAATTGTTTTGGGTTGTTATTTTAGGTCTTTCCTTCTCTTGTGTTTCCCTGCCTAGAGAAGTTCCCTTTACCATTTGCTGTAAAGCTTTTGTTTGGTTGCTGAATTCTCTTAGTTTTTGCTTGTCTGTAAAGGCTTTAATTTCTTCTCCATCAAATCTGAATGAATGGGTAGAGTGATCTTTGTTGTAGGTTTTTCCCTTTCCATCACTTTAAATATGTCCCTGCCACCCCCTTCTGGCTTGCAGAGTTTCTGCTGAAAGATCAGCTGTTAACCTTATGGGGATTCCCTTGTGTGTTATTTGTTGCTTTTCCCTTGCTGCTTTTAATACTTTTCTTTGTATTTAATTTTTGATAGTTTGACTAATATGTGTCTTGGCATGTTTTTCCTTGGATTTATCCTGTATGGGACTCTCTGTGCTTCCTAGACTTGACTATTTCCTTTTCCATATTCGGGAAGTTTTCAACTATAATCTCTTCAAATATTTTCTCTGTCTTCTCATTTTGCTTAACTTACTCTGTTTGGGGTCTCCTTTTCTCAGGCTGCATGTTTGTAGTTCCTGTTGTTTTTGGTGTCTGCCTCCAGTGGCTAAGGTTGGTTCAGTGGGTTGTGTAGGCTTCCTAGTGGAGGGGACTGGTGCCTGTGTTCTGGTGGATGAGTCTGAATCTTTTCTTTCTGGTGGGCAGGACTGCATTCTGTAGTGTTTTTGGGTGTCTGTGGCCTTATTATGATTTTAGGCAGCCTCTCTGCCAATTGCTGGGTTGTGTTCCTGTCTGCTAGTTGTTTGCATAGGGTGTCCAGGACTGTAGCTTGCTGGTCACTGAGTGGAGCTGGGTCTTAGCATTGAGATGGAGATCTCTGGGAGAACTTCTGCTGTTTGATATTACGTGGAGCCGGGAGGTCTCTGGTGGACCAATGTTCTGAACTCGGCTCTCCCACCTCAGAGGTGCAGGCCTGACACCCGGCCGGAACTCCAAGACCCTGCCAGCTACACGGCTCAGAAGAAAATGGAGAAAAAATAAAGAATACAATACAATACAATTTATTAAAATAAAAAATTTTAAAAATTATTAAAAAGAAAAAAAGAAAGAAAGAAAGAAGAGAGCAACCAAAGCAAAAAACAAATCCACCAGTGATAACAAGCACTAAAAACTATAGAAAAAAAAAAAAGAAAGAAAGAAAAAAAAAACGGACAGACAGAACCCTAGGACAAGTGGTAAAAGCAAAGCTATACAGACAAAATCACATAAAGAAGCATACACATACACACTCATAAAAAGAGAAAAAGGAAATATGTGTATGTATATATATATATTTTTTTTTCCCCTTTGTGCTTAGTCTACTTTCAACTTCACTCGCTCATAGGGTACTGTGTCTAGAATAGTTTTTAGCTTCAATTTGTAGGGATAGTGAAAGAAAAGACAATGAAATTAAATATTATCTAGAAATGTTTAATATGAACCCGAGTCATAGCCAAAAGATAATTGGTGAAAGACATAACTTTGTTAGATACCTACTACAACATTGACTACCTCTCACTTTTAACATTAAATGGAGTATAAGAATTTATGAAAGGCCAAATTTTTTTAAAAATGGAATTATATAAATTCATTATAGTTCAGACAACTTGAATAATTTACAGACATATTTTTTCCAAGTAAGGGAACAGATTTTGAATGCATTCAGATCATTCTTACCTCATCATTGCAAAGAGGGTATATACTTTCAAAGCATTTATTATGCTTAAAGGTTTAATGATTTGATGATATCTATATTTTCCATAATGCTTTCCAAATTTACTTACATGAGAACATGAATATATTTATTTCAAATACTTTGTCTTAAAAAATAGACATGCAACAAAAACAACACTTTTTAATATTTATTTGTGCAAATGCATTTCATTTGACATACTAATTTACATTTTAAAGCATCATATACTTATGTTTATTTTTATAAAAGACATAAGGCGTTGAAGTATAGTTATTAATCTCATCTTTCAAATGAAGGCATTAAGACTTAAAGAGATCTGAGGTCTCAGAACAAATTATGAGAGAGATTCCCATTCTTGGACTTATTTTTCTGGCTTTTTATGGCAACCAGTTAATGTGATGGATAATTTAGTTCCTCAACTCTACAGGTTTCCTTGTATCAAATCTCTATTCATTTTTTTAAAGAATTTTTCTCCTTGAATGTATATTTCCAAATTCTCAATTTCAACAATCCATCATATAACAAATAGAAAGAAAAACAGAAATTCAAGGTGCATTTATGATGAAAATACTTTGGAAAGTTTGGTGAGCATATTAATGAGTAGTAACAGGCTCTGTAGATGCAGAAAATACCAACTTATAAAATGAATATGAGGAAGATAAAAATAACATAATTTCTTAGGGGGAATCCTCAAAAACTAAAGAAAATGCCAGTACTAGTGATGAGAGAATGGGGCTAAATAAAGATTGGTTGGAACCTGTTTAAGAAGCAGTTTGATCCTTAGATTCCATTTCAAATCCATTACATTGATTGATTGCTCTTTCCCTCCTTTCAGAAAGCTAGAGATTTATTCTTTGCAAAGGCAAAAGCAGAGGCTACATATTGGGTGACAACAGACCAAGTTGAGGACATGATTACAGTACCAAGACAAGGGAATTCAATCAATGTAAGAATGCTGTATGCTGAATCCTAAGAGTGACTAACCTCCCTCCATGGCTCTAAGAACACTGGAAGCTAGTCCTTTATCATCCAGGCACCATATTGAAAGGATCTTTGCTGAGAATATGATGAGATCACAAAAGTACCAAAAAATTATTAACATCAGGAATTTTTCAACAAATAGTACAACTAAAGCATCTTCAGTGATGCTCAAATTCAACATGGACCACCAACTCATTCAGAGATTTAGATTAGGTTCTCTGGAAAGATTTTGATGAAAGGTTGCATTTAGAACATTAATGGAGGTGGGGTATGCTTGGCAGTTACATAACAATGAAGAAATGAAGAAGACAGAGTTAGACAGGAGAAGTTGATTTCCAATGCAGTTGTAACTGAGGTCTCAGGAGCTCTGTACCTGGGATGACTTTTCAGAATTGTCTCCAACAAAGACTTAATAGCCATCCTCCGTACACATCAATCAATCAGTTCTGCTACTGAGGATAACTGATCTCCAAGTGTCTTTGAACATCTGTGATCAGATCCTTCAAGAAGACACGACAGTTAATCAGCTGCACTGAGTTAAGTGGAGAGTCTGGCAAACAACCTGAGAGGAAAACTTGCCTTACTCTCACCCCCAAAAATGGAATACTCTTTTCCAAGCAGTTGGAAAGCTATGAATAAGTGCAGGAAGCATTAGTCTGGCTTTATGATGATGGTGATTTAATGGCATTGACATTGATGATGATAGATGTGATGGGAGAGGGGGCGTGGGTAATATAATCTTGGTTATCTTATATAATTTTTCTTTGGGGAAGACCAGAATATATTCAGAAAGAGTTACTTACTGCTTCAGTTAGAACGCATAGGGCTGCATGATAGTCAAAAGAGCAATACCTTATTAAAGGAAGGGTGTGCAATGAAGAGAAATGAAAAGATGGCAAGTGGGAAGCAAGGTAGAGCTCTTTAGATGACTTTTGAGAAATAGTTGGGAATAAAAAAGAGAAAATTGATGGTGTTTCTCCTAGGAGTTACATAACACATGATCAGTGTTTGTGGGGTAGGAATGCTTCTCTTACCACAGCCCCACCTGTTAGAGCAAAATGGCAAATTTGTTCTCTATCCTTTTCTGTCTTTGATTGGAGGAATTTAGATTCCACTATGATGAATGTGATTTAGATTAAAAAATATTTGAACAATGGACTGAAATCACCCCCTTAGATAAGGTCATCACATCTGAAAAAGAAAGTTTGAAAGTCTGTGATCTGCTTATTCAATCCCTGGAATCTTAGCCTTACTGTAATGATTTGGGTGAATGACCTAGGAGTGGTATACAGAACTTCTTAGGATTGTGAGATACAGGTGTTCAAAGTACAGTAATCCTTAAGGGACACAGTAAATGATGATCTGAAAAGCCTGGATTCGAAACTGTGAGGGTTGGATACTCTATGGATGAGAGGAACAACGTAGGGGTGAACATATGAATTGGAATGTGTGACTGGAGATTTTATTCAGTGGTTATGTTACCTAGACCTGAATGCACAATTGGGATGGCTATAATTTGTGAATGGTGCATGTGGCTTTTGCCCTTTTCATGTAGATATCACCCAAGTCCAACCTTCACACAGTTTGAATTGGTTATGTTGAATGGGAGCCATTGGAATTGTCCTGGCCTTCCTCAATAGTAAGCATTTAGCTATGCAGAATTCCAGGATGTCATTAAGAGTTCACTGATCTTATCAAGGAAATTGATTCATAATAATGTCTTGTTGAATGGTACTGCCTGGCCAGTGCATAAGGCAGATGGTTCCTAGAAGTTAAAACTGGACTATACAGTATTAAGCAAGATCTTCCTGAAGTGATACAAACAAACAATCAAAACTATGCAGTAAGTACAAAAGGCCAAGAGGGTTAATATAAACCTGGATAACAACATCTTTTCCATTCCAATTTCAAAATCCAGCTAGATGCAGCTTGTATCCTCATGTAAGGGAACCTAATGGATATTTGCTGAAATATGTGAATTTGCTGACATACTGTCATAATCTATTGCAGTGCTATCTAATAGAACTTTTTCATGATGATAGGAATGTTCTGGAAATACACTACCAATAGAGTAGCCACTAACTACAAGTGGCTGTTGTATATTTGAAATGTGGTTAATAGGACTGAGTATCTGACATTTTTTGGTTAATGTTTATTCATTTAAATTTAAGGGTGGCTTTCATATTGGACAATGCAAATCTGAAGGCACTAATAACTATCAAGAGCACATGACTGCACTATATTGATTTATATCATGATAATTGCATTATCAGAGTAAGAAACTCAGGAGGAATAAAAAACCATAGTGACACATATGACAAATGGAACCTGCTTCATAAATCCAGCTAACATAACAAAGCCCAGACCAATTTGTGCATTCCCGGGAATGATACAGAGTGGAGTAGAGAGAGTAATCAAATCATTGAAAATAAATTACCTTGCAAGAAGCAAGAGTTCCAGAGGACTGCAGAGGGATTTGAGTTTGGCAAAATTATACTCCTTATCTAGGAATTATTTCAGACCCTATTCATAATGCCACCAAAGAGAAATCTAATTTGAGGGAATTCTGAGAGGAAACGATTGATTTAAAACAAAAACAAAAACAAAAACTAGAGTGACAGCACAAACATCTCACTTGGACCCTATGACTCAACTATTCAGAACAAATTTGTCATATATGCAATAAGAATAAATATGTAGTAGCATTTGGCAGAAATTTAATAGGATTCCTTAGTGAAGGCTTTCTGGTTTTACCTCTTCCTGAGACAGCTGCTCAAATAATCCATTTGAAATACCATTGATAACTTCTAAACCACTCCCACCACTGAAGGACATGAGATAATCTTCAAGACATCTGTCTTGGGTAATATCAGAAAGATTTTTGAGGGGAGTGACACAACAAAGCACACTGATAAAATGGAAATTGCATTGTCAAACAAATACTAAGGGGAAGGGCTTCCTTCGTGGCACAGTGGTTAAGAATCCGCCTCCCAATGCAGGGGACATGGGTTCGATCCCTGGTCCAGGAAGATCCCACATGCCACAGAGCGTCTAGGTTCGTGTGCCACAACTACTGAGCCTGCACTATAGAGCCTGCAAGCCACAACTACTGAGCCTGTGTGCCACAACTAGTGAAGCCCACGCACCTAGAGCCGGTGCTCCACAACAAGAGAAACCACTGCAATGAGAAGCCCACTCGCCGCAACTAGAGAAATCCTGTGTGCAGCAACAAAGACCCAACGCAGCCAAAAATAAATAAATAAATAAAATAAATTTATTAAAAAAAAAAAAGTACTAAGGGGAAGAGTTCATTGTCTACACAGTATATATGAGCAAGTTGTTTCTCTGCTCATCAGGCCAGTAACAGATCTCTTTGAGAACTCTTTGCTCCTATTACTCTGGTCTGAGTCCCATGACATCTTCTCAAAAGAGATAAAGCAAGCTGCTCTTAATTGAGGATTATATAGCTGTTTGGAAATCAGCAGCAATATTCCTGGCAAATGGTAAAATATCAATAAAGGCAAGTTGAAAAATGGACAGAGTTGAGAGATGTTTACTTATTTGTGAATGAAGTTAGGCCCCTGCTTTTCAGGGAGTATTTACACATTCATTGGATCTTGGTGTCCATCCAGTAGCTTTGCTATGTGGCTAAACTTCAGGCTATAGATGATGACTAGTAAAAAAAACAAATGAACAAACAACAACAACAAAAAACTCTTATAGGGGGACTAAGTTATGGAACTTAGAAGAGTTAAAATGGATCATGTGTATGTCCACTGAGAAATCTCAGTTGTGACCCAATAGAGGATTGAAATGCTAAGGCAGATATTTTAGTAAGATCCATAGAGAAGGATAGCTGGGTTCATTATGTGAGCATGCATGTAGATATTCAGGCCTTGTACCAGTGGACTGAAAGACCACTGGGCACCTGAGAAAGAATCGGAATCCAATGACAAAGAAAACGAATTGCTTGAAAACGGCAGTGGGTAAATTTCCCTGAGGGAAGGGGATGGCATGTTCACAAACAGATTACACTGAACCTTCCTGTGAGCACCATGAGCCACAATTAGATGTTACTAGGTTTGACACCTATACCATATTAGGCTCTGCTTATTTATAACCAAAGCACTCTGGAATATACGATCAATGTTTGGGACAGAAAGTTCTTTATCAATTTTGTTCACTTTGATAACTTTTTTCTTATCAAAGTGCACATTTTACTGACACTAAATGGTGAAGAAAACATACTAGGACTTGGACATATATTCCTTATCACCCTCTGACTAGTAGTCAGGAAACTAGAAAACTGGAATATGAAACATTACTTACTCAAAAGAGGTGGTGAAAAACTTTAGTGTTGAATTAGTAGGTCAGATTAATATGTTCTAAAATTGAATCTGAGAAGAAAAAGGCAAGGACTCTACTGAAAGGATTTCCAGGATCAGAAAGCAATGAGAAGATGGCAATGAATTCAATTATGCAACTATGTATGTTTTCCACTTCACAACATTCTTCTTTTGTTTTGCTTGATCCAGGAGTCTCAGGCATGGGTTAAAATTTACCCAAGGAAGGGAATATCAATGTCCAAAATAAAATATATCACTGAATTTTACAGTTCCCGTTTCTAAAGATATGACCCATAATTTCACCCCATGTAACCAAATTAAAGTTAATTGTAAATTTAATTCTATTACGAAAGTGCAAAGGTCAGTTCTGTGTGTCTTTACCTTTCTAATCCCTTGACATCTGTCTAGGAAGATTAGTAAAGCTGCTGTTGTATACTGGCTCTGTGGGTAAATCGTATGCCTCTTGATTTAGAAAGCCCAATTGTGGGATGATAGTGAGGATCAAAACAGGTAATAAATGGAAAGCAAAGATGGACAAGAGTATTACAGACAGGAAAAGTGAGCATATAACTCGATTTCTATCCAGTAAAGAATGCAATCATGTTGTTTCTTCATGGAAATATCAAAGCAAGAAAAAAAAAAAAAAAGAAGAACTCAGCTATCTCTTTTGGATCTAGTGTTGACTACTGGCTGATGTTTAGAGAAATCCTCAGACTTATTTTCTCCAGAAAAGAAGACTGACATCATGTATATATGTTTATTTTCAAATACTCCCTGAAGTCTCTACTTGAATAATCTGTAGGAAAAAAAGTGATACTGTTCCCCGATGATTCAGTGTACATGAAGTTACCTGCAGCTATCTCTGATTCATGCTTTTTTCCCATATGTATCTTTTTAACATATTTATTGCAGTATAATTGCTTTACAATGTTGTGTTAGTTTCTGCTGTGTAACAAAGTGAATCAGCTATACGTATACATATATCCCCATATCCTCTCCCTCTTGCGTCTCCCCCCCACCCTCCCTATGATTCATGTTTTTATTATCATTCTGGTAATTCATTACCATATCCATTATCATTTCCTCAACTTTGCTTTCCTTTGATAAACACGTATAACTTTTATTTAAGATGCTATTTCTATTTGTGCCACAATGTTTTCCTTAATTTATTCTTTCTTTCTTTCCTTTTTTTTTAAGTAAGAAGAATTTATTCTAAATGGCTATGGTAGATTTATAAATATGACCATTATGTCAAATTCAGAAGATATAAACTTTGAAATGACTGTCCTCCAAGTTTCTGCTTTAAACATCTTTTTTATAACCACCTGTCTTCCTATTATTTATTACCAGAATGTACCAGAGTGGTTCAGTCTGTTGATGGTATACTTACTTTCAAATCAGGTTCAGGAGAAACTACTCTAGATTATTCAGTTTTAAATTCTTACACACAGATTTATAAGCAGGTAAATGTCTCATGAAAAGGCCCATTTCTCTATGGTCGTTATATATTTTTAAAATACTTAACCTAGAGCTTCAGAGTGCCTGTGAACCCCATGAATGGATTTAAGAATATTTGTGCAGTTTTCTGCTGAGCAGTAAGGTGCCAATCTAGTGCCAATAAAGTGTCAATAAGGTGCCAAACTTGAGGAGCTCAGTTTCTTCCTCTTCCAGCTTCTCATGGTCTCAGGTGTTCCCTGGCTTATGGCAGCATAACTCTAATGTATGCCTACCTCTGTCCTCACATATTCTTTTTCTTTCTTTACTTTTATAGGAAGTTGGCCTTTTCATTTTATTTGCTTTTTGGGGACTATGGGATTGGTCACAAGGTAGAAACAGAGTCAATGATTATAATGATTTGCTGAGGCCAGCTTTATTTCAGCTTTATTAATCTAACATTTTGTGGGCATAAGAAATAATAAAAGCAGTCTGTTAGCTAATTAGCTAATTTTTAAAGATAAACCTCCTTTCCCTGAGTAAGTTTCAAATCATTATGTTATACAATTCTAATGCTCAAAATCATTTTCAACCAACTGGATGCTATGAGAGAATTCTAGAATATACATAGTCTTCCTTCTTGAATCAATTAAATATAATTTAGTTGTAACTGCTAATCCAGAAACCAGAATTTAAGAATCCCCATTTTAACACACATGTTAAACCAGAAGCAAGTGAAAATTACTTTCACTCTGATCCTCACAGAGACACCATACACTTGCTTTTATTATTTTCATTAGACTGTATCTCATAGGACTTTTTTTGAATTGTAGAAAATTGAAAGTACACAGTTCCCATATATCCCTGTATCCAGTTTTCTGTTATTAACATCTTAGTGAGAAACATGCTACAATTAATGACCAAAATTAGTACATTATGAACTAACGATTTCTTTAGATTTAATTAATTTGCACCTAATGTCCTTTTTTTTTCCAGGATCCTATGTAGGATAACATATTATGTTTAGTTGTCATGTCTCTTATGTTCCTTCGGCTATGGCAGTTTCTTGCACTTTCCTTGTTTCAGATAACCTTGAAAGTTTTAAAGAGTTCTAGTCAGGTATTTTGTAGAATGTCCTACTATTGGAATATTTTTCTTATGCTAAAACTAGGGTTATGAGTTATTTGAGGGAGACCACAGAATCTTGTCTAGATGCCTTCGTCTGCATATGGATATCCAATTTTCCAGGACCATTTGTTAAAAAGACTGTCATTTCTCCATTGATTCACCTTTGTTCCTTTGTCAAAGATCAGTTGATTATATCTGTGTCTATTTCTCGCTTTTATTCTGCTGCATTGATTTATATGTCTGTTCTTTCATCAATCTGTACTGCCTTAATTACTGTAGTTTTATATGTCTTGAAGTTCAACTTTGTCCTGCTTTATAAATGTGCTGGCTATTTTGGCTATTTTGTCTTTCTATATAAATTTTAGAATCAGTTTACTGATACCCATAAAATTGTTGGAATTTTTATTTGTATTGTGTTGGGACTGAGTTGGGAAGAATCAACACATTAACAGTATTGTCTTCTAATTTATGAATGTACTATCTCTCAATTTATTCAGTTCTTCTTTGACCTTCTACCAGTTTTTGATTTTTCCCTATATTAAATCGGCACATACTTTATTATATTTATACGTATTTCAGATTGGGCAATATTATACATGGTGTTATTTTTAATTTCAAATTCCAATTACTCATTGTTGGTATTTAGGAAAGCAATTAACTTATATATTAACCTTACATCCTGCAGCCTTACTATACACATATATTTATTCCAGGAGTTTGGAGTTTCTTTTTGGGGGTGTTGCCAATTCTTCAGGATTTTCTATATAGATAATTAAAGACAGTTTCATTTCTTCCTTCCTAAGAGTTATATCTTTTAATTCCTTTATTGTCTTATTATGCTAGTTCATGTTTCCAGTACAATGTTGAATAGGTAGTTGAGAGGGAACACCTTTGTCTTGTTCCTAATCTTAGGGAAAAAGCATCCAGTTTCTTACCCTTAAGTATGATATTAGCTGTAGGGTTTTTTTTATATAGATATTCTTTATAAAGTTAAGGAAGTTCTCTTCTATTCCCAGCTGAATTTTACTCATGAATGGTTGTGGAATTTTTTCTAATGCTTTTTTTGCCTCTATTCATATGATCGTATAATTTTTTAGCTCATTTATATGGTAATAACTTTGATTTTCAAATGCTGAAATGTCCTTGCATAACTTGTTGTGGTGTATAACTATTTTTATGCCTTGTTTGATTTAATTGGTTAATATAGTCCTGTCATTTTTACCTAATAATTATTATTATTACTTTTTTTAATTTTTATTTATTTATATTTATTTTTGGCTGTGTTGGGTCTTCGTTTCTGTGCGAGGGCTTTCTCTAGTTGCAGCAAGTGGGGGGCACTCTTCATCGCGGTGCGCGGGCCTCTCACTGTCGTGGCCTCTCCTGTTGCGAAGCACAGGCTCCAGACGCGCAGGCTCAGTAATTGTGGCTCACGGGCCTAGTTGCTCCGCGGCATGTGGGATCTTCCCAGACCAGGGCTCGAACCCGTGTCCCCCGCATTGGCAGGCAGATTCTCAACCGCTGCGCCACCAGGGAAGCCCAATAATTATTTCTTTTCCTCATTTATCATCTCCCCAAAATAAGGGACGGACTTCTGTTCATTCTGCATTTACTGCTATTCTCCTCAGTTTATTCTCCACTTTGAAGTTTGCTAAGTGGTTTCTTATTAAAGATAAAATCCAAGAACACAGGATTTTGCCCAAGAGCACCACAAATTCTCTCTTGCACCTTATTGATTTTTCAGCCATCCGTTACACCAACTTCACATCCCTAGTCAAATAACTAGCAAAATATAATGTACTGTCCTAACTCTTCCTGAACAACGTAAGTACCTTATAATAATTTAATTCCATACACTCTCCTCTTATTTGTCATTTTAGGAATTTTACATACACTTTTCTAACCCCAAAATACCTTATTATTTTTTCATACTCATATATATAGATATCCAAATATTTACCACTTCTATCTTCATTCTTTTTCTGCCTGAAGTGCATTCTTTAAAATTTCCTGGGCTTCCCTGGTGGCGCAGTGGTTGAGAATCTGCCTGCCAATGCAGGGGACATGGGCTCGAGCCCTGGTCTGGGAAGATCCCACATGCCACGGAGCGACCAGGCCCGTGAGCCACAATTGCTGAGCCTGCGCGTCTGAAGCCTGTGCTCCGCAACAAGAGAGGCCGCGATAGTGAGAGGCCCGTGCACCGCGATGAAAAGTGGCCCCCGCTTGTCGCAACTAGAGAAAGCCCTCGCACAGAAACGAAGACCCAACACAGCCATAAGTAAATAAATAAATAAATAAATAAATAAATAATTTTAAAAAAAAAGAAAAGAAATACCTTGAAACATTAAAAAAAAAAAAATCATGGAAATTCCATGAGGGCTGTGTAAACCAACAGCATTTCATGGAAATGCATTTATTTCCATCATTATTTCTTGTTGAAATTGAAACTTTTATGCTGAGACCAGATCTCAAAATGCTTGGAAAACAAAAGGAGTTTATCACCATACAATTGATAGAGGCTAGGTGTTACATTTGTAGTGAGAGACAGAGTGGGGAATGATCTGTGTCCATACCTTAGGGGCTCTTAGATTTCAAATTAGGCATTGTTTACAGCCAAAGACTTTAAGAATGGGTAACTAAGTTTTCATAGCTAACACTCAGCAGTCTCACAGTCTGAGATGACTTCTCTTACACAAAAGAAATGAAAGATTTCTCCCTGCCGCTGGCAAGAGTACAGAGATCACACAACATACAGAAGGATAACACTGAGGTTTAAGTTTCTTATTATGATATTGATTCATAGTTGATGGGAAAGAATCTTTTTGAAGAGCTGGGTAGCAGAGTATGGCTCGTGTTGTTTCAAATGATCCTTGTGGGATTCATCCCTGTCAAGATGCAGGGCTCAGGAAACCAAGCCTATTACTTTCTTGGAGCTCAATATAGTGAGCTCTCTAATGCTGTTAGGGAGAAAAAATACCTGCAGTTTTCTGGGTTTTGTGATGGAGAAAAAAACAGCAAAAGTAAGAAGAGGTAAGCCACAGTGGCTGCAGCCATATTTCTAAATACAGCCCCATCAAGGGCACAGTAGCAAGCCAGGCCAACTCCTGACAGATCTCCTGACATACAGATTTAGCCAGTAAAATACAGCAAACCATTTTTAGATTCAGACACTTTATTATTTACACAGCCAACAAAAGAAAGAGTAGCAAAAGGAGACAACTCACCAAGTTCTTTGTCCCAGACACCAAAAAGGATGAAACTGAAATAAAAGGGGCTAGACAACAATGCAATGCAAGCTTTGAACACCCTGTTTCTGAGAAGCCAATTCTAGAAGGCATTTATAGACTGCAATTATAACCCAAGGGGCACAGGGCAGAAGAAAGCCTCATATCTCATTAGAGATAAGAAATTGAGGGATTACAGCCTCCTATGGAATATAAGGAGGTGAGTAGAAATTGGTCTCAAAGCAGCTATTCATAAGCTTTCCATCCTCTTGCGTTCCAGGAGGATGACAAGGTGTTGTTCTACAAGGGCTCAGAAAAGCTGGGGTTCAAACCACACTATCTGCATGACCTATGTGAATACATGCAAGGCTACTAGGTTGCCACAGTGCAAATTTTCCCCTACAATGCCAATGAAATACTGCATAATTCTACTTACATGAGGTATCTAAAATAGTCAAACTTATAGAAGCCGAAAACAGAATGGTGGTTGCCAGGGGATGGGGAGGGGGGAAGTGGGGAGTTATTGTTCAATGGGTATAAAGTTAGTTATACGAGATGAGTAAATTCTAGATATTTGCTGTACAATGTACATATGCTACATGCCTATGGTTAATAATACGTCTATGATTGTACACTAAAAATATGTTAAGTTTAGATCTCATGTTGTGTTCCTACAACAACAATAACAGAAAAGCAAAGGGCACAAAGAAGCTTTTGGAGGTGATGGCTATGTTTACAATCTTGATTGTGGTGATGGTATAATCAATGTATGTATATGTCCAAATTCATCAAGTCATATATATTAAATACGTGAAGTTTTTTAAAATATCATTTATACAACAATAAGGTTACAGAAAAAGGGGGAGGGGACTTTTCAGCTCCTTCCTTCAAGAGGTAAAGTCTACTTCTTCAACATTTTAAAAAGGGTTAGTGTTTTGACTTGCTTTTGCTAACAGAAAAGACCAGAAGAGACAGGTGCCAGTTCTGAGGTCAAGAGTCCTTGGATACTTTTCTCTCTCTTCTTTGGAATCCTATTTAATACCATCACGTGTGGTCAGATAACACTGTCACCAAAGACATCCATATGACATCACCCAACAGACAACCAACCTACATACAGCTGCATGAGTGAAGATGCTGAGATCAGAATTGCCCAGCTGAGTCCAGCCCCAAATAATGAGCTAGGTGCATTAGTTGTTTTAAGCCAATAAGTTTTGGTCTGGTTTGTTTTGTGACAAAAAGTAACTGACGCAATCATGTATTCACCACAGTAGTAGAAAGGGTATTCTATCAAGATACCTTTGGGGGACTACCCTGGAGGCACAGTGGTTAAGAATCCGCCTGCCAATGCAGGGGGCATGGGGTCGAGCCCTGGTCCAGGAAGATCCCACATGCCATGGAGCAACTAAGCCCGCGCGCCACAACTACTGAGTCTGCGCTCTAGAGCCCGAGAGCCACAAATACTGAGCCCACGTGCTGCAACTACTGAAGCCCATGTGCCCAGAGCCCATGCTCCACAATGAAAGAAGCCACTGCAGTAAGAAGCCTGCTCACCACAACAAAGATTAGCCCCGGCTCACTATAACTAGAGAAAGCCTGCCCACAGTAACGAAGACCCAACGCAGCCAAAAATAAATTAATTAATTAATTAATTAATTAATTAAAAGAAAAAAAAAGATACCTTTGGGGCATAGAAAGTGTTACTGAATTATCTGAGAGATTTTCTATGTATGTTCAGTTAAAGACAATTTTGTAATTTCCAAAATTAGTCACTTCAAATTAAAATAAAAAAGTTTAACAACTTTCTTCTTTTGAATGTAAATATTTAGTGACTTCATTTCATTCTTTCATTTGCATGAACAATACTCCAGTACTGCAGCAATGATCCAAAGAAGAGCATGAGGTATAATGGTGATTTTATTAAGACTCATACAATGTACTTGACTATTCTTAATGGCTTTAAGCATCTCAAGCTGTGACTTAAATAACAATTTTTAAAAAGTCTATTCATTACTTTTTTATTGTATAATGAAAGTCAGTGACCTGCAGAAAGTAATTTAATGAATTGAGACACAGATTTATAGGTGATGGTATAATCACTTTTAAGTTTACCCCCTCATTTTAATAATAGGATTACACTGGGTATTGAATGACAGTGCTTTTCTGTGTTTTTAATTTTATTACTTAATAGTTACAGATAAAATGTTAAGTTAAACATATAGTATATACTTTTTCAGGGATTTAGTAAAAAAACTTTTTCTTGACATTTGATTACTTAGGAACTTATTCATTATAGTTAATTAAAAATAGGATTAGAATCCTTGGGTAAAGAACACTTTTGCTTTCAATGTATGTAACTCATGTAACACTGACAAAAGATACACATTTAAATACTGAAAACATACAATATCTCTTGCATGACACCTGATCTATACATATATATAATATGAAGATAAAATGCAAAGTGACTAAATGGTATAGTATTTTCAATTTAATATGTACTTAATTGTGTAAAACTGGAACACTTTTCAGATGTGTTTAAAAATATTTAAGTGAATATTTTTCAAACCAAGTCTTGCTTTAGGCAATATTAAGCATTACAACAATAAAATGTACCTAAAATCAAGCACAGTAAATTATTTTCTTTTACAATACTATATTTTTGTGAAAGCATTTCATACTCAATATAAAGAATTGAAGTAATATAGACACATGAAAATAAAAAGTGAAAACAAATAAAATTCCACCACTGAGAAATATCAAGTGAATACCATCTCAGATATACCTCTATACACACACACACACACATTTATCATTTATCTATCCATCTATCTGTATCTATCATACCATCCCAGATATACCTCTATACACACACACACACACACACACACACACAGATTTATCATTTATCTGTCCACCTATCTGTATCTATCATCTATCTATATCACCTCTGACCTCTCTTTCTAAATACATGTGTGTGTGTGTGTGTGTGTGTGTGTGTGTGTGTGTGTGTGTTTGAGGGCATAGAGGAAATACTGTAAATGTACTGAGAGAGTCAAGTCCTTCCCTTTTTTCACCTATTTCCAGAACTGTTTCCCCTATCCTCTAGTTCCTTCTTACTTCAGATCACAAGGAAAACATACCTGCTCAGTTTGTTTCCCTCTACACTGTGGTAAAAGATTACAGTGAGAATTTTCAGAATTTTTAGTTTTTAATTTTTTTTTGCAACTCATCTGTGTGGTTCATAGGGAGTTATGTCAGAAACCTCAGCACATTTTTCCAAAATTCTCTGGTTCTTTCACTGGCAACAATTTTCAACATATATGGCATTAGGTCAAGCTCTTTCCATTATTTGACTGTTTACTGCTAACTTTTTTTCTTTCGGGGTATGGGGATCATTTAATTAAGTATTGTGATCAGGAATATTTTTAATAGACTTTCAAAACAGTTTAAATGATAGATAATTGGATAGGATGCAATCAGTATTTATTGAATGTATACTATTTACTAGGCACAATGGGGATAAATTGGGAGATTGGGATTGATATATACACACTACTATATATAAACTAGACAACTAATAAGGACTTACTGTATAGCACAGGGAACTCTACTCAATAATCTGTAATGACCTATATGGGAAAAGAATCTAAAAAAGAGTGGATATATGTGTATGTTTAACTGATTCACTTTGCTGTACAGCAGAAACTAACACAACATTGTAAATCAACTACAACAAAAATTTAAAAATAAAAAAATGAACGACATAAAGTATTACTCTAGATAGAAGCATAATCTAGGCTTGTAGCTTTCCAGAGTCAAAAAAAAAAAAAGTTCATACAGTTGAGAATTTGTGGTATGTATTCTTTCTAATATGTATTTAGAAGGCCATTGCCTTTTACTTTTGTTGAGGTTTCTGAAAAAATTTGTCCCTTTATTGTGTTATGACTTTCTATTCTCTGTATTTTTCATGGTTGTAAATCTTATAGAAAAAACAATGTTTATCTTATTTTGAAGTGGTCTGGTGTTACATTTAGGGGAAACTGAGTTGAGAAATTGCTATCAGCCACTGCTAGTTTCACCAAAAAAGCTCTTCAGCAAAGGGATAATTAAGTAATTGCTTCTCAGGCAAAAAGAAATATGAGGAGTAGAATGTGGTAACTGAAATTGAATACCCTATATCCCTGTATTGTATGGAGCTCATTCTGACTAGAAATTAAGTCAGTTCATCAGGCAAATAGATAAGCAAATCCTTAATCTATGAGACACTTAACCACATTTTTAAAAAAAAATTTTTTTTCTCCTTTTGAAGCATTTAGATTTTATGCCTTGAACTGTTATTAGAGAATAAGATGCTAATTTTGAGCTATTTGTGTTATCTCAGAAATGAATGACTTTCTTTCAATTAGTAGTCTAACTTAGTAAGAAATTTATTTAGTTGAGGATTTGATTATGAATGCAATCACAGAACTTTCAAAAACCGGGAAGGGTCTAAGATTTTGCCCTGCATGCGAGCTAACAGTTCATGGATCCTGCCACAGATTCATGCATGTTGACAGAAGACACAGGACTCCTAGGTCAGAGACAAAAGACTTTATTATTCACTTCACACAAGCAACATGGGCTTCATTTTTGTGTTGCTTTCTTTTATCCTCTGAGTCCCTGGGGGTGATGTGGAATGACTCAGTTAGATGTTGTACACACAGCGGGAATGTATCACAGATAAGCAACCCCAGTTCTTTATATTGGGTGTAAGCAAAATGCCTCAGAGCGCGGCATTATTTTCATTTTACTGGAGAGTAAACACACCTGTCTTCCGCTTTAAATGAAGACTATCTTTACCTTCCAAAATGTCCCACTATATAAGCAAATTTGAAAAGATAGTCCAGAAAAAAAGTTGTCAGGGCCTCTGCTGGCAAGAGATGCACAAACACCAGAGACTTATGGAGAACTGTCTCTCAACAAAAATGTGGCATATAAGCAGAAAAGATGATAGGTCAATACAGCATTTTTATTGAATATTTAAAGATAGTTTCAACCCTAGCTACTCCCACAGGATTAAGTGTCAAGAACTTTAAATCTTTTGAGATATTACCTCATTTACAAGTTAAAAATTCAGAGTGACCCATTTCCTTGGATGCTGGTTAAAACATGAGACTTCTAGGCCAGAGATAAAGGGCAGTTTATTACTCACAGCAATAGCAGTAGACAGAGTATCAGTATTTTTTCTTTTTAACATCTTTATTGGAGTATAACTGCTTTACAATGGTGTGTTAGTTTCTGCTGTATCACAAAGTGAATCAGCTATACGTATACATATATCCCCATATCTCCTCCCTCTTGCATCTCTCTCCCACCCTCCCTATCCCACCCCTCTAGGTCGTCACAAAGCACGGAGCTGATCTCCCTGTGCTATGCAGCTGCTTTCCATTAGCTATCTATTTTACATTTGGTAGTGTATATATGTCAGTGCCACTCTCTCACCTCATCCCAGCTTACCCCCAAGCTCTAATGTCTACAAGGTGATGTAAAAAAACCAAATGACACCTGCATACATAATAACATTATAAGAGAGGAACTCTGAGCTTAGGGGAATCAGGGATTTTATAATGGGCTCTAAGTATGGCCGTCTTTTGCCTCAGAAGGAGATATTATCTCTGTCTTCAAAGGATGTCCAATAGATAAACATCCTTGAAAAGCATCCAGAACAAAGGGCAGTTAATTCCTCACTTGAAAGACATGCAGAAAAGTGAAAGGCCCATGAAAAATTGTCTCCCAACAATGAGTTGCTATGAATCATGAAAAAGAGGAGGAATCTAAACATTAAAGATTCTTGGCATAATTGGGAAAAGATTCCCAGAGCAGAAGTTGTATTTCCACAGAAATACATATAGGCAGTGACTTGGAAAACTGTATAAGTTTTTATCACTTCATCAGATGGCAGAAAATGGTACATGTATTGAAAAGCATTGTTTGGGTTTCTTTAAGACAGGCTGCTGTAGTTCACATAAAGATCAGGCCAAATCATGTAAACCAGAATGGTTTCCCTACACTCCAGTATTCGAAAATTTCTTCCATCATAGTCTGGGTTAGTTTTTTCTGTCATACAATATTCTATCCCTCTTGTTTTCTTCATCTTATCACTTAATACAATGAAAATTAATTATTTGACTAATTATTTGTTTAACACCATTGAAGTATACGGGATAAGTAATTTTTTGTATGTTTTCTACTTTATTCATACCACTTACAGCACAAGGAGGCAATCGAGAAAAATAATTCTGAATGGATAAATGAATCTCTGATACTCCACCTAAAATCCTCCATTTGTTGGACTGCCCTTCAAAGATTCACTCTGGGACTCCATGGATAGAACCGTATCCTTTACTAGCCCATAAGACAAACTTCTCAAGATCTTTTAAGGCTACATGATTGCAAGAGTACTCATCCTTCTTCTTTATTATGCTTAAAACTCTGATCAATGCTTTGAAGTAAAATTAAAACACAAAAAAAGAAACACTAATGCCATGAAGGTCTTCTTAAGAGAGTAACATTTGAGATCTGAAGGATGACTAGGAATTAACCATGACAGACGATAAAAGGACACCAGGCAGAGGTAACAGATGTCCAAACATAGTTAGTGGTGAAAAAGATTAGAAGCTGAATAAAACAGAGTTAAATCCAATATGAATGGAGCACAATGGGCAAGAAGGAGAGTGGAAGGAAACAAGGATGAAAAGGGATAAATACAAATTTAAGTTCAATTTCCTTGTACTACTTTTTCTTGTAATTAATTACTTCCTTTCTATTTTCTTGGTAATCTTTTTTTTTTCTAGTCCTCTTGGAATAATATATGACATCATCTCAATTGATTCTCTGTATTGCTTGTTTCTTTGTTGATTGGTTTGTTTGACTGTATATATATATATGTTTCTATGTATATTAGAAACTAAAGCTGGGGAAAAATGTATCATGTTAGGATATCATGTGTGGGGTTCACAATTCTGTCAAGTTCTCATAGAGGGCTTAGCATACCCAGAAATACTTTCTTTCACCCCCTAGCATGTGTTCATTTTCAAAGTAAAATTTTAATGAAATATGATGTATATAAGATATACTTAGAGAAATGTACACACATTTTTTAAAAAATCATACATTTGGAACAACTTTATGAGTATGAATACACTTGTGTAACCAACATCCTGATCAAAAAATAGAATCAAGAAATTAGCTTCATATGGATCAGAGATTTGCTTGTTCAAAATTAAATCATTAATGAACTAAAAGACAATATAGAAATCCTTTATAATTTGGGAAGAAGGGCTTTCCAACTGTGTATCAAAATCCAGAAGCCATGACAAATTTGACAAATTTTACTATATGGAATATTAAACATAAATATCCATGATAAAATATGACATAAAGTCAAAAGGAAAAATGGGAAAATATACTTGTAGCCAATATCATATATTAAAAACTAATATTCTAAAGTATAAAGAGCTCCATAAATAAATATATAAAATACCAATAAGTCTATAGAAAAATAGGCAAATGACAAGAGACAATCCAGAAGAAAAATACAAATGACTCTTGAACATATGAAAATATACTCAATCTGTCCAATTATAAGATAAATTAGTATTAAGACTCCTAGAATATGTCATACAGAGTGAATGAAGTAAGTCAGAAAGAGAAAAACAAATACCGTATGCTAACACATATATATGGAATCTAAAAAAAAAAAATGGTTCTGAAGAACCTAGGGTAAAGATGCAGATGTAGAGAACGGACTTGAGGACACGGGGAGGGGGAAGGGTAAGCTGGGACGAAGTGAGAGAGTGGCATGGACATATATACACTACCAAATGTAAAATAGATAGCTAGTGGGAAGCAGCCGCATAGCACAGGGAGATCAGCTTGGTGCTTTGTGACAACCTAGAGGGGTGGGATAGGGAGGGTGGGAGGGAGACGCAAGAGGGAGGAGATATGGGGATATATGTATATGTATAGCTGATTCACTTTGTTATAAAGCAGAAACTAACACACCATTGTAAAGCAATTATACTCCAATAAAGATGTTAAATTAATTATTTAATTTTAAAAAAGACTACGTTGAGCAAGAATTCTCATCTATAATGTGAGGAAAATCAAAAATTTTGATCACACACTCTATTGCCAAAGCTGCACAGAAAGTGGCATTTTCATGCATATTTGCAGCAGTATCCATTGTTAATCCCCAGTGAATGTAGTATAATTATACATACTTGCTTTTACCAAGAAATGTTACAATTCTACTTCTAGGAATTATCCTATAGATGTACTGTACACACGTAAAATGACATACAGGGTTACTTACTAAAAAAATAACTAAAGATAGGAAACAAACTATTAAAAAAGGATCTGGAAAGATATAAAAGAGACTATTTGGTTAGTGGGACGTTATTCAGGGGTTGGTGGGAGAGTAAGCGTGGAGGAAAAGGAACTGGACAATAACTTTTATCTTTTTAGTGTGATATGGACATGATATTCATGCCAAAAAATAACACAGGATAAACTTTATGATTTTTTTCAAAAATTAACACACCAACCTATCAACATGGAGATAAACACACATAAACTTACCACTGACCCTGAAATGCTCCTGTCTTCCTTGTAGTCAGAAGCCCCACCCAAAGTTCTACTACCAATTTGATTTCTGACAATATAGTTCAGTTTTCCCATTTTTAAAAATTTAGAAGTTATAATCTTACAGTGTGCAATCTTTGTATTTGGTTCCTTTAACCCAGTGTTATGTTTGTAAGAATCTTCTACAAACGTTGTTGTGTTTCGTTGTAGTTGATCATCCCTTATAATTGTCTTGAGTGAATATACTCTAACGTACTTATCTGTTATAACTTGATAAACATCTGGATAAGTTTGATAGAAATATCTTGATGGTTTCCAGTTTGGAGCTACTGAAAATAAATACTACTGCTAAAAAATACATAATGCTGTTATGAACATTCTAGTAAATGTCTTTTTGTGAAAATATGTATGCATATCTGCTGCATATACACCTATGAATGGAATTTCTGGATCTCTACATATACATACATCTGAGCCAAAAGAATGTATTATTCTCTCAAAAATTAAAATTCAAAGCAAACAAATGGAAATAAATAATATCACAGAAAATTAAGAGTGAGACCATATCAGTTCATGACTTCTAAGAGCTCTACTTTCTCAGGACTTCAGTTTTCAGAAGTCATAGAAAAATTGCTTACTTTTGGGAAAAATATCTCTACAGTTTTTCTTTTTGACGTGCATAACTTTCCTAGTGGTTCAACATGTTGATTTTCTTTGTACAGATTACTGGAGAAACAGATTCATGTTATTCAAATCCCCAGCTAATATTTTGTCTGGTATATGATGACATAATAAATACAAATTATATTGATAGGTGAACAAAATAACTTGAGATCTTTAGTGCTGAACTCATTATTTTACTTCAGGATTTTCCCTATGTGTTTATTTATTTATATGTTTTACAAGGTCATGAGACTTTTTTTTCTTTGTTCTTTAGTTTCTTATCTTTCAAGTGGCTGTGAGAATCATTTTTTGGGAAACATATATATGATTGATTATTCAGGCAGAAGCAACTGTCCCATAAAGTACGATGAACGTACAGTTTTAGCAAGGGTCATCTTTATTGCTTTCCTAAGACAGATGATAGCTTCCAAATCATCCAACACTTTTCTCTTAAACCTGTCCCTAGAATATGGACTTCTCAGATTCAATTGCTGGGAAATATATGGTAATTTGTCTATCTCTTAGTTTCACATTAACTTTCAAGTTGTTTGTTAGAGAAAGTTCTTAATATTAAAAAATAAAAAGCATGTCTAATTGTTGAAATAACATGGCCTTGAAAGATGTAAAGGTGTCATATGATTACCTATACATTTGAATCCATCCACATTAGCTGAAAATTCTTAATACGAAATTAACCCCAATTCTATAAAAAATTTTAGGAATATATTGTGGCTTTATTGATTGTTTTTATTGAAGCATTGAATGAAATGTAAACCTTTAACTTACATTCATCCAGTTATCCCCTTGCATTTGCAAGAGCCCCATGGTAAGAAAAAATGAAAAGATATACAATTACTAAGTTCCCCCCAAATAGTACTTCAGAATGTTTCCACTCTATATAAAAACAAGCAACTGTAGAACTGTTTAAAATATATGTACTATATTTTAATGTAACCATTCTATCAACTTTTGTTACTGTTTGATCAGGCTAGTATTAGATCTGCCTCTCTCTTCTCCTTAATGACATCTAGACACACATCAATGCCAGTGACCACAAGTAATTCAAAGGTGTATTACTCACTCAGGCATAAGCAAGGCAAGGGAGATCCTGGGCAAGGGGTCCCACCAGGTCACGTAGAACCCTGGACTCTCTGATGTCCTGGAGGAGGGAAGAATGGGAGAAGGAGGGGTAATGGAAGGAAGAGGTATTGGGAGAAAGGGAGGAGAAGGGAGAATGGGGAGAGAGAAAGAAGAGACATTCAAAGGGGTGTTTGTATTTATACATATGACAGGAGACAGTAGGCTGGATTTTTGAACACTGCTAAATAGACTAATTTTGAGTAGCCAGTCAAATTGTGGGGAAAAGAGGAGGATGAAGAACAGAGAGGCAGTGCTGGATACCTACATATAACTTGCCCCATGTTCAGCATAGCAGAAATTGAATAGGGCTGGGGAGTCTGACGGTGCCTGCCCACACAAGTGTTAACGGCTTAACCAGATTTCATTTCGCTGTGTGTGGGTAACTTACTGCTTTCAACTTTATTTCTCCACAAATATGTGTGTTATGTATACATATGCACACACATACAAAAAGAATATTTCCTACTTCTCCTCTTCAATTTTATTGGCTAATTTTCAAACACCAAAGGTGAAATATGGTAGATTTGTGTGCTAACTTATTTTCTTTCATCACAGAAGCAATTTTGAACTAATGTTTCACATCTAATGTTTTTCCATAGGGTATGGGTCAACAAAGTATTAAAGTACTTAGATTCATCTTCTCTGTTAGGCCTTATAAATATCATTAACAAATTTCAAATTATACTTTGTGTGTTATCAGTTGTGATTTCTTTTGATAATTTAGTAAATGGCTAAAAGTCAGAAATATTATACATAATTCCAGAACATAACACTGCCTTGAACATCAAAATACTTGTATACTTATTCATATTTTTACCTTTAAGACAGATATATTTTCATTTGGAAAACACCATATGAGGATGAGATAATGCAGGGGTATTGCTCATAAATTATGAACTCTGGTGACTGCTGATTCCATTACAATGAAAAATGTCATAAATATTGTTTGTCCTCCTTAATTAGGATGTGTGTTTGGCACCTAAGTGTAGAAATAATTCAATATGCTATTTTCAGTGTTCATCTTACATGATGATTTTTGTGCTGTGATTATTGACCACTCTCTGCAAACTCTCCTCTCTGGCTTCTCTCCCTCTTGGGTCTCAGAACCCTTTTAATATAGATTATCTTTCTCTGTCCCTTAAATATTGATATTCACTATATGATATTTTTGACTCTTTTCTTCCTTTCCATTCTTGCTAGGTTTATTTACCTTCTCCCATGATCTCAAATATCACATACATACTCAAAACTTACAAAGTTATATCTCCATCCCTATTTTCAACTAACCACTAAATATAGGATATATATGTAAATTCTTTAGGCACCAGATTTGAAATACTTAAGATGATATTAATTATTTTTCACCTAAAATGTCTTCTTTTATATTTTCTCCTGCCTCTCGTATCAGTAACATCACTAATTTACCAGTGATCTAAGTTTAAAAACATAAAGTGTTCCCCAACTCTTCCTACTCCAATCCCTCTTTTCTAAAAAAATTAGCATACAACCCTACCCCTCTAACCACATAGGACAATTTTTCAGTTTCTATAGACACATATACTTCTACAATTCAAGGCTTGTTTGATCTACGTGGAGTGTCTTCCTTTTTTCTCCCCACCCTCCACTGCCTAGTTAATTCTTACTCATTCTTAAAGACCTGGCATTTTACACACTAGGAACTGTCCTAAGTGATTAATATAGAGTATCTCATTGAATATTCAAAATACTCCCTTGTGTTGGAAACTATTGTTATCCTGATTTTACAGATGATAGATCTTTGAGGGGTTAAGTAATTGTGACCCTCCCATTTGGCAGGCTGATCCTAAGGCATAGTTCTCTGTTGGGACTGGAAAACTGACCTTTACCCTGCCTAAGTGTATGAGCTTCTGATACCTTGCTCAGTGCTTCAGCCTTGTCAGACAATGGAGGGGAAAGGTCACTGCTCTCTATTTTCTCACGGTTTTCTTTAGATTTCAGTTGTGAGAGGAAAAAAAAATGTCCTGAACAAAATCACTGATATCCACATAACTTTAAATATTGCCCGTTACATTGACTTAATATATATTTACTGCACTAATATATATTACATGCACCACCCTCAGCTCTGAGTATTCAAATGTAAACTAGATCAACAAGAACATTTACATTGTTAACTATTGTCATTTTATGAGAATATACCTTATAGTAATACCTATTAAAACCAAGCATACTATGTGGCTTGGACGATAACCTTTAGTTTTCCCAACTGCTTTTCCAAGATCTAGTAGATTAAGTCTAGTCGGGTTTCCTTATTCTTTTCTCCTCCTCTATGCTGTCTCAGGTTATGAAAGATATATAAATGCAAATTACAAAGCAGTATTTGTACCTCTTACCCAAAAAAAACTATTCCTAAATTAAGATACTTAACTCATTCCTGAAGCCTGTTACACTACTGTCATTTCAGTAGATGTAGTAGTTTTACTACCATTCTATTCATGAATAAATATTATCACTGCATTTTTATATTTTATAATTGTTTTTAAATTATGAGAAAATTCCATCTATCATCTTAAAAGATGCATAAAAATACTGGTATTCAATACTGCTGGAGAGGAAGAAATTTTCCTCTACTCTTCTAAGTTGTTCCAGTTGGTCTGAGAGTTAAATTGACATGAGACAGCTTAACAAGAGAAAATTAAACAAAAGTTTAATAGCATATATACATTGGAGAGACCCGGAAAAACTGAATAACTCACCAAAATGGCCAAAATTATCACCTTAAATACCATCTTCAGCTAAAGATAAAAGAGAAAGTTGGCAGTAGTCCTTTGGGACTTCAATGGGAAGGCAGACACATGGAGACGGAAAAGCAAATGTTTGGTAAAGAAATGTTTGCTGGGCCATGCAGAGACAATGGGTCACAGAGCGAACTCTGATCTCTAGGCCTTGATAATTTTCCCCTACCACACCCAGTGTAGTATTCTTTACAGATATCTCTGGTCATAGCTCTATTTCTGGAACAGGTCCCTTATCTAAATTCTTTAGGCAGCTAACCAAGAGGTAAAAAGAAAGACTTCTTGAGTCTTCTGTTCTTAAAAATCATCAGCCTAAATTAATCTTCATGCCAAAGAGATACATTTTGGGGTGGAAAATTTTTCTTCCCCTATAATATTCTGATCCATCTGTGTTTGAATGGAATTAATAGATAAATAACTTTTCTCCAAAATATTTATGTCTTTTTTCAAGCTGTTAAGCAATTTATCAAATATTCTTGTAATTAAAACAGTAAGTGTGTTAGAAATCAGTTGCAATAGCAAATAGGGTCAATATTTTTGGTACATTTGATCCAGAAGTGCATGTTGCAAAAGACAGATTAAATACATTTTTATATCAGGCCTATTTCCCCTTTATCATACAGATTTATCCTGTGACTTCTAGATATATTGGCCACTGAATGACTCTACCAAGTTTATTTAGCAATAGGAAACTCAACTATCTGCAGTTTTCTGATAATTTTATTTTATTTCCTGATAATACTCTTTCCTGGCTCCAGTCTTTGCAATTTTTGTCCTACTGTCTGGAATGTCTTTCCAGTGTTCCTCCCTTAGTTAAGGCTCAGCTTAAGCTTTTCTCCTCTGAGAGGCCTTCAGTGAACAGCTATACTATGATCCTGTCCAATCAGTGTGTACACTCACACACATGCACACACAATTAATGCTGGAAATATGCTCCCTTTGCCATATTCCAGTAACACCTATATATTGATAGCATCTATCACAGTTCATGAAAATTTATTTTTCATTTGTCTTCCTCCCATAGTCTTCAAATTCCTTGAGAACAATGACTATCCAATTCGTCCCCATTTCACATAGTAGAGACTCAATATGTATATGTTTAAATAAGTTGATAATTAATAACTATGTCTCACCAGTCTCCAAATCAACTAATTTCTCTTTCTTGTGGTTAATTATAGCATTATTGATGTCCAGTTACAGTCCAAAGACATTTCACAGAATTTCAAAGATGTCTTTGCCTTAGCTTTTAAATTTCTATGAAAAAAATATTTTACTTAAAACATTTACAGCTCCAGTGTCCATGCAAATATCTACCCAATATTATTTATATTTAAGGATATTACATGTTTGGAGTCCCACAGGGATAGTAATGTGTGTGGCATGATGCCCTCTTGAAGATTCACTGTAATTCTGAACATCTGCTAAAAAATGGGAAGTGGTTTCCTTATCAACACAAGGAAAATTACATACTCCTCAGGTTATGTAAAAAAGATCCATATGCACCTTAAAGAGATTAAGAATTAGAGGGCTTTATAGAACGAGAATGCAATTAGAAGTTCAAAATTCTTTTCCACTATGAAATTCCATATTATTAGAAAAATCATTAACAGTTTTATGACCTAGTTGTTTTTTCAGATCTCTGTGAAATGAGTATTAATATATTATTTCTTTATTTTTTTCTAGGTTTAAATTTCTAGGATATAAATAACAAAGCTCCTTCCAACATAAACTATTCAAAACCAATATAAACAATTTTTGCTGTATTTTTTAATGTGTACATGTGTACACATTACATGTTTTAGCTTCTATAGGAAAGAAAAATACATAAATAATTTTTGCCCTCAAGTTACCAATTGTCTTGTTGCAAATATTAGTTTAGAAGTATGTAGATAATCAGCACCTGGTATAATTTGAGAGCAGTTGCCACACATGATGCTAGTAACAGAAAGTACTTTAAAAAAGCATTTGGAATGCAAACAAAGTTTTAAAAATATAATACAAAAAAACTGGGATAAGAGCCTCAGTTCTTTAAATAAGTTACTCGTTTAACCACTTTAATTTTTAGTTGTAAACTTAATATGTTTCTTTATAGAAGCATTAATTTTTGTCAGAAACAGCAACTCTGATTCACGGAAGTCAACTTTAACCTGATGTATCCTGAGTATATTTTTCACCCAATCATAAGCTGCAACATGTCCAGGTCAAAAAAAAAAAAAAAAATTCAAACATATAATCATTCCCAACAAACCTTGTTGGCTTGACTTCAAACCAATTTAGACAACTCTTTTGACTTACAGATGTAAATGCCCAACAGCCTATTAGGCATAGTCACTTGATGATTCCAAAGTTCACTTCTCAAAAATGAAACTACAATGAACTCATCATCCTCCCAACCCAGCTCTCAAACAACAAACTGAAATAAGCAAAATAAAATAAACGCTATGCTCTTTATTCCAGGCCTTAAATTGGAAGAAAAGAGGAATATTGCCCTTTGTGTTCCTACTCAATCTTAGCCTTGAACTTATACTTGGAACGGAAGACTACATCCCTGACCTAATTTCTAGCCTAATGCTTGAGATGACACAGTGGTATGAACCATGGAAATTGCTTAAATTGATAAAGACCCTATTTTACTCTAAGAATTATCCAACAAAAAAACGAAGAAAGAGGTTATTCTGTGCCAGCCAAGCTCCAGTCTTTAATTCCCTTAAGAAACAGTCAAATGTTGAGCTTTCAACACCACCACCCACCTGTCTGAATGCTACTACAGAAATCCAGGGAGCATTTTCTGCTATTAAGAAAATATAGAATTCAAATTAGCCGCCCTGCTAAATACCTGAATTCCAAGAAACTGCAAAAACGCATGTAATCTTAATGGAAAAATACTAACCAGAATTCAATACAAAATGGTACAATTCAGAGAAAGAAATTATTTTTAAAGACAAATAAGGCAGAATATGAGCCCTAACTCAAAGATGTATTTACCAAAGAAAACTTAAAAAATTTAGGGAAAAAAGGTTTTATCCATTTTCCAAAAGGAAAAAACACACACATCAAGGTTGCTAAAGAATTATTCAAATCTTTATCAAAATGTGTCCATACCACAGAAAACTGTACTTATGAAATTATTTTCAAATTAGCAGAAAATACCTCTTTTCTCAAGTATTCCCTTTCCCCAAATAGTTCATGAAGATTGGTGTTTACCCACTTGAAAATGATGAATTCTGCTCCTAAATCTCTGATAAACAGAAAATTATAGTATCTTTTCCAGCCGCTAATAGATTTTGTCATTGTTGTAGCTGTTGATCCCAGCATTGCTAAAATAATATTGCCAGCAGAGCCCATTAACAATCCCTGGAAAATAAAAATAGACTCTGGGTAGTAAAATAAAGTCTAACCTTTTATTCCTTTGCGCTTAGTCTAGTTTCACTTGCTTGTAGAGAGCCGTGTGACGAGGCCTTTCAGCAGCTCCTTCCAACCGGAGCTGCTAGCGGGAAATGGCTACGCAAACGCCTCAGCCGGAGAACGTGCGCAGAAGTGCTGCCCCCGACACCACAATTCAAGATGGCGGCCGCGGGCTGTGCGCAGAGCCGCTGCGCGCGGAACCGCGATCCGCTGCGCCAGCACCGCGATCTGGAGCCGTGAGCAGCACAGCTGCGCCCACTCTCCAGAGCTCCACCCCCTCCCCAGCTGATGAGATGCCCTATGAAGCAGCCCCGCCTCCCGCCTTTCAGGGGGAGTATCTACTCTGGAGCGTGAGCTCGCACCTCTCCCTCCATTCTTTCATCAAAGAATAAAACTCTCCTTTGCTTCTGAACCGAACCTGGTCTTGTTCTATTGGCTCAAAGGACACCAGGCAGAAGGACCGTTGTTGGATCCCACTTAAAAGGGTCAGTAACATTATTTTCCAAGAATACTTCCATTGTCTGCTTAAAATATCTCCTACCTGGGTCTTTAATGTTTCAACTCTAGCTTACACTTATATCATCTAAAATTTTTCCGGAAGTACATCATTTTAGGTTTGGCAGGTAGGCATGTGGAAATGGGTGGGAGTGGATGGTTTCCGGGTGCAGCCACACGCTGAACTAGAATCAAGTATTACCGTCAGTCATATATGTAGGTCCTAGACTTGAAACCACATTATCAGTTCAAATTTCAACTCTGCTCTAATGGATAAGAGCTCATACCCTGGGGGCAGGTTGCTTAAGCTGTTGAGTCTGTTGCTAGCTGTGTGACCTTGGACAGTTCACTTAATCTCTCTATTCCTCATTTTCCTTAACTCTAAAATGAGGATAATAGAGTTCGTATAGTGCTATTGTGATGATTAAATGAGTTTCTAAAATTAAAGAATTTAGGACAGTGCCTTGTACATAGGAATTGTCATATAAATATTAAATTTTAACCATTGAGTTCTCCTTAGGGGGCCCTTGGTGTATTTCTTAATCTATTAAAAATGTTCAACATTTAAATTCTCCTCCTTCCAAGAAGATCCTTGTTCCCTATGAAGTTTTCCCCAACTTTCCTGAGGTCCCTGCATTCCAAGATACTTTTGATGTGGTAACTTCTGTCTAGACACTAAGATTCAATTTCGTTTTTCCAGGCCAACTGGGAAGATTCTGAGAGCTGACTTTAGATGAACTTTCTGAAAATAAAACTCACTGACTCCAAGCTGACAATTTTAAAGAGCAGCTTCTCTAGCAAATGTTCATCCTAACAGGGCACACAGCTACATGAGAACTTTTACAATATGGACATACTTCAATACATGTTCTCAGTCAACTATCCATAAAGCTGAAGTACAATGTTAGTGAAAACACTGAGCTTTGGACAAAGATGGAGGGTCCAACCATCTTCTTTTCAGTGGTGGATCAAAAAGATGCTAAAATTTCTACATAAACATCTCAACCCTACTCAAGAACTTGGATAATTCCTCTGTTGAGACAGGAGAAGACAATATACTTATAATTACTATTCACTTGAGCTATTAAAGAGCTTCACAATAACTCCTTTAAATTGTCCAATGTTGAGTCAATGGCCATACCACCCTGAACATACCCGATCTCATGTAAAATATCCAATGTTGAGGTTCAGGGAGTTAACAGTAAACATTGCACATTTATCTACTGGATGTAATTATTTAGTACTATTAATTTAATATTAGAGATTGTGGACCAGATTTAGCACATTTTACTATTTTTTCTTACATTCAATGGCCAAAAATTTTAGTGATTTCTTACAACAAATGCTGTTATTAAAATTATATCATCATGATGATGCTTGCCTTCCTTTTTGTTAGGTATTCAATTACTTTGAGGTTTATAATTAAATTTATGTCAAGAAAACTGGCAATTGTATACTATTCTTAGCAAAATATGTATCATTTCTACCCCTTCCCACACACAAACTCCCCTACCCAGATAATTTCACCATGTTAAATTCATTTAAACACAATCCATCTTCCCTTTCATGTAAACATGTCACCAGTACGCATGCGCAGTTCTACAGTTGTCAGAGCTATAAAATTATGTAAAAATGGAACAAAATTATGTATTTGAACATTACTTATCATCATTTACATGCATTTTTATCTTCCCTACTCCTCTTCTTTTAAAAATGTTAACTTTTTTCTAAAAGAAAAAATCCAACATTCATGAACTAACGTAGTTTAGCTCCTTTATTTCATAGAATTCTAAAACAAACAAGCAACTAAAAACTGAAACCTATAAGGAATCAAGAGTGCAAGCATACTAAGAAACATGTACCAGATGCCATAATTGGAATCAGAATTGGGATTCATCTCCATGTTTGTCTGATGTAAATATCTGGATAATTTTCTCAGCACTGCACAGTTCCCTTAAATGCATTTAAAACATCAGATGTCTTTATTTTTTTTTTTATTTTATTTATTTATTTAATTTTATAAAGCAGGTTCTTATTAGTTATCTACTTTATACATATTAGTGTATACATGTCAATCCCAATCTCCCAGTTCATCCCCCCACCCCCCACCCCCACTTTCCCCCCTTGGTGTCCATACGTTTGTTCTTTAAGTGCCAGAATAAATGATAGGATCTTTCACTTTACATCTGGATGATTAGTTTTATGTAGACACAGTCTGATTTCTAACTTCTCTATTCACAAGATAAAGAAGATAAATACATTTTCAGTGTAGATAACATAAGAATTATTTTAAAAAGTCATATCCACTCTCAGTATGAAAAGCTATTAAGTAGTTGTGCCCACAACGTCTTTGCCATCATCATCAACTATCAGTTACTGAGCACCCACTGGCACTGTGCTAGACACCAACAGCACGTTTTAAATGCTTCTTTTTTTTTTTTTTTTTTTTAATTTATTTATTTATTTATTTTATTTTTTTTTTGGCTGCGTTGGGTCTTCGTTGCTGCACGCAGGCTTTCTGTAGTTGCGGCGAGCGGGGGCTACTCTTCATTGCAGTGCGTGGGCTTCTCATTGCGGTGGCTTCTCTTGCTGCGGAGCACGGGCTCTAGGTGCACGGGCTTCAGTAGTTGTGGCACATGGGCTCAGTAGTTGTGGCTCACGGGCTCTAGAGCACAGGCTCAGTAGTTGTGGCGCACAGGCTTATTTGCTCTGCGGCATGTGGGATCTTCCCGGACCAGGGCTCGAACCCGTGTTCCCTGCATTGGCAGGCGGATTCTTAACCACTGTGCCACCAGGGAAGTCCCTAAATGCTTCTTAAGCTTCAGTTAATCTACCCAGATTTATTCCAATGACATATACACTAAAACACTTCCTTGAAAAAATGCAATGTACCATCTCTCAGTGCTTATTCCAACAAAGAAAATGTCTTTTTTTTTTTTTCAAATCAGCTGATTTGGAAACATTGAAGGAAAAAAAAGCTAGAAACACAATTGCATTTAATAGCTCCTCCATGCTTCTGTCGCTTTCTTAATGAATTTGGCAGAACAAAGTTAATAGCTGAGAAAGACTGGGAGGAGAAAACTCTTAATGGAGGGAAAAACATTAATGGTTTCAAATGCTTACATTCCATGATGAGTCCACAGTCTTTTATTGCTTTTATTACTACATTGAAAATGGCATCATCAAACCACAAAAATATTTTTTTTTAGTAAATTGAGAATGAATTATACTTACTTTTCTAAAGAATACATATATGTAGAATTCAGACAAGTGAAGTCACAAATCATTCTTAACTTTTTTTGAAGTGTTTTTTCTTGGTTAGCATGACTTTAATAAGTCCATTTTGTACTACCAAGCCATTTAACCACAGATTCGAGAAAATAAATACACTCTTTTTAAGATCTTCTGTTTGAACTCTATTGCCATCACTTCAAAAAAATAATCAATTGAGCTGAATATTTAGAGAATTATTATAAATCTCTAAGTCCTAATAAAAGAAGAATAAAATAAATACCTTAAGGATACTGAGGTAGGCATATCTACAAGTCACCACTATTTGTTCTCTGTTTCTAAGAACACAAGAGACTTGTACTTCCTCATCCTCTTGAAGTTATATGTGGCCATTTGACCTCTTGGGTAATAATATATAGTCAGAAGTGCATTTCATTTCCAGGTGGAAGCATTTAATTGTTAGTGCTCAGGGCTTCCCCGTTCCCCTACCCCCCCCACCATCCTCCTTTAAGAATAGTGGAAGCACCTGTTGATAGGGAAACACAACACTCAACCACCCTTAGAAAGTTGCTTACACCTGCAGTGGACTTTGCTTGAGGCAAAAAACAAATTTCATTTGTTTTAAGCCGCTGAGATTTTGGAGTTTGTTTCTATAGCACAATCAAGCCGTTCTGATGAATATGAGTACGTGTAATAATTGCAGGTTAAGAACTACACTTCTTCTTTTTTTTAATTTGGCCGTGCTGCGTCGCTTGCAGGGTCCTAGTTCCTCCACCAGGGATCAAACCTGGCCTGGCAGTGAAAGCGCTGAGACCTAACCAGTGGACCGCTGGGGAATTCCCCAAAATTACACATTCTTAACATGAAACACATATAGTTTATAGTTTGTTAATGACCTGACAATGATGACCAGTAAATGTAGGACATCAAAACTGATCATTTTAATTTATAATGGTAATTCTATGTTTATTTTGTCAATAAAATCCTTAGCAAAATCAGGCCTTAATTGGCACTCTTTAACTATTTGGCTTATTAGCAGAGAACGATACCTCCTGATATCTATCTATAGCTCTATCCATCTATATCTTTGGTCTTATTTGCCAGTCAACATTGCTCTATCTTTTCTTCAAGACCTAGCTCAAATTACTTCTCTGACAGGATTCTGTCACTTCACAAGTAATTTTATTTTGCCCTTTACTCACACAGCACATTGTTACCTTTTAATTTTTCAATCAGCTTGCTAAAGATGTTTGAATTTCCTTGGTTATATTGATACTTCTAAATTTGCCCACAGGTATTCTAAAAGATGTAAACACCCAGTCCTTCATATTTTTACTTTGTGAATCTCTCCTATTCCATTTTCTCAATCTATGTGTTTTGTCCTGACTGTCCTCTTTAGATGCCTTCTTAATTCTTATTTTTCTCCTGTCCTTACTGGAACTTGAAGTTAGAGTCTATTTCTTACTGCCTAAGGATTTTTCTCCTGAAACTTCAAATCAAGTCCATTTTGCCTAGCATGCTCTACAATATGTTATCATTTCCATTATCATCACCTTTAATTAATCCTTTACATAACTCTCAATTTCTTTGCTCCTCACTTGGTTTTGCTTTGTTTTACCCACTTGGCAAATTAAAATCATTGCTATATTCAACTATCTGCCTCCTGTATGCCTTTGTCAGCACAGCTAACATGGCTGAGAAAAACAACCATGCAGGTTGGAAGTTAAATCAGGATAATACGATCTACCTTGTTCCTTTTATTATGCATGGACTTTCCTTGATCCTAGATAAATCAACCCCTGCACTTGTGCACTAGATCTTGTTTCCTAGTCTCATCTAGCTAAAGAATAAGACTCTAGCAATCACCAATCTCTCGCTTACATCATCAAATATTCCCTCTTTACTGGATCATTTCACAAATATATGAACATGACATTACTTCTCCCATTTTATTAAACAAAAAATACAATCAAAAAGCTTTGTTGTTCTCAGTGCCCCTCCAGCACTGACCAACTTCTCTCCTTATCTTCAATCTTCCTGAAATAATTTTGTACACTCACTGTCTCCAAATTTGTCCCCACTGCCCCCCTTCTGCCTTGAATCCACTCCAATCAGGTTTCAATTATGGCTTTCTACTAAGAGGGCTCTTAACAAGATCACAGAAGACTGTTGCTTTATTACATAAAATGGTCATTTGTGAGTCCTTATCTTGCTTGATGTGTGGGCAGCATCTGAAGTATTTTTCTCTCCTCTGTAAAACAAGTTTCTTCACTTAGCTTCCAGGATACCAGTCCCTCCTGGAATTCCTCCTATCTTTCTGCCCATTTCTTAAGACTTTTTTGTTGTTGTTCCTAACCTTACCAACCTGAAAATGTTGGAGAGCCCAAGGATCTGTCTTTTAACTTACTTAGATTCTTAATTTCTACTTTCTCCTTAGAGCTTATCAAGTCTCATGGCTTTAAATACCATCTGCATGTTGGTAATTACCAACTTTTTAGTTCCTGCTCAGTCCTCTTCCCTGGATACTCAAGTATGCAGCTGGTTTCTTGTCATTTTCTCTTAAATGTCTGGTAGGAATTTTTTGATCAACATGCACTAAACTAACATTTTGATATTTCTCCAATACTACCAAACCCAACGTGCTCTTTCAGAAGTAGTCCTATTCAAAGTCAAAGATGATTCCATTCTTTTGGTTACTTGGGGGAAAAAAGTGTCAAACTTTTGACTCCTCTTCTCTTACTCCACACATTGAGGCTGACAGCAAATCTTTTCTGCTTGACCACTCTTTACCATCCTAACTAGCTTAGTCCACACCATCCTCTCTCATCAGGGATTCTGCAATAGCTTCTGTCAAACACAGAATTTCAACAGGACCATCCAATGACCCATGGCCTTGCAAGATTCTTTTCCTTGTTTGTGGAAGAACTTGTAACTTGCTGCTAAAAAAATAGAATCTGTCTCAAATAATAGAATATCTCAGCCTGCTGCTTAACACTGTAATTTGTCCTATGATTATGTTACATCTATGGCAAAGGTAAAGGGATTTTGGTGATGTAATTAAGATCTCTAATCAATTGAAAGAATCAAAAGATCATCCTGGTGGGCCTGACTTAAACAGGTGAAGGTTTTAAAAGCAGACCTAGAAGTTAGAAGTCAGAATGTGATTTCCCTGCTGTCCTTAAAGAAGTAAGCTGCTGTGTTGTGAGAGGAACATGTGGCAGGGAACTTTGGGGGTTCTCTAGGAGCTGAAAGCAGAACCCAGTTGATAGACAGGTGGAAAACAGGCACCGCAGTCCTACAATCATATTTTCCTATGAAAAATTATATTAGATATAAATTATAAAAGCTCCTTAAAATAATTCTATAAATCTAATTAACATCTCAAATAATATTTGTACTTACTTATTGATATTAGGAAAGTGACTGCTGAATTAATAAGAGTTCTTTAGAATGAGAGTTGCTGACCAGTACCTGGTCAGCAGGTACTGAATAAGAAAAGAAAATTGTAAGACAAAATGATTTTTGACAGATCACACAGGTTCTGGCAGACAGCAAGCAAGGAGTATAGAGAAGAGAGGATAAAGGTTAAGTGGAAACTTAGAACAAAGAGAAAAGACTGGTCTAGTTCTACTGAAATTTGGGGCCAAATAACACTTTGCTTGAGGTACTGTTTTCTGCATTGTAATATGTTTAGCAGCACCCTTGACCTCTATCCACTAGATGCCAGCCTCATTCCTCTTCTAGTTAATACAACTAAAAATGTCTGCTGATGTGGCCAAATGTTTCAGAGAGCAGAATTTCTCCCCTTTTCTTCCTCATCAAAAATTATTAGTATATAAGAACAATAAAGAAAGATTTTAAAGTTCTAGATAGAGAGTATCAAAGGTCATACAATTCTAAATATATAATTAGCAATACACATCAAATTTCTTTTTACTACCTGAATAGATTTTTTGATTCTTATGAAATTTCCCTCTCCCTGGGATGTGTTGATAGACAAGAACTCAATTAGGCTTGCTTCAGAGGAAGTGATACAGCATAGCCTTCTCCACAATGAAGCATTTGTTGTAGACTTTGAAGTACATCTTTTATCTGGAATACACAATGAGAGCGATGATAAAAGTGTGAAAATAAGAAATGTCTCTAGCCTTAATTATTGTCAGAGTGTTCACTATAAATACTGTTCTAAAATTTGAATATGGAGAGAATGGGCACACTTGTTGGCATAAGATATGAAAAACTGAGAAGGAAAAATAATAATAAACAAAACCCAAACCATCAACACTGCAACATCAAACCATATTTCTAAAAGAAAGAAAAAACTTCCTTCAGACAAAGTAGGTAAGAAATTAATAATAAATTAAGTGTGATACATTTAAGCAAACAGAAGGTAGAACTATAACAAAGATGAAAGATGAATGAGATGAAATGATAAGATATGTAAAGAGTATTATAGCAAAAAAAAAAACATTCAGGAAGAAAATACATATAAGGAAACAGAAAAATTTATCTCTAACAAATGCTTCATACTTTAATAATTGGTAGACATTATGAAATGCATGAATAGAACAAAGGAAAGATAATAAGACAGAATAAGAAATAAGAAAGGACAGTAAATAAGGCATGAAAAAGGAGAGTACATGCAAAGAAACTAATTACCAAATAGCACCGTTAGAGAAATGATAATAATAATGATAATAATAATAAATTAAAAATTGAAAAGATGGATACATTAGGGTTCAGGGTAGACGCTATGATCAAGTGTGATTTATTTTAGGGATGCATGGATGATTCAACATCTGCAAATCAATCAACAGGCTACACCACAATAAAAAATAAGATAAAAACCATATGATCATCTCAATAGATGCAAAAAAGCATTTGATAAGATTCAATACCCATTTATGATAAAAATTCTCAATAAAGTGCATATAGAAGGAATGTACCTCAACATAATGAAGGTCATATATGACAAACGCACAACTAACATCATACTCAATGGTGAAAAACTGAAAGCTACTCTTCTAAATTCAGGAACAAGACAAGGATGCCCACTCTCACCACTCTTATTCAACATAGTATTGAAAGTCCCTGCCAGAGCAATTACGCAAGCAAAAGAAATAAAATGAATCCAAAGTGGAAAGGAAGAAGTAAAACTGTCACTATTTGCAAATGACATGATCTTATATAGAGAGAACCCCAAGGACTTCATAAAAAACTATTAGAAATAATAAATGAATACAGTAGAATTACAGAGTACAAAGTCAACATACAAAAACCTGTTGCATTTTTATATGCTAAAAATGAGTTAACAGAAATAGAAATTAAAGAAACAATCCTATTTATAATCACACACACACAAATAAACTATCTAGGAATAAATTTTACCAAAGAGGTGAAAGACTTATACACTGAAAACTGTAAGACATTGTTGAAAAAAATATTCTGTGCTCATGGATTGGACGAATTAACATTGTTAAAATGTCCATTTTACCTAAAGCAATTTACAGATTCAATGTAATCCCTATCAAAATCCCAAGGACATTTTTTACAGAAAAAGAACAAAAAATTCTCAAATTTATATGGAACCACAAAAGATCCCAAGTAGCCAAATCAATCCTGAAAAAAAAGAACAAAGCTGGTGATATCACACTCCCTGATTTCAAACTATATTACAAAGTTATAGTAATAAAACAACATGATATTGGCAGAAAAACAGATACATAGATCAATGGAACAGAACTGAGAGCCCAGAAATAAACCTATGCATATGGACAATTAATTTACAACAAATAAGCAAAGAATATATAATGGGGAAAGGATAGTCTCCAAAAATGGTGTTGGGAAAGCTGATGCAAAAAAATGAACTAGACCACTATCTCACACTATACACAAATATCAACTCAAAATGGATTAAAGACTTGAGTGTAAGATATGAAACCATAACACACCTGGAAGAAAACATAGGTAGTATCCTCTTTGACCTGGGTCCTGGCAATATCTTTCTAGGTATGTCTCCTCAGGCAAGGGAAACAAAAGCAAAAATAAATGATATTTCATCAAACTAAAAAACTTCTGCACAGCAAAGTAAACCATCAACAAAACAAAAAGACAACATACTGAATGGAAGAAGACATTTGTAAATGATATATCTGATAAGAGGTTAATAACTAAAATATTTAAAGAACTCACACAACTCAACAACAACAAAAGAAACCAAACAATCCAATTAAAAAAATGTGTGGAGGAGCTGAAAAGACATTTTTTCCAAAGAAGACAAACAGATGGACAATGAGCACATGAAAAGATGTTCAACATGACTAATTATTAGGGAAATGCAAATCAAAACCACAGTGAGATATCACCTCATGCTTGCTGGAATGACTATCATCCAAAAGGCAAGAAATAACAAATGTTGGTGATGATGTGGAGAAAAGGAAACCCTCATACACTCTTGGTGGAAATGTAAATTGGTGCAGTCACTGTGGAAAAGAATGTGGAGATTCCTCATTAAAGAATAGAACTACCATATGATCCAGTTATCCCACTTCTGGGTATTTATCCAAGATACAGAAACACTAATTTGGAAAGATATATGCACCCCTATGTTCATCATGGCATTATTTACAATAGCCAAGTGGAAACAACCTAAGTACCCATCAACAGATGAATGGATAAAGAAGTTGTGGTATATGTGTATATATATATATGTATATATATGATACCCTAAAAGATGAAATCTTGCGATTTCCAACAACGTGGGTGAAACTTGAGGTTATTATGCTAAGTGTAGTAAGTCAGAAGGAGAAAGACAAATACTGTATGGTTTCACTCATACGTGGAATATAAAAAACAAAAATAAAATAAATGGACAAATCAAACCAAGCAAAAACAAACACATAGATACACAGAACAGTGTAGTGGTTACCAGAGAGGAAAAGAATTAAATTTAAGGATACAATGGAATCCCAGAGTATCCAGGAAGAAAATTAAATTACTAAATCAATAAAAAATTAGATAGTCTCACATTCATTCAACCCAGATTAAGAAAATAAATTTCAACTTTAAGAATTCATTATGACATTCCAAAAACTTCAGACAAATAAAAAGTATAAATTTCTACATTGTGTATGAACAATGGTAAAAATAAGCCAAATGTTATAATGTGAAATTAAAAAGTAGATAAATAATAATACATGATGTCTAACTTGTATTTCAATCCAGAATTTTAAGTATGGTTTCAATTTTGGAAATTTCGTTAATATAATTAATGGAAAATCAAATACGCAAAAAAGGCATTTGATAAAATTTAACTATAATTTTTTATTTAAAAAAAGAAAAATTCTGAAATAAAAAAGCAATGAATTGTGACTAACCCTGTCAGGTACTGAATACAGTATAACAGTCAATTAAGCAGTAAATGTAACATTACAGTAGTAGGGTAGGACTAGATGAATCTATTGGGTTGGCCAAAAAATTCCTTTGGTTTTTAAGTAAAAATAAAAGACACATTTTTCATTTTCACCAAGAACTTTATTGAACAATGTATTAACCATTTTGTTCCACTACCTTCTGCCATTTTTCAGGCAACTTCATAATTCCATCTTCCCAAAACTTTTTATCTTTTCGAGCAAAGAACTATTCCAGTTGCCTTTTATAGTTTTCCAGGGAATTGAATTTTTTTCCATTAAGAGAATTTTGTAAAGACCTAAATAAATGGAAGTCTGAAGGTGCAATGTCTGGTGAATACAGCGGATGAATAAGAACTTTCCAGCCAAGCTCTAACAATTTTCGCCTGGTCATCAAAGAACATGCAGTCTTGCTTTATCCTCACGGAAGATTATGCATTTTCTGTTGACTAATTCCGGATGCTTTTCGTCGAGTGCCGTTTACACGTGGTCTAATTGGGAGCAGTATTTGTTGGAATTAATCGTTTGGTTTTCCAGAAGGAGCTCATAACAGAGGATCCCTTCCAATCCCACCATATACACAACATCACTTTCTTTGGATGAAGACCGGCCTTTGGTGTGGTTGGTGGTGGTTCATTTCGCTTGCCCCACGATCTCTCCCATTCCACATTATTGTACAGTATCCACTTTTCATCGCCCATTACAATTTGTTTTAAAAACAGAACGTTTTCATTACGTTTAAGTAGAGAATCACATGTGGAAATACGGTCAAGAGGTATTTTTTCACTTAACTTATGTGGAACCCAAACATCAAAGCGATTAACATAACCAAGCTGGTGCAAATGATTTTCAACGCTTGATTTGGATATTTTGAGTATGTTGGCTATCTCCCACGTGGTATAACGTTGATTTTTTTCTCAATTAATGTCATGATTTGATCGCTATCAACTTCAACTGGTCTACCCTACCATGGAGCATCGTCCAGCAAGAAATCTCCAGCACGAAACTTTGCAAACCACTTTTGACATGTTCCATCAGTCATAGCACCTTCTCCATATACTGCCCAAATCTTTTTTTGCATTTCAGTTGCGTTTTTACCTTTCTTGAAATAATAAAGCATAATATGCTGAAAATATTGCTTTTTTCCTTCCATCTTCAATATTAAAAGGGCTACACAAAAATTCACGAATTTTGATAAGCTTTTTTTTAAAATGCATGCTGATATGACAGCTATCACAATACAATCTAACAAAATTCTTTTGAATGAAGTTAAAGACAACTAAGCACTACTAGAGCCATCTTACAGAAAATACTGAGCGAACATTTTGGCCAACCCAATATTTAAAAAGAGCAGTCTGGAAGCATATTTAAGAAAATATACATTTAATACACGATATTGGGGAAATTTACAAGAATTTTTAAAAGATAACTTATTTTAAACAAATAGTCTTGGGACAACTGATTACCGGTGTAATGAGTTACAACATATACTATTACTGCTTCTAAGCATATTAAAAAAACAAAAATGACTGGATTACTATTTCATTCTCTGATAGGCTCCTTGTATTCTTAAAAGCAGCCCATGGATAATTTGAAAACATATATTAGATCATGTCAATGTCTTACCAAGTCCTTTTCTTGTCTTTCCATTCCATTCAGCATAAAAACCAAGTCTTGTAAGTGGTCCGAAAAGCCCTAAGTAGTTTTTTCTTCTACCTCTCTGATCTCTTCTATCACTCTTCCCCACTGCTTACTTTGGTCCACCCACACTGGGCTTGTTGCTGTCCCATAAGCATGGCTCATGTGCTCCTGTCTCAGGGCTTTTTTTCTGTTTCCTTTACCTGCAATTCTCTTTTCTCAGAGTCCTGTGACTTCTTTTCTCCTTCAAGAATATGTATATTGCCACCTTCTCAGAGAAGTGTTCTCCTTCTACTGTAACTAGAGTATCAGCTTCTGTAAGCCAGGACCTTTCTAGTTTATTCACTGCTATATCCCTAGTGTTTATATCAGTGCCCAGAACAGAACAGAGATTCGTCTGTTAAAATACGTATCTGGATAAATGACTAAATGAATAAATGAATAACTTTATGGTTTAACTCTTTCAGCTTTTATATTTTTTAAAACCAAAATCACTGAGCTTGTATTAAAAAGTATGGGCTTTTAATCTTATTGTTGTTGTAATGTTGTAAATTCAAGCAAACAATTTAAAATAAAAAAGCTGATCGTTGACTTTTTTTTTTTTTTCTGTTTACATTTCTATTGGAAAAGCCTTATTCTAAAGGACTGGAATATTTTGACCCAATAGAGTGTATTGCAATGAGTATAAAGCAATTGTGGATGAGAAATTACCAAAAAAAGAAAAGGTCAATTAACAAATTATCATGCCCCAACATTCATGTTCCTAGTAACATTTTGGGTCCCAAAAGAGATATTCTTTCCTCCTCAAGCACGTGAGCAGTTTGCCTCAGTTCCGAATTTGTATTCCCAGAATAGAAATCCCATGTAGAAAGCAGCCCTAGACTTGCACAGATAAAGCTTTCTCCAGGTTCAACTAGTGTCCAGTGAGTAAACTTAGACATTTTCAGATACCCTGCCATCCTAGTCTAGAGTATTAAGAATATATTTCTGAGGTCTCGTCTGTGATAGTGGTCCCTTTTCCTAGTGCTTGAAGACATAACATGTCTTATTTTTAATTTAATTTAATTCTGGATAATTTCTATCTTAAAGATTTAAAACAGAGGTTGAGATTCTGAACGAAGAGTGAGTATTGCCATCTTCATTTACCAGCTGTGATTCATGGCTCACTATCACTATCTTCTTTCTCACTGCTTATTGAGTTAAAAGTAAGTGCTCTCACTGTCTGAAGGGCTCACTATTTCTACACTCTGTTCAAACTACTATTGATGGCACTAGTTTTCCAACTATGTTGTCCTAATGATAGTTTATTTCTGGGAATTACTTTACTTGTCCTGTTCTAATGGCTTCCCACCTTAGTACCCTGTAGACACCTGCGCCTCTTCTTCATACAATAGAGAACTGGGTACTGTAATCTTCAACCCCTTGGCAGAAATTTTTCCCCATTTTGCAATTTTTGAAACTTCACTCTAAGTGATTCTTCTGCCCTGTGTTCCCCCAAGATTTCTGTAAATTGAGCTAAGATGAATTGCATACTGAGCAAGGCTCTTCAATATTTCACTCTTCTTGTACAATGCAAAACAGAAATGGCTAGTTATCTCAGGTCTTTTTCATGTGAAAAGATATGTTAATAGTCAGTGGCAAAATTCCTGTTTGAGGAATGGCAAAAATGTTTTGTTTGTTCAAGAAAAGTGTCTCCACCACGTTTAGTTCTTTGATTATGGGCCACTTGGCATTTCTCAATTTCTGCACTTCAGTTTGCTGAGATATTTCCTAGACCAGAGAGTTCTCAAACTGTCTCTCTTGATATGAGAGAATTAGAGGACCATACGGAACATTGGCACAAACTTTGTTGGGATTTTTTTTCCCCACTCCCACTATCCCAGGTGGGATAAGCTTTCACACAAAAAAATGCAGTGATCAATCAGGACAAATCTCATTATCATGTTCCAAGGGCAGGAAGTCTCTACTGAGAAACTTCAGTGGTTTGTTTTCCAGATAAGCTGCCTGAGTAACAAGGTATTCAGATGTAGGCAGAGGACACAAATCTTACGTGGACTTGATTCTTCTGCCAATTAGAAAACAAAAGAAAATGAAAGTGCTTTTTCTCTGATAAATGATGTCTACAAAAATCTATAGCAAACATAATTATTGGTGATTTCTTAGAATTAAGAACACTTTAAAGTCAAGAGCCTAAATCACCAGTATTATTCAACATCATACTGGATGGAGTTTATAGTGCACTGAAGGGCTTTATGAAAATCTTTCATAAATTCAGAGCTTATTGTAATATCCACTAAGGATTTCAAGGACAAATATAAATTGAAAGTGGAGGCTTAATTCTCCCTATTGAAAATAAGGAAGGAAATTTCCCTTTTCTCCTTTTCATTAGATTATCTACTTTGGAAAATCTGTAATTTTAAGTACTTTCTTCTCCCCTTGAAATGACTGTAAATCATTTTGAAGACTAGGTTGGCATTTTCTTAGTTTTATGACCCAGGATTATCTTTCTCAAGGACCTGAGAGCCAATTCTTTGAAATGTAAAGATCAAGGGTGATATTGCCCCAGTATCCCAGTGTCTGTGGGAGGGAAGGACCTAACTTCCCCTGGGCACCTTGCTCTCAGTTGCAAAACTACTTTCTGCCATAAAGACATGAGAAGTTTGTTTTTCATATGGATAAAGCCTATTAGCAAACACAGATAGTCACCTCAATTACCAGGGAAAGTTAAGATGAACAATGTGTGACAAATGGTGCCCTCAAGTACTCTTACATAGTGATTGTTTATCTTGAGAAACGTGTGTAAAGGGTTGTATCTGCTTGGCTATTGTTATGAACCAAATATTTGTGTCTCCTCAAAATTCATATGTTGAAACCATACCCCCACAATGTGGTGGCATTAGGAGCTGGGGGTCTTTGGCTGACAATTAGAATTTTATGAGGTCATAACGGTGGAGCCTTCATGAATGGGGTTAGTGTCCTTATAAAAGTCATGAGATGGCTTGCTTCCCCTCTCTGCTCCCTGCCGTGTGAGGATACAATGAGAAGTCAGCAGTCTACAGGGTTCTCTCTAGATCCTGACCACGCTATCACTCTGATCTCAGACTTCCAGCCTCCAGAACTGTGAGAAATAAATTTCTGTTGCTTAAAAGCCACCTAATCTGTGGTCTATTGATTACAGTAGCCCAAACGGACTAAGACAGCTTTATAAGTGGATGAGATTCCATCCTATCTTTGCAATCTCTTAGCAGACTGCATGCGATGCACATCACATCTGTTTTACTGCTTATTCAATAATAAAACTGTTTTCTTTCTCTACTACCTTTGTGGAGAAGCTTTCCGGCTTCTTTTGGGAGAAGATCTTTTTAAATTCTATTTCCCTAACAGGATGCAATGTCAGCAAAAATGTTACCAGAAAAATTAAGTTGGTAAATATTCCATGACACAGCTTCTTGAAAGTCAATTCCCCAAGAAGTCATGGTTGGGTTGGTGGTGATGGAATTTTGCTTGTGCAGGAAGCAGTTCTGCCAAGTTTTGCAAAGTTCCATACCTCAAGTCTTATAAAGCCCAACTATTTCACCTAAAACTCTAGCACCTTTGCCTAGTATGGGCCAAAAACAAACAAGCAAGCAAACAAACAAACAAAACCCCCCCAAACCTGTAGAAATCTATGGAGATTAAGGGAACAGTTTCCTACTATATTACGAGTACATTTGCTATTTTTTTCTACACAGTTCTTAATAAGAAAACTAGGTATCACCTATGCAAAACTGCACTGTAATCATGCAATGATGACCAAAATGTGGATATGAATGATCATTCAAAACCTAGAAAGAGGAGATATGGAGGTCTGCCAAGGATCTAATATATAAAGAAATGTAAAGAAATGAAATGACACGGTTTATTAAAAACTGAAGTGTGTGTCCATTCAGATTTGATCCAGGTGCAAGCAAATGAAAATAATAACACTAAAAAATCAGTGGCCGAAATAAGTGATAACATCTTTTCTGTCTCACAGAACATAGGGAAGGTTACTATTCTTAAACCAGGCAGGCTCAACACTACTACTGTTTTCAGAATTCTGCACACTAAAGGAAGAAAAAAAAATTTGCTAAATCTTAGGTAATCCAAAAAGATCTTTTTATACTAATTCTTCAGGGCAAGGGTTGCTTCTACTTCCATATTTACATAACTAAAGAAGGTTTCCTTTTCCTCTCAGAATAGAAAATATCCTCAAAATGACTTAGCATGTCCATCTCTAGGCAGAAAACAGGTTGGCACAATTGTTTCTAAATTCCAAAGCACCAGAGGCTCTCTGTTACACTCAAAATTTTAATAAGTGGCCTGCATATATTGCAGTGTGTAACTCTTACCTTGTAAAATGGTCCTTCAGTTCATATTTGTTCTGTTCCCTTGACCCTACAAGGATTGAACTCATTAGTTCATTCATAATCTAAGACTGTGTCTGTCTCAATTTCAGTGATGACCTTGACATCATACCCCAGGTGGGATGATTTTGATAGGAAAATATAAAGCTGGATGTTGAAGTGTCCTAAGCTATTGTAGAAGACATCAGCTGTGTTCATCAGTCCAGAATATTGTCTCCTTTTTGTTTTTTGGCAAAGTAGGATCTATCATTTCTTTAGGGAAATGAATTATCCCTGGAACCAAGCAGAACCCTGCAGCCGCCCCCTCCCCCCAAACTACAAAGGCCCCTCCGTGTCCCCTGACCCTTGTTTGTAGAAAAGCTGAAGTCTCCCAGATCTCTCTGAGGCACAAAAGAGCAGGTTCAAGCAGTTAATGATTAGGACATTAAGAATCATAGACTCAGGGTCTGATGCAGATTCCTGAGCTGTTTTACAGATACTATAACAGCACCAGAGGGTAAAAGCTAACTGCATGATGACCAGACTACAGCCATGACATAAAATGCTCCATCTTAAGCAGTACTGAATATATGGCTAGCACAATTCCAATAACGGGCCTTAAGAGAATGAGATTAACACTACTGCTCATAATAATCTATATTTTTGTGGATATCAAAATAATTATAGCTTGCTCTGCCTATAAATGTAAGCAAGTGCAACTAAAATTGTCAGCAAAGAGAGCTATAGACCCATATCGACATCTTCCAGTCTAAGAATATGGCACCCTGTGTCAGCATGAAAAAGTTACAGACGACAGACCTTCACCCATAATCCCGTAGAAATGGAATGATGTTCTGACAAGTGGGGATTTGTAAGCAGCTTTTGGCAGGAAAGAGCTCTCTGCAGGAGGCCCCTTTTGTCTTGTCACTTTAGCAAAGCTATATTGTAACTAACCTTAAACCAGGCATTCCCATGCTCTACTCATTTCCGACTCAAACACACTTTTCAGGTCTTTGGCTGAAACACAATGTTCAGGTCTTTTGATCACATGATACCTTGCCTAACCTGTTGGTTCTTTCCATAGATCAAAGAAGTAAAAATGAAGAATAAGTAATTAACAGATGACCAGATCTCTTCCCTAGCTTCCCTTTCAGTAATCTCTCATACAAACTGTGAGTTAGCTTCTAAAGAAACATCACAAGGAGTTGACAACTCTGCATGCAGTAGGAGATGGAAATGAGTCTGATCCCCTAACTCAATGATTAACTGAGATTACTTCCCATTTTCCCTTTAAAAACTTTCATGGCCAAGCAGAATCTTCAGAGTTGTATTTGAGACACGGGTCTGCCTTCTCTCCCAAAATACTGGCTTTCTGATTAAAAGCAATGTTTTTTATTTCTACCAACACTTGCCTCTCGAGGATTGATTTTCAAGCAGCAAGCAGCTGGACCTGAGTTTGGTAAGATCCTCACACTTTTGGCTTAGGTACAATTATTAATTACCAAGCTAAAAGCACATCCACCCTCCACTCCTGGGGTAGTAGTGGTGGGCACGTGCGACCCAAAGAGGCTAAACAGAATTTCTCTCGCATATTTACTTCTTGTTAGAATTAGACACTTATAGACGTCAGTAAGAGGCCAGCTAAGTTGTAGGCAGTATACTACCTAAATGAGATTCTTCTTGCTGTTCTTCCTGTTTTTCCTAGAGTCTGGTATATATTTTTCTTAGATTTTGTAAGTTTACAAGAATGGTTGATTGAATCGTTAGCCCAGATTATTCATCTCTTCCATCATCTAATGCTCAAGCCACGGACTTACCTTGGGTCATATATTTCCCTTCATCTTGTATTCCCCCATACCTCTACCTTGGTTTGGGCTATATGAATTGCTTTCACCAAATAAGAATCCTTCTGAGCCTGGGACTTAAGAAGTTCCCCCCGCCCTGCCACGATTCTGCTTACCATTTGGCACCTCTGCCATCACCAAGATAATACTATACATACTTGAGAAAAGCTGCTGCTCCCAAGAGGATGAAGCAGAGCCACCATCAAAGACAAAGACAGCCAAGTGCAACCTAGATCAGCCACCTGTGAGCCATCCTGCAGTAAGTGAATAATAAGAAATCAACGCTGTTTTAATCCACTGCATGTTGGGGTGGTTTGTTTCATGGCAATATCAGATTGATACACTTAGATCCCTTTGCACAAATTCTCTTTTATTCCCTCAAAATATCCAGGTCTCATTTCAGCTACTGGCACCTACAGAGCACTGATACTGATTTAACAATTAATAAAATTATTATGTTAGTTTCCATCCAATAAAGACCTAGGAGTTGCTAGGAAATTGTGAGCAGGAGTAAAAATTCCTTGATTATGACATCCTGATTTCAGAAGTAGACTCTCATTCTAAGGGATTTTCCCTACCCCTTGGAAAACTTGGTCTTGGTTCTTGAACTTTCAATATTTTCAACAAATGCTCCTGGAGTTCACCCTGTTACTTGTAATAATAATGATCTATATTAACCTGTAAATTAACTGATTATTACAGATACCAAGTTTTGGGAATAAAAATCCCACTCCTATTGAAGCAAAGCTTATGATCACTGAATGTATGATAAAAGGAACAGCTGCACAGTTATTCAGTGCGTTTAAACTTCATCAAAGCTCATGTTCAGGAATATCTAAACTCTCAAGTGGATAGTATGCACTGAAGTGAGTTGTCTAAAAGTGATTCTGCAGAGAACAGGCCCAATTTGTTTACAACCATATGTTTACCCATCCTTCCATAGCTTTTTTTTTTTTTTTTTACTATCACTTGCTCTGTTAAGATACCCTTATTCTAAGGATAGACAAATCCTTAGAATATAGTGAAACTTCAGTGTTACCTGCCCAGAGAAATGATTGGAGGCAATGAAGGGGATGTTCATTCACTGCAAATTATCACCGTCAGTTGCACACACCGAGATTGTATCTAGTAAAGAGAATGTGATGATCCCAGCATTTTTCCTCAACCTGCTTATATAGGCTCCTGCTAAGGGAAATTTGTCAATCAGAACAATCAAGTTAAAAGCCATAGTGAATACTATTATATTGGCAGAAGAAAAAGAATGTTAAGACTAGTTTGGGGATACACCAGAATGGTTAAGACCATAGACTCCAGAATCACATTACCTGGGTATTAGTCTCCATCTGTCACATACTAGTTTTGTGAATTTGGGACATTTATTTACTCTTTCTAATTTCCTTATCTGTAAATGGGATAAAAATAGTATCTACTACATAGGACTTTTCTGAAGATTAAGTAAGTGTATATTTATAGTGTGCTTAAATGACTCTTGGCACATTAACTAAAGTGTCTAACTTTTAGCCACTGTTGTCATTATCACTGCTGCTACTGTTAATATTATTATTCATTATTCTTAAATACCTAGAGATCGCAAGGACCAAATTTTTAAGTTGTTTAAAATTCTTTGCAAATAAAGGTGGAAAGAAGGATAAACCTAAAACTTTTTGTTTACCATGTGCCAAGCACAGTGATAAATATTTTATATGAGCTAAATCTTCCTGGAGAAAAACAGAACCAAGTAAGGCAATGCCACCCAATTAAGTCTATAACCGTGCTCACTAATTTGGGAGCTGCTAGCCACTCTTGAGCATTTCAAATTGGTCTAGTGCATTAATTTTTTTTTAACATCTTTATTAGAGTATAATTGCTTTACAATGGTGTGTCAGTTTCTGCTTTATAATAAAGTGAATCAGTTATACATATACATATGTCCCCATATCTCTTCCCTCTTGTATCTCCCTCCCTCCCACCCTCCCTATCCCACCCCTCTAGGTGGTCACAAAACACTGAGCTGATCTCCCTGTGCTATGCGGCTGCTTCCCACTAGCTATCGATTTTACGTTTGGTAGTGTATACATGTCCATACCACTCTCTCACTTTGTCCCAGCTTACCCTTCCCCCTCCCCTAATATTAACTAATTTAAATTTAAAGTAAAACCTGAATGTTTCAATTATTTGAGAAAAAGTATGTTTGAAAAACTTGAATTTTTTTCATCATAAATTTTATGAAATCTAATAGATCAACATTTCTGATAAAATTTAGTGTCTAGATTGAAATGGCTATAAGGGCAAAATGCACACTGGTATTTGGAGATAATACAAAAAAATGAAAAGTATCTTATTAATAGTTTTATTATACTGATTACATTTTGAAATAATAATATTTGAATATATTGGGTTAAATAAAATATACTATTAATTTCAACCGTTTCTTTTAATTTTTTAAATGTGGTTATTTCGAAATGTAAATTACATTCTATTTCTGTTGGTCAGTGATGGTGTGTGACCTCAGCTAGACCCTGAGTACTTCTCAGAACGCTGTCAGTTTTCCAGCCTTGCTCACTCTGCAGTGAACCACAGAAGCAAATTCAAATCTGTCTCACTCTTCTCAAATTTCACCTCCTATCACCTCCCACTCAAGCTCTGCTAATTACCTCATAGTCTCCTCACATAAAGAAAGAGGTCTCGGGCTTCCCTGGTGGGGCAGTGGTTGAAAATCTGCCTGCCAATGCAGGGTACACGGGTTCGAGCCCTGGTCCAGGAAGATCCCACATGCCGCGGAGCAACTAGGCCCGTGAGCCACAACTACTGAGCCTGCGCGTCTGGAGCCTGTGTCCCGCAACAAGAGAGGCTGCGACAGTGAAAGGCCCGCGCACCGCGATGAAGAGTGGCCCCCGCTCGCCACAACTAGAGAAAGCCCTCGCACAGAAACGAAGACCCAACACAGCCAAAAATAAATAAATAAATTTATAAAAATTAAAAAAAAAAAAAAAAAGAAAGAGGTCTCACACCTGCATGGTTATCATCCTTTCGTCCTTTCCCGTCTCTCACAGCGAAAGAAGATTCCTCCTCTTGTTCAAGCCCAGGCCCAAACATTTTGGGGTTTTGTTTTTTCATCTTCTCCCAATCAATCTTCTCAAACACTGATCCCTTCTCTCCCCAGTACTTTCAATATCTCCATATTTAGTGGTTTGTTACATTTATTATCAGAATTTAAGACACACAAACCCTCAATCTCAATTTCCCCTCCAGTTATCAATCTAGTGTTCCTTTTCATAGTTACAAAGCTTCAGACAACTGGACACACTCCCCTATCAATTCCTTTCTCTTTAGTTCTGACAAGCTGAATTTGGATTTCTGATATCATAAAATATCTACTTACCAATGTAACCAAGTATTCAGGTGGATAGTTCTCATTTCTTATTTTGACTTGCCAGAAGAACTTGGGGTAGCTGACTTCCATATTTTTCTTGGCTTCTGGAATATCATACTCTTCTAATTTGCTATAAATCTCTGTGATTTTTCATATAAGCATTACTGCTTCTCAGAGTTTTGCCCTGTTTCTTTTAACTTTAAATTCTTTTTCTGAGTAGTAGTATAGACTTCCACAGCTATAATTAGAATCTATATACTGTTGATTCTGAAATAAATTTCTTCAGCTCAGCTCATAATCCTATACATGAGAACTGTGCATCCAAATTATCCCTAGTTTCTTCCAGTAGTACATCAAAGATATTGTGGCAGGCAGAATACGCTTCCCCCTGCCTCAATGTCCAGATCCTGATCCTTAGAACCTGTAAATACATTACCTTAAGAGGCAAAGGGACTTTGCACATTTGAATAAGGTTATAGACCTTGAGGAGGTGATAGTGTTTTAGATTTTCCAGATGGCCCCAATTGAGACAAATGAGTCCTTCACAGCAGAAAACAGTTCCCAGCTGTGATCAGAAAGCCATCTGAGGGTGGAAATAGGATCAGAGAAATGCTACATTGCTGGCTTTGAAAATGGAGGAAAAGAACCAAAGATCAAGGAATGCAGGCAGCTTCTAGCCTCTGGAAAGGCAAAGAAATGGTATCTCCTCTACAGCCTGTAGAAAAGACCACAGCCCTGCTGACACCTTGATTGTAGCCCAGTGAAATCCAGTGGACCTCTGACCTACAGAATTGTAAGATAATACATATTTTCATTGTTACAAGCCACTAAGACTGTGATAATTTGTTTCAACAGCAAAATAACACTAATACAGATTTCATATTCAAAAGGAAATTAACCAATTTCATCCTCTATGAGACAAAAAACAATAAAAAATATAGAAATTAACAATAAAACTTTTTTTCTCTTGATTTACTATCTTGGCAAATGGCACTTTCATCTCCCTGATGCTCAAGTCAGAAACCTGGGTTTAAATTTGCCTCCTAAAAAAATAAATAAGTAAATAAATAAATAAATTTGCCTCCTCCTTCTTCCTCACCCCTCACATTCAAACATTCACCAAGGTCTGTACATGTATGTATGTGTACACACACACACACACACAATTTATGCTGAATCTTTCCAATTGCCACTGCCATTTCTGTACTGGGAGGCTCTATTACCTATAACATGGATTAAAGCCACAGCCCGTTAATGGGTCTGCTTATCTATTATCTTACTGCCTTCATCTTCTACAATCCCCTACTTACAAACAATGGCTTTCCAGGCCACTATTTTCCTCTCCATTTTCATCTCTAGCCACACAATTCTCTATACTGAACTCCAGAAATCCTGAACTTGTCTCAGTTTCTCAATGCATCGAACTCTTCATCTTATCCTTAGGATATTTCTAGCAATTTTCACTTCCATTTCTCTTTTAGATTGTCTATTTTATATTGATGTATAGGAGTGGTTTTTAAAAAAGTATATTCTAAATGTGACCCATTTATTAATTATGTGTCATGCAAATATTCTCTTGTACTCTGATTCATCTTCTTTTTTTTAAACCGGGAGTGTCTTTTGATGAACATAAGATATACATTTTAATGTGATTCAATTTATCATTTTTATAGTTAGTGCTATTTGTTTCCAATTTAACAAATATTCCTCTACCCTAGTGTCATAAAGTTTGTGTATTATCTTAGATATAGAACTCCTCTTTTTGGGGCTTAGAACTCTAATTTTTATTCCACCACCACCATGACCCTATCAAAAGCATTCTAATGTGTTATAATAATTAGTTTTTAATCATTAAATCCTTCTTGGTAAGTGATTTTAAACTTTAGTGTACATCAGAATCACCTGGAGTGTTTGTTAAAATGCAGATTTCTAGACTCCACTCTCCGATTTTTCGATTCATTAGGTCTAGGGTGTCGCCTGGGAATCTGCACTACTAACAAGTCTGCAGGTGATGCTGATGCTGCTTATCTGGGGCCACACTTCGAGGACCAATGCTTTTGGAAAAGGCAGCACCAATTTCAGGCTCACCTCTATGAAGCTTCCTTCACCCTCATACCTGGATCCTTCAACTTCTCACTGACATTTTAACTTTCTTAAGCTTTCGAACAGTTGTGTGTATGTGTGTGTTATATGTTGTCCAGAGATCCCAGCTGTTCTCAATAAGGGGATTGTTTGCTCCAAAGAACCTATTCTACCACAGTCAGCATAAAGTTTTCCTTTTAGTTTTATATAAAAGTGAAGAAAGGTGAAGGAATGAATAAAGATAAATAAATTGGTGGGTGACCCACTAGTTATTATCTTGTGGAATTTTGTGAGAGGAGGGCTTTTCCTTTCTCATATCCCCCTAACACTGATGTTGTATACTTGTTTCCACTTAGAAACTTAGCTGTGACTCTTATTTTTTAATCAGTTTGACTCATTAATTGTGAATTCGGACAGTGCTATTTCTGAGACATACCAATATACCATCAATATTTTCTTTTTATTTTTTATCATTTTAATTTAGCAATCCTATTCTCAGAGACTCTTTTCTGCAAGTTCTCCTGGGTGATCACGTAGCTGAATATCTGATATTTTCTTTATGACCTTCCCCTACTTGCTTGTCACATTTGGAGATCAGTCAGTCTCCCATTGATTCCTCTTTTTCCCTTAGTCGTCATTTGGATTCTGGACAAGGATATATATCTACTTCCTGTTTTTTTTTCCTTTTTGGACTAATATGGTTATAAATCTCTTTTCTGAATGCATTTTGAATATCTGATCCCAATCCCTTCCACTTTTAGGTAACTAATAATTCTTGACACTTCTCTGCCTGCAAGCCAGGTTAGAGCCTCTTTAAGCCTTCCAGAATGACAGAAACAGAACATGTGTCATAATGAAGAATATTTACCACTGATTACAGATTATATATATATTACAGATTATAGATAGATAGATAGATAGATAAATAGTCTTTAAGCTGATAATCAAGATTCAAAAGTGATCTAGGCATTTTGTTGTTTTGAAAATTCTAAAATCTTTCTATGAAGTAATTAGTACTTAAACAGACTTGAAGTGTTCCTGTTGTGAATATAGCTGACAGTGTAAATTCTCTATCATCTTAATTGGAACGGGATCTCATTATCAGTACTTTTCCACACAATTACACACATATTTTTTAAAAATAAGGCAACAATACTATGAGTTATTTTTATGGCTAACACTCTCAGTTTCTCATTATAATAGTTAGAAAATATAAGAAAGACTGAGAAAACAAAATGTATCCAATGCAAATTTACATACTATAATGATTTACTGGGAAACAGATGAGTGATATTTTTCTAGATAAACTGTTTCTAGAATTTAAAAAATAGAATAAAAAAATAACCTATTACTGGTGAATACATAGGATTTTTAAGAGTATGAATGTCCAGGTTACTACTCTGAGAAATGGGCAATTTATATACCAAAGAATAATTAAGCAATAAACCTGTAATCAAATCAAATCCTCTGACCTTAGGAATCTGATATGTATCATTTTCAATCATTTATTCTAAATGATAGTAGTTAAGCTCCCAGTTTAGGAAGACACTGTACTAGGTGCTATGGAGGATCAAAAGATAAACAACAGCTTTCCTTTTATTCTAGAGGTTTAGAGTCTAAAAACCGAGATAAGCCACATAGGAAAACAGATATCAATATATTCTTATCACAGACCTAAAACATACTATGTCCTCAAAATGCAAATGTATGCAAATGCAAGATCCTAGTGAAGTCTAAACTCCAAATGAGTGATTGACTAATCTCCAAGTGTAGCATAAGTAGGAGAACATCATGAAGTGACAAAAGTTAGATACAGTTTAGAACTTAAGGAATCTGAGAAATGGGCTTGAAAAACATTTTATTGCTGGTATACAATTTTCTCTAACTTTGAGGCATTGACAATGTTTAGATTTTTCAAGGAGAGAGGCAAATAGGCAGAAACATGTAAAGGAAGACATACTGATATTAGCGAGTTTTTCAGTTTAGATAAAGATGAGTTAGGTGAAATAGTAATAGTTAAAGCTTGAAAGGTACATTGGGTTTATATTGAAAAATGATAGTGTATACTCAATTTTGTTTAGGAGGAAACACACCATGATGGAAAGTTGTGAGCCAGGAAAGACATGATATTCATTATTTGATGTACTACTAACACTAGAAGATTTGGAAATGCAGTGATGGATTTGAGAATGTTGTTGAAAGTCAACGATCACATTGGGTGATTATTTAAAATTAATACAATTAGTAAAAACAAAATATTGAGAGGGAAAGGGCTTTCCAGAATGCCCACGTTAAGAGATGCTGGGAGGCTGGTAGAGATGACCTAGAGTCAGATATGGAGAAAGAGAGGCAAGAGAAGCAGGAAGAACCTCAGAAGAATGACAGAATGAAATATGGAATATAACAAATGATATTATTTCAAGAGGAAAGATAAAATTAAACTATGAAATGCTGCACAGAATTTTACAATTTGTAGAGAATAATAAATTATTCTGTAAATAATAGATTACTGATTACTTTTGAGAAAACTGTTGCCCAATATTGTCTTTATCAGTTGATACATAACATTTACACAGCTTATATGAATATTATACAAATTAAAACTAAATGATTAAAAACTTATTTTAATCCCAAATACAAGAAGAACTCTCTTAACTGCCTTCTGCTTTACCTACTTACAAAGATATCTAAAGTTTCATTTTTCTCTGACATTTCCATCTTGACTGCCAATGACACGTTAATGCTTCTCACTTGCATGCTTATGCACTTTCCCTTTTATTCACAACTGCTTACCAAAATTCAATGTTTGTTCACAAAATTGCATGTGCTACTAGACCTTTTTATAACTAACTTACATTTTACTAAGCATTGTGTAAACTGATAAAATAAGAGTATAAAAGGAAAGAGGTTGTTTTCTAGATTAAAGCCAAATTAAAGATAAGAAAAAGCAATGAAATTAAGTCACAAAAATGCTATTAACTGGTGCCTGGTTGAGACTGTTGTAGCAGTAAAATAATAAAATTCAACAGTTATATTGCATCACAAATGTCTTTAAGTTCTTTCTCCTTTTTAAAAAGAATTAGTGGAAATCCTGACAGTTGCATTAGATTTGTCACTAATACAAGGAAAAATATATATATTAAAAAAACAGTAGTTATTGGACCCATAAAAAGACCCATATCAACAAATGTATATGCATTTACTTTAATGTTTAAGATAAATACAATGGTTAAGGTAAAATGACATTAGATGTTAACCTTTTCTTTCCCTTCAATTTCATGACAAATGACTCCCTTTTGGGCTGCCACTGGATATGCAAGAGTCCTGGTTAAATCCCGTAATGTCACATGTCATGGGATAACAAATACATTTTCTTTATTAGGAAAATGGAAAACTCACAAGACCAACATCAGAAAGATAGACATATATATAGTCCTCTAGTCACACAGTCTTCCCAAGGAGATGCATGACAGGGATAGGGTATTTGCTGAACATGGAAAATGAGTTTCCTTTCTAGGGGAAGGATCCTTTCCTGTTGTGGATTCTTCTTTTGGGGCAAGCAAGCAAGAGAGAAAATCTGTCATTTGTATGATAAACAGATTTTTTTTTTAATCCCCATGGAGTGCATCTGTTTATTGGAGATGTCTGTGGAAACTTGAGGACTATGGGAAATTACAGAATAGATAAAAGTTTCTGCAGAAGTTGAGCTAGAACATACCCTTTTTATCTGGGAGCAGGGGGATCCCCAGGATCTCAGATGGCAACTAGGCCAGGCAACTCAGTGTCAGATAAGAGTCATTTTTAAACTATCTTAAACAGTACAAACTACTGGTCCTAATATTGTCAGATATGTTAAGTTTGTACTCTAATACACTATTTTACCTATAGATCTGAATTATTTATCTACTTCCTAAAGAGCTTCCACTTTTTATCATTTACTTTTCTGAATGCAATATAGTATTATTCGTTAAAAATAGATCTGTATTTCTTTGAGACAGGACAAATAACCTAGAGGCAACCACTGCACATTATTAGATTATATTTAAAGATGTCTTTAAAATGATTTCTGATACAGTTTTTCATGAACTTCTCCATTGGTTTGCTAAAGTATGTTCAACTGGTATTCTAATTATATTCATTTTCTCACTTTACCAAACCAACCAGGTATTATTTACAGTGATCAAGCCACAAATGTATTTAAACTGAATAACCTCTTGACCTAGTTCTTACCATTTGAACAAGAGACTCAAAATGGAGTGATTTGTAATTTGCACTCTTTCTGAATGAATAAGTATAATAACAAATGAACTATCTAAATATATGTTTGTGGTAGTTTGATTTCTAGCTGAGAATTTATCTGATGATTTGACTAATACAGTTTTCATTTTAAATTCTATTTGCTTAAAACCTTCATCAAAGACAAATAAACTCATGTGACATTATTTAATGAATAGACTCACATTGTATCAACTGAAAGCAAAGAGCTCAAAAATCCATCAGTGCAAAACATCCTATTTGTGGTAGAAAATTGTGAAATAAATTACAAAATGCATCTTCCAGCCAAAGTTGATATTAACAAATCTTTAGTCCTTGGAGGTATTCAAGAGACCTAATTAGAGAAGGAAGATTGTTTCAAGGCAAGACTTGATAGACACTTAGTATCATTTCCAGTGAGAACAGAAGTGGCTCTTTGTTGAGAGCAAAAATAATGCTTTTGAAATTACCTTAACAGTACACAGTCAGTATAATCCTAAATTTTATTTTGACAGTACCCTGGGTATCTCAGTTGATGGAACTTCTTTTCCCTCATTAGTCTTATGTAACTTGTCATTGAATGCTGGTCAACACATATCACAATCACTACTTGTTATGAAATAAGGTACAGGGAGCATAGAACTCCCCAGCATACTGATCATTCTTCCCACCATCCAAACCTCCTGTCTTTCTTCTTCACGTAAGTGTCTCCTTCAGTTTTTAATATTGTTCTCTCTGTCAGTGTTGCTATAAGCTGAAGAAATCATCTTTAAGAAGTCAAGTAACTCTGACTCTCTACACCTTTTTGAGAATTTTTAGCCTTCTTGGTGGAAAAAAAACTTCCTTCATACCATTATTTCAAAAAATTCATTAAATAATATTTAATGTATGATATTTATGCAATTGTAATGGCTACATTTTACAAATATCCCAAGGTAAAAGAGAGAGTATATATTGAATAAAACTGAAATAACAGAAAGTAAAAAGTATTCTAATCTAGTTGCTCCTTCTCTAAACCTGAAGTTCTATTACTCTTCTCCTGGAGATTTTTAGTTTCTCTGTTCCCAAATCTTTAGATAATTAGGATAATTATATCTTTTACTGAGATTTGTAATCCGTGTGTGTATGTGTATCAGAAACTATAATTTGTGACTCACTGAAATGTCTGGTATGTTAAATATGTATATTGTATAGCTGGTTAATATACAGGATCCTATTTGTTTTTTTTTTTAATGTTTGTTTTGCACATGAAAGTACACTTATTACAGCCTGTAAAACATATACACTCTGGCTCAGCAATTTCAATCACAGAAGTGTCACAGAAAGAAAAACACCCAGTTTTATTGGTGCATACAAGGACATCTGTGGTAGAATTATTTTGTGTAGCATAAAATTTGGAAACAAAATGGATGCCCATAAATAGAAGAATGTTTGAATAAAGTAGATACATTCACATTCTAAAAAATTACAAAGCCACTAAAATGAATTAATTACAACTATTCCAATTAATCTACATAGATTTCCACAAGTTATAGTCAAATGAGGAAAAGAAAGATGCAAATATATAAAAATAATGACAAAGATCTACTTACATTAGAATTTACAACATTTGTGTGGTATGTTGTAGAATTATACTAGCATGGAGAAAAATATGGACACATACACTAAAGATTGTTAATGGGTTATTTTGAGGTTGCTAAACTGAGGGAGAGTGAGAGAAAAGGAGAGATAAGTCAAACAAAGAAAAAAAAAGATAAAAAACACGATTGCCCTGTTAATAAACAAAAACAGCAACAGGATCAACTCCTGTGTCCCCAGTTGGTATAGTAAAGATCCACATAATTAAGCCCATTGAGGTAGTAGCTCAAAGAAGAAAAAAGAAATACAATGTGGTACCTTGAACTCCAAGCCTGGGACATGGTCCTTTTGGATGTTCTTAGTTCCAAGAGCCTGGAGGGATAAGGGGCTGGGCTGTTCCCTGAGGGCAGAGTCTCTAGGCCACTGTTTCCTCTATCCCTTCTGTTCTTTCCTATTGGTGATAATGACTCTATTAATATTATTAACATTCACTAACATGCACTGTCATTTAATTCTTTAAAAATCCTTATCAAAAAGCATTATTAGTGTCCCCATTTTACACCTGAGAATGAGCTTAGTTATTAAATAACTGTCCAAGGTTTTTGTCACTTGTAAATGGTAGGGTGGTTGGAACCATGTTATTTATTGAAAAAACCTGGCTACTAAAAACAAACAAAACACAGAAAGTTTTTTCACTTGCTGCCTGCATTTTTCCTTTTTCTCTGAAACTGTCAGATATGCTTTGGATCAAGAGTCAATACTTGATTTGGGGCTTGGGAACAATAGACCAAATGATCCTTTCAGCTTGCCCTGGGTTCAGCATTCATAGCGCACCTACAAAGTTATGTGACTATTCTACCCTATCCACCTGGTCACTGGAGTGCCATATTGAGGTATAAAGCTAAGACCTCAGAAACAAACACACTTTCACACTTTGTTTTTCTCACCTATATTCCAACTGCAAGAATTTCACAGAGTATGGTGACTTTGGGGGCATTATTTGAGTATTTTAGGGTCTGCTGAGCAAAATAATATAACCCCTTTAGAACAGTTTTAATTTTTTTATTGATGTGAAATTAACAAAGCATAAAATTAATCATTTTAAAGTAAACAATTCAACAACATTTAGCATATTCACAACATTGTACAACCAACCACTTTGTCTAGTTCCAAAACACTTTCATCACCCCAAGAAGAAACCCTTTACCCATTAAGCAGTTACTCCCCATTCCTCCCTCCTTCCAGATTATAACCAACACTAGCGTTTAATCTTTTTTTCCCCTGAACTAACAAAATGAATGAACAAAGAATATTAAAATTTCTGGGCCTGTTTTTTTACCTATATAATTGAGATTGTATACTCATGTTACAATTTACTGAAGAGTAAACAGGGCATCTGGCACAACGCCTGGGACACAGTAGACCCTGAGTGAGGATATTATTTCCCCCATCATACTCCTTCACACATATTTATTATTGTGAATTGAACAAAAGGACCTATTCTTTGCAATACACTGATTTGTCATTCTTTAGCTCTCTCTGCTTATACAAAGTTTTTTGTATAGTATGCAATTTATTCTTTAAACCTCTTCGAAGGATAAAGAAGAACAAAGAGGATAAGAATGAGAAGGAGGGAAGAGGTGGAAAGCAAAGGAGAATTTATTTTTCTAACTAACACAGGGAATTCCAGGCCATGGAGTGACTGAGTATGCAGAACAAGGGCCAGGACAGAAACCTCATTTCACTGACTTTCAGCTCAACCCCTTTCCACTTGGCTACACTGCTCTAAATGAGTTCCAGACAAAGGGATCTCTAAAATATGAAAGAATGCTAAGGAGGGTGATTCATGGGGGGGGAAATTGAAATTTCCTGAAGGACAGTCTCTCAGTCCTTAGAAAGTCATTTTCTGAAGTTAGCGCTGCACAGCAGGGAGGCTTTTAGGGCCTTCCATTTACTTAGAAATGAAAGCCAGAAAAGCAGAAAAAGTAGAAAAGAGCTAGGAAGTTTGAACACACTGTAAACAATGAGACAGTGAAAACCAGGTTTTCCTGAGAAAAGGAAATCATTGGAAGGATGCCAGGAAATTGAATAATACTACAGTGGAAACTGAAAAAAACCCTGTAACTCTAACTGAAGATTGATTAGAAATACAGGGGTGTGTGTGATCTCAGTCATGAGAGAAGGCATCATATTTATAAGACAAACTGGAAAAATGTTACTTCTATCTCCTCTCTTTCTTGCTCTCTTTTTTCTTTAATTCACAATTCTAGTACTTAGATAGCACATATTAGTAAGAGTAAAGTGAGGCACAGAGGGAAAACCTCTTTGAATGATTTACATATTTTCTCAAAAAAACACAAAAATTAGCATAAACTACTGCTAAATTACTAATACAAATGTGTAAAAATAACAAATATGGTAATGATACTTTAGTAATCAAAATTAATGTACAGAAATTTACTGCCTTGAATCTTTTTGAAAATAAGATGGTGATACAAATGAATGTATTTTTAAAAGTGTTATTTCACTACTTTTCTTTAGACTATTCTCAGATACCACCTAAAATGTCATTTTTTCCTGAAAATAATGATTTTTGGTATATAAATAATAAAGCATTAAAGCAATAAACTGATCAGTGTATATTTGCCTTAAAAAACTTGAAAACAAGTTTTGGATTTTAAAGCAAAACTCTTATGGAAATTTTATTGCATTAATTTTATCATTCCTTCACTTTTTATTCTGGGAAATATTTTTCATTACTCTTGGTTTTCCAAGAGTAATACTGCTGAATACCTAAGCTCTGTATACCCATCAAGTACTTCTCTTCAAAACTTTTTTTTTTTTTTTTTAGAAACCCAGGAGTGAAGACCTGAGTTCTTTGTTTTTGTTTTTTTTTGGTTGGGAGCTCATGCTGCCATCCTTTTTTTTTTTTTTTTTTAATTTAATTTAATTTATGGCTGTGTTAGGTCTTCGTTTCTGTGCGAGGGCTTTCTCTAGTTGCGGCAAGCGGGGGCCACTCTTCATCGCGGTGCGCGGGCCTCTCACCATCGTGGCCTCTCTTGTTGCGGAGCACAGGCTCCAGACGCGCAGGCTCAGTAATTGTGGCTCACGGGCCCAGCTGCTCCGCGGCATGTGGGATCTTCCCAGACCAGGGCTCGAACCCGTGTCCCCTGCATTAGCAGGCAGATTCTCAACCACTGCGCCACCAGGGAAGTCCATACCAAAGATTTTTATGGGCCATAAGATATCTGAAATTATAAGCTTATTTTATATGCTTATTTGTTAAAATTTGAAAATTTGTTTAAATTAAAATAGCTAACAAATGAAAAGAAAAATTCAGTGAATCATTAGAGCACCCTTCAAATACTTGAAGGACATTTCATTTGGAAGTTGAAGTGTATGTATGTTTTGTAATATGCCAAAAAGTAGAATTTGAGCCAATGAGTAAAAGTAACAAAAATTCCATGTTGTCTTTGAGCTATTCTAAAGTTTTTTCAACTTAAGGGAAAACTCTCACTTTGAGACATGAGGTTTTCAAGCTGAGGTTTGGTAAACATTTACTGGAGGCATTGTATAGAATTATCAAGCACCAATGAGTTATCCGAACAAAACAGACTCATATCCCTTCCAAATCAAAGGTGATGTATTTTCTTGGTTTTAAGGATTAAGTAGGGACTGGGGATCCATATTCAGAGGACCAAAAACCCCCCCAATAACATAGGAGTGGAATAATACCCTAAAAAGTTCATGTAAACTCCTGTTTTAAAGAGACAGCAAGGTATATTGTGTATGTGTGTGTGTTTGTGTGTGTCTGTGTGTATGTTTACGTTTCACCATACAGGGTGAAGATTTCAATTTTATTAATGCAAATGGTAAAACCGAAACAGAAGCAAGAGAAGGGAAAGGGGACTTAAATTTCCTTTGGGGCTTATATTTTGCTGAAAACTGAACATCTCATAAAATTTTGACTTGACTGTTTGACAGTTTCAGTTCTCACAAGGATGAAGGATCAAGAAGGGAAACTTACTCTGGACTTCTCTCTATCAACAAGGAAGAACTAGGTGATGAATTGGAAGAAAGGGGAAAGTTGTATAAAAAGTTACCTGGTTCATTTTAAGTTCATAATAGGCAAGTTGAACAACTTTCCTAGTCTAAAAAGGAAAGCAAATTTCAAAAAATAATTTTTGGTAATATGGGAATGATAACATATCCAGAAATACTAAAAGAAAAGTCAGCTCTAAAAGTCAGAATCTCATTTAGAAATCCTAAAGAAAAGAAAATTGGGGGGTTCCCTGGTGGCGCAGTGGTTGAGAATCTGCCTACCAATGCAGGGGACACGGGTTCGAGCCCTGGTCTGGGAAGATCCCACATGCCACAGAGCAACTAAGCCCGTGTGCCACAACTGCTGAGCCTGCGCTCTAGAGCCCGCGAGCCACAACTACTGAAGCCCGCGCACCTGGAGCCTGTGCTCCACAACAAGAGAAGCCACCACAATGAGAAGCCTGCGCACCACAACAAAGAGTAGCCTCCGCTCACTGCAACTAAGAAAGCCCGCGCGCAGCAATGAAGACCCAAAGCAGCCAAAAATAAATAAATAAATAATATATTTATTAAAAAAAAAAAAAGAAAATTGGTGGCACCTCAAAACAAACAAATAATAAATACAATAAATTTGATTTTATGCTCAAAATTACTTTATATAATTTTAGTAAATCTACAAATGCTCTGAAATTCTTTTATTTGTTTATTGAATTATACTTAAGGAAATAGTCTGTGATAGGAACTTGAGTTATAAAAATGGTATGACAGTCCCTGCCAATAAAGGTATCACAGTATTGAGATAGATCCTTATAAATATATCAAAAATTAAAATACAGTATCAAAACAACTTTAGTAAAAGAATGCATGAGTTACAACAAAAAAGCAAATATTTTAGATCAGCTTTGCAGGGTTAGCAAATGCCCACCAGATGAGGTGAAAAGAGTTTCTTGTAGAGGGAGAAATAGAGATAATATAGTTATTTGAGAAAGCTATAAATAGTTTGACTGGACCGGACAAAAGACTGATACAGGGACATGTTAGGATGTACAGCTAGATATTTAGACTGATCATGGAAAACCCTGTATATCATGCTAAGGAATCAGCACGCTTTATCTTAGAAGCTTTGGAAACACTACCCTCAGCCTCTGTAAGTAATGTAGAGGCTGGAGTAGTAAAGACTGAAGGCATAGAGAACAATTAACAATAGTCAGGCTTAAAATAAGGAAACAATAGTGGCTGTGGAAAAGAGAATTAGGAGAACTACTTTGGGCAGATGTGTATTACAGGCTTTCAGTAGTTACTGCCAGAATCAATAGCTTATTTAGGCCATAAATTCCTTGAGGTTTTTTTTTTTTCCTTAAAAATTATGGAGGTGCTTGTTAATAAATATAGATTAATAAATTCCTTTATTTAGTTCATCAAAGAAACAAGACCAGTTCCTGACTTGATAAAATGATATTAAATGGAATAATGTGTGTTCTCCTTTGTAGATGAAAAACAGTAAAATTGCTGACAAAGGTAATGTCCACAATCATCTGAAATCAAACCTCTTATGTCCAGGTTTCATATATGAATCATTTTTCCTTTGCTATTGAGTGAAGCTGCATAATGATATAAATTGAATTCTGTACCTCTCACCGAGATATTCCAGTATTTAGAAGGAAATGTGGAAATCAAATTTGACAATATGATTCAGAATATTTGTAGCTATTTTATTCCTTCACCTGATATTTTAAAAAAATTACCTATTATCTAAATGGCACTGCTCTAGATGCTGGAAACAAAGATGTGAACAAAAGCAGCAAGATTCTAGCCCTCATGAAACTGTTTTCTACTGACAGGAGACAGAAAAATATATAGTTTAAATATTTATTGTGTCAGATGGCTGTGAAGATGACTAAAACATAGAAGAATGTGCTGGATTGGAATCTGAGATTATAAAGGTAGCAAACATGGAACACCTTACTGAGAAGGTTGCATTTGAGTACAGGCCTAAAAGAGGTAAGAAAGTGAGCCATGCTAACATTTGGGGATGGAATGTTCTGGTTATAAGAATCAATAAATGCAACAATCCTGAGACAAATAATGCCTGGTGAGTTTGAGGAATAAATAGGAGATAGTGCAGCTGAAGCAAAATGAGCAAGAGGGAGGTTGGTAAGAGATTAAATAAAAGAGATATTGGGGGATCTGTTCATGTAAGGCCTACAAGCAATTGTAAGGACTATCGCTTTTCTTTTAAGTAAAAGGTGAAATCTATGTAAGGTTTTCATGATTGACAAGATCAGATTTACATAAACTGAGAATGATCTTGGGAGCACAGTGACAGGTTGGAAAGTAATAGCAATTATTCAGGTGAGAGAAGATGCTGCATTGATTAGAAACAGTGGAGGCGCTAGAAAAATTACATTTCCTAAACCAATTTCTTTAAAAAGAAGAAGGTCTATTCTTTGGGTGATAACAAATATGGAATTATTTGAACATCCCTTCCTCTAATTAACCTATAATGGTACCTAGAAAAGATACTTTCATGGTTCTGTTTTTCAACCATGAAGTGGATAAGATCTGGAGATAGACACTGACCCATGGAAAATGATGTAGTTACACTGGGCACCTCATAAACATCCTGGGCTTAATTGCACGCCAGAGAACAACTTTACTGGAAAGATGTGCACCATCATAACTCCACCTCCTGTGCATGGCTAAGTCCTTTTATGTGGTTAATATCTGACTATAACCATTAAAAGTTGGGTTTCTTCCTTATGTTCAATCTCCACAAGGTTGTTAATCAGGCTTGGGGAGTTATTTCCCATAGGTTTGTTTTTTTCTCCTAAGTGTCTGCTCATTATATAAGTCTGGCCTAATTATTATTAACTCAATTATTTTATCTTGAGGATAATTTATTTTACTAGGAAATGAAACATTTGTGTCACCAGGTGAGCAATAATGAGGACACTTGCAGTTCATAAATAAGTTTGAAATTTACTCTCTATTATTCATGTCACAAATTGTGATAATCAACATGAGGGCTTTTTAGAAAATTCCAATAAACTGCTCCACTTGACTATGCTAAATTAGAGTTTAATGTTAATCTTTTTTCTTATTATCATAGACTTAAGATTATTTTGCAGATTCACTTTGTTCCAAATGGCAATATTTATTCCTATTCTCACTCATGCTATTACTGTTTTGCCAAATTTTGGAGTTTATATCCCATTCACTTTCTGGACATCACCTATGTCAACATTAACCTACAGAAATCTTTGAAAGCATACCTACATCCCTAAATCATTATGTCCCAAGACCACTTGTTTTGTTTACCCTGTCTGCTTTCCCAGAAGCCCTGGACACTAGTACTACATTTCTATCAGTCTACATTATTACTATAAGTAGGTATGGTAAAACAGGATAAGTTTATTTTATTTCAGGATTCATGCATGTATATAAAATTTAGATCTAGTATCTGTAAACTAATTTTCTTTTTTACCCGAATACCAGACTTTCTCAATCAATTTGCATTCACTTTCTTATTAAGAACTGTCAGTGATTTTTTTGTTTTGATTTGTTCTGTTTCATATGCAGTTTATCATTGTATATTCTGTATGCCAGCTAAATATTGTCAAAACAAACTCTGCTTTGAATTGCAGTGGTGCCCAAAATTTTAGAAATATCAACATTTAAATGACATATTATGGCTGCTTATCCCACATATCTATGCAATTCATTCCACATCTGCTTATTTATTTGTGTGCTTAATAAATACTTCCAAAGCTTCTAATTTTTTTTTTTTTTACATTTTGTAAATGTGTATTAATGAAAGCATATTCTTAAATAGAGAGAATAGTATAATGAGCTATTATGTAGTCATCACTTAGGTCTAATCAGCATCAACCCTTAGCCAATTTGGTTTAATTTATAAACCCGCTTCCCTCCCCACATTGCTCTGTATTATTTTAAATATATACTCCACCTCATTATTTTATAATACATATTTCAGTATACGCCTCTTAAAAATAAAGACTTTTTAAAAATCCAAGGGTAACAAAAACAACTAAAAAACCCCTTAGATCCTTAATATAATCAAATATCCATCAGTGTTCAAATTCCCCCAATTGTCTTCTTCATTGCCGGAAGAGTTGACTTGTCAAAATAGATTCACAGCAAAGATTTTACTCAATGCCAATCTTCACTAAAAATTCAAGTGATACAAGTAAAAAGAGGCATAGACATAGCATTGCTTTCTCTTAAGGCGAGTGACATTCAAATGTAACTTCCTAACCGCCCCCTGCTCCTCAACACACATTTTGGTTCAGTAGTACAAGATTATAGATTGTACTAACATGTATATAGTCAATATAAGCAGAGAGAGAGGTGATGAGGCTTGTGGTTTCTTAGATATTACATTTGGTGTATTACCCTGGGTAAAGAGATTATATGACTAGCTTAACCTCTTTAGTCAGATATTTTCCATAAATTCCATATATATATATATATGTTAAAAATCCCATATATATCTCAGCAGTCTAGTTAAATCCTGTTAAAAGCAGGGAGTTCTGGTGAAGGCCAACATTTCGTTAGGAGGAAAGCAGGAGTTAGTTACAGGCCCACTGTTAATTATTTTTGTTCCATTCATATATGACTTTACAGATCACTTTCCAAATAAAAGCCCGGTATTGCAAGTAGTGGATTATTTTAAGTCTTATAAAATGTATTGATATCTCTTCCCTTTCTCTTATTTTTCTTTCCTTGCAATATACTTGTTGAAGAAAACAGGTTACATGTCTTGTATGGCTTTGTAGTCTGGATGTTTTTATTGCATTTCTGTGGTGTCATTTAATATGTTCCTTTGTTTTTTGTTGCTGTTTAGTTTTTGTATTTCTTATAAATTGACAGTTTTATCAAAGAGCTTGATTAATTTTTGTTTAGGGTTTTTTTTTTTTTGGTAAGGACAACTTTACGTAGGTTTTTTACATAGGTATTTTGTAATTCCATTAGAAGCATATAATGTCTGTGATACTAGTAGTCACTAATGATCATTGCTTAGATATATTTTTGTATAGGAGGATGCAAAAGAGTGACTGCATAATACTATTATTATTTCTACATTTATTAACTACAAATATTTGTATAAGAAATACATCCTCATCTAGTATGTGGTTACTCTGACTGAGATACAGTCCATAGAGGAAAGGCAAGATGAAACTAGATTATTTTTGCTTCAGTTGCCTGTTTTCAAAATAATGACTTAGTATATTAAGCATTTTCCAAATGTAGCCCTTGAGGATTTTATTTTATTAATTTATTATTATTTCATTTTTATTTGGTCTACTTTATGTATTATTATGAACTCACAGATTTAAACATATTTAATGTTTAAATATGCTGTTATTTTTCCTAGTGATGCTCAAATTCCCTCAACCTGACGAGTAGGGAGTCTCTTTTAGTTGACTTAAAGAATTCTTCAGACTTGACATAGTATTTTTTGAGACCCTTTACTTTCTGGTACAATAATATATCCTAGGATCATTCTAGGCAATTTCTACCTGAGATATGGAAGCTAAAATTACAAGAAGAAGTCTTAGTTCCTTTAAGTGGGAAACGTTTTTTGGTAACTATAATGTGGGCAACAGGTTGTACATTCTTACTGTTTTGGTCATTTTTTTTAAGCCCTTTCATTGTCAGAACCAGGAAATGTGTATGTGTGTGTGTGTGTGTGTGTGTGTGTGTGTGTGTGTGTGTGTGTGTATACATAATGGTCTCAATGACCTAAACGTTAAAATTCATTGTCTTTAAACTACAATGTACAGACAGTGGTTTTAGAATAATAATACAAACATTATCAGTTGCAATGTGAATAGTGAAAACAGTTAAATGTTCTTTTTGTCCTTAAGGCATATCACACTAGAGTTACAGAAATGACTGCATCTTAAATTTGCTTGACAAAATTCCTTCCTGTGTGACCATTCCATATCTCAAAAGATAGTTCTATATGTTTTATTAGACTTCTGATTTTTTAGAAGTTCCTTTTTAAAAATTTCACTTTAAGTAAAATATTTATAAGGTTCTGTCTTGCTCCTTCATCTGCTGTGTGTTTCTCTGTCTTCTCATTTTGCTTAGCTTACTGTGTTTGGGGTCTCCTTTTCGCAGGCTGCAAGTTTGTAGTTCCCGTTGTTTTTGGTGTCTGCCCCCAGTGGCTAAGGTTGGTGCAGTGGGTTGTGTAGGCTTCCTGGTGGAGGGGACTGGTGTCTGTGTTCTGGTGGATGAGGCTGGATCTGGTCTTTCTGATGGGCAGGACTATAGTCCGTGGTGTGTTTTGGGGTGTCTGTGACCTTATTTTGATTTTAGGCAGCCTCTCTGCTAATGGGTGGCATTGGGTTCCTGTCTTGCTAGTTGTTTGGCATAGGGTGTCCAGCGCTGTAGCTTGCTGGTCGTTGAGTGGAGCTGGGTCTTAGTGTTGAGATGGAGATCTCTGAGAGAGCTGTCTCCATTTGATATTACGTGGAGCTGGGAGGTCTCTGTTGGACCAATGTCCTGAACTCGGCTCTCCCACCTCAGAGGCACAGACCTAACACCTGGCCAGAGCACCAAGACCCTGTCAGCCACATGGCTCAGAAGAAAAGGGAGAAAAAGAAATAAAGGAAGAAAGAAAGAAAAAACAAAGAAAGAAAGAGAAAAAGAAAGAAAGAAAGAGAGGAAGAAAGAAAGAATAAAATAAAGTTATTAAAATAAATTTTTTTAAATTATTAAAAATAAAAAAATTAAAAAGTAATTTAAAAAAAAAGAAAAGAAAGAAAGAAGAGAGCAAGCAAACCAAAATACAAATCCACCAATGATAACAAGCACTAAAAACTATACCAAAAAAAAAAAAAAAAAAGACAGACATAACCCTAGGACAAATGGTAAAAGCAAAGCCATACAGACAAACTCACACAAAGAAGCATACACATACACACTCACAAAAAGAGAAAAAGGAGAAAAAAAAAGTCTATATATAAGAAAAAAAAAGAGAGCAAGCAAATCAATAAACAAATCTACCAATGATAATAAACTCTAAATACTAAGCTAAGATATACATAAAAGTAGAAACAAATTAGATGCAGAAAGCAAACCCCAAGTCTACAGTTGCTCCCAAAGTCTACCACCTCAATTTTGGGATGATTCATTGTCTATTCAGGTATTCCAGAGATGCAGGGTACATCAAGTTGATTGTGGAGATTTAATCCACTGCTCCTGAGGCTGTTTGGAGAAATGTCCCTTTCTCTTCTTTGTTTGCACAGCTCCTGGGGTTCATCTTTGGATCTGGCTCCACCTCTGCATGTAGGTTGCCTGAAGGCGTCTGTTCTTTGCTCAGATAGGACGGGGTTAAAGTAGCAGCTGATTAGGGGGCTATGGCTCACTCAGGCCGGGGGTAGGGAGGGGTATGGAATGCAGAATGTGGGGCAAGCCTGTGGTGGCAGGGGCCGGCTTGACGTTGCAAAAACCTGAGGTGAGCTCTGTGTTCTCCCAAGGAAGTTGTCCCTGGATCACGGGACCCTGGCAGTGGCAGGCTGCACAGGCTCCCGGGAGGGGCGGTGTGGATAGTGACCTGTTCTTGCACACAGGCTTCTTGGTGGCAGCAGCAGCAGCCTGAGCTGTTTCATGCCCATCTCTGGTGTCCGCGCTGATAGCCGCCACTCGCGCCTGTCTCTGGAGATCGTTTAGGTGGTGTTCTGAATCCCCTCTACTCGCACACCCCGAAACAATGGTCTCTTGCCTCTTAGGCAGTTCCAGACTTTTTCCCGGACTCCCTCTCAGCTAGTTGTGGTGCACTAGCCCCCTTCAGGATGTGTTCACACAGCCAACCCCAGTCCTCTCCCTGGGATCTGACCTCTGAATCTGGAGCCTCAGCTCCCAGTCCCCACCCACCCCGGCGGGTGATCAGGCAAGCCTGTCAGCCTGGTGAGCACAGGTCGGCACCAATCCTCTGTGCGGGAATCTCTCCGCTTTGCCCTCTGTACACCTGTTGCTGTGCTCTCCTCCATGGCTGTGAAGTTTCCCCACCTCCACCCTCCGTCTCTGCCAGAGAAGGGGCTTCCTAGTGTGTGGAAACTTTTCCTCCTTCACAGCTCCCTCCCCGAGGTGCAGGTCCTTTCCCTATTCTTTTGTCTCTGTTTTTTCTTTTGCCCTACCCAGGTGCGTGGGCAGTTTCTTGCCTTTTGGGAAGTCAGAGGTCTTCTGCCAGTGTTCAGTAGGTGTTCTGTAGGAGTTGTTCCACATGTAGTTGTATTTCTGATGTATTTGTGGGGAGGAAGATGATCTCCACATCTTACTGCTCCTCCATCTTGAAGGTCTCCCTTCAACTGAATATTTTTAAAAGGCACTTTTTTGATTCAGCTTTCAAATTGTGGTACTAAATTTTGACACAATTCACTTAACTCTTTATTATTCTAAGATTTGAGGGGAAAAAAAATTGAAATCTTTGCCCCAGTAAGGATTTTTATTGTGTCTGTCAACAAAATGAGCCAAGTACTATTTTTCATTTTAATCTCAAAATTTTTGAAAAGCTAGAGAGTAGGAAATGTAGTTGTTTAGTTGGAGATTAGACAATAAAAGTAGATTTATTATGTCAGAGAACTCACGGGCTTAAGGCCAAAGCTAAGATTACACTAAAAGTTGAGAAAAGAACAAATGATATCAACTTTCTGTCCTGGCTAACAGGAGCTGGACTGCATAATTGATTAATCAAATCAATAAGAACTGCACAGCCTTGGGTCTTGTTATGGTTGCTATGCTTTTTTTTTTTTTTTTTTAACTATTTAGACATTAAAAGGAACAATAACAGCAAACAAAATTTCTTGAGTTACATAACAAGTTTGGGTTCCTTAAATTACTTTAAGTTTTCACAACAATTGTTCTCAAATCATAGCTTTAGTTTGTTTTGTTCTTTCCTCATTGACTTTTCTTAAGGCTCAGATACATCACAAAAATAAAACCAAAAAACATATTTTTAACTTTTGTAGTATCCTTTCTATTTTAATTTAAAATTTGATATTTAAAAACTTACATGTTCAAATGAAAAAATGGAATACTGAATTAGAAAATAATGGCTGAAGCATAAATTTAGGATTGTTGTTTTCAGCATAGTGTGATACCTCAGAGTGTTTTATGGTTTCTAAAGCACACCTGCCTAGGGTTGCATTCCAACTCTTGCATTTAATACCTGTGTATCCTTAATCTCTTTTTACCTCAGTTTCCATATTTGTAAATTGCAGGTAATTATGCTGTTTTATAGTAGCATTGTTTTGCAATTCCCTACAAAGAATGACGTAGGTGAGAGTAGTAGCATACATAAATCTAGTGAATTGTTTAGGGAATAGCAGCAATTTAGATACAAGTTATTAGATATAATTTGATGCTTATTTAAAATTTCTGTTTCATTGTGAGGATATAAAGAAAACCAAGATGAAAATTATGACTTCTTCAAATGCTACTGCAAAATGAGACATTTTAATAACTTCATAAGACAACTCAAACAATTGAGGGATATTACTCATTCAGTCTTTTATTACTTTTATTACATTTACACTATGATGTCTAAGCTTTTAATTTGCATTAATAAAAATCAATTTTGTTTCCTATGTTTGCATCCATGATAAAAACATTTTTTAATAAAATGTGTGAGGATTTTAAGCAACGTGATATTAACAAGAAAACTTTTAAAAATATGAGCATGTACAAAAGTGAAAGCAAACAAGGGGAGATAAAACAAGATATCAAGACCACCATGGAATATCAAAAAGCACCAAGATGCATTGTCTGATTCACCACGAGACACCTAACTTCAAATATTTGCCACTGATGTCCTGTTATAATCACTTGACATGGAAAATGCTAAATTTATAGATTTTGTAAAATGTAAAATCTTATCCTATTACCAAGATATATGCTACAGATAGTTCTAGATAGAAGTTTCAAAAGTAGGTAGTATTGTTATTTTTAATTGTGAAAGCAACCACAACCAACTAGGAAAAGTTGGATGAAATAAACTCACAGATAATAATAATAAGTAGCTCAGAACTTGATTTTCTCTTAAGAGGATAAAAACTCAAAAACTGCCATAATATATCACAGATTGTTACAAAGAAAGGAAGTTTGAGTAATTCTCACTGAGAACATGAACACAATCTAGCTGCCTTGGCCTTCTGGCTCTCTCAACTCCTCTCCTCAACTCTCTTCTCCTTGCACTGCAGCCTTGAGACTCTTTCCAGGTGGTAAGCTCAGGCAACAGTAAAGCTTACATTGTTTCAAATCATCAGATGTTTAAAACTGTAGGCAGAAAATTCAGCTCTTACTTACTGATGTCTAATAAAAATGGAACTTCTCACTTGTGAGGAATATACTAAATAATATAGTATATACAATTATAAGTACACCACACATTCATTTTCCTTTTTGGTGGGAATTGCATAAAATAAATATTTTTATTATTCCTGTGTGTGTGTGTGTGTGTGTGTGTGTGTGTGTGTGAAATTTGTACCAGTGTTAAAAACAAAGAATATGCTTTTTAAGTGCTTATATATGAAGAAAATTTAAGAGTTTTTATAGAATTTGACAATAATTCTAATCTTCCAATAATACCTTGTGAGGCTGAAACTTTTCTAAATTATATTAAAAAACCCAAGAAACCCAGATGCCCCCAAAAAACCTTTCAATCATAATTAATAGATGAAAGACTGAGTTTTCTTTCTATTCTCTTTAAGAAAAAAATCATAACATTATTGTCATAGTAAGAGATGATGAAAGATTATGCTTCCAAATGGCAATAGTCAACAACTATAAGAAAATGGGCACAAGAGTGAGGGACAAGAAGCTGCTTACACTTAACTCATTCTATGAGGCCAGCATTACCCAGATACCAAAGCCAAACAAAAATATTACAAGGAAAGAAAACTATAGACCAATATCCTTTATAAACATTGATTTTGAAATCCTCAACAAAGTTCTAGCAAACAGAATTCATCAGCATATTAAAAAAATTATACACCATGAGCAAGTTGGATTATTCCCTGGAATGCAAAGATAATTTAACATATGAAAATTGATCAATGTATTACACCACATTAACAGGATGAAGAAAAATACACACATACGCACCTGATATTGCAATTGATGCAGAAAAAAAAATTGACCAAATTCAACACCTTTGCATGACAAAAACACTCAAAAAACTAAGAATAAAAGAAAACAACCTCAACATAATAAAAACTGTATATGAAAAACCCACAGAAAACTTTATACCCATGGTGAAATATGGAAAGCTTTTCCTCTTAGATCAGGAACAAGACAAGCATGTCTGCTTTCCACTTCTATTTAACATTGTACTGAAAGTTCTACCAGAGAAAATAGGCAAGAAAAAGAAATAAAAGGTATCCAGACTGGGAAAGAAGAAGTAAAATTATCTCTGTTCACAGATAGTATGATCTTATATATAGAAAACCCTACAGATTCCATCAAAAAAAGTCCAAATTAATACATGAATTCAGCAAAGTAGCAGGATACAAAGTCAACCCACAAAATTAAGTTGCATTTCTATACAGTAACAATGAATAGTCTGAAAGCAAACTACAAAATCAACTCCATTTACAATAGCATTAAAAAGAATTAGTATTTATGAATTAACTATGAAGGTAAAAGTCTTGTACAATGAAAAGTACACAACATTGATAAAAATAAAGAATTTTAAAGAATTAAATTATTTATTATTTAAATAATTAAATAAATGGAAACTCATTGCCCATCAACGATGAATAACCAAATCAATTTTGCTGTATTCAAAAAATGAAAAATTGGATAGCAATGAAATGGAACACATTACAGCTACACATAATAATATGGGTAACTCCCACAATCACAATACTGACTAAAAGAATTGGGACAAATTACTTCTGTATAATTTCATTTTATGTAAATATTTAACTTATATAATTATGGAGGAAAACAAAGGAATGACATGCAGTTAGAGCCATAATTACTTTTGGGGGAAAGAGAAGTTTGTAATTTGGAATGTCCAAATAGTAGGTTTCTGCGTGCAGGCAAAGTTTCATGTCATGCCTGGCGGCTGCTTTAAAAGAAAACAATAACTGCTTTAACAGAAAACAATAAACACTAAGTTGATTTTTTCTTTACAGAATTTTTATGTGCTATTTTCTCACACCTTAAGAATTAAATAGGGAAATATTTTAATAATAGAGTAAGTTAAGAAAGCAAAGAAAATTATGAGAGAAAAGCTTAGAGATATAAAGAACAGATCAAAAATTAAAATCATAATAAGAGCCTCAGAAAGAGATAAGAATAAAAGGAGGGGGAGATTACAGGTCATTTATTCAAACTGAAGGAAGTTACAAGCCTTTCAGTCAAACTGCAAGTCAAATCTCAGCTCTTGCCTTGGCACAGGGGCCTTTTAAAGAGAAAAGAGAAATCAGCTCAAGAAAGTGCAGGCACTACTGGATCCTGAGTGGCTGAAAAAGAAGTACTGGCCATAATTTATAAATATTTTATCTGGTTATTTATAGAAATACAAGGTAGAGAAGTGCATGGTCATTTGCCAGCCAATGAGTTAGGAATTTTAATTATTGACTTTTTAATGCTCACAACAATATTCCAAGGTAAAATTATATCTAATCCAGAGATAAATTCATTAATGTTTAGAATTTAAATATCTTATCTAGGACAACTTGGGGATTTAAATCCATGTCTCAATTCCTCCTAGGTTTGTGTTCTATGTAAGAGAGAATAAAGGAAGAACAGGAAAGGGAAGTAGAAGGAAAATAAGGAAGGGAGGAAGAAAAAAAGGAAAAAAGTGGAGATAAATTATTTTAAAAACCAGTATTAATTAGTAAATAGAGAACGGAAGGTTAGAACATTTATCCCTAGGAAGAGCGGCTAAAGCAAAATAACCTCTTTTTTCTCACTTTGATCATCACTATGAAAAATAGCTTATCAATGAACCGCATAGTATGATCTGCAAGAGTTCACCTCAGATTTTCTAGTAATATATTCTAATCAACTGAGCTAACCACTAACAGTTCCAAATGACTTTAGTTTTCAAATTAACTTTGTACTCTATTGATCTAAGAGTGTTCTGTTTTATATAATGATTTCCATTCTCTAAGAGACACTACCAAATTTCAGTATGTATGTCTTCCTCTCCTACACCTAATTTCTTTCCCCCATTTAAAGCCCACTGAATTTGGCCCACATGACTCATGTCTCACTATAAATTTAAGAACATCACCTTAAATTGACTGTTAGGTTTGATTATTTAAATGCTGAATGTAATATTTTCATAGAAATATTTTATATTCATTTCACAACTTCTGACTTTTGGCTTCTTATTAATCCCTGTTAAAGTAGTTCAATTCAGTGAGGATATTTTAGTATTTTAAAATATCAGATCATCGATTAATATCATTTTAGAGAGTAAGATTTCCATTTTTGTCCTCTATGACACAAAAACTTGCAACATCAATCTATCAAAAAAGGTTTGCCAGGGGAAAGGATTTTTTTAAATCCATGTGCTGTGATTTTTTTTTTTTAACCTCTCCTCATTGTCCCTTTGCTCTTTAAATTTTATACCCCAACAATGCTTTGAGGGAGCTTTTTACAGCTGTGCACAATTCTACGGCAGTGGAGTGGTATATTCACTGTAGAACTAGGATCCTATAAAAACTGAAGATAAGTTGTGTAGGTTCATTTTCAGTAAGATGGGTCTAACTTACTGCTTGAAACTGACAATTCCATGCTTAACTGAATATGCAGTTACACTTGAACACACTCTAGCATCTTCATCCAGTATCTTAGACAGCATAAAGCCGCAGGGCATTGAGCAGGATAGGAGCCGTGTAAGAAAATTTGTCAAAACCTTGAGAGTCTGCATTGAATTTCCACTCGTTTCTACTCCCATTCTGCATTTTTTGCCTTTTTTATATCAGCATGCTATTAGTCCAAAAGCAATAAAATGAAGACGAATATAATAAAATAATATCATCTATTGGTAGAATAAGTATTATTTCAGATTTGCATCTTTCCATATATTTTCTCATTGTTTAGACCTGTAAAGTGGACTGAGAAATGTGCATATAAAATTTGGTGAATCTTTCAGGCTTTTGAATTTTAGGTAGCAGTAACAGCATTATTCCAAGTGAGACTTTGTAAAAGAAAGGGAAGTTATATTTCAGTTTTACTCCAGGACTGACAATATGAATCTGTATGTCATTTGATACTTAGGCTCATTTGTTTACTGTTAGATGCAAACCCACAAAATATTTGATTATTCTCTGAAATTACTTTGATAAAATGTTTTAATTCACTGAATGAAAGTTATAATAGCTATTACAGTCTTTCTGACATATTTAGGTATTTTAAATTTAAAAAAAGGGACTTCTCCTTAAATATGGAAAAGTAATCACAAAAAATTATACCCAATCTGTCATGAAATTTTGCTAATATAAGGAAAGAAATAAAAATGACATAAATCCTTATGGACAAAGAGAAAGGGGGAGGGAATGAGAGTAGATAGGAGATGTCAATACATTTTTGGAAGATGGCAAGAAGAAAGAAAATTGGTAACTGGCTTTTCAGGGTGAAAAATGTTGCAACCTCAGTGCCCACAGAAGGCAATATGTATATATATATATATGATAAAATTGAATAGAAAAATAACACACAGATACACACACACACACACACAAATGAATGCGTGTAAAACTGGTGACATGAAATTCTATTCAATGTATCAATGTCAGTATCCTGCTTTTGACATCATACTAGCAGTTTATTTATCTCAGTTTAACTGTATCATGCTTTTGGTGTTATGTCTAAGAATTCGTCACTTAGTCCTATGTCATAATGAGTTTATCCTTTCTTTATATCTGAAAGTTTTAGAGTATTTTGTTTTGTACTTAAATCTACATTCTATTTTGAGCTAATATTTTACATATATATTTAAACACCCCCCCACCCACCCAATGGAATCTTATTCAGCCCTTTCCATTTGCATCAACATGAATGGACCTTGAGAACATTATATTAAGTAAAGTAAGTCAAACAGAGAAAGGAAAATACAGTTTGATCTCACTTATATGTGGAATCTAACAAGTTGAACTCATAGAAACAGAAAGTTGAACAGTGGTTGTCAAGGGCTAGGGGATGGAGAAAATGGGGAGATGCTGGTCAAAGGGTACAAACATCCAATTATAAGATGAATAAGTTCCAGGGATCTAATACACAGCATGGTGAGTATAGTTAACTGTACAGTATTATATACTTGCAAGTTGATATGAGAGTACATTTTAAGCATTCTCACCATTGCAATAACAACAAAATGGTAATTATGTGACAGGAAGGATACATACTCTTTACGGTGTGTTTTAACCATTTAATTGTTAAAGTGTTCATGGTCAATTAGGTTTTGTCTGGTAATGCAAGGCCCCACTGACTGCCTCTTAGCAGCTACATAACTTTTACTTTGTAACTAAGAGGTTTGTGTAACAGTACAAAACTGAAATGTTGGCAAAAGATGAGATAATTTTCATGATGCCAATATGTTCAGTTGATAAATAATAAAATGTATGGTTTTTATCTAGATGTTTCAACTGTACAGTGTTATGTGTCCTTCTAGGCTTCATTTTTGTTGTTATTTTTTGTTTTTTAACTACTGCAATAGTATAAGAAGGGGAGAGATAGAGAAATAGAAAAAGACAGTGATGAGAGAGAATGTAAGAGGGAGAGAGAATCTAAAGCTATAGGAGAGGCTCTGAGAATTATTGTTGGGGGTCAAGATCAAATACTGTAACATATGCTTATAGATCTTGATGAACATGAAGTGTTAGAAATTGTGGAGATGTGAAAAGAAAATAAAAAGAAAAAATAATAATTGTCTATAATTGTCTAATAATAATAATACTAAGTGCTTAATAAATAGAACACTTGTGAAATCACAAGAGTTATATTAAATTCCTATTAAGGGAATTAAACCCTAAATATACATCCACAGCACATACAATTTTAAACTTGTAAATAAATGTCTCAAGCTTGATAAATCATTGTTAAAAACATTTGTGTAAAATCCATGGTTTCACCATGTCACTTTAATTTTTTAACTGTTTTATGTATGAAATAAAGAATTATCCCTTTGAACCTGTTTCTATAATAATGAGATCTGTTATTTTTTTAATCAGAGTACATAAATTGCATTGCAATTGTTTTCCTGTTATTATAAACTTCTCTAATCTCAGATTCCTTCTCCCCTTATGAAGTATAAAATTGGATTTTCTAATATTAAAAATAAATTTTATTGACCTTATATAGTGAATATTAATCACTTGTGTGCAGCTCTTGGCATCCAAAATTTAAGCTCCAGTGAAGTGACTTCCCTGTCAAGGCATTATTAATTAGTCCATTCTCTCACTCGTTATTCATCATGGCCCAAAGCAGTTTTGATCCTCAACTGTTCTCCCATAGTTGAAGAGTTTGGCTAACTGGGGCATGAACTAAACACCTTAAAGTGTTGTGCATTTGTTTCTTAAGTAGGACAGTGGGTTGGCTTAATATATTTTTTTTCCAGGTATTCTCAAATCAAAGAGCAAGGCTGGGCTTCCCTGGTGGCGCAGTGGTTGAGAGTCCGCCTGCCGGTGCGGGGGACACGGGTTCGGGCCCTGGTCTGGGAGGATCCCACATGCCGCGGAGCGGCTGGGCCCGTGAGCCACAACTACTGAGCCTGCGCGTCTGGAGCCTGTGCTCTGCAACAGGAGAGGCCGCGATAGTGAGGGGCCCGCGCGCCGCGGTGAGGGGTGGCCCCCGCTCGCCACGGCTGGAGAGGGCCCTCGCACAGAAACACAGCCAAAAATAAATAAATGAATAAATAAATAAATAATTAAAAAAAAAAAAAAAAAAAGAGCAAGGCTAAATCTGCCTGATTTATGCCTTTGCTCCTGTTCTGTAAGCACTGTTTAGAGTTCTGTTTTAAAGTTAAAGGAGATGCCCTTTTCGTTTGAGCATGTCTTTATGTGTCTAGTTTTTTTTTCCCCATTTATCAAATGACAGAATGGAATAGGTGATATTTAAGGTGTTTTGAAACTCCAGTGTTTTATGATTTCAGCAATCTCAACATATCTACTATTTTTATACTACTGTATTAACCAACCTATGAACAAAAAAGGAAGAGAAAATGACATTCAGTATTGTTATCAAAACCTTCAAGTCTATTTTACTCGCAATAAACTCTTAAACTACAAGTATTACCAAACAGCAGACTTGTTATTTTCATATTTCTCTGAGTTCCTTAAGCTTGTCCCTACTCTGAAAGAGGCACTACTAAATAATCAATGTCCAAAATACAATCAGGAGGAGGGATTTAAAAAATCAAAAGAAACAAATTCAAATATCAGTCACTGGTTATAAAATATCATGAACTGGTTTTTATCTACTGAACAGATGATTATCATTCTATAGAAAAACATGATGGGGTTTTAAACTGGATCCTAAAGAATGAGAGTAATTTAGTGAATTGAATATTTTTTGTCTCTGAGAACTGAGAAAATAAAAGGAGAGTCTGAAAGTGGACAGTCTATGTTGATAATTATCACAGGTTCTGTCAAATAAAAAGAAAATATTTTGATGCAAGGCAGTTTCTAATTATAGGTTTCCTGTCTCCAAGAGCTGATAAAAATCCAAGCTCTAAAACATTATAGCAACAACAATGGCAAAAACATGAAATAGATTGTTTGGGAGGAAGTTTACAAAGTCCAAAGATATATTAAAGAATAATGTAAATCCTGTCAGAGTCTACTCCTTTTAGGGTCAACTATTTCCCAGTTCCAGCCTTTTCCCTTAAGGAACTATTAACCTGTGTTTTATAAAAAGAGGCAAATGAAGGAACATTATGACGTGAAATGAGCTCTAAAATATCTTCATTGCAACATTTGGCTTGAAACATTCCTTCCCATTTTCTTCTAAGCTCTTAGCAAATATTTTACATATAATTTATGAGGACTGATAATGGTCTTAGGCTTCACCAGAATTTTTATTAATTAGTTTCCTTTCCGTATCTGGCATCAACAGATTAGTAGATAAATACTAACAAACTACTGATGTTACGTATAATCTAGGGCAGGGATTCTTAACTTTGGTTGCATTTTAGAATTACCGAAATAGATTAAAAAATAAAATACTGATTTCAGCTATCTAACCAGACAAATTAAATCAGGAGCTCCTGGTATGGGGACTGGTATACCAAGTATAGAGCCTGGCTTCAGAACCAGGCTCCGGTTAAATAGTTAAACTGGGATAAAAGTGCAAAACATTCTAATGTAGTTTAGATTATTTCATTAGTCTTTTCCAATGGATAAAGAGACACAGTTAGGCTGTAATATGGTTTAATCTTGGAGTTACCATGATTTAAGACTTAAAATGTATATGTGTAAAATACATATTTCCCCAATTCCAATGCAAGCCACCCTAACAAGATAATATTTGTAATTTATTTGTTGAAATATGTTTTTAAAAATGTTTTTTTCTGGTTAGTGAATTAAGGATCACTAATTTGTATTACACACAAAAGGGCAACCCCAAGAAGTAGGTAAACTTATAAAATGGTATATTTTTATCAACTGCTTCTTCTCTGGTCCCATCTGTTTGATCTCTCTTTTTAAGAATTTTAGGAAAACTTGTATAAAAAAATAAAAAGTCATATTTAAAAAAATAAAGCCCTGAACCTGATAGTGATTTCTGATTGATGTAAAAAAATTGAATACAATGGTTAGAAAATGTTTTGGGGGGGGTTCAATAAAGAAAAAACACAGTCCCCGGACTTCTGGAAATTGATCTCATGCGCACATCTAGACCTCAATGTTATCACAAATTTATCTGATGCTTACAGTTAAGCCATATTATTCTCCTGTTGAAGATAAACAATCTCACAAAGCATTTACTTCAGACAAGGTACTATGTAACCCACAAAATTCCAAACATCTCCTTTTCTCACTAAATGAGAAACTGCTGTTTTTTTCTGTTACAACTGTAACCTTCTAGTTTGTCCTGCTTATGGATAAGAATTATTGAGCTACACAATGATAGACTTTCTCCAGCTTTCTGACAACACTCAATCTAGAGGGAAACGCTGCTTCCTTAGGCCCTCCCAAAATTACCCAACCAAAGCCTAAATCCTTAATGGAGTCCTTTGTAATGCTTGCTTACTAGGACACCCCATGTTTCCCCATGGTGTGAGTTTTCCTTCATTGAGATGAGGAATAAACCCACCTTGTTTAACTGTTACAGGCATGCATCTGGTTGTCGGTCTTTGGCTGAAGGTTACTGACAACAATTGACAACAATTCACGACAGCTGATGCTAGGATGAGACACAGTACTTCCAAAAGTACCTGAAACTTAAGTCCTCTGGCTAGCTGCTTTTTTTTTTTTTCAGCAAGCAAGGTTCTATGGGAAACCAAACTACCAAATTTTATCTAGGTGTTTTGATAAGCATGAAATCATACACAGTGGAGATGGACATGGGCAAATAATTAACTAAACTTTCAATAGCATCAAGAAAAAACAGACTGAACAGGGATAGTAAATCCTTTGAATGGAGGACATTGCTTTGGACATTGCTTGAAAGAGAACTGTCACTATTTCACATTGAGACTTTACCTAATCTTGCTTTCCTTTCTGATTGGCGTATTCTTTCTTTAGATAGTAATACATTAAATCAAGTTAATGCAAATTGCACTAGCTTAGAACGATTTATTTATTTTAGAAGATTTGCTCCTATCATCTGAAAATCATTATGTACTGATTTATAGATTAAATCTCAGCAGAGACATTATTTCTTTGAAGGCACCTAATTTTTGTCATCTCCCCTTTTACTCTCTATAGTTAAAAAGGATTTCATACACGTAATAATGTTGTATAGTTTGAGTCTTCTTTGATGTTTCTTTATTAGCCTGATATTTCACTAGACACTTACATAATTTTTCTCTTCTAGTGTATGTGTCTCAAGTATGTCAAACTCTAATATACACAATTGGTTCTTTCAGATTGTTCAGTCAAGAAATATATTACTATATGTGCATGTAAAAAATATGACATGTTTCTTATTTACCTTTCAATGTATGCAGGCCTAATGTCCATCACTTTTCTCTTTCTCTGGTCACCTTTTATTTTTATGTCCATAGACAGTAAGCCTCCATCCTGTATGATTGCAAGAATTTTCAATTATTTTGGTTTTCTCTGAGAATGTTGACATAACCTAGTTATCACATTTCACTTTTACTCCATATTGTTCTATGAGGCTTCCTTCTAATTATCCACAGCTATTTTGTTATAGCTGCTCCATGCTTCTTCTTATAATAAAATTATTCTTTATAAAGAAAACTAAATGTAATCAAATTCAAAATCTCTACATAATCACTTTGGTTTTGCATATAAGAAGTGATCACAATGGTATATATAGTACCTACACTGAGGATATAGGAAATATGTAGCAACATCACATAACACTAATATGTATAAGATATTTTCACCCATTCCATCACATTAAATTCTTCCGAAAACTTTGGAAGGTATTTTTTTCCATTTTACAATTAAGATAACTAGTTCTTTAAAAGATTGGTTGATTAACCCAACTACAGAGTTACCATGAGACAAAAACTGGATTTTGAGTCAAATGAAAATAAATTATTGATTTTGTCATAATCACAATACTTTTAATTAATTATGGAAGAAAATAGAGGAATAAAAGACCAGTATAAATAAGGAAAGTGCATAACATAATAGAATACCCAATTAATAATAATTATTATCATTTATTCAATATATATGATATACAGAGCACAATGCTAAGCACTTTACATTATCTCATTTAATCCTAAAAAACACTTTAGTATAATCTCTGTTTTAAAGATGAAGAAATTAATATTTAGAGATGTTAAGTACTTAAATGTCTACTATAAAATAGTGGATTTGAAGTTTAACTCACAATTCTAATTCACTAACGTGAGCACTAAACCACAATGATATGTAAAGAAAAACAAAAACATATGTATTAACCCCTGGGATGCAGTGTGAGGAGTAATCACTTAGATGTCACAGGGAGACATACAAATATATAAACTGTTTTCGCATAGTTGGTTAAAATCAATAGGAGCTGTATCAAGTACATTAAATGCATTATTTCAGTTAATTCTTATAGTTCTCGTATTCTGTGCTATATATAAACACTGTTAAAAGCAGCATTTTATAGATGAAAAAACTATATATTGGGGAGGTTATATAAATTGGTCAGGATTACACACAGCATATGGTGGAATTTATATTTGAATCTAGGACTTCACACTGTGGAAATTACCTAATCTGTGTAATAAATATGCTAAATGGCATCTTACTAGTTGCAGGGTTTAGATTTATTCTAATGACTTACTTTGAAATAATGATTAAGATAAAAGTGAAAGTTATGTTCAAGATTTAATGAAACTGCTATAATGGACAAACTCAGTTACTTTGATTTATATATTTATTAGTTGAACCAATATTAACTGATCACAAACTACATGTCAGACACCAGTCTAAGTATAGGTATTATAAATGATAAAAAAAGAGAGGCAAGATTTCTCTCCAGATGAAACTAATATTCTACTCAGAGAAAACAGATAAAAAACATAAAAGAAATAATTGTATAGAGTGAATAATAATAAATCAGACTAATTCAGGCAAAGTTGTTAATAGTTTGGAATAAGGAGGGGGGAAGAGATGGAAAATTTTCAGAAAAATCTAGATATAGATCTTGAAAAGGCCTTGTTGACTGACCAATTGTGGAGGTTATAGGAAAGTGAGTTATATATCAAGGATGACTTCCATCTGGATTGAGCAACTGAACAGATAACAGTTACCACTTAGCGATATGGAAGATCCTGGAAGAAAAATAGTTTTAGGGGAGTGGCAAATTAAACATTCTGGAGGCGTTAAGTTTTAGATAACACATGTAAGGGGTGAGGTCAAGTAAATATTTGGGAATAGGAGACTGGAGATCAAAAGAGAGGTCCATTTTTGAGATACAATTTCTGGAGTCATCAACATAAGATGGTATTTAAAGCCATGGGACTTTATGAGGTCATACTGGGAGAGAATTTTGATAAAGTGAAAGATCCATATAACTGAACCATGAGCTTTCAAACATTTAGAAATTCAGCAGTGAATATACAGATACATGTGTGTGTGTGTGTATATATATATATATATATATATATTTGCATGGTTTTTCTAACTACATTATTTTTATACCTAGATTTTTCATTTGGTAATTTGATTTCCTAATTCTCCTCAGAGAGCTTTCTTAAAGATTGGGTAGAAGGAAAAACCCTGGTCTAGGATTTTTTTTTTTTTTTTTTTTAGCAATAAATTGCACCCTGGTTCCTAATCACTCAAAGATGAATTAGGAGAACTTGGAGAAAAACATAAAGTTGAGGATAGAAAAACAAAAACAACAATGCAAAATATCAGAGCTTGCAAATAAACTAGATTTTTCTTCCTTTTGGAACAGATATAGCAAAGACAATTTCCTTTGTAATAAAATGTGGATCTTGAACCAACAGGATCTACACCCACATATTTAGAAATTTTCTAGTTCCTCTCACTTTCATCTGTAATTAAAGTTCACAAATCAATATAATGATGCTGTTCTTTTGCCTGTCTTTGATTCAGTTGTTATCTGGGAATAATTGCTATTGTTGAATCCATAAACTAATTCTCTTTCCATTTGAAACACAAAGATAGAATAGGCTTAATATTTAATGTAACTGGGAATAAATAAGACTGCCAGGTTAAATTATAGCCTATTTTTTAGAAGACACTGATAAGAAATTATCCTGAATATGAAAATATAAAAGCAGAACTTCTGTTGTCCTTGTTAACATTTTGTTGAATACAAAGCATTCTTAAGTATGATAAGGGGTGAGTAAACCTTGTTTATCAAAGTGTGTTATTTTAAATATTTAATTTATCTTTTGAAATAAATGAATATAAGATATCGGTGAACACACCTCTGTAGCCTGAGAGTCCCTATGAGTTACTTATTTAAAATATTAAATAATTGCATGTTTATGTACTTTTTAAATATAGAACATATTTATTTCACAATTTAATACTATTTTTCAGAATTATTAGTGTAAACAGACAAACTTGGTTTTCAAAAAGACCAAAGAAAATATCATTAAAAACTGGCTTAATATTTCCCAGTAGTCAAATAGTAGATATTTTTATAAATATAAATATAAATATATATATATATATATTTTTTTTTTAAGGAAAAGGGAAGTTTTTAAACCAAATGAACTCTTTCTAAATATTCTGAAGGACAATTTTCTGGTATGCTTTATGCTTCACCACAAATGGAAACCAATAGATTGCTGAAGGAAATAAATTGAACATACAGAGAACCATTAAAAACTGGAAAATTGTTTTCTACAACTTTACTTAGCTCAGTTATCTCTCTAATTATGAGATATCATGAACATTCACAGCATTCAATATCTTTCAATGTTGACTTTGAATGAGTTAGGACACTCATTAAAGAATATTAAGGTAACATGATGAAAGTGTTCTCAGTGAATTAAAACTTTTAAATTATGCTTATTTATGGGTTCATTATTTGGTTACTTGGAGCACTTTTATTTCCAAGCAGCATATTAGCAGAAGAACACTGTTAAATATATGAAGAAATGAACTTCAATCATCATACAAACACACACACACACACACACACACACACACACACACACACACAAAAGCATGAACTCCCTATCTCATTGATTCTAAGACAATTTAATGACTCTGAACTGCGGATGCATGCTACAATTGCTATTGACCAGGCAGTAGAATAAGACCTACTCTAGTTTTCTTTGTATATATGCTCACATTCAAGCTTGCAAACTGTTGTCAGCTTCTGTTTGGAAGATAATCCTGGAGATAATGGTAGAGCATTATGTTAAGGAATGCTGCATCATAAACACTATTAATGATACTGAAGTGTACTTAGAAACAAATTGAACTTCCATTATTTAAATTAAAATGTGACTTGGAAGAGTTGGACTCTCAACATGAAGATTTAGGAATACCTTAATTTACCTTTCTTTTTACATATGTACTAGACTGACACATAAAAATTAAAAAAAAAAGTCTAAACTGATTTTTTGGGCATGACACCAAAAGCACAGGCAACAAAAGTAAAAATAAACAAGTGGGGCTACATCAAACTAAAAGCTTCTGCACAACAAATGACACAATTGACAAAATGGAAAGATAACCTAGGGAATGGGAGAAAATATTTGCAAACCATATATTTGAGAGGGGATTAATATCCAAAATATATAAGGAACTGATAAAACTCAATAGCAAAAAAGCAAACAATCTGATTAAAAAATGGACAGAGGTCCTGAATAGACATTTTTCCAAAAAAGCCATACAAATGGCCAATGGATACATAAAAAGGTACTCACTAATCATCGCTAATCATCAGAGAAATGCAAATCAAAAAACCATAATGAGATATAACTTCACAACTGTTAGAATGGCTATTATCAAAGAGACAAGAAAAAATTTTGGTGAGGATGTGGAGAAAAGGGAATTGTGCACTGTTGGTGGGAATGTAATCTGGTACAGCTACTGTGGAAAACAGTATGAAGTTTCCTCAGAAAACTAGAAATAGAACTACCATATGATCCAGCAATCCCACTTCTTGGTATATATCTGAAGGAAATGAAAACACTATCTCGAAGAGAAATCTGCATTCTATGTTTACTGCAGCTTTATTCACAATGGCCAAGACATGGAAACAATCTAAATGTCCATCAACAGATGCAGATGAATAGACAAAGAAGATGTGATATATAAATATAGAATATTATCCAGCCATAAAAAAAGAAAATCTTGCCATTTGTGACAACAACATGGATGTTCCTTTAGGCCATTATGCTAAGTGAAATAAGTCAGACAGAGAGAGACAAACATTGTATGACTTCACTCATATGTGAGACCTAAAAAAGCCAAACTCAGAGAAGCGGAGTAGAGTGGTGGTTGCCAGGGGCTGGAGGGTGAGGGAAATGAAGAGATGTTGGTCAAAAGATACAAACTTCTAATTATGAGATGAAATAATTCTGGGGATCTTATGCATAGCATGGTGACTATAGTCAACAATACTGTACTGTATTCTTGAAATTTGCTAAAAGAGTACGTCTTAAACATTCTCACCACACACACACAAAGGTAATTACGTGAAATGATGGGTGTGTTAACTAACCTTATTGTGGTAATAATTTCACAATATATAAATGTATCAAATTATCACATTGTACACCTTAAACTTACAAAATATTATAGGTTAACTAAATCTCAGTAAAGGTGGAAAATGTCTAAAGAACTGTTTCATTAAGTATAAAATAAAAATTTTAAGTAATAAGAAAGAACTGTATTATATTTAATTGGCAGTGGTTACTTTTTATTTATTAGTGGTATATACAATCATCAGTTTATGGTTAAGTCAAGGAAACAACGAAATATGGTATTTGATGAACTAAAGGTCTTTCTCCCTTTCCTCCATCTGGCAGAACATAGAGCCATGTAAATCTGGACCCTACAATCTGAGTTGAAGCATGCCAGAAAACTGTCAATATTTACTTATTGCTTTATTTCTCCATATCTGTTCCCTGTTTTAGTACTTTTAGTACCCACACTTATTTTTCATAATTTAAGATAAATTATAATTTTAGTGAAAGAAATTAAATTCAATTGAAAATTTTGCAGAATAGTTATATTTTCTATCTATGAGTAATCTACCATTTTCCTCCTTACTATTTGCTTATATTTAATTAGGTATTTTAAATATTTTTGAAACCATTGGGGTATGTGTCTGCTTTTAAGCCAGTACCACACAGTTTTGCTTATTATAGTTTTGTAATACAATTTGAAATCAGGAAATGTGATGTCTCCAACTCTTTTATTCTTTTTTAGGATTGCTTTGGCTATTCTGGGTCTTTTGTGGTTCCATATTAATTTTAAGATTATTTGTTCCATTTCTGTGAAAAATGCCATTGGAATTTGATAGGAATTGAATTGAATCTGTTGCTTGCTTAGGGTAGTATGGGAATTTAAAAAATATTAATTCTTACAATCCATGAGCATGGAATATCTTTCCATTTATTCGTGTCTGTTGGCTCACAAACTCAAGAGTCCCCTGGGTGAAACCCAAAACTGGCCCCCATATACAGAGGGCAAGGAGAGACTGAAGAAAAAAGGCAGGTCACACCAGATTGTTAGGTGGCAGATTTAATAAGCAAGGGAACTTACATACAAGGCTTATCTTGGGCAGCTGCAAAAGAGTAGATCTCCATACCCACCTGCCGGAATCTTAAAAGTTTATACAGAGATCTTACAGGGTTCAGTCATGTGTATAGTCCAGATAGTACGAACAACACCTTATTCTCTCCAGACTATGCCCTTGAAAAAGCTCCTAAGTGTGGGAATGGTGGATGGAATGTACACTCCAAGGACAGGGGAAGGAGTAAGGTGGCTCCAATCACCCAGGTCCAGCTCTTGGGTCAACCAGCGATCACGTGCTCTCAATTTTCTCCTCCAACAGTATCATCTTCGATTTCTTTTATCAATGTCTTGAAGTTTTTAGTGCATAGATCTTTTACCTTCTTGGTTAAATTTATTCCTAAGTATTTTATTCTTTTTGATGCTACTGAAAATGAGACTGTTTTTGTGATATCCTTTCCAGATAGATCATTGTAATGTAAAGAAATGCAACTGACTTTTGTATGCTGATTTTGTATCCTGCAACTTTGTGAGTGCATTCATTAGTTCTAAGATTTTGTGTGTGTGTGTGTGTGTGTGTGTGTGTGTGTATGTGTGTATGTGTGGAGTCTTTATTGTTTTTTACATAAAACAACCAGGAGAACAAAGGCAAGTTACACACTAGCATTGTGAATTATTTTAATTATAAGAGGGAAATGAAGATTATGATGCTACTCTTATGAAAAGAAACACTAACAGATGATGTCAGATGCTGTTGTTGCTCATACTCCTATTATTGAATCTAGGAAGTCCAAAAGAAGTACTACTAACACTTCATCTATGGGTTTAACATTCCTTTTTATAATATTTTGAACCTCTTCCATATAGATTTAAGACTTTGTTCTGGAGTCATCACTTTTGGTAACTTCGTTTTTCCCCAGACCCATTCCATAAAAAGCAAATAAAAATAAAAACCACCAATTACCTACCCTGGCCAAGCAAGACAATCAAATCAAATTTTTAAAAACATTTTTTCTCACATTCATATACGATTTATTAGCGTCTTCATGTCTCTTTTAGCATATAATAAATATAAAGTTGCACATTTTAATTTGTTTGATGGATGAATTTTTTTCCCCCTACTGGTGGCTTAGAACAAATCACATGTTGATTACTTCGCTGTCTTACTGCCTTCTTAGGTGTACATGGGTTCAGGGAAAGATCAGATTCTACCAGCTGCCGTAAATGATTTGGGGAAGCAAATTTTGTTGAGGAAAGTAAACATGATCACATTTTCCCTATGCTTTGGGTAATTTGAACAATATAGAGTTAACTTTATTGCAATTACAAATGTAAGACTCAGGAACTGATTCAGTGGAAAATTGCTAGAAATTTTGTGTGCCACAATAAAAACAAATATTGGTTGAAATCATAAATTCCTTCGTCTCTCCAATTTAGATAGTGAATGAGCTGTGTAAATGTGTAAATATTAATGCATTTACAAATATTAATTTATATTCTAATTCTTTCATTCTTTAGAATACACCAGGTCAGTCTTCAGGGTAGAGTCTAACTGGCCGAGGATTTGTGAGTACCAGCATAACCTTATTAAATCTGAATAAAATAGAATAAAAAGAGAAATGAGAGGACAAGCAATCATTAGGAAAATGTTTTCTATAAAAACATTCTCCAAAACAGGGCAGTCTGTTTTTAACAATACTCTTTAACAATTGTAATAAATTTTCGGAGTTCTAAGCAAGATAATGCTATGAGCAGAGGAATCTAGCTCTCTATTTCTTCCTCACCTCTACTAAAACTGGAGAAATAGTTAAGGGCTTACCTATATTTATGCCAGAAATAAAGGCTCTGTATTTTCCATAAATGTGAGGTTTCAAGAAATTTCTGCTAATATTTGGTACATTGAAAATGGGATTGAATACAGTAATTAAAAAAAAAAAAAAAACTGTGTTAAATGCCCCCCAGTATCTTCCTTCAGACACATGCATCAAGAGAGCGATGTATTTTAGTACTGAATGAAGGGAATGTTGGCAGACACACATTGACACCTCTTAGAGACTGAGAGTTCCTTATCCAGGAGGACATTTCAATTTTAAGAGGTCATTTACTGGAAGTCAGTTCATTCCTTCTCACAGAGTTGAAGACATGTGTGATGGCTCCCTACAGCTTCATCTTCCCTCCCATCCCAAGCACTAGGATTCCAAGTACCTAAATTCTAAATATTAAAGCCATCTTCCCATGTTCCTTTTGTCACACGTATTCAATCTTTTTAAATTGAAATATATTCATCATATAACATTGTGTAACAACAACAGCACCTACTGGGTTGAACAGCATTCCTCAAAAATTCACGTCCACTCAGAAGCTCAGACTGTGACCTTATCTGGAAATAGAATCTTTGCAAGTCTCAAGATTAAGTCATACTGGATTAAGGTGTGCCCTAAATCCAATGACCAGTGTCATTATAAGAGAATGAGAGATTACACACAGAGGAGAATACCACGTGAGGATGAAGGTAGAGACCTAATCGATGTGACTACAAATCAAGGAACACCAGGGATTGACAGGAGCCAGCAGAAGCTGGCCGAAGCAAGAAAGGATTCTTCCCTAAAGCCTTCAGAGGGAGCATGGTCTTTCCAAAACTTTAGCTTCAGATTTCTAGCCTCCCAAACTGTGAGAGAATGAATTTCTGTTGTTTGAAGCCTCTCAGTTTGTGGTTATCTTTTTATAACAGGCCCCAAATACCAATACACCAAGTTACACCAAACTATGATTCATTTACAAAGGCACAAGTTATACCACTGCTTCTACAATATATTTTGCATTAATAAGACAATATGTTTCAAAAATAATTCCAAAAGGAGGTGTGTGTGTGTGAAACTTTGAAAATTGTAAAGTGCTATAGAATTTAAAGAATCTTTAATTCAATTTAAAAGAAGAGGTTTTTATAATTGCAAGAGAATAAAAATCATTCACCACAGCTTTCCACAATGTACCGTAAACACAAAATTTTATAACAAAAAAAAAATTGGGGTTTCAGTAATATACACATATAGAATAATACAAAATTTCTGTAACACACACCGAATAAAGTTGAGGAACAAAAAGTGAAGTGTTTTGAAAAATTTACATAGTTAATTAGTGACAGTTTGGGAAAAATCAAATGTTTTCACCTAGGAGTACAGTGCTCATTTGTTTCACTGGTTTGACAACAAATATGCTGTGAGTATTTTAGTTTAGTTTATTTAAAACAGACTACTTTCAAAATAATGTATAAGCATTTTTATAACTTTCTTTGCAGGTGAATATTCATGGAAATGTGCCAGATGCAAACAATATATCTTTAAATACATATTTTAGTTAAGCCGCTTGAAGTTTTTAAAAATTGTACGAATGTTTGTGATCCACTGGGCTTCTAATAGGGAATGCGTAAAGATTAAATAATATACAATAAATAATGATATAAACACAAAATTGTCCAAATAGTAGCGATTTTTAATAACCAAAATCAGTAGTGATTTTTAATAAACCAAAGTGTGCTCCTGGTTTAAGATTTTACATGAGCTGCGAAAAAGAATGTGCAATTATTAGCATAAACTGAAACGGAAATTTATTTCATCATGTAAACAAACTACAAAAACTCGTAAAAGTTAGACGTAAAATAATATATATTTTCTTAAAGTGTATTTTGTACTATGGAGAGACACACATATTTAATACTTGGTGATATACACATATTTGACGAAAAAAATAAAACTAAGCCATTATAGCACATGTCTGTTCTTATCTTACAAATGCTTTAAAACAAACAAACAAAAAACTATCTTCTAATCCTGAGGACTTTTTTTTTTTAATTTTAATTTTGTTGGAGTATAGTTGATTTACAATGTTGTGTTAGTTTCAGGCATTCAGCAAAGTGATTCAGTTATACATATATATGTATTCATTCTTTTTTAGATTCTTTTCTCATATAGGTTATCCCAGAATATTGAGTACAGTTCCCTGTGCTATACCGTTGTGAGTTTCAAGAGGATAGTTTTCTTACAATTTGCATGAAAACAACCTCATTTTATTTTGCTTAGTAAAAGAATTACAGCACTTGAAAAATTACTTCTTTTAGCAAATTTTATCACCTAGACTTATGAGCTTTTTAAAGAAGAGCTGGATGCTTATAGATTCAGAAATCTTTAAGGAATGTTTTAATAGTAATAATGTATTGACTAAGAATAGTCATTTTAATGTCTGCAAATAATACAAATACATAATACACCATAATGTTTAAAAAGGCTAAAATCCTCTGACTAAATAACATCTACTTTTTTAGTATTCTGTATAACTATTACAGTTCCACTCTTTCTGTGATTTTCTTTCTAAAGTAAAATTTTGAAAATATTAATAAATAGTGACTTCAATACACATGATAAATACACTTTCCTTTAGTCAGTGCACAAATCCATAATTATTAATTTACTCATGTTTCAAAGTTTCAGATAAATATATCACTTAGAGTTTTAATTTTGTGACATGTTTATTCAATTTAGAAAATTTGTTTTGAACAATTGCAAGTAGTGAAAATGTTTAAAATATTCTTTTAATTTATTGTTTCCCCATTGGGTCAAGGTTTATTTGAACATCAATTACAGGATCTAGCTGTGAATTTGAGCATGCAGACCACCAACTACATGATCATTCGTCTTTTGATCAACATACATTTTGTTATTAATTATGAGTCTATTATTAAAGAAGACATAAAGTATATGCAACCAAAAGCAAGATTATTCTTGACCTTCAAGGATGACCAACCTAATTTGAAGAAATTACTCTATAGTGACCTTTACACTAACAGAAATATTTTTTAATGCTGAATTTCTCAGACACAGCAGCAAGAGTAAAAAAAAAAAAAGAAGTAAAATCTCAGTCTATTTAAATGAATTAAATGGAAAGTACAATTTAACATATATTTCCTTAACTGGATTTAATCTTCTTCTAAATAAAAATTAAGTGATTCTATTTAGCAAAAAAGCAAACTCTTTAAGGGAAATGTCTAATTATGAATAAGTAGTATATTTTAGTAATTCCATGTTGACTTTACCTAAATTACCACTTCTACACTAAAAAGACAGATATCTATTGTCTGTATTGCACATATTGGTAATCTATTTATAGATTTAATATTTCCTTTGATTCTCCTCATGTTCCCTTGTTTGTAGTCAATAAGATCATTAATCCCCATCCTAATGACAGAATAAAGTAGGAATAAATTGTTTCAGAGAATTGTGCTCTTGCAACTATAGAAATGTTTTAATATTTTGGGGTGAGGAGCAATGGTTTCTGATACTTAATAATATTTTTAACATAAAATTTATGTAAGATAGCATATTACAATAATGTGTAATTTGAATTACCCAAGTAACTTTTTTTAACAATTAACATGGATATTCCGAGTGTGGTCCAAGTTTGCATTTTATTTTATTAAATCTGGAAAAATAATGTTGTACTGATTAAGAGTTGAAAACTTATCAAGAATAAATGGAGCCTGGAGGAGTTTTTTCTGAGCTTAGTAGATTGTATGAAAGCTTGACATTACTCACATGACAAAAAAAAAAAAAAAAAGGAAAAACAACAGGTCAGACATATATCACATCAATCCATAAATTCAGGATGTATAAGAATAAGCTGGAAACAAGTTATGTAATTCAATCCAAAATGTTGTGATATTTTCAAATTGTAGAAAATGATCTCTGACAGGAACTATTTGACAAATTGTGACAAGATGAGCATGCACTGCTGGTCACAATGCCTCTTGAGTTCCTGCTATCATTCCCAGGCGACTCCTGACACTGGCAGTACTGCCTCTTTACCTTTCGGTCAGCAGATTCAATTGCTTTACTGAAACTGAGTAACCTTTTATCTCCCAGAATACTTTTTGTCATGCCCTTTGGATTTCCCACCAGCTGTGAGCCTACCTGTTCCTCAGTACTGATGAGTCAATTGCCTTATAATGACTTCTAAAATGCCATTTTCAAAAAGTTATTTATTGTTCAAAACAATTCAGTGGCACCTTTGGAGGTGTTCGGCAAAAACGGCAAGAAAATACAGCCAAGATCTAAATGAAATTTTCTAAATAATCTTCCCTTTTCAGTTGACTACTGAAATTCAGGCGTAGATAACATGCAAAAATATTTGCGTTTTAGGTCATTTTATAGATATTTTTCCTTACTCTCTTCATTCATTTTAAAAAATACCAGGAAGACAACGTTAGAATTATGTGACCAAGATTTTAAACCAGCAATGATAAAAATGCTTCCATTCTGAATATGATTGAAACAAAAAAATTAGAAAGCCTCAGCAAAGAAATACACCAAAATAGCCTAGCTAATTCGTAAAACAAATGAAGAAGCAAGCAGAAACAACAACAACAAAAAATAGGCCTTGAAGTGTGGTGGAGGGGAACAGTATCTAGAGTTGCTACAGTATATTACATAATGGGTCCATTTCTCTAATAATTTTACCACACTTCAACTATGGTAACATAGATATCTGGGTAACATATATACCTGATATTTTTCCTCAGAAGAATCACACCTTATCCCGTCTGTCAATACTCTTTTTTAAAAAAATAGTAAAGAAAAATTACATCTTGTCTCATTATTTTTTGTTTTGTGTTTACTTGATGCACGATATATACTAAACACTGTATAACTAGATCAAATCTCTGCCTTTGGGCTTAAAATATGCAACATAGGAAACAAAAAATAAGAAAATCAGAGTAATGAACTGCATGAGAGAGAGATAGAGACAGAGAGAGACAGAGATTGAGAGAGAAAGAGAGAGAGGATATGTGAAACAATGTATTCTGATTGGTTTGTTTCTCTTGTTTTGAGAGTAGATTGTGAGTAACTAAAGGCATCTTTCTAGGGCTTCTCTGGTGGCACAGTGGTTAAGAATCCGCCTGCTAATGCAGGGACACGGGTTCGAGCCCTGGTCCGGGAAGATCCCACATGCCACAGAGCAACTAAGCCCGTGCGCCATAACTACTGAGTTGGCGCTCTAGAGCCCACGAGCCACAACTACTGAGCCCACGTGCCTAGAGCCTGTGCTCCACAACAAGAGAAGCCACCGCAGTAAGAAGCTCGCACACCGCAACGGAAGAGTAGCCCCCATTCGCCACAACTAGAGAAAGCCACTCACAGCAATGAAGAACCAAAAGCAGGCAAAAATAAATAAATAAATAGATAAATAAATAAATAAATAAAGGCATACTTTCTAGAAAAGCCAATAAAAGGAAGATAGTGATTACCTTTAGGGATTTAAAGTTATTTCTAGAGATAGCATATTTAGGAAAGTGCTTATAGGAGAAAAAGAAAGTGGATGTTAAAGGGATGTATATGAAATGAAGGGAACAAGTAAATATGTGTGATCAGGGATAAAGAGTAAAACAAATTTCTGCAATCTTGAATTTGAAGCTTAGTGTTTTGTGTACTGACAATTTTAACTATATAAAAAATTTAAATGCCTGACTCTTTTCAACCAATCAGAATTCATTTTCTGAGTAAGACTGCAATGATATATTTGTCCTGTTATATTAGGATAGATCAGAACACATGAGGATATCTGCATCAATAAATATTTTGTATGAAAAATGAAATCAGTATAACATAATTTTCCCAACTTATAAATTCCTCGCAATGTGAAAACAAAGACATCAATTTCAATTTTGCCTTGCCTTTACCTTAGGTTCTCTCTGGCAACAGGAAGCCATTATCCTACAACACAAACTAGAAAAGTAGCATTCTTTCTTTTTAATTTTTCTTTGCCTGTCAGAAGTTCATAAATAAAATACTACATTTCTTGAGGTAGCATAAATTCTTCACAAACACAACCAGAAGCCAAAATATAACACAATTTCTGAAGGAAATAAGCTGCTTCTATATATTAGGAATTGATTTAATATTTTCTTAACTCATTTTGGAAACACTTTTTTTGAGAAAGGCAATAATAAAATCATCTTTGTTTTGGGTTGCCATCGTAATATATTTTGCGTCAGCAGAGATTGCAGAACTAAAACTGTTGAACTGTCAAAAAATTTTCAGCTTTGCATATGAGCAGAATTAATCTTGGTGTGTGATAGGAAGAAGGTAAGATTACATTTTTTTGGTACCTATTTGTGTTTATACTTATACCTTTTGAAATATGAAGTACTTTATTGGTCTAAATTTTAATGAATAAGTATATGTAGAATGATTATTTTAACAAGATTAAATAGCTGTACCTTATGCAGAGATTATATTAAAAAATAAATGACATTTATTAATCTTTTTTTGAGAGTAGCCTAATTATTTAAGAATACCCCAGAACTTTACTTAATCAAATTTAGATTTGCCAAAAATTTAATATTTACTTTCATAAAGAGTTGAATCTCTAATGCTTATATTCTATTTTAAACCATTCCTCAATTTAAGGTTGTTATTCAACTAACTTCAGTTTATTAAGAGGCTTTAAAATTTGTGTTTGCTTGCCTTTACCAAATAATAGCTCATGATTAAAACCTATATATTATTTAGATCTGAAACTGAGTGAACAAGTATAAACACTGATAAATGAATAGATAAAATATTAACTGAAGTGAAATCAATATTAATGAAAATGTAAGTCTTGCATTAATCATAAATAATAAAAAAATTGCCATAATTTTATTATTCAGTTATATTGTGCAGCTTTTATTATTTAGAGATCATAATTGTATTTATGAATCTGAAGAGAAAAGGAGGAAAATAATAATTAGTGACTATTATTAAATCAGATAATATTCTCAAACAATTATCTTTAAATGAAAAAAAAAAGATTTAATATCACTTGCTATGAGTTTCCTATTCCTTTACCTATGCTTTGTGAAGGTTGAGAGAATAATAAGTACACTATGTCTATATTGTCATTAATTTATTCTTTGTTCTGATTTAGTTTTTCAGCGAAAGTGGTCAGTTATATCATTAGGTTGTGAATACTGAATAACTGTGGTGCAAGCAGAAACTACTCCAATTTTCAAAATTGAACTTGGTTTTTTAGGTTGATGTCATACAACTAACAAATGTCAGAACCAGGATTTGAAATCAAGTCAATGAGAACAGGTATCTTTAAATTCTCTAACATCTATACTTTTCCCTTCTGATAGTATAGGATCTTTGAAACTTTCTTCCTGTATCTCGAAAAAAGAGAGGATAGTAGTGAGTTAAAATAGGAGAGAGAATGCTCTCTGTCTTCATGGCTAGCTCTGTAACTTGGTACACAGTATCTGGCACATCAGATGTGCTCCAAGTCCTTAAAATAGTGTTCAAGCCTCAACATGATGTCACTCACCTTCTTCAGGTTTTTCTTAAATGTCACTTTCTCATTGAGTATAAAGAAGGGAGAAGCAGAAATCAAAACCAAACTTATCTTCTTATACATCTGTACCAAGTAAACACCATATGAGATTTTTTAAGCTAGTGGTTTCCAAAGTGTGGTTTTAGGAAGCTTAAAGTGCCTCTTGAGACTAGGCAGTCTGAAAGATCAAACTATTTTTTGTAAAAATACTAAGATAGCATTTGACTTTAATGTGATGGTGTTATCACTCTGACAACTGGTGGAAGGTAAGATTGTGTATTCTTGTGTTTTTTTTGTTGTTAGAATTTTCTAAGGTAGCAATTTTAGGATATAAATATATACATTTTCAGATGTTAACATAGGTGGTACTCAGTACTTCGGATGGACTCTTACTAGCAATCTTCAGTTATACATGTTCTAATTCTGTAACCTCATTTTTCCCCAAAATATTGATATTTTGGTATCTCAAAGTTTTCCTTGAGCCCATGTGGAAGTACACACAAGCAAATAAGTATACTTTGTTGTCTTGTCATACAAGAGTATTTTTAAAAATTATATTTTGGAAAAGATTTAATATTTGTGTATTTATAACTACTATTATTTCAATATTTAGTAATATTTTATTCTAAAACATGTAGTCATGTTTTTATCTTTTTTTTGGGGGGGGGTAAGTAGAAAAGAATAGCTTTATTGCTTTGCCAGGCAAAGGGGGACACAGCAGGCTCATGCCCCTCAAAACTGTGTGTCCTTATGTTTTTATCTTTAAAAATGGATTTCTGAAGTTAAAAAATTAGTAGAGTTTTTTTCTATCACAGCTGACTGTCCAGACGCAAAGTTGCTCAAAATGATATAACTGACATATCAGAGAGTTCTCTGACTCATGAAAGGAAGAACTAAAGGAATTGGACAAAATTGTAAATAAGAAACAAAAATATGGGGACTTCCCTGGTGGTCTAGTGGGTAAGACTCTGTGCTCCCAATGCAGGGGGCCTGGGTTTGATCCCTGGTCGGTGAACTAGATCCTGCATGCATGCCACAACTAAGAGTCCACACGCCCCAACGAAGATCCCATGTGCCGCAACTAAGACCCGGCACAGCCTAAATAAATAAATAAATAAATAATTTTAAAAATGACAAATCTATCTTTCCTTTCATTTTGTAGACATTATTAATTTACTTTATTTTGTTTTATAAAACAGGACTTTATTGAATAGTATGATGATGCCAGTTAAGGAGTATAAAAATTTAAAGACCAATTTTTCAAAATTTAAAGAAAAAATATTCTAAATTTAGATTAAGTTCTCTTTACTAGTTATCAGACTGGAAATGAAGAAGCTACTAGAGCATCTTACCGGCTGAGATATCCTATTGCATTTCTGGGAGATGAGTGTCAAAATACCTGAGAGACTAGAAAAACCTTGTATGTTTGACATTGTTAACAAATTGCTGTATGAAAAGTCACTAAAGGAAATAGCAGAAATGCCACTTTCAAATGATATAGTAACTTTTTAAATTGAAGATTTATCTATAAAAGTATGATTGATGTTAGTATCTCATTTAAATTATTGTACATGCAAGAACAGATGGGTGATTTAAGCAAACAGATGGGAAATGTTCAGAAAAATCAAAAGAAAATGCTAGAAATATATAATATCTGATTAACTCATTGAAACAATATTTTCCAAACTGCCAGTGCATGTTGGTACAAGATCATGCATAGATATAAGATCCAGTAAAGTATAAAATAGACAAATAGACAAAATAGACAGTTTATCAGCATATTAAAAAATCATTAATATGATTTCAGATGTCACACTGCAACTACCCTTTAAGAAACAACTGCTTGTCAAGTTTTGGTATAGAATATAAAAGGAATATACACAATTATCTAACAGACTGCTCATATACTCTTCTCTTTTTTAATTATATCTGTGTAAGATCAAAATTTCTTTATATTTTTAAACCAATATCAACATACTGCAAGCAAAAGCAGATAAGATAATCCGGCTAACTTCCATTAAGCTAGACATTAAAGGAATTTGCAGAAATGTAAACAGTTGCCACTCTTCTCACTAAATTTTATTTTGCTTTGAAAAAGTTTTTTAAAATTTGAAATTGTTATTTATATTAATAAAATTGGTATATTATTTTAAATAAATTTATCAATAAAGATCATTTTATAATTTTAATTGCTAATAATACATATAAAGTGAAGCTGTTTGGGTTCCTCAATGATTTTACAAACTGAAGCAGTCATCAGCCTGAAAATTTAAAGAAACACTGCTTTAAAAAAATGAGGAAAATTCCCCATCATCTATTAAAAATGTGAGGACAAGGTCATATATGATGATTTAAACAAATCATCGAAAGTATTTTCTGCCTTTTGTTTTAATTTCACACATATCAAATATAATTCCCATTTTAATCTACTTTGCTATTCATTCAACCAGTTAGTACATATTATACACCAATATGCAGTTTTATAAATTTAATTAATTATTTAATTTTTCTATTTTTGTTGCTGAATTTATAGAAAGAGTATTCTACCACCAAAGCAATGTGGAGAGTGCTGTAACAGAGGTGAGTTCTAAGGATTACGAGACCTCAGTGACGTTTCGACTGCAATAATTTTATATTATATTGCGTGTAGAAAGGCAGCACAGAATAATGGTTAGCCTGGACCCTGGAGCTAGAATCTCTATATCTAGTCTTGTCTCTGACACCTACTAGATGTGTGACCTTGGTCAAGTTTCTTACCTCTCTATGTCTCAGGTTCCTCATCTATAAATTGAGTTAATATAGGTAACTGCCTTGTTGAACTTTTATGAGATAAAAAGACATGATTTTAGCAATCACTTGGAATATTGTCTACAAAATAATTTTAAGTTCCCTGTAAATATTTTTTAAAATATCCAAACTTTATTGGCCCAATGAAGCCTAGAGATCCACATCCCTTCAGCTCCCTCCTAGAAAGACGGGCACATTAGCCTTTTGATGAGAGAAGGTCTGGCTCTTGTGTGAACCACAGGACTAATCAAGCTTGGTGTTTTAAGGGGGATGTCCTTCCCTTAGCTTTTTCAGAGTAAAATTTAGATCCATCAGAGGAGAAGTACCAGTTCAGTATCACAGGTGTGAACTGGGTGATGATACCTCTTGCTTCTGACGTAAAAGCTCAGTCAGTTTGCATCTGTAAGGAATTTCATTTTTGATTCTTGCTCTTCAAACAACCTTGACAGGAAGTGTGATATCATAATCATTATTTTGAGACAAAGAAAATAGAAAAATAATAATCTCTAACCCATGGCAACTATAGAGTAGAAGAGAATATATATTTTCCTTTTAGTAGTCGTGAACATTTTCTACAAATGTATCCCATTTAGCAACCAGTTGTACATAAGAGGAAGGTGAGAGTTTGAGCACAGTATGTGTCTTACAGTAAAAATGAAGATAGATGATTCCATAACTAATCTATTATATATGTATATGTATACACACACATATTATATATACATATACACTTACACACATATGTACATGTATGTATAAAATATACATATTATATACATATTAAATATATTATACATACATATTATATATACATGTATATATGTGTATGTGTGTTTAAAATGTTAATTCACTTTAAAACTACATTTGATCATTCAATATTTTTGAATTTTATCAAATATCACAAACTTTTAGGTAAATTAAATGTTTGGTAATTTGATTATTATATCATGATGATCAAAGGTGATCGCATTACTTAGGTGGGTTTATTATAGTTGTCCCACTTTTTTACTAATACTTGATATTTCTTAATAATATTTGAGCAGCAATTAGTTTAATGGATTTATTATTATTATTAATTTTATGGTGGATGACTATAATTGTTTATTCCTTTTCATCTTGACAATGCCTTGATATGTAATAATATAAATTATAAATCTTTATTAACAAAGTATTTGATATTCTATAATATGTTATATTAGTGATAATATGATATTTATTCCTTTTTAATAAGACAGCCTATCTTGTATTCCACAACTTTTCAGTCAGTTGTCTAAGACTTAACACTCAAATTTTTATATATTTTCAGTACTTAGTTTTAATTTAAGCCAATAGCTTACTTGAAACTATCAGCACGAATAAATAAGTAAATAAATATGTTTAAAATATTTAAAATATTCTGGCTTATCTTAAATTGCCTCCAATTATTTCTATGTGTGAATCTTATTTCCCTCACCAGAGACAACTCCTTGAAAGAAAGAAAGGTCTTAGTTAATCTTTCATATCATCAAAAGATAGAATAGTCTAGTATGCCCTAGATAAAGAAATTATCATCTCTTTACTATTCTATATTAGCTGCCTTTTAACTGAATTCCCTGACTTCAGTCTCAAACTGTTCTGGTTTTTTTTTTAATACTTCAGCCAAGTATGATTTTAATAAAAGGCAAAGCTATTCATGTCTTTCAACTGTTGAAAATATCTCTGTGGGTCTCATGTGCCTATAAGATAAAAAATATAGTAGAATGACAAGAACTTTTATGACCCAAACATTGACATCTCTACCATCCCCTAGAATTGATTCTACTACTTAGAAGGCTAATATTCTCCTGATTCCTCAGTAAATTAGTAAATTGCTCATTAACAGTAACTTTCTCCTGCCATTGTTTTCCTCATATCAAAGAAGATTATTATGTTCTCGTTGATATATAATTCAGTACCTCACTTTATAACACCTATCACATGACACTGTAATAGTATGTGTGTGCATACATGTGGGCATCTGCACGCACACACACACACACACACACATCATCATCACATATCTATATACAGAAAGAATACAAAGAACATATCTATCTATCTATGTATCTATCTATGTATCTATCTATGTATCTATCTATGTATCTATCTATGTATCTATCTATGTATCTATCTATGTATCTATCTATGTATCTATCTAGCTAGCTAGCTAGCTAGCTAGCTAGCTATATATCTATCTAACTATTTCACACACAAACACATACATATGACTCAGAAATTGTGAAATTGTGAGCCCTTCAAAGCCAGAGATGTCTTCATTCATATTTTTATCAATGGTCTCTAGTTGTCTCAATCAGTGTTCATTTGTTTTCATAGGAAATAGGCTAACTTCAAACTCATAAAATTTGATTCCTCATTCTTTAATCAATTTACAAATATCCATTGGATATATACTACATGTCAGGAACAAAACTGGGTGCAGGGATTTAAATGGGTCAAACACATACCCCATCATTGCCTTTGAGAAGCTTGCAGGACATTGGGAACTAGGGTCAATTAAAAATAAAAATATTACTATTAATAAAAATATATATATACACATGTGCACATATGCACATATATAGAGAGAAATAAATTTAATATTATTTAAACTCTCTTGTCACTAGGAATGTATTTTTTCCCCAATGCTCCACTCTTGATGCACTTACTAGTTTTTTGTACTTTTACTTTCTGTCAATCTACCTTTCTGGCCTTATTTAGACCTATAGGTCTGTCTCAACACTAATAGTGTTTTCTTCCTCACTAATCATCCTAGTGTTTTGCATCACCACTAACTTTCCATCCTTGTTAGATGAGTGGAATCCTAGTACCATTATCTATTTCCCCATTTTTAAATGCTATATAAACTTTATAAACTGTGTAGACCAGCAGTTAAAGATGTATGCTTTCCTGAAGTATGTTATCATTGATTACTCTACAGAAATATTTTATTTGTAATTGTCATTTTGAAACAATCTTTGTGGTAACTAATCCATATGTTCTCTCCTTTCCGCCATTACAGACTGTATACTCTGGATATTAGTCTTACCAAATGGCCATGCATACAAGTTTAATAGAAATACTGAAGACAACCAGGAAGTGAATTCTTAGCTGCTTCATATTCATCTAAAGAGCTATCTCTAGTCATTTTCTTTTCCTATTTAAGTGAAAAGTTGCAACTCCTTTACTCTAATGCTACACATTTTAAAAAATGGTTCATGTCCTCATCTGTCTTTGCTTCCATTGAGCTATAATTATTAAACTGAATTAAATACCATCTCAAATCCTTCTTTTAAATAATTTAATGAAGCAAAATATGTTGACTTTCATTCAGAAGTATTTTTTGAGTCACACTCTTTTTATTAATTTAAAATGAGTATGGTTTTACTAATAGATTGCTATAAAAGTCAGTGTAGATTTAGTGGCAAAAAGAATCGGCTTTTCATGGGCAATAGAAAAAAGAAAGGAACTGTGTGGAAAAAAATATTTTTCCTTTGTAACTAACTTAGAGCTTGCCTAGTTGACGTTACAGGTAGAATGCTTGCATGTGGAATAACCCAGATCTAATTGCAGAACTCAACAGTGGCAACCTAATGTGCGTTTGAGGATTTTCCTTCTTCATTAACTTCATAGCTAACTTCAGCTAGCACCAGAAGTTTCTTAAGACAGACCATTTGTCAACGTCAACTCAGATTCATCTAACGCTGATTCTGAAGAGGTAAAAACAAAAGTTTTTCTCATAATCTATGAGTTGGTTAATTGTTTATGTGAGACTTCTCATAATTCAGAATGAGGGAGAAAGTCCAAGCTAGGAATGGAAGCCATTTTTCCTTCCCAGTGATGAGTTCCAGAAACATGCTAGATATATAAGAAACAATATCTGAGTTTAGTGATTCACATGCAGAGCGCAGTGCTTTTGTTACAATACATATGTTTTTTACAAGGTTAATAAGACTCTCTCACTACTATAGTTATTAAATTACTGCACATTCACTCACACCTTCTTGCCTTTCAATTATATACCTTTTCTTGAAAAACAGATTTAAACACACTCCAAGGAACAGTCTCTCCAGTGATGAAAACTTATAGTACATAAAATATCCATGACAACTAAAGTAGTCCAGGACATTTAGATCCATGGCTTCATAGTTTGGTTCTACATCTAACTATCAGGAAATATATTTTCTAAAAAATATTCTCCAGTATTATTGGTGACAAGATATTGGTTAAGAGACTACTAAGAAAATATTTATTTTCTTAACATCTGCAAAATGATCCCTTTTAAATTCACATCTAATTTAGGAATAATCTTTTCAAATAAAAGAACCTCACACACAGTTATATGTGTTATATGCTGACATGATGAATCTTGATATATTACAAATTCCAGAAAACATCAAATAACAGTATGCACATGTCACTTGTTTGTTTCCTTTCTCCCATGTTTTTGTACTCCACTATGTACTTTGGGGGCAGGTAGCTGGGATCCTGAAAAGTATACTTCCCAGAAGCCCTTCCTGACCGCCAATGAAGTTCTGACAGTGGGAGCTGTTTGTTGGGGATGGGAAGGCATCTGGAATGAGAGTAAGTGCTCTCTATCTGCTTCTGCCTTCTGTCAGTTTGGCATCAGTAACAGAAGGGAGCATTACAGAACCTCTTCCTAGGTCCTGGCATCAGCACTCTGAAATTTCTTGGCTGCGCCTCCACCTCCACTGATCTACTTTTTGTCCTTATGATTTTGCCAGAGTTGAGAACATCATATAAATGGAATCATACAGTATGAAGCTTTTAAAGACTCACTTCTTTCACTTATCCTAATGCATTTGAAATTCATCGATGTTGTTGTATTTATCAACAGTTTGTTCCTTTTTGTGGCTGAGTTCTATTCCACTCTATAGATGTGAAACAGTTTTATATATTCACTTGCCAACTGAAGGATATTTGCGTTGTTTCCAGTTTGGGCAATTAGCATAAAGCTGCTATAAATATTCACATACATATTTTTGTGTGGGTATGCATTTTCTTTATCCTGGGGTAATTACTTTGGAGCAGGATTGCTGGGTCATAAGGTAAGTATATTTCAAATTTTAAAAATCTGCTGTTTTCCAAAGTGGCTTTTCTACTTTGCATTTCTGAAAGCAATGTATGAGGGTTACAGGTGCTCCTCACCCTCACCGGAACATTATTAGTTTTCTGTTTTTTTTTAAATTTTAAGCATTAAAATAGTTTGCAATGACCTAAAATAATTTGAAAAATATATATGAAAAAGTTGAAGGAAATCATGTTTTTAATAATCATGATTACTTACTAATGGGATATGGCATTTGCTGAGTACTGTATAGTTTCTCAAATGTTGGAATCAAATCAGACACTGTTACCCATGCTTCCTGTTTCACATAGTAGATATGAGTTCTGCTTAGGAGTATACAAAGTGTATTTTAGTACTGTTTGTATTAATGCATTGTTAAGGAGTTTTGCTTCCTCCAATACACCCTGAACAGTGCTTGAGACCAAGCATCTATAGTTTGTTACTTAATACCAGAGATGTTTCTGCCTCTGTTCCCCCTATGTCCTGATCTCAAATAGAAAAGGTCTATGCTGCCATTCTATTTCACCATGTGTTTTTCTAAACTCTTTGGCAAAAAAACCACAATGGATTACTTGGTGATTTTGATAATGAAGATGAAAACCGAAGTGTTGAATTGACAGAAACATGAAGGCTAAGTCAGTTCTTTATTTAAAAAAAACAACAACAAAATGACACTCTCCTTACATTATTAAAGAGCCCAGAGAACTTGCTGTCTAAATAATAAGCTTAATATTGTGTAGTTATGCAAATAATTTTAAAATTCTAAATTTATTTTCAAAATGGCAATACACTAGGACAACCAGTCTTGTATATAATAATGTTTATCCTAAGATAGGTGTCGCTGTTTGGGTATTAAAGATCATGAACATACATTTTCATCACAGGTATAAAATTGATCAATGCAATTTTAAAACTACTTTATTCTATGACCACATAAAATTACTTGAATTGACTAAAGTTAGAAAATTAAATGGATACTCATAAAATTTTGGTTCTAAACCATTTCATATCTCTTGAATTGTCACCATGAAAAAGTTAAACGGTCCTTAGAACTCTGTTTTCTTTTTCATACAATTTTCAGTTCTTAGGAAAGTGTCTTGTTCATGGCAACTATCTCAATTTGGCATGTCTACATCTACTAAGTATTTTCAATGGTATTTTCATTAACTACAAGGCAAATTCTAAGCATCTTTATAAATAATTTAATAATTTTCAAGGTCTCACCTCATTCACCTTCTCAAAACTTTTTTCTGCAAGTACACATCAAACTGAATTATACATATTCTCTAAGTATTCATTGTACCTTTCTAATCTCTGTATTTGACATGCCCTTCATATCTAAATCTTTGCAAATTCAAATCTAAAAGCCTTAGATTAAATGTCAGTTTTTGTAAAAAGTGAGTGCTAATATTGTCTCGTCTTCATTTAGAATCTCCCTTTCTGTTTAACTCATCACATCATTTGTCCTGTATCTTTCATACAGTCTACTCAAAAGTCCATACCTTTTATACCTCTCTACTATTTTGTGCTTTGAAATGTATACTTTAGTTAGATTTTAGAACATGTCCCTTTTCAATGCATATGTATTTACTAAAATGGGCCAAACTAATTATTATTTGTTTGAATAGATTCATCAATTGGCATATAAATGAATGTAAGTTATGATATAGTAAGCTAATGGTTTAGAGTAAAGCAAATGGTTTAGTTTTATTGGAGCTGAAACAGTATATTAAGCTTTGAAGCAGAGAGAGCCAGGGAAACTGAAAAGAGGCAGAAAGATAACTCTGCAGCCACACTGAATATTCATACATTGAATGGCTTCTTTGATGCACACGACTCAAAGGAGTCACATCATCTTCAGAACTCTTTATGAGACGGCCATTGTGTATCCTTATCATCTACTTTTCATCCACAAACCTCCAACTATAAGATACCTCTTTCCATATCCATTCTGGTGAAAAGAGATTCTGATATTACACTGTAACTGGTAATATGAGTGATTAGACCATAGTTTATTGAATTCTCTTACGTAAAATCAGCAAAAGGTATAAACAAATATAGCAAAGGTAATTATATCACCTGTGTGTAAGTGTATATATACACACATATACATACACATACACACACACACATATACGCATATACTGTGTATTTTAACATTTAACATCTCCCTAAGAGTAAGGCTGACCTCATATCACATGTGTTACAGGACAGGTTTTTTGAGAGAGAACCACGGATTAGGATTATTCTTTAAATCATTTATTGAGAAAGAGTTATCTGGAGACAGGAAATGAGGAATGCCAGACAGAGCAGGGAAAGAAAGCTAAGCAAGGATCTGAATTAACTTTAGTCTCATTCCAAGGAGAACTGTAAGCTCTAATTACCATAAAGTTGGTTCTCTGGTCGAGTCAAGGAGACAACTATTATCCACCCAGTCAGTCACTGGCCATTCTCCGTTCCTTAAGAGTGAGGCAAGGCACCTTCTTTTTAAGGCAGCTCCTTCATAGGTGAGGGCGATTCTTTGAAGAAGGAGACACCTGTGTGCCTTCAGGGGCAACACATATAAAAGTTGGGGGATAAAGAGAGGTGAACAGTTCTTGGCCTTTTTCTCTTTGAATTATTTTAGAATTGACTGTTGGGATTCTGACCGCAATTGCATTGACTACACAACTTAATTTGAGTACTGTTGAAATATTTGGTGTTAATAATTACTTTATGCATGTACACTGTATTTGTTTAACTATTCTTTCAATAAATTTTTATAATTTTCCCCATAAAGGTCTTAGACATTTTTGGTTAAATTTATTGTTTTTTCCTTTGGCACTGCACTGATTTCACAGGATTGAAAAATTGAAAGAACTCTCAAGACTCTACAGAGCATACTTCTATATAGAATTAATAAGGTGACAGACATGGTACAGTAGCAGAAAGAAAGCACAGGCAAACATGAGAGTCCTAGGAGATTTCCAGGTGCAGCTTCAAAACAGGATCCTTTCTAAGTAATGCAAGATGTACTTTGCCTCTGATTAGCAACCACTGAGAAGAATCTGGTTTTAGAAGAATTCAGGTGATGGTTTACAGTGGGGTGTTCTGTGGTCCACTGGTCATATAACTATGCCAGACTGTGTAACTACTTAAAACATGTGTAAGCCATCAATCTACAGGTCCCTAACAATGTAAGCAAGCTGGCCATGGGTACCACCAAGGGAGTTTCAAATTTTAAATAGCACATGAAAAATCAATAGCTAGCCAATCTTGGCTTAGCTTGATCACGGGTCAATATGGAACCTGCAGGCAACCCTGAAGAGAAAAAACCTGTCTCAGTTCATCTTTAAGTTAACTTTGTCTTAAAAAGGCCACCGCCCTAATTTGTTGTTCAATTATAAATCATTCAATGTCATTCTGTTTTCTTTTTCACCATTTATAGTAAAGGAAAAAATGAAAATACTAATTGTATGATTTAAAAATGTTTCAAGTATGGCTTAAAGAAATGTTTGAGTTTACTTGCATAATCCAGCACAAATTTGTTCAGAATCGTGCAAAGCTTGACAACTCTTTTATCTTCCTGCACTACAAAAAGCTGACTTTATAAAATGAATCAATAAATTGATTCAGTGTAACAATTAATTGATTATTACAAAAGGTAGATTCTCTGACAATAATCCTCTGATTATTAACTAAACCTAGATATTTCTGATTATCTTCCATCAGAAGAACATCCTATGAGGTTTTAAAATTCAATCTCCAGGACATTTAATCACTGATATCAGTATTATTGAAGGTTTTTGTTAAAATAAAATTAATCTTAGCAATTGCACAAGCATTATGCCACATAGAGATATATTGTGAGTTAGGCTATGATCATTGCAAAATCGCTCAATTGAAATTACAATAGTATATTCTGGACCCTCTCAAAAAGTGGTCTTGTCCGTAAAACAACTCTTATCTATTGATTGATATCAAGGGCAAAGACTAAGTTAATTCTAAATTCTAAATCTTTTGTGGGTATCGCCATATATCCTTGCATTACTCTCTATTTCTGAGTAAAAAATTACCACACACTTAGTAGTTTAAGACAATATAAATTTATTATCTCATCCTGTGGGTCAAAAGTCTGACACAAGTCTCAGTGGGCTAAACTTATGTTGTTGGGAGGGGAGCATTCCGTTGTGGAAGCTCTATGTAAGGGTCTTCTTCCTTGCTCATTCGGGTATTGGTAGAATTCAGCTCCTTGTGGTTGTAGGATTGAGATCCCAGGTTTTTTGCAGGCTATCAGCTGAGGACCATTCCCACTTCTTTAGGCCACTCACATTCCTTAGCTCCCAGTCCCCTTCCAGCTTAAAAGTCTATTATGGCAGGTTGAGTCCCTTTTTTGCTTCAGATTTCTCCTTTATTCTCATCTCTCTCTGACAAAGCCAGAAATAGTTCCCCACTCTTATAGAGTCATGTAATTACATTGGTCCCACCTAGATAATCCAGGATAATATTACCATCTCACAGTTTGTATGCTTAATCACAATGCAAAGTCCCTTTGTTTATGTAAGGAATATAAGTTCCAAGGATTGGGGTACCATTATTTTGCTGACCAAACCCTATTTCGCACTACAAGATTGTAAGGATAAGGGTTCCCAATGGACCTTATCTTAAGTAATTTTGTTTTCCTTCTATTGGTAAAATTTGAGTCAAATCTAACAGATTACCAATTCCTAGTAACTGCACTATTGGATGCATTTTTTGTTCATTTATATACAGAACCTTGGCATTCAGAGAACACCAGTGCAAATTACATTATACATTTATGAATTCCCTCAAGCTATGGGATCATTAATGTCCCAAAAATTTGTTTCCTGTGCTTCGACTGCCAAAATTCCAGGCCACTGTCCTTGAGATACCTCTGCTTGCATCTGAGAAGCATACGTAACAGACCCTCTTAGACCTCTGTGCCTGCTCTTTCCCATATTTGTTCCCTAGTTTTCTATCTAAATATCTGTTGAGCTTGTCATGTGCTGTACTTCTACAGCTGTATTCTATTTCTAAAGCTGTATTACATGTCTAAGCTTTTGTCACTCTTTTCCTTCCTCCCAAAATAACATCCCTTCTAAGTGGCTAATACAGGCTAATAAGTTACTATGGCTCTTCTTATTGAAGGAAATTTCAGCTGTACCAAGACTCCCAGTCCTGAGTTAACTTAACCCATGGTGATTTTTAATTTATTTATTTTATTTTATATTTATTTTTCCTTTAACCATGTCTCCTTATTTCCCTCACCGCCCAGCCCCTGGCAACCACTTTTCTATCTCTTGAACATGGATATGTTAAGGAAGTTCTATCTCTTGACCACTGATACATTAATTTGTAATTGTTACTTTGTTACCTTTCCTTATATAATAGATGTTACACTTCAATAAATAACATTTATTTTAAAATACTGATACAAGTTTTCACTGGGTATAGAAAGTATGATTGATGTTTTCTATTTTCTACAGTGATCAAATATTATTTTTATAATACTTCTATAATATTACAAAACTTTTTTATTATTATCAGAGAATTTTGGAACATTAAGTAATATCCCATGGATTGGTATGTTAGGGAACACACAGTACACTCCAATTGGGTGGTTAAGAGCATATTTTTCTATTTACTATATAAACTTATACCCCCTTCACCCATTTTTCTTCAACTCCCCATGCCCTGCCTCTGGCACCACCAATCCACCAATCTGTTCTCTGTTTCTATGAGGTTTTTTGTTTGCGTGTTTTTGTTTTTTCTTAAGAGTCCACATACAAGAGAGATCATATGGTATTTGTCTTTCTTTTGCCTGACTTATTTCACTTCGACTAAGGCCTTCAAGGTCCATACATGTTGTCACAAATGGCAAAATTTCATTTTTTATGGCTGAATCATATTCCATTATATAGTAAATAAATACTGCAATTATCATGGGGGCTGCATATATCTTTTTGATTTACTGTTTTTGTTTTTTTTAAATAATAATACACAGAAGTGGAATTAGTGGAATTATATGATAGTTCGACTTTTAATTTTTTGAGGAACCACCATACTGTTTTCCATAGTGGCTACAGTAATTTATATTCTCACCAACAGTGCACAAGCATTGCCTTTTCTTTACATCCTCACCAACACTTGTTATTTCTTGTCCTTTTGGTAATAGTCATTCTAACAGTTGTGGAAATATTGTAGTTTTGATTCACATTTTCCTAATGATTAATGATGTGAACATCTTTTCATGTACCAGTTTGCCATCTGTATGTCTTCTTTGAAAAAATGCCTATTCAGAACCTTCTGCCAACATTTTAATATTGGATTGTTTGTTTGTTTTTTTCCTGTTCTTGTTGTTATTTAGTTGTATGAGTTCTTTATGTATTTTGGAAATTAGCCCCTTATCAGATATAAACTTTGCAAATATTTCTCCCATTCAGTAGGTTGCCTTTTTATTTTGTTGATGGTTTCCTTTGCTGTGCAGAAGCTTTTTAGTATGATGTAGTCCCACTTACTTTTTGTTTTGTTGCTTGTGCTTTTGGTTTCAGAATTTAAAAAATCATTGCAAAGACCTATGTCAAAGAGCTTACTACCAATGTTTTCTCCTAGTAACATACTACCTATGTTTTCTTCTACCTATGTTTTGTCCCAGAGCTTTGCACCCAGTAACTTTAAGTCATTCATAAAATAATATGTATAATCCATCTGTGAAAGAGTAACTTTTAAAATAGGTTAGCAGTGAGTCCTGTTAAAAGCAGCTCTTGATATACTTAAAGTATGAGCAACAAGGGAAGAATACAGGTTTTTTTTTTTTTCTCCAAGCATCTATAATGTGTCGTTATTTTCTAGATGACTTCACAAATACTGTTTAATTTAATATATCAACTCTGTTACCCAAGTGTTCCTCATATCTGTACAAGAAAAAGATGTAGCATATTTATTATACATATAATTAATAGTTTTTTTAGAAAAACAGAGAGCACCTATATTTGTTGGATTGAGAGCTGGAGGCTTAGTGATTATTTGTACTAGGAATATAAACATCAGAAACATCAGCAATGTCATTACAGCAAGAAGAACTGAAAAAATATAATAATGTAATAAAAACCTTGAGAATGAGAATGCAGAAAGTTCATAGAGAGTTGGTTTGTTAACTCCTTATCTTTCATAAATAGAGGGTTGACAGATACACTCTAAATTTAATAAATCAGGAAATCAATATAGGATATTAAGTAGAGGTAATAACCACTATATTTTATAAATTATATACACCTACATGTATTTTTTGTAATTATAAAAATATATAAGATCACTTTTTAGAATGTCAGCAATGTTACTCTTGCTTCAAAATCAAGGTTCCTAAAACTCTTTGTATTTTTCAATAGTTTATTTCCCACCACAAATCACTATCTCTTTTTAAAATCTCAGCCTGAAAAAAAACAAACTTATCATCTTAGAAGCTTAGACAACTATGAAAACGTGAATCTCTACCGACAGGTATGAAAGCTCAAATAAAAAGAAAGAAAGCCGATAAAGTTTCAACTATGAAATCAAAGTAAATATACGGTTTCTGGCATTGTAGTGTAGTTGAAAATTATGAGTCTTAAGTAAGATTTGTGTCCTGGTTCTGGTTTGCATGATTTTTTTTTGTTGGTTTTTGTCAACTGTATTATACTTTTCTGTGAGCTTTAACTTCCTATAAGTGAAATAACAGTGTTAGCCAAAAAGATTGGGCTTAGCAATAGATACAAAAGCCAAGTACACAGTCTAGTCTTAATTCTATCTTTTCTGTTAATAAGCATTTAAGGCATATAAATTCAATGAAAATTTTATCCAATGAATTTAGAGAAGTATGTTAAATAGAAACCTAAATTATCTGGATAGCCAACAAAATGACCAAAAAAAAAAAAAAACGAATTTATTTCCTATGTTTTATGCATCAAACATAGTTGAGTGCTGATAAAATATTGGTAAACCAAACAGACACAGATACTGTCTTCAGGTTTACAAAAATAGTATGTTGAGAGACAGACAACTCTGAGGACCATCTGGGATCTGATCTAGCCCAGGTCATTTACTTACTGGTCATGTGAAGTTGGGGCAAATTACTTTTCAACTACTATAGTTTTGTTTCTTCATTTTGCTAGGCTGAAGAATCCTCCCAAAGATATGCCCACATGCTAATCTTGAATCTGTAAATGTTACCTTATTAGGCAAAAGGTTGCAACCATGGGTTGCTACAGCCTTGGACCCTGGCAGATGTCAAATTGTTTCCCCAAGAGTTTCCTCTTGAAGCCAGCGCAGCAAGCCTTGGGACCCTGGGCCTCCTGGAAGGCTATAGACTCATGGCAGGCACAACTGGCCTTTCCCATCTGGCCTTAAGCATTCCCTCCTCTGCAACCTCTGTTAGGCCAGGTCTTGGTTCCCATACCTGGCTGGGCCCCTGGGCCAGCTGCCACTACTTTAGGATTCTAACTCGGGGGTGGGTGGGGAAGAGGCTTTGGTGAGTATTGGGGTTTGCTTGATAGGTTGGTGTGAGCCAGACTCTTAATGACTTGTCTGGGAGGAGGAATCTTAGGAACCTGGGGCACCTGGTATTTCTCATCCAGGCTTCTTATACTGGCAACCACAGAATTCCCAAGATCCTGAGAGATCGGGGCTTCCTCTAGGCGAGTGGTCATGGTAGAGCTTCTGGTGCCTGATTTTGCCTTTTCTGAGCTGCCTCTGATGCTCAACCCATCTTCTTTCTGCCCCTCCATAAGATCTCACTTACTCCCCACCAAACACACTGAAACCACAAAGTGGCACCTTGACAGTTCCAGACAGTGCTCCGTTTACTTCCTGGGAAATCTCAAACTACCAACCCAGACCAGGCCCTGGACCCCGGACAATTTTCCTGAGGAAGGGTCCTGGGTGAAGAAGGCCAACTTCCCCATCACAGGTGCTGGCAATTGAACTGGGGCAGAAAGAGAGCAATTCTCTGAGTCTGTTCTTATGGAGAAAAGTTCAAGGAATAGGCAGAGATGGTAACAACAACAAACAAAAATAGTTGCAGATGCAATTAAATTAAGGATTGGGAAATGAGATTATCCTGGATTATCCTGGTGAGCCCTAAATGTCATAGTAAGTGTCTTTATAAGAGAGAGGCAGAGGGAGATTACACACATAGAAAAGGAGGCAACGTGATCCATGGAGACAGAATTACAGTGATGCAGCCAGGAGTCAAGGAATGTTGGCAGCTTCCAGGAGTTAGAAGAGGCAAGGAATGGATTCTCTCTAGAGCCTCTGGAGGGGTGTGGCCCTGGTGATAAACTTGATTTCAGCTCAGCTCAGTGAAACTGATTTGGATTTCTGACCTGTGGAATTGTGGAAGAATAAATTTCTCTTGTGTTAAGCCACTGAAATTGTAGTAATTTGTTACAACACTAACAGGTTAACTACCACACTCATCTACAAAATCATAATAAAAAGACATCTTTAAAAGTATAATTTTGAATATAAAAGAAAGTGACTTATGATAAATTTTGGGCACATAATGAACACAATAAAAGTTATATAAATATAATGGGTGATACAGGCAAATAGTCAATTATTAATGTGCTGTTACCCTATCTAAAGGTAAGCAGATATTGCTAATGAAAAGGAAGAATCATCCCCAACCCTGATTGCAGGAAAGAGAGAGAGATCAAGAGTCTCTTTCCCAGATTACATTTTTATCAGTTACATATTCTGTGTAAGTTTATGTATTTCTGTTTAGTAATAAAAATATTCCTTAATTGTAATCTCTAGTCTGGTACACTGGACAATTTTAAAGTTCATTGCAATCTGACTGCATCCTAATCCATACAATCTTCTTGGCAATTTAATGTAGATCCATTAGTCTTATTAACATTTTCATACTCTATAGCATATTTTTAATATATATATATATGCACATATCTATATGCAATAAACATTTTAATGTATTTTTAAAGAAAATTGTAGAATGAGCAAACCACCAGAATCTTTTCTAAAGCAACGTAAAATTTAAGAACTGTTTAATAACTGTATAAAAACTTGTTATTTATGGTTCTCTCTTTAAAATTGTATTTTCTAAAATATAATATGCAATGGTAATAGTACTTCATGAAAATAAAATAAAACTTCGTGTCTACCTTCCAAATAATAAATGAAAATGCATTAACATTTATAAGCAGTTACATGCAATAATGTGTTTATTTTTGGGTCTAAGGCACTGTTCTTATAAACAGAAAAATGTAAACTATATATAGTTTATAAATGTGAATGTCATTTTATAATAAATAACCCAAATCTTATGGACTATCAGCTAGTGTTTAGTTCATCTCTGTGTCTAGGAAAATGAATTCTTTTATCTTTCGGTGACGATATTAAAAAATGATTTCTCAGAATTACACCAGAGAGTACTTGCTCTAGGGAAACAAGGTAAAAATTAATCAAATGCAATAATTACATGTATGACTTTAAATATTTCATGACATAATATTAAATGGAACATAGGTAGTTCCAATTAGGAATTCTGAGCACCTATGACCAAAATTTCAAAGTGTTAATAGATAATCTTAATTTAAACATTCTTTGGGGGAGAAATTGGTGAATCAAAATATTAATGTGATAGCGATTATTCCTTGCAAATCATAAAAACAACTTTCTATATCCTCATATACCATACTGGGTGTACCAGTGTAGCAGTTACACTTACAGTGAAAAAATAATAATTCATAATTTTTCTCCGATTTTTAACCTATTCCCCACCCTGGTAACAGGATGTAATTTCAAGTGGTGTTCATAACAATATATATTTTAAAATACATATTAATTTTCAAATGTATATGAAGGTTCTCTTGATAATAATATGTTATGTATCCTAAACATATATTATATTACATTACATTATATTATATTATATTATATTATATTATATTATATTATATTATATTATATTATATTAATCCTTGCCTATGGAGTCATTTTCCCTCCAACTCTGATTGGTCCTGGGTATAGGGCTGCAAAGTTGAAGGGCTAGGATGCTGCTCCCTACCCGTGTTGCAATGGGCTGGACATGGTAATGGAGATTGGGATGGTGGTGAGCAGTGGCAGAGTTGGCCATGAGGCTCGGTGGAGGTGGAGGTGGTAAAAGAACAGAGAGATGACTAGCTGACAGGAGGCAAAAGCATATAGTACCTGGTATTCTAAGTGGTCTTCAGTGCATGTACCAACTAGGTCAAACCCTGTTTACCTTCTGAGATGAGACAAAATTGGACACATTCAGGATGATATAGCCATAGAGATTCTATATAGATGCACAAACTAGATTCTATATAGATATACACAACATATGTGTATATACATATATGCATATATAGTAGCTTATATTTTTTTAATATTTTCTCAGTTCGTATATGTCAAGTGTATTGCTACAATCATTAGACTATCTAAGATTTTTTGTTATCTTCTGGTTTGGAATATATTGGAATATTAAACTAGAAAGGTTAAGAGGTAGGTTTAAGCTATATCAGCATGGTTAATTATGGGGGTTTTCCCATCTCTGAAAAGAGATTGAGTTTGAGCAGTACATGTAAGATACTTGAGTTGAGAAAGGGAAGAGGAAAACTACATAAATTTTCTCATTCTAGGTGGGCAAAGTGTATAATTAAAGATTTTTAAAATAGATGAATTTGCCCTAGAAAACACATGTTAAAGAATAATGAGGCTACCAAAGCCAACTGAAGAAGAAAGAGAAATCTGAACAAAACTGTAACAAGTAGACTGCAACAGTAAGCAAAAACTTTCCAATACAGAAAAGCCCAGGATTTAAGGAGAATTAACATCAATCCTTCTCAAACTCTTCCAAGAAATAAAAGAGGAGGAAATATTCCCTAACTTATTTTATGAGGCCAGCATTACCTTAATACTAAAGACATTAACTACATCACAGGGAAAAAAAATGTAAGTCAATATTTCTTATGAATATAGATGAAAAACCGTCAACCAGAAAAGGAAAGATAACTTGGTTGGGAGAAATATGCTGTAGTGTTAGTAAAGGAAGTGGAAGTATCATGGTTTCTCAGAAGAGAAGAAACCATTTACAGAAACGAATTCAGGCTGAGAATCATGAGTTGAGATAAATTATACTTTTGAAAGAAAAGTTTTCATTAGTTTAAATTGCTTGAGGCATGGACCACTGAAATAATAATATTTAATACACAGTTTTCTTGGGTCTTAAAATGTGATCTCATAGAATGCCAGCAACCAGGGTGACATTTAAGTATTGCATTTAGCAATATATAGGAGCAAATCTAATATGAAATTTCTAAAGTGTTTTATTATATTAAATGTTAAATAATTGACACACTGAGAAACATGTGTCATAGAGTTAATAAGCAGCTCACTTATTTTTTTATCAGCTAAAATTTAATGGCAAAATTTCTCTGAATTGTGAACAGAAAAAGGACACAGAGATAATTTTAAATCTTTTCCAAATATAATGAGATATATGGAAATCCTTTGAAAAGATAGTGTTTTAATAAAATAACTTAATTATCACCTTGAGGCAAAATAAATAAACTATCTCTAGATAGTTTAAAATGTATTTATTTATTTTAATTTATTTTTTCCAGCTTTATTGAGATATAATTGACATATAACACTGTTTAAGTTTAAGGTGTACAATATAGTAATTTTATATATGTATATATTGCAAATGATTACTACAGTAAACTTTGTTAACATATCCATCACCTTACATTGCTATTAATTACAATTTGTGTGTGTGTATGTGTGTGTATGGGTATGTGATGAGAACTTTTAAAGTCTACTCTCTTAGCATCTTTCCAACATATAATACAGTGTTATTAACTATAGTTACCATGGTGTCCACTACATCTCCAGAACTTAGTCATCTTATAACTGGAAATTTTTACCCTTTGACCACATTCACCCATCCCCTCACTCAATCTATTCTGCCTCTGGCAACCACCAATCTATTCTATATTTCTGTGAGTTGGGTTTTTTAAGATTCCACATGTAAATGAGAAGGGACTCATACAACTCAATAGCAAAAAAAAAAAACCCCAAAAAACAAACAAACAAAAACCCCCCACAAATAACCCAATTAAAAATGGGCAAAGGACCAAAATAGTTTTTCTAAAGAAGATTTTCAAAAGACCAACAGGCACATGAAAAGATGTCCAACATCACTAATGATTAGGGAAAGGAAAATCAAAACCACAATGACCTCACACCCATTACAATGGCTATTATCAAAAAGACAAGAGATGCAAAATGTTGATAAGGATGTGGATCAAAAGGGAACACTTCTGCATGGTTGGTGGGAATGTAAACTGGTTTAGCCACTATAGAAAATAGTAGGAAAGTTCCTCAAAAAATTAAAAATAGACGTACCATATGATCTAGCAATCTCACTTCTGGGTATATATCCAAAGAAAATAAAAATAAGATATTAAAGAGACATCTATCTGCACTCCATGTTCATTGAATCATTATTCACAATAGCCAAGATATGGAAACAACCTAAGTGTCTGTCAATGAGTGAAGTAATATATAAGATGTGATATATGTATATACATATACATATATATACACACAATGGAATATTATTCAGCTATTAGGAAGAAGAAAAGCCTGCCATTTGTGACAACATGGATGGACCTTTCTAGGTCACAAAACACATCTCAACAAATTTAAGAGGATAGAAATTATATCAAGCATCGTTTCCAACCACAATGGTATGAAACTAGAAATCAACTATAGGAAGAAAAACGGGAAAAACACAAACACATGAAGACTAAGCAACATGCTATTTAAAAAAATCAATGGGTTAATAAAGAAATCAAAGAGTAAATCAGAAAATACCTCAAGACAAATGAAAATAAAAACACAACTTTCCAAAACGATGTTACGCAGCAAAAGCAGTTCTAAACAGGAAGTGTTACAGGCCTACCTCAAGAAACAGGAAAAATCTCAAATAAACAACCTAACCTACTATCTAAAGGAATTAGAAAAAGAAGAAAAAGCCCAAAGTCAGCAGAGGGAAGGAAACAATAAAGATCAGAGTGGTAATAAAAAAAAAATAGAGACAAAAAAATAGAAAAGTTCAATGAAACCAAGAGCTGGTTTTTGAAAAGATCAACAAAATTTATAAGCCTTTAGCCAAGCTCATTATGAAAAAACAGAGGACCCAAATAAACAAAAAAAGAAATGAAAGAGGAGAAATTACAGCCAATGTCACAGAAATGCAAACACTCATAAGAGAATACTATGAACAGTTATATGCCAACAAATTGGACAACCTAGATGAAAAGGATAAATTCCTAAAAACATATAGTCTTCTAAGACTGAATCAGGAAGAAATAGATAATCTGTGCATACCAATGATTAATATTGAAAATGCATTAGTAATCAAAAAAATCCCAACAAACAAAAATCCTGGACCAGACAGCTTCACTGGGGAAATCTATCAAACATATAAAAAAGAGTTAATATACATCCTTCTCAACTATTCCAAAAAATTATAGAGGAGTGAACACTCCCAAATTCACTTTATGAGGACACCAGTGCTCTGATACCAAAACCAAACAAAGACACTATGAAAAAAAAAATACAGGCCAATAACCCTGATGAATACAATGCAAAAATCCTCAGCAAAATATTAGTAAACCAAATTCAACAATATATAAAAAGGATCATACACCATGATCAAGTGGGATTTCTTCCAGAGACGCAAGGATGGTTCAATATCTGCAAATCAATCAACGTGATACACCACATTAACAAAGCAAAAACAAAAATCACATAATCATCACAATAGATGCAGAAAAAGCATTTGACAAAATTCGACGTCCATTCATTATAAAAACGCTCATCGAAGTTGGTATAGAGGGAAATATCTCGACACAATAAAGGCAATTTAAAACAAACCCACAGCTAACATTATACTCAATGGTGAAAAACTGAAAGCTTTTCCTCTAAAATCAGGAAGAGGGCAAGGATGCCCACTCTCACCATTTCCACTTAACATAGTATTGGAAGACCTAGCCACAACAATCAGAGAAGGAAAAAAAAAAAAAAAGGCATCCAGATTGGAAGGGAAGAAGTAAAACTGTCACTATTTGCAGATGACATGATATGATATATAGAAAACACTAAAGTCACCACCAAAAGAAATATCAGAACTAATAAATGAATTCTGAAATGTTGCAGGATACAAGATAAATATACAGATTTCTGTTACTTTTCTATACACTGATAATGAACTATCAGAAAGAGAATGCAAGAAAATCTCATTTGAAATCACATCAAAAAGAATCACATACCTAGCAATAAACTTAAGCAAGAAGGTGAATGACCTATACTCTGAAAACTATAAGACACTGATGAAGAAAATGAAGATGATACAAATAAATGGAAAAATATCCTGTGTTCATGGATTGAAAGAATTTACATTGTTAAAATGTCTATACTACTCAAAACAATCTACAGATTTAATGCAATCCATATCAAAATACTCATGACATTTTTCACCAAACTAGAACAAATAATCCTAAAATTTGTATAAAACCACAAGAGACTCCAAATCGCCAAAGCAATCTTGAGAAAAAAGCAGGAGGTATCACATTCCATGACTTCAGACTATATTACAAAGCCACAATAATCAAAACATTATGGTACTGGCACAAAAACAGCCACACAGATCTGTGAAACAAAACAGAGAGTCCAGAAATAAATGTTCGTACATGTGATCAATTAATCTAGGACAAAAGAGGCAAAGATGTACAATGGGAAAAAAGTCTCTTCAATAAGTGGTGCTGGAAAACTGGACAGCTACATGTAAAAAAATGAAATTAGAACCTTTCTCACACCATATACAAAAATAAACTCAAAATGGATTAAAACCTAAATGTAAGAAGTGAAGCCATAAAGCTTCTAGAAGAAAATATAGGCAGTACACTCCTTGACAGAAATCTCAGTGATTTTGTTTTTTTTCTTTGCATCTGTCTCCTCAGGCAGGGGAATCAAAAACAAAAATAAGCAAATGAGACCCAATTAAACTTAAAATCTTTTGCACAGTGAATGGAACCATCAAGAAAACTAAAAGACAACCTAATGAATGGGAGAAGATGTTTGCAAATGATATGTCTGATAAGGGGTTAATATCCAACATATATAAAGAGTTCATACAACTCCATATCAAAAACAAACAAACAAACAATCCCATTAAAAATGGGCAGAAGACCTTAATAGACATTTTTTCAAAGAAGACATACAGATGGCCAACAGCTACATGAAAAGATGCTCAACATCGCTAATCATCAGCATGTTGATAAAAATGCAATTAACAATCAAGTTACGAGAAAAAAAAGAGAATTTTATTGGAGCCAAACTGAGGACTATAACCTGGGAGACAGACTCTCAGAAGCTCTGAGGACTGTTCCACCTGTTAGAAGTCAAAGTCACAGTCATTTTCAAGACAAAAGATCATACACCAAAATGACAAACTGACACTTTACATAACATTCACCAAAAATACATAGCCCAAATAAGCATGTACAAATCTAGCAGCAAGTCACCATGACCATTTATAGAGACGGGGAAGGATGGTACTCTTTTACAATGATAGGAAAGGAGGCTAACGTTCCACGAAGTTACATTGCTAGTGTCAGAAAACAGGAAAAAAATGATCTTTACAGTTGAGTAGGCATTCCCATCTTTGAGGAGGTCCAGTTATGGTATAATGTAAATGCACATTGCACCTTAGGGAGGGAGGGAGGATGCACAAATGAACAGAGAGAGAATTTTATGTTTAAAAATTTTTATCCTGCCTTAAAATATAAATTTTATTTAATCAGGGGAAAGGCAAATCAAAGCCACAAGGAGATATCACCTCACACCTGTCAGAATGCTATTACCAAAAAGACAGGAAATAATAAATGTTAGTAAGGATGTGGTGGAAAGGGAACCCTTGTACACTATTGGTAGGATTGTAAATTAGTAGAGTCACTATTGAAAAGAGTATAAAAGTTCCTCAAAAAACTGAAAATAGAGCTACTACATGATCCAGAAATTCCACTCCTAGCTAAATATCTGCAGAAAACAAAAACATTAATTTGAAAATACATATACACCCCAATCCCCAGTGTTCACAGGAGCATTACTTTCAACAGCCAAAATATGGAAGCAACCTAAGTGTCCAACAATAGACGAATGAATAAAGAAGTGGCATACAATCGAATACTACTTAGACATAAAAAAGAACAGAATCTTGCCATTTGCAACATGCATGGAGCTGGAAGGTGTTATGTTTACTGAAGTAAATCAGACAAAGACGAATGCTGTATGTTTTCACTTAATTGTGGAGTCTAAAAAAATAAAACAAATGAATAAATATAACAAGACAGAAACAGACTCATTGTTACAGAGAACAAACTACTGGTTACCAGTGAGGAGGGGTGGGGGGCAGGCAAGATATTAAAAGGAGATAAAGAGGTACAAAGTAGGTATAAAAACATAAGATACAAGGATATAATGTATAGCAAGGAATTATAACCAATATTTTATAATAACATTAAATGGAGTATAACATATAAAAATATTGAATCACTATGTTGTACACCTGAAACTAATATAACATTGTAAATCAACTATACTTCAATTAAAAAATGTAAATGCATGCAAAAACAGGGATTAATTTTGTAAATATTACATGAAGCAAAAGGCACAACACACAAAATAATACATGAAATAAGATTGTATCCATGCCAATTTAAAATTAGCAAAACTCAACCCTAATACATACAAATGCATACAACTATTAAAGAAACAAACAAAAACATATGAATACAATTCTCACAAGACAAGTATACTGCTAACTTCCAGTAAGAGAGATGCCAATTGAAAACCTATATATTTTAATAAAAATAAAGAATATTGACTTCTTTTTAAAATTTGTGATTGAATACATTTTAATATTCTTAACTTCTGAAATTTCTCTGATTTTACTGTGCCTTTTAGACAAATCTAAAGAGTGTACTTTTCCCTATTTGGGAAATATAGACTCAAAATCTACCACAATCTAGAAATTTAAAAGAACATAATAAACTCATTATAACCATAAACATTTTACATGAAAAAAAAGCATATAAGTGGTTAATGTTGCCAATTTTCCTTTGGGAACTACATCAGGTGTGCCACATTGGATTTAAAATTTATATTACTACAAAACAAACTATTAATTTTCTGGGGTTTCAAAAATTAAAATCAAATGTTGCCATCAAAGTAATTTTCAAATAACTTGCTTGTTGACATTAAAAATTACTAATTACCATCTTGTTTGAAAAATTTTCTAAAAAATTAGAATTTCTGTTTGCTCAAATACAATAATTTGAAAAATGTTTTAAGTTCTTTGTTCTAAGTTTTTAGCAATAATACTTATGTATCTTTTGCATTTAAATTATATACAGATCTTCCTCAACTTATGATGGGGTTATATCCCAATAAACCCATCATAGGTTGAAAATATGGTAAGTTGAAAATGCATTTAATACACCTAACCTATCAAACATCACAGCTTAGCTTGGCCTACTTTAAACATGCTCAGGATACTTACACTGGTCAACAGTTCGGCAAAATCATCTAACAAGCTTATTTTATAATAAAGTGTTGAATATTTTATGTAATTTATTGAGTACTATAATGCAAGGTAAAAACAGAATGGTTGTGTGGGTGCATAATAGTTAAGTGTTTTGGTTTTGTACCCTTGCCATTGTGTGGTTGACTGGGAGCTGTGGCTCAGCATTACAAGAGAGTATCATACTACATATCATCAGCCTGGGAAAAGATCGAAATTCAAACTCTGAAATACAGTTTCTACTGAACGTGTGTCACCTTCGCACCCTCGTAAAGTCATAAAGTCAAAAAAATCATAAATAAAACCATTGTGTGTTGGGAACTATCTGTATAAGTAATATAACCTTTTATTGCAAATCTCTTTGGTGAGTATTTCCATCAAAAATAATTCAATTTTATGTAAATAATCTATCTCTGAAAGACCCGTACAAACTTTAAAAACTCAAAAACTAAGAAAACAACGCGTAGGTCATTTAAACGTTTTTTTGGGGGGTGCATTTCAAACTTCTTTAAAGATTACTTCATAAAGGAATAAAGCAAAATCAAAACCCACTGATAAAACCTTAAGTAAATAAAGAAGGGAGGAATTTTTTTCCTTGAGACAACAGATTATAGGTCAAAAAATGCTCATGCTCCAGAAGATTCAAAGAGAGGAGAGGTGAGGACACATGTTGGCTTCTTCTTGCTGCATGAGAAACCATTCCAAGACTTAGTGACTTCAAACAATAATCACTTATTTTTTCCCACAAAGACATAGTTTGGCTGGATGGTTTTTATATTGGTCTTGCCTGGGCTCACTCATGCGGCTACATTCACCACATGAGAGTATTCCACATGAGTCAAATTTCCCCTCTTCTTGCTGGAAGCATGAGGGAAGTTTCTCAGATCTTCACCCTGGGAAACTGGAAGAACGCCTTGAGTAAAAATCACTATAGTGACAGCTAAGATTGGATGCCTGGGCGTTTTTAACGCTCCAGCTACTCCACACATAGCCACCAATAGTTCATCAACTACCATTTAAATTTCCTTCCCATTCCTGCTCCCACATCTTTTGTTCCTAATAAGCTGTGATTCTCTGTATTTGCCTGTCTCTCCAGTTTTAGGGGTGGCTTTTTGTCATGTAACCTCAATTCTCTGATGTACCTAAGAAGAGTTGTTGATTTCAGTTTGTTTAGCTTTTTTTTTATTGATAGAAGGGTGGAAGTGATGCATTCCAAGCTCTTCATATGTCCTAGCAGAAACAGAAATTCCTGAATGTGTACATTTAAATAAAGGTTCCAGAATTTTAAAATGGTTCGGAGACTTTAATATAGTTCGAAAATCAAAATCTGCACCTGGAAGTAATTTTAATGGTAAATATGACATTCCACACTGTTATGATAGGGAAACATTGTACAGGTTGACTGCAGCATTTATACAATCACTTATGACATAAGGAATCCTGTCTAAAGAAATGAGACAATGATTTTAAATTTTCCTCAGCCTAAAATCTATTATCACTACAGCAGGTGTCAAATAGCACACGTTTTTTTTCTATGATCCTATTTTGGATGTGATGTAGTGTAAATTCAACTATTACGAACTCGCCAACTATTAGGGACTAAGCCAGTATCTTACCTCTTGCTTTCAGGCAAGAGTATCTGTGAACCTGGCACATGAAAACATGTTTTAAGAGTAAAAAAAAAGTACTTAAGTGAATTCATAAAAATATATCACTGCATTATAATATGTGATTTCAGACTAGGAAAATCAAAATAACTGTACATATTATATGATGGCTTTGGGCAAAGTGAAAGGAGAAAGTAAGTGAGACATTAAAATTCATAAAGTTTTCATTAAAGGGGAAGGACATGTAGAAGATGGAAAGTCAGAGAAAAACAACACATAAACAAACAAAAACAGCATTATTTAAAAAACAGCATTAGAAGAATAAAAGGAGCAAAGAGGTCATAGGATCACCTAAGGAAGTCTTTATTTTGCATTTGATGTTCCAAAAACATATAATCTAATTCTCATGGTCCTTCTTAGATTGTCATCCATTATCCCAAAAATGTCCCTAATTACATTCATTTGAGATTTATTTTGGTTTATAACTTAACACTGCCAACCAAAAATTGGTACTTGCCATCTACTTCTACAAGGATTAAATCACACGCTGCTGCAGCTGCTAACCTTCAACACCCCCTGAAACGAATTCAGGATGGAGGTCAGGAATGAGGCACTCTGTGCTCTGGGAAAAGCTGGCAGAACAGGCCTTCAGATAGATATTTTCAGGAGAAGATTTTATGAACCCAATTCTTGCATCTCCTTATATCTAGAAGAGCACTAAAATCATTCATGGTGACATCTGCTCCTTGTGACTAGTAGTAACTTTCATGAGAATAACAGCAACTTTCTGAAAAAATGTGTGCTTGATTGCATGGACTCCCCACAACCCTTCGCCAAAATCACATATATACTGACCTTCCCCCCTACCTCCTTGGAGCAGTTTCTCAGAACTATCTGAAATGCTGCTTCCCAAGCTATAGTCCTCATTTTGCCCCAAATAAAACTTAACTCACAACATTCATGTTGTGCATTTTTTTTTCAGTCGACAACACCTTGAAATATTTAAAACTTAAATGTGCTAATCAGACCCTCAAACCTTAGGGCTAAGAAGTTAGAAATGCTATTTGATTAAACTAATCTATTTTGAGAAAATAAGAATTTTAGTATTGGAAGCTGTTCATTCCTTCAACTGTACATCTTCATCTGTTCTACACTGATTAATAATTTTAATGTATTACATACTCCATGGGCATACTGAATTTTGAAGAAATCAAAATGTTTTCAGGAAGTTCAATCACTGCAATTAAAGGTAACTGTCCCAATGTTATCAGTTATAGTTACTCACTCTGGAAGTTGTGATATAAATAAGAGGCTACAGTTTATTTGAGGTTTTTGGTAAAATGAATACAATGCCACCATTTATCTCATCTTCAAGAAATTATACTTGAGTAAAAGTGGAAAAAATTCACATTATTACATAAATAATCTAGTATTGGTTCTACTTCTTTAAAACAAAATTGAAAAAACATACTAGAATTTACCTGCAATGATGATGACTATTACTACCACTAGAAAAGCCTTAAGTCATTCACAATGAGAATCACAAAATGGAGGGAAAATATTTAGGTGATTACCCCCATAGGCCTTGGTCTGTGAGGCTGTGGATTCAAGTATTTTCATAGTTATGTTGGTCTCATAAATCAAAATGAAAAGAACACATGTATGAAAAGTTAATCAGACATGAATTTTAAAACTAACTTTAATGCTTCTTGGTATTTTTTACATATAAGACAGTTATTCTCTAAACTTCAGTTTATTCATCTTTAGTCAAGGCATATCACAATTATAAGGTAAGTGTGAGGATGAAAAGACATTACCATATACAAGATAGAGAAAAAAATGAATCAGAATCTTCATAGTCCTGGGGTATCAGTATCCTTTCCAAAGATAATTATCTGTATTTAACTCTATTGCCCAGAGAGGGTAGAAGACAACTATTTATTAGTATAAGGTCTGTCACATAAAATATTCTTAATTAATTGGAGTTCTCATTTATTTCTCCAACTCTTCTTCCCAGATGGCCCACAAAAGCTTTAAACTATATAAATTTACATTTATCTGAACTGTCATTATGTATGACACTTTTGAGCATCAGCCTAAATTCTCACAATGAAATTTGTTTTCCTAATGTGTTGTTTTGTAGTAATGGGCATGTGACAACAGCTATGAAAATTCAAGAGAATATCTGTGACTTCTTAGTAAATTACTAGCTGAGAGTCTGCTCAAAGTCTGAAGTCTTGGTGTTTAGTAATTAGGTAACAATTATTTATAATTAGCATATTAAATGTTATCATGCAAATGCTTTTATTAAAATAACTTTACGAGATCTTGTATGGTTGGTAGCCCTTGAATTTCAAGGAATTTAAAGTTTTTGCTCAGTAAATATTTTCCACTGATTAGTCCAACCTAAACATATAATCTTACCTGTCAGAGTGGATATTGTTATTCTTTGCTTCTCTCTTCTTGTTATGTTTCATGAGAACACATAATTCATGACCAGAGATATAAGAAAAAATATGGTAATTTTGTTGAAAAGAGTCTAATTCATATGAAACTATGTTTAAATTGAACCTTTGACCATTTCACCTTGCAAACCATTACGAACTTTTTTCTAAATTTCTACAGCAGAGACCACATGGGTGTGACCTAGAAAGAGAGTGGCAGGGCTTGCTTGTGGAAAGGACAGATACGTAAGATTCAAAGTCCTGAAGATTTTAAGTATTTACAAATAAAATGTGCCTACTAAAATTATTATAAAATCATAGAAAAAATTTTATTTATAATGGTTTGTACTGTTTTGAGAGACAAAGAATATATCAATTTCAGCTTTCCTATTCAGAATTTAGAGCAGTATGGAATCCAAAATATTTCCCTAGAAACTTTTATGTTTTAGAACATGAAAAATATTGCATTATTTATACATACATGTGTATTATATGTATATATTGAAATATTTATGTTTTTATGGTTAAATTATTTATATGTGTGTATACTTAACAGCCTTTATTGAAAGTTGTATAATATACCTTGAAGCTATGATAAATGTAATTTCTATTACTTTTAGCTGAAATTTACTTTTCTTATAGATGCACATATGAAAATATAATGATAATGTACATAAATATACAATCATTTTCTTTAAACATGAGTTTTCTGGAAACAATCTTAAACAAGGTTAATCTCTACTAATCAATAATAATATTCATAGAATGTTATAAAATTATAACAAAATATATTAAACTCCCACTGTGATCAGACAGCAATATCACAATTCTACAAATATGGTAGCCATTCAAATGCTGTCATCACATTTACTGCAGAAAAAAATAAACATTAATTACATTTCTAAGAAAGCATATGAAAAATTATGTGAAAATCATTTGTTGTCCTAACTAAATGTGCACTGATTCTTAATTTTATTGAGATGTTCATGCAATTCTACTGAAGATATGGGACATAATGCCACTGAGATTAGCTTATCTACAACTTGTTCTAGTGCAAATGTCATACCCAAATCAACTTTACTGTAACTTGTTAAATTTTAAACCATAAATCAATAACCTTACTATTATGTCAGTTTCAGATAGGAAATTTTAATCTGTTTTTTGACAGAAAAAATGAATTCAACAACTGAATGGTAGAACATTATTTTTAAAAGTGTTCCATAACTTGAAACAAGACAGTTAAAATCTTAATAGAACTGAGTTTAATGTATGTGCTTTAAATATGGTAGTAACTTTTTTAGATCACAGTCCAGATAACTGTCATGTAGATAATTAAGGAAATTTTAAAAAATCAAGCTACTATCCACCAGGAATATTTTGCCACATTTCCTATTTATAGGACATGTCAATTTAAGAAATGCCTTCCACAAAATCTAGGGAAAAAACCAAACAAAAAAACTGCAGCCCAATAAATGTCCTTCAATTCTTTAAACTACCATATAATATCATACATTTACCCTTAGAATATCATACTTTCTTAACTATATAGCAATACAAATTGATATCCAGACCTCTTCACTTTAAGATTAAAGACTCTTCTGAATTGCTATTGTCACATGTAACTATTTATGGCATCACATCAACATATTGTTGCCTAAAATCCTGTTGTTGATTTTAGTGTATTTTGTGCCTTTATTACTGCCAATAAACATAAGGAAGGATGTTTAGATTCTGTCTGCATGTTTTAAGTTAAATACACACACTCACACACACACATACACAGTCACACACACTCTGTTTTTATAGGTATCTTAAGTCAAGTCTCTTAACACATGCACCAATCTCTCAGTAGACCTTCCTTTCAGAAAGATTTTAGTCAAATTCTGTACATTAACACATTGTACAACTGAGAACACTACTTTCTATTTGTACTTGCTTATAGTTGCTACCCTGAACATATCACTCAAAGTTTGTTGAATTTGCTCCCATGACTGAGACTCTTCTTACAGACAATTAAGAACTTTATTTCCTGATCATCATGAAAGCATTTATGAAATCAAGTTCCTAATTAATACCTAAACAGTGAGAAAAAACAATGAAATATCTGGGGAAAAGACTAATTACTACTACAAAGAGACATTAAGCAGAAGAATGAGATTAGTTTAATGAAAATAGAAAAGTGTATTACAAAACCATATGTGCTTTGTGAAACCATAGTTTTACACCAAGATCAACCTATATGGAATATCTTGAGTCTAATAATTGATAATTATCTGCTGTGTCACCTGGAGTATGAAGTCTGAGTATATGTTTCCCTATCTATTAAAGAAATACAAATACAACTTCTTTATAATAATGCAACTGTTCTGTTGCAACATCGCATGTAAAAGTTCAGGTCATTTTGTATTTTGGACATTCTCCTAGATCCTGGTAGAATTTTCTGAATGTTAATTTGTACATGAAGAGTCAGTGATAACTGTCTTATTACTGATTGTGCAAGAGTAAAGTAAAATATAGATGCCTTGAAATAAAAATGGACTTTTCTATTTACTAAACAAGTCAATATTTAGAACATTTGATAATTCAAACGTAAACAAGAGGAGACATCAGAAATGAGAGTTTTTGTCTTCTTTCAAAAAGCAGTGTTGGATATGTGAAGACTAGGACCAGAGGAATTCTGATAGCTATTCTTGTATGTAAATTAGCATTATTTCTTTAAAAATGATCACATCACTGAAGACATTTAACGTAATGTTAGTGGTGGCATAACGTTAACTTTTCTAATATCTCTTTGAGTCTATGGAATAATTTTAGGAATCTTAACATAATATTAAGTGGAACATTTGTAATGGGTAACCTAGAAGGAGAACATTGCTTACATTTACTTAAACAAAATATATAAACCAATATTTTATAAATACCTATGTAATTTGTATTATAACCCAATGTAATGCTTCATCTTTTCAAAATAACATTAATCTCCGGTATGCATGTGAGCTCTTTATTTATAATAACAGGTCTGACTAAGATCTTTAAAGTTTTTAAACACCTAAATATAGAAACAACTTCTTTTCATTACATGATATATATTTTAACTTAAATAGTAAACAGAACTGGTAAAAATGCATGAAGAATTGAAGATTTTTTGTCTCAAACTTCTAAGATTCTATCATATGTTGGAGATATATTATGGATTTTCTAAACAAATGCTTTTGTCCAATTATGTAGCTATGATATATGACAGAAAAAGAGGCCAGATAGATTTTACAGTTTGCTCAGAGTGAAAAACAAAAGATAAATAAGGAGAGAGAGAAAAAATTAAGAAATACAGTTGACATTCTGAACTTGCTTCAACGCCTTGTCAAATATATTCGTGTCTGATAATCTTGACCCAGATTTACAACCTTATTGCATTAGTGATATTATTACTTTGGCAGTGTGTAATAGTTTAAAAAATCTGTTACAGAATAATTTATGTTGGAGAAGACCATGATTTCTCAAACTTCATTTATTAAATAAGTTCATATTTTATAACAAAAATTTACATAAAATAAAATATGAACACCTATGGAAACGGATACACATATATTTACATATATACAAATATATATATATATATATATATATATATATATATATATATATATATATATATATATATATGCCTAAAACTTCAGAAAATTACACTTCAACTGGATGGAAAAGTGACATGAAAAAATTTAAATGATTTGTGTATAAAACATATCAAATAATATACTTTGATAGGTGTGAGTAGTAAAAAATGAAGTTGAAAAATGCCCAGTATGATAATGAGGAAATTTGATGCTCCTTGAAAACCATAGTATTTAATTTCTAAACGGAGTTGTTTTACTTTTCATCTTCATATGATCTTGGCAGAAGAATATTTTAGTTTTTGGTCTATTATGGCCCATAATTGTAAAACTTAAGAAAAATAGTGTATTAATATGATAAAATTATATTATGCATATCAGTTTATATTTACACACATTAACCCTAAGGTATATGTAAAGTAAACTAAGCAGAATGTTTAAAAAATAATAAAACAAATCTTTAAAAAATAAATATGATGCCAATCACTCACAAAATAAGCAAAAATACAACAAAGAAAAATCTATTTAATTTAGATAATGTAATGATACAATCCTGTGATTTTTCTGAACTTCATAACCAAAGAGAAGGCAATAATTCTGAGATTCTGTGTGACTATTTTATTGCCTATACAGGTCTCCCCCACTATCCAAAAGTAAAATGTTCCTATGAAACCTTTCATAAGCCAAAAAAGGCATAAAGCAAAGAATATCCACCACTTTTCAAAAATTTGCCTTCTGTCACTTTGCTCTTAAGAAAGACCTACATTAGTAAGGTAATGACTTTTTTTGTAAAAGTGAAAATCCTCTTTGGATTTCTTTCAGTTAGCAAAAAACAGGTATGGTAATTCCCCCTTACCCCTGGGGGATATGTTTCAATACCCCCAGTGGATACCTGAAACTATGGATGGTATCGAACCCTCTATATACCATGTTTTATCCTATACTAACAGGTGAATAGTATATACAATGTTGATATGTTGGACAAAGGGATGATTCACGTACTGGACAGGACAGTGTGGGCAGGCATGTGATTTCATTATGCTACTCAGAATGGGGTGCAATTTAAAACTTATGATTTTTTAATTTCTGGAATTTTTCATTTAATAGTTTCTGACTGCAGTTGACTGTAGGTAACTCAAACTGTGGGAAGCAAAACTGCAGATAAGAGGTGACTTCTGTACTAATGCAGGTCTTTTATGACAGCAAAAATATTGAGTTTTCCTATTCATGAGCATGGGATATCTCTCCATTTATTAATTCCTTTTGATTTCACTCAGCAGAGTTTCAGTTTTCCTCATATAGAACCTGTACATATTTGGTTAGAATTATACCTATTTCATTTTGTGGGTACTGATATAAATAGTATTGTGTTTTAAATTTCAAATTCCACTTGTTCATTGCTGTTTTCCTCATATAGAGCCTGTACATATTTTGTTAGAATTATACCTATTTCATTTTGGGGGTACTGATATAAATAGTATTGTGTTTTAAATTTCAAATTCCACTTGTTCGTTGCTGGTATATAAGAAAGTGATTGCCTTTTGTATATTAACCTTATATCCTACAACCTTACTATAATTGCTTACTAATTTCAAGAGTCTTATTGTCAACTTTTTAAATTTTCTATGTAGATGATCATGTCCTCTATAAATAAATACAGTTTTATTTCTTCCTTTCCCATCTATATTCCCTCTACTTGTCTCATCACATTGTTAGTACTTCCAGTATGATGCTGAAAAAGAAGTGCTGAGAGGAAACATCCTTTCCTTGTACCTGATCTTAGTGGGAAAGCTTTGAGTTTCTCACCATTGAGTATGATATAAGCTGTAGATTTTTTTGTAGATTTATTTTTATCAGGTTGAGGCAGTTCCCAAGTTCTAGTTTACCGAGTTTTTATTGTGAATGAGTGTTGGTTTTGTCAAAAGTTTTTTTCTGCATCTATTGATACAATCATGTAATTTTTCTTTTTTAGCCTGTTACTAATATGAATCACATAATTGATTTTTGAATGTTGAATCAGCCTTGCATACCTGGGAAAAATCCCATGTGTTTGTAGTGTACAATTCTTTATATACATTGTTGGATTAAATTTGTTTATATTTTGTTGAGGACTTTTGCATCTATCTTCATGAGAAATATTGGTCTGTAACTTCCTTTTCCTGTAATATCTTTGTGTGGTTTTGGTATTGGGGTAATGTTGGCCTCATAGAATGAGTTACAAATTATTTCTTCTGCTTCTATCCTCTAAAGAGATTGTACAGAATTGGCACAATTTCTTACTTCAATGTTTGGTAGTATTCACCAGTGAACTCATCTGGCCTGGTGCTTTCTGTTTTGAAAGCTTATTAATTCTTTTTTTAAATTAATTAATTAATTAATTAATTAATTTTTAATTTTTTGGTTGTGTTGGGTCTTCGTTTCTGTGCGAGGGCTTTTCTCTAGTGTGGCTAGCGGGGGCCACTCTTCATCGCGGTGCGCGGGCCTCTCACTATGGCGGCCTCTCTTGTTGTGGAGCACAGGCTCCAGACGCGCAGGCTCAGTAGTTGTGGCTCATGGGCCTAGTTGCTCCGTGGCATGTGGGATCTTCCCATACCAGGGCTCGAACCCGTGTCCCCTGCATTGGCAGGCAGATTCTCAGCCACTGTGCCACCAGGGAAGCCCCAGCTTTTTAATTCTTGATTCAATTTCTCTAATGATACAGGCCTATTCAGATCATCCATTTATTCTTTATGAGTTTTGGCAGAATGTGTCTTTCAGGGAATTGGTTCATTTCACTAGGTTAGCAAAGTTGTGGGCATAAAGTTGTTCATATGTTCTTAAGTTATATTTTTAGTGTCCATAGGATCTATAGGGATGTTTTCTCATTCATTTCTGATATTAGTAATTTGTGTTTTCTCTCTTTCTCTTAGTTAGCATGGTAGAGGCTTATTTATTTTATTGGTCTTTTCAAAGAAATGTCTTTTGGTTTCATTGATTTTTCTCTATTTTCCTTTTTTCATTTTCTTTGATTTCTGCTCTAATTTAGGTTAGTTCTTTTCCTCTGCTTACTTTGGATTTAATTTCTCTTCTTTATCCAGTTTCTTAAGGTGGAAAGTTAGATCATTAATTAGATCTTTGTCCTTTTCTAATATATGTATTCAATGTTATAAATTTCCCTCTAAGCACTGCTTTTGTAGAATCTCCTCAAATATTAATAAATTTGGTTTCCATTTTAATTTACTTCCAATTTTCAAATTTTTCTTTTGAGATCATTTTTGACCCAGATGTTATTTAGAAATGTGTTGCTTAATCTCCTCATATTTTGGGATTTTCAATTTTCTTTCTGTTAGTGATTTTTAGTTTAATTCCTTTGTGGTCTGAGAGCAGACATTGTATGATTTCTATTTTTTTTAATTTGTTAAGGTGTGTTTATGGATCACAATGTGGTCTATTTTGGTGAATATTCCATGTGAGCTTGAGAAGAATGTGTGTTCTGCTGTTGTTGGATGAAGAAGTCTATAGATGTCAATTATATTTAGTTGACTGACAGCTTTTCTGAGTTAAACTGTGTCCTTACTGATATTCTGTCCATTTCTGGATCTTTTCTTTTTGAATAGAGGGATATTAAAGTCTCCAACTATGATAGTGGATTCTTCTATTTCTCTTTGTAATACTATTAGTGTTTGCTTCATAGTTTGACATTCTTTTGTTAGGTCCACACACGTTAAGGATTGTTATGTGTTCTTGAAGAATCGGCCCCTTTATCATCATGTAATGTCCTTCTTTATCTCTGATAACTTTCCTTGCTTTGATGTCTGCTCTGTGTGGTATTAATATGGCTACTCCTGTTTTCTTTGATTATTGTTAGTATAGTAAACTTTTATCCATCCATTTTCTTTTAATCTATATCTGTCTTTACAAGTAAAGTGGATTTTTTTTTTGTCCACACATGTAGTTAGGTCTTGTTTTTTGATATACTTTTGCAATCTTTGTCTTTTAATTGGTTCATTTAGACCACTGACATTCAAAGTTTTTTGATATAGTTGAATTAATGTTTACCATATTGATTATTGCTTTCTATTTATTGTTCTTGCACTCTTGCACTCTTTTTTTTTTGTCTTTCACACACATCTTTTTCTGCATTTCAGTTGCATTTTTACCTTTCTTGAAATAATAAAGCATAACATGCCAAAAATATTGCTTTTTTTTTCCATCTTCAATATTAAAATGGTTACATAAAAATTCTCCACTTTTAATGTTTCTTTTAAAATGCACATTGATATGACAGCTGTCACAATGCAATCTAACAAAATTGTTTTGAATGAAGTTAAAGACAACTAAGTGCTACTAGAGCCATCTTATGGAAAAAACCGAATGAACCTTTTGGCCAACCCAATAATACTATATCACTTCGCAGGTAGTGTGGGTACATTTTAATAACAAAATAATACTAATTCCTCCATCCAGTCCCTTGTGTCATTGCTGTCATTCATTTCACTTATATTTAAGCATACATGAATACTGATATATATATAATATATAAGTATGTATATGTACATATAGGTATATGTAATACATTAGCATACATAAAATATATATAGATACCTTTATACATAAACATACACAATCTAATACATTGCTATTATTTTGAACAAACTGTTATCTGTTAGGTCAACTAAGAATAAAAAAATAAATAAAAAGTTTTCATTTTACCTTTACTTACTCCTTCTTTGATGCTTTCCCATACTTATGTAGATCCTAGTTTCTGACCTATGTTATTTTCCTTCTTTCTAAAGGACTTCTTTTAACATTCCTTGCAAGGAAGGTCTACTGGCAACAAATTTCACTTTTTGTTCATCTGAGAAAGTCTTTATTTCTTTTTTTCATTTTTGAAGGGTAATTTCACAGTGTACATAATTCTTTCTAGGTTGGTGTTTTATTCTCTCAACACTTTAAATATTTCACTGCAGTGTCTTCTTGCTTTCATGGTTTCTGAGAAGAAGTTTGTTGTAATTCTTATCTCTGTTCTTCTATAGGAAAGATGTTTTTTCCCTCTAACTTCTTTCTAGATTTTTTCTTTATTTCCAATTTTCTGTATTTGGAAATGATACATCTAGGTGTAACTTTTTTGACATTTATCCTGTTCGGTGTGCTCTTAGCTTCCTAGATCTGTGGTGTGGAATTGACATTGATTTGGGGAAATTATCAGTCATTATTATTTCATTACGTTCTTTTTCTGACATTCTCATATGTATGCTACAGCTTTTGTAGTTATCCCACAGTCTTTGGCTATTCTGTTATTTTTTTTCAGTCTGTTTTCTTTCCTTTTTGATTTTGAAGATTCTTTGATAGATCTTCTAGCTCAGAGATTCCTTCCTCAGCCATGTTCAGTGTATTAATGAGCAGTTTCAAGTGTACCATCAAAGGCATTCTTTATTTCTGTCACACTGTTTTTTATCTCTAACATTTCCTTTGGTCTTTTTTTAGGATTTCCATCTATCTGCTTACATTGCCCATCTATTCTTGTGTGCTTTCTACTTTATCTATTAGAGACCTTAGTACCTCTTTTTCAAAGTATTGTTACTAAAAATTATTTTGAATAATCTTATTATTTTTGCTTATTCATGACTCAAATGGCCATTTTATTTACTTATTCTTACATAGGAATTCATAAATTCAATAGGTATCCATTAAGTGCCTCTTCCTTTTTTTAGATATAGTGTGGTATACAAAGGTAAAGTTAAGATACTCTTAACAAGCTTGAACAAGTGAATATAACATATCAATTTTATGAGACTAACAAAAAATACAATAGAAACATAAAGAAAATTAAATATTCCAGAATAAATTATGTAAATAATTTATAATGTCAAAAAAATTTCTGCATGGGAAAATTAATAAGCATAAATTTCCAGACATAGAAATTGTCTTTGTTCAGGAAACAGTTACAAATTTTCTTTGAGATAAAAAATACTGTTGGGGACTGTGGGACAGGAGTTTGCTAGCTAGTATTAATATAGTTTGAAGGCTTTACTATTAAGCAAAGTAATTTGGAATGGATGTGGTAGTTAAGTTAAGGGGTATATATTACATTATAAAAATGCATTAGAAATATTATATGGCAGTTCAAAAATTAGACTGAAAAAGATGCTATATTTAAGAATATCAGTTCAGAAGTTAAAATCAAAACTGTACTTGATAAAAAAAAAAAATTAAACAAAACAAAACAAAACTGTACTTGAGGTAGTGATGGACAATCTATTTTGGAAGCAGCAGAATTAAATAAATAAATAATAATAATAAATAAATAATAATAAAATAAATAATATAATAAATATATATTATATTATATTATAATATATAATTATGTATATTATATAATAAATATAATAAAATAAGTAATAATAAAAGGGGAAAAAAAGATGGTAATCAGGACTTGGAAGGACCAACTCTTAAAATCATAGAAATGCACATTGAGGACTGATCTTTGGATGGTTGATCTTCATTAATAAATATCCCAAATGGTCAATTAAAAAAAAAGAAATCTTGGAAAAAAATATATTTCATAGCAGGAAACTTGTCTCAGAAAATCTTCTCATAAGGAGGTCAATGTATTTTTAAGTATCTTTACAATAGAGGTTTCATCTTGCCACATTTACCATGACTGCTAACTATATTTTTAATTTTGACAAATATATTTTATTTGTTTTATAATTTCTCTTTTAAAATAACTGCACTTTTCATTAAATTGATTTCTTTGAGGTTCTATTTTTTATCTTTTTATAATTTTAAGCATTCTAGTATTATATTCATTCTAAATTCTTCTATGAATCCTAATTATTTTGGTTTTTATTCTTGCTTTTTTATAGATTTATTTCTTGATATTGTTTTAAATCATTTAAGGTAAGCTCATCTCATCAGAAGTCATTTTATTCACTTACAGTTTCCTTATTTTTCAGTTGTAGGTGTGTTTCTACAAGATGGTATTTTGCTTGCTTCTGTCATAGTCCAAGAAACTTCATAATTCCTTAATCAGTTTTTACAGTAATTCTTTGGCTGTATTCCAGCACTGTCTTTATGGTATAAATTCTGAACTCTGACTGTAAAATTCATAATTGTTTCAGATTTAAGGCTTTAATTTCTCTCAAAGGAGTAAGTTTTTAAAACTCAGTGTCACAGATAGATGACAAACATTATTGTCATCCCTCTAGCTAAAGGCAGGTTGAGGATGTAGCTTCATTTGCTAATTTATTTATTTTTCTTTCTCAACAAACTAATTTTTTATTGAGGTATAGTTGATGTACAGTTTTATATAGGTTGCAGGTGTACAATATACTGATTCACAATTTTTAAAGGTTATACTCCATTTATAGTTATTATAAAATATTGGCTATATTCCCTGTGTTGTACAATATACCCTTGCAGCTTATTTTATACATAATTGTTTGTATCTCTTAATCCCTTACCCCTATATTGTCCCTCCCTGCTTCTCTCACCCCACTGGTAACCACTGGTTTGTTCCCTATATCTGTGAGTCTGCTTCTTTTTGTTATATTCACTAGTTTGTTGTATTTTTTAAACTCCACATATAAGTGATATCATACATTAATTGTCTTTCTCTATCTGACTTATTTCACTTAGCATAATACTCTCCAAGTCCTTCCATGTTGCTGCAAACGGCAAAATTTCATTCCTTTTTAATGTCTTAGTAGTATTCCATTGTATATATATATAATATATCTTCTTTATCCATTCATATGTTGATGGACACTTAGGTTGCTTCCATATCTTGACTATTGTTAATAATGCTCTCATGAACATTAGGGTGCATGTATCTTTTCAAATTAGTGTTTTCAGTTTTTTTGGATATCCAGGAGTGGAATTGCTGGGTCATACAGTAGTTCTATTTTGGGTTTTCTTTAGAAAACTCCATACCGTTTTCCACAATGGCTTTACCAGTTTACATTCCCACCAATGGTGTATCCACGTCCTCACCAACAATTGTTATTTGTGTTCTTTTTGATGATAACCATTATGAGAGGTGTGAGATGATATCTCACTGTGGTTTTGATTTTCATTTCCCTGATGATTAGCAATGTTGAGCATCTCTTCATGTGCTTGTTGGACATCTGCATTTCCTCTTTGGAAAAATGTTTATTCAGGTCTTCTGCCCATGTTTTAATCAAATTGTTTGTTTTTTGATGTTGAGTTGTATGAACTGTTTATATATTTTGGATATTAACCCCTTGTTGGCCATATCATTTGTAAATATTTTCTCCCATTCAGTAAGTTGTCTTTTCATTTTATCAATGGTTTCCTTTGCTGTGCAAAAGATTTTAAGTTTAATTTTGTCCCATTTGTTTATTTTTGCTTTTATTTCCTTTGCTTTAGGAGACAGATCCAAAAAATATTGCTACAATTTATGTCAAAGAGTGTTCTGCCTATGTTTTCTTTTAGTTTTATGGTTTCTGATCTTACATTCAGGTCTTTAATCCACTCTGAGTTTTTGTATATGGTGTTAGAGAATGTTCTGATTTCATTCTTTTACGTGTAGCTGTCCAGTTTTCCCGGCACCACTTATTGAAGAGACTCTCTTTTCTCCATTGTATATCCTTGCCTCCTTTGTCATAGATTAATTAACCATATGTGTATGCTAATTTCTTTTTAAGTTGTGTGGCAGCACTTCAAAGTTTCAGGAATGTCACTCCCATTTTTTTTAGTTAAGGAGATAAAGTCATCCCATGGTCTCAGTCAATCAGATGACTCAAATGCATGCTCTTATCAGGATGTCAGTTTGTTCTTTCCTCTTTGGTTTTGAATTCCTTCTCTACCTCTAGCAATTGTTATTTCATTTCCTTTATTCTTAACTGTAATAAAGAGGCTGATTTCATTTTTGATGTGTGACTGCTGACATCTTGCAAGCCCAAGACTTCTTTATGTACCTCTTGCCCCAAACCTTAGCAAGCCCATTTAAAAATCCACTGGCTCCCTCCATTAGCTCTGGTGAAAAGTTCAAACCACACAAAATCCAGGACCATGAGTGGGAACATTAAACTGGAAGTCACTCCCTAGCCACTATAGAACTCGAAATTATTTATCCCTCCTTGTTCAAATAAGTCATTTTTGTACCTTTGTGTAAGACTGCCTTGCTGTGCTAAGAAAACTTAATAATAATAGTAATAAATCTCTTTATACCTCTTGGTACTTGGGTGCATCATCTATCTCAATATCTGAACCAAATTTTGGATTTGGGGTTGATCTGCCCTCCTTTGAGCAACTACAAGACACTAACCCAGGTGTCGCTTAGGAACAATTTTTACACTAATTTATATTGTGGCAGGGGCCCAGGGGTCATTCCATCATTTTGTTAGATGCCAATGTACAAATATTTTCCAATTTGAATAGTTACTTTTAGACAGGTAAACATTTAGATATATTGCATTGCATCCACTGTGCTGACAAAGGAAAAATAGAAACAAGATAATACGGCATGTAGTTAACATTGTAAAATGAACACTCTCCTACATTGCTGATGGGATGGTAAATTAGTACCTTCCTGGAACCAATGTGTTAACATTTGAAAGAAGCCTTCAGAATGAGAAACACAGAATGGATAGGGAAAAAAATTGCTCACAACTGAACCAGGGGAAAGGAGTCACTAAGCCCTCAAATATTTTTTAAACTTCTCTTTAACTTTAAAAATAAAATGAAAAAAATTAGTAAAATGAAAGGAACACTTATAAGGCACATGCTGAAAATGGATGTCATAATTGAATTTAATACTGTATGACTTAGAGCTGTTATTTTAAACCTCACTTCCCATCTTCAGACACACACACACAAACACACACACAAGAGCATTAATCAATTATAAAGAAAAAGCATCAACATTAGTTCTTTATTTTGAAGGCTTAGAATTATAATTTAAAAGTGAATCAAGGAAATAAATGTACATTTAGTGCCTGTGACAGTACCACCCAAAATGGCCAAAAAATTTCATTCTGTGCACTATAATTTTATATACTGAAACTAGTGATAGGAATTTTTCTTCATTAATTTCAAGGTTTTGTGAAGAAGTGGAATTGCACATTCTTACATTAAATAAGTTGTGTTGCTAGTCAGCTTCTCTGGGAAATAGGCTCTGATACAGAAATTCATATGCAAGAAGCTTATTGCTTTCAGGAATAACATCTATGGAACAGTAAAAGAACAGGACCGAACAGAGGAATAATTAGAATTGCATGCCATTGCAGTGAAGACCTCAGACAATCCTGCTAGCGCTAAGATAACCCTTTAGCACTGTCATGAATGGAGGGAAAGAAAATAAGCTTTATACCAGTTCCTCACCCCAACCTGTCTCACCACCCCTCTGTTGGCCAGTCATTGGACAAGGGCTGCATTTCCAGAAGGACACTTAATCTTGCTAAGGTGGTTCTCTAAAACTTAGAGTAATTTCTTCAGAGAGAGTCAGCTGAGAGACTGCACTCCCAGCAGCTGGAGGAATGAGTGCTTCAGTCCTGAAGGTGGTTGAGGATTTTTGAATCACTTGAGTTTTCTGTGATACTTTAAGTTTGATGAGTTGAAGTTAGAGGTATTTGAACTCATTCCAAGTTCAGTGTAAAAGCACTCAAAGCTTTATCAGGCTTATAATACTCCCTGGACCTCAGCTAATCTTTACTGGGGGAGAAGAAAGGAGGTAAAACAAACTTATAGTTGTGCAGGCTTTGAAATGCCTTAAGAGTGATGAGAACAATGTGCAAAGTTCCCCACAATAAAGCCTTTTGCCAAATGAGTCCATATCTTGAGACTGCTGAGAAAGGATGTCTGACAGTGTATGGGAATGGTTTCTTTAGAAGAAGGTCACATCAGAAGCAATGTACTAGTCACACGTGTATTAGTGACAGATCTATATCCTGAACATAGAGACTCAAAATATTTCATTTTGAAGGAATAGGATAGCAAGTGGGCTAAATCTGTTCAGACTAGAGAAATGACCTCTTTTCTTCCATGCAATGTAAAGAAAATTGGTCACATATTTGTTTGCAATCATAAACATATCTAATGTTTTATTGCAAAGTCAGGCACTTATAAATAATGAACATAATGAAAATATTACTTCTAAAAATGTTTTCATGGGAAATTAAGTTTTATAAACAAGAAATTTCTTTGCTTTTTTTCCTTTTTGAATGTAGTTTGCAATTGAGAAAGAGATCTTTCAGGGTAACATGGTCACATGTCCCTCCGATAAAATTAATTAATTTCTACTGAATTCTTTGACAATAAAATTTTGGCATTTTAATATGTGGTCTGATTTATACGACCCCTCCATTGAAAAATATAAAATGATTATTGTGATTTTGTACTACCCAGTATAGAGAAACGATATCACTTCCATTTTTTTCATTTCATTTTATTACCTCATACTCATAATATCTAGTGACCTATGCCTGGCAGTTGGTGTAAAACACATGTATCAGAAATTAGAACATTAGAAATTTCATGTAACATCAGACCATCTTAGTCACCAGTACGTGGAACAAAACAAATTGCATCCTGTCATGGCTGCCAAATATTTTGGTAGCAATGGGAACATCAAGTTAAACAGTCGTGTTTTGTGTCTGTACAAAACAATTTAGGGAGGTGAAACAATTGTCACAAAGTATTTATATAAAATGAATGAATTTATATAAGGTGAATGTGTTCAATAAAATGATGCAAATGTAGTTTATTCTGAATACACTAGGACTTAACAATAAGTTAAAAGAAGAGTTGGTTTCTCCTCTCACAAATAAAGGAGATAGAAAGAAGAGAAATAGAAGAAAAATATAATTAAACAGAGTACATATATGTTTTAAATCTTGCTTTTGATCTTTAATAATTTAACATGCAAAATATTTTATTTTAAATTCCAAATTTAAAAATGAATAAAGAAAAATGAGAAAAGAAGTATTAGAAAGAATTTTAAAGTTTATCACCTTTTGGGATTTAGCTTCTTGCTTAAAAAAAGACAGTTTTACAGCATATAAGAAGCTACTGCATATAAGAATGAATACATTGGAAATACTCTTTGCAGTTCATGGTCATGTATGGAACATTTTATGATATATTTATTCAAGAATGCTTCACTGAAAAATTATTGAGTATCTTCTATGTGCTAGATACTGTGCTGTTGGAGGTTTAAAAAAGCCATAATCTCACTTAGTATGTGTTTGCCTATATGCATACCATGCTGATTTATATTAGCTTATATATACGTACATACATACACACACATGCACATGCACACACTTTATTTTTTTAATTTATCTGAAAGTTGAGTAAACTTCCTATATGAAGGAAAATATCAGAAGGAAGAGTGAATTAAGCTTTGGAAGATTTAAAGTGCTACTCCAAACATATGCAAGATTGTTATATATAACATAAAACTTTATATTATCTGTTTCCTGAATTACCCTTAATCTCACCTGCCATTGAATCATCTGACCATTGACCATTTTGAATTATGATACTAATGGTTTTCATCTGATCTTAAAACTTTCCCATATGCTATCTTTGATATCAACACTCCAGTCTTCATAGGCAGGACTGATGTATTTTCATTACCTGCAATCCTTCATTCCCTATAGTTGAAGGTCACAGTGGCATGCCCTTCCCAGGCCACAGAGATAAGATATATGACCCAGACCCGTGGCTATAAATCACAATGATCTGTCTTTCCCAGATCATAGGGGTAATGTCATGTCAATCAAGTATACAACTTATCCTCTTGGCCACAGTATTGGGCTCAGGATTGGGTATATTAACCAAGCAAGTTCAATGAGAAAATTTCAGTGTGTAGTAGCAGAGAAAGATAAACTATTTTAAGCAATTGATTCATTAAGCCCTTGGAATGTTTCTTGGGTTGCAAAGAGTTATCATTCTTCCCAGGTGTTGAGAAATTCTTAGAGAATAAAGTCAAACAGAGGCAAACAGACCTACAAAAAACAGAGATAAAAGCACTGCTAACTTCCCTTGAACTATTGGATCTAAGCATGAAGCAAGTTACATTCATATGATCCAATAATGCTAAAAATAATTTCCCTGTTGTTTCCTAGTGAAGTATATACAAGCCATTAAAAATGACCTAGATGGGTGGGATGCGGGGGTTGAGAGGGAGGTCCAAGAGGGAGGGAATATATGTATACATATAGCTGATTCACTTCGTTGTACAGCAGAAACTAACACAACATTGTAAAGCAACTACACCCCAATAAAAAATAACTAAATAAATTGACTGCTACTCCATGATTTTAAAAAGACCTAAAACATTTAAGATGATTCATGATCATTTGTCATGTAATCCTTGTCATGCAAAATCACAGGATAAATTAAATAGGAATTAAGATATGTGGGAAAGTCAATAAAGGTTAATTTTAATTTGCAACAAAGTAATAATTGTTACTTTGTATAGTTTCTGTAAACAATAGGTCAAAATAAAAATATAAGGTGATTGCTAATCATAAATGTAAATACTTAAGGTATTCATTAGAATTAAAGAACTGGATTATCATTGTCATCCTAATAATAATGATGATAGTGATAATACTAGATATAAATTTAAATCATTCTAGAAGAAATGCTTTTTAAATGTTAAAAATATATCAAGAGCTCTGTTGTGCTGTAAGCCTCCTGGTTTATTTGCATCTGTTTTCAATCTCTTCCTAATCTGTGTGTGTGTGTGTGTGTGTGTGTGTATATATTTACACATATTTATGTACATACCACAACACATATTATTTTATATCAGATTTTTAATAATATAATTATTTATAACTAATATTAAGTTTATCTCTTCCATATAACTATGATTTTTTCCCACTTAATTCACAATCAATTTTTGGCTTCTCTTCATTATTCTGTGCCCTAGGAAGTTGATCTTTATAGATTGCATTACTGGGAGCCACTACCCTCTAGCTTCTGGTTGAATTAGCAAGGGATGCACCAGCAGAAAAGATTGAGGTCAGGAAGAAAAATATACTGTGATGTTTCTTCACTTTGGGCCTTAGTGGTAGACTTGCTGTGTTCCCTCTTCCACGGTTCCAGCTACCCTTGCATCCAGAGACACAATTTGTCCATTATCACTATTATCTTTTCAGGCTTAGGAAGGAAATGGCTTCTGGTTGAAGGTAGTCCTCAGTTTATTCAATATCTTATGTTTGTTCTCTTAACCCTTTCCACAACTCTGTAAATAATATCTTCATTAAATTATCTTTATAATTCCAGATGAATGTATCTTTGTAATTCTGTTAAGACCCTAACTGATATAACACATGTGGAAGAAAGTTTAATAGTATTACATATAATGAAACTGACACTACCAAGGTTAAACAAACTGTTTAGATTTCCTAATGTGTTAGATGCAGAAGCCAGTTTCAATAATTCTACAAATATAAAGTATATGCCTATGACGTTCTAGTCTCTAATGATACCTATTTGAACAAAACATGGTCTCTATACTCAGAATAGAAGAGATTGTTGAGAAAATTGTTTCCTTCCAGATTGTTACACACTTGAGATAAGAATATTCAGTAATAAGAGAAATTTATATCATCACTGTAGTGTGGGCAAGGGAATATATCCAAGTATGATAGTAAGTCAGTAAATTTCCTGGAGGTGCTGAAATAATTCAAGTTTAAAATTCTGAGGACATATCTGGATTTGGCTCACGCATCTGTGTATCTGCACTCTTAAAGCAAACTAGGTTTCTAATTTTAATTCCAATCTTTGTCTAAGAAGATACACCATTGAAAAATGGCATGTAGATTCAAGTAATAAGAGAATCAAAGTAATGTTTTTTTACAAAGCTGTTACCTCCGGTGTTACTTACATGAGACCTTGAAAAGATTGCCAAAGCCAAGTCACACAAGAAGAGATGGAATATTATATGACATAAAAATGATGTTGTCAAAGAATATTTAATAATATAGTAAGATAAGCATGATATAAAACTAATTTTTTAAAAATGTCCAGAACAGCATTTCAATATATATAATGTTTCTTATACACAAAGGCTAAAACAATAAGTAAACAAATAGCAAGGGATGCTTACTTCCACTCCTCATCCCTACCCAACCCAAGAGATACCACATGAGAGGAAAGTATGTGGACCTTCAAACCAAATAAAAAATGTAAAGAAACCGTGAGAAATGAAAGGATGGTTGTTAAAGAAGGAGAACATTCCAATTCAGGGTGAAAAAGAGTTGGATCTCATAGTGGGGGTGGAGATAGCTTATGGGAAAGTTTTTGCCTCCCTACTGACATACTTAAGAAGGACAAACTGCAACACAAGTCTAGGGACATAAGATTTGCCAAAGTTTCCACACAGCAATGATAGGAGGGGATGAGAAGCAGATGAAACCAATGAAGGCAGGTCTCCCATCAATGAGTATTCCTTGCTAAACCTTCTGTCCATCAGACTCTCAAGGCTGGACAACTACAATTTTAGGAGAATGTCAGTACCAGAGTAGAAATACACACAAGTCAGCACATTTGGTGAGAAAGTATCAAATACAGGTAAAGGAAAAAGAAAGATGTGGATTTTGTCCCACTGTGGTGTCTTTTCTGCCTAATTCTTTTCTACCGTTGGGCTTTCACCATCCTCCTACTTTATTCAACAGCAACACTGTTACAAAAAGCCAAAGGGATGGCAAAACTCAATCCTGATTTTTGGATTTCTGTTTTCCCATCTTACGAACTGATAATTAAAGCTATAGAAAAAAATGAGTTAATGTACAAAAATAAACATAGATTGTTCAACCTCAAGGACTCTGAAGCATGTGAGTCATCAAATCCTTAGTGATAACTTCTACTGTTGTCCTGCTATTAAAAGTAGGTGAAATGAAAGCTTCAAAAATTAAATAATATGTTAGAGTCTATTTTAGATTTCTAAAGTTATTCTATAGAATAACCTCCATCATCTTCATATTTACTTTTTGTCTAAATGAATAGAATTTCAACTTAAAGTTTAAAAATATTTATCACAATGCCCATACATGCAAAAATACTTACAGTGCTAAAAATATGTGCATTCTATTTGCTTGTATTAATGTTAGAAGATTAAGGAAAGATGAACAAAGTGAGAATATTTATTAGCTAAGCTAACACAAAACACTCTTCCATAATTTCTCAAAGTGTACCAACGTGATTACTTTTAATCCTACATTTTTCAGTAGTAAATGAAGTTTAGGGACTCAGAGCATTATTTCTATATGTTTAATCCTTCATTAATAAGTTTTCCAGCAGTACCTGTTCCTCTACCCTGCAAAGTGCTTGTTTTGCATTTATTTTTGCCTGAGAGTCTCCTTCTCAGCAGTGTCTCAGAACTGACAGTTTTGCTTGTGGTGATAAGAGCTTGAGGCCTCAGTAGCATGCTGAGTACTCCAGGGTTGCCAAAAAATGAACCGAGGCCCCACACCTCTAAAATCAAAACAGCAAGACTCTCAGAAACAGTAAGTACTGCAGTGAGGTAAAAAAGAATAAAGCAGGTAAATTAATCATAATCTATCCTTACCTTTGTAAAAGATTCAGGTTCAGCTATTTTGCATTATAGTTGGCCCTACCATTAATTGCTGGTTTCTCGTTAAATTCTGGGTGACAACCTGTAAGGAGAAAATGCTGTTTATTAATGAGGTTTAAATATGTATAAGACTTTTCTATAACTCTTTCTAAAGCAGGTTCTAAATGCCTTGCAATATGCCTAACCGGTATGTTTAGGAACAGTTAAATTAGGATGGTGAAAACTAATGAAGGATTAAATGGGCCAGCCATTATCTACCCCAGCAGCTTCTAGATGCAAGTAATCGTGAATAATTTTTTTTAAGAATCAGGGCTTTTCATATACATATATATATATGTATGTATGTATGTATGTGTGTGTGTATACACACACACACACACATATATATATGAGATTTTCTGTAGAGCCAAGAGATGAACAATTTTTTTTTTCCAGTGATTAAGTACAATCTAGTTTTCTTAAGCCTCCCCACCTGTGTTTACAGATAGGGTTTCATAATAGGATTAACCAGGATGCCACAGACTCTTTCCTATAACCTCAGATATAAGAACTGCAGTCTCTCAAAATAATCCTTTTAAATATTTCTGGGGCATCTTACATGTGCTCATGAGCATGGCTTCTCCTGTCACTCATTGCTTGCCCTGAAAGGCATGAGCTAAGGACAACCTTACCCAACAAGTATCTCATTTGCTGAACCACTGGCTTCTGAGTTTCCAAAATGCCAAAGCTATTTCTTTAATTAACTAATACTTTAGTTAATTAATCAAGTATTCAAGTTGAGATCATTCTTTCCCTTTGGTTATTAAAAAAGTTGATATGTATCTCTCTACACATTATTTATGAAATACCACTTTATACTTTCCATTCTTTCTTTTTTTTTTTTAACTTTCATGCCCCTAGTCTATAGAATTTCAGGAATTTCTATACCAAAATATATTTAAAGTGGATTCTTTATTTAAAACTTAAGAAATGTTAGCAATGAACATTAACCCATAATTAAGAATACTCAAAAAGTTAAAATAGTTATAAAGATTTTTTAAATCCTATATGCATACATCCTGATTTGAAATATTTTGACCCTCTTGATTTCACAGTTGATATCTATTTAGTCATAGATTAATCTCCTAGTCCTGCTTTAAGTCTATGTCTCTTCATCGTTGGTCTACTTACTTCGACTTCCTCCTTCCACAAATACATTTCACAAGGGCCTCATATGAAGCATGAGGTCCAGTGGAGTGGAACAAGTTACAGTCTGGAGAACAAACACCATACTGAACTCAGCATCTTCTCTTCCTCTCTGTCAATCGCAGTTTTTTCACTAGGTCATATACAGTGTACCTGAATCTCAGTAAACTTCTCAGCCCTGATGTAAATCATATCTGATGGCCTGCCCCTTCAGTTTGCCAGGCATATATAAGCCTGCCTGATTCTGCTTACATTTGAACTGTAGATCTACTATACAAACCAATTTTATCTTTAATTTCAAAAATCAATCAAGTTGGTATATTCCTCTAAAAAAATGGTGACTAAAAAGTCTATGTGAGGCTGGCAGCTTTACATTGATTATATGATCTTCTATTCCAACTAAATGTTATTAAAATGTGCAACCCAAAAGAGAAGTAATCATGAAAGAATTTATTGGCTCACTCACATTGGACTCATTATTACATTTTTGAGATACTGGGGAAATATGTATAAGGTATTCTAATCAATAACCAGAGCCATCAGCTCTCACTAGATGTGGTTTTCAGACACTGAATAATTGTGTATCATTCAATCATACCCCTTCTCTGCATTCACTAGGAACATTATTATACAGATCAAATCAATCTAAAATGAGAAAAAAAAAACAAAAACGGGGTCACATTTAAAGAGGAAAACAGTCACAAAAAAGCAAGGTAAGAGGTTTGGGTGTATGTGGGGAGCTTCTTGTTTTAGGATATGTGGATTTGTGTAATAATTGCTTTGGTTCTTTTTAACACCATCTGCTGGAGCTAGGATTCTATGTTGGGTTGTTTCTCTTGATGTATTATTTTCCCGTACTAGCTTAGATGAAGAGGTAAATAAAAGATCACTATCTCAAGCCCTATATAAAGCATAGTGATATTGAACACAATAGTTTACCTAACTCTCCTATATTTTTAATGAAACAATTGAAACAATGTGCAAAAGTCTGACACAATTCCTTAAAGCTTCCATAATTCAATAAATTTTCTTACAACTACTAGCAACATTAACCTATGAATTTTTGAAAGAATAAGTCACTTGCCCAGAGCAGTATCGTGAATAAGTCAAATTCAATATCTGACTTAGAGAACAACAGTTACAGCCTTGGGACAATGTCCACAGCAAATTGCACAGAAATAAGTCAGATGAAAATCAGGACTTAGATTCATTTCTTCATTTGCTTAAAGAGCTTTGTGACAGAATCCTGATTTTTTTTTTAATAATAGTTAAGATAGATAATAACCCAGGTATATTATCTTCAGTTTCTGCATTGTGGCTCGCTACTTTGTAAATGCAGAACTACTTTCAAGGCATCATAAACACTATCATCACTTACTGAGAAACAGGAACTGAATAATCAAGCAGATTACACAGATTCAGGAATTCCAACGCAAAAACAAATTGTGTAAAGGGGATCATTTAAGTAACACTCTAGAAACATCAGCAATAGAATTTTACCCATTAATTAAGACTAAGTACTCAAAAATGTTTAAACAATTATAAAGATAATGGAAATATTATATGCATGCATTTCATTTTGAAATAAATACCTTTAAATGCTGAAAGACAAGGATATTTCCTTTGATGGTACTTTATTGCTATTGTAGCACTTGAAATAGAATTGTTACATTTTTGTATACAAAATATACAATTTGTGTAACCTCTCAGTTAGATCCATTACGTTTTTGTACAGAATATTTAGTGTGATATATTTTTCGGTACACCAGTTCCAGTGTTTTCATTTGTACACTGGTTAGCTTACACTAAGTTTAGTTGTCTTTATAATGAAATACTAATTCATATGCAGCATTATGATAGGCAGAAACCTAAGCTGGCCCTCAAGATCCTCGCCCCTTTGTGTAGACACCCTGCAAAATCCCCAAGAACTGTGAATAAGATGGATTTTACACCTATGATTAGGTTATGATACATGGCATAAATGACTTAGAGAAAGGAAGATTATCTGGGGTGAGACTTACTTAATCATTCGAGCCCTTAAAAGGGACTGGGATTTTCCTGAAGGCAGAGATTCAAAGTATGAGTGGGACACTCTTCACTGAGTCATTTGATAGGAAAAGCAGGTGACCTCTAGGAGCTGACAATGTCAGCTTTTGCTAGAAACTTCAGTCTGCAGAGTTTTGGTAGAAGATAGTAAAATCATTGTTATTTCAGGATCATCAGATTCCAGAGTGACAGCTTGGCCGAGTATTGCCCTAACCCCCAATGTGTCAATACTTGGAAATGGGACCTTGGGAGGTAATTAAGTTTAGAAGAGAGCATGAGTGTGGGGCCCTCATGATAGGATTATTGTCCTTATAAGAAGAAACACCAGAGATATTGCTTTCCTCTCTCACTCTCCGTCATTTGAGGACACAGCCAGAAGACAGCAGTCTACAAACCGGAAGGAGAGCTCTCACCAGGAACCCACTTGCTAGCATCTTGATCTTGGGTCTTTGCAGCCTCCAGAAATCCAAGAAATAAATTTCTGTTGTTTTGTCCACCTTGATTAAGGTATTTTTGTTTTGGCAGCCTGAGCAAGCTAAGACACTACCCACTTATCCTCTCCTGGTAATACAGCCTAGGATTCTATACCATGTGATCTAAGAAAGGAAACTTTTTTTCACATATAATAATGTAGTTGAAGCAACATCATTAGGTGATTTCTAACCCAGGCTTGTTCTTTAAAAGTATTTTTGGATATTTGTGTGTGTTTGTTGTTGTTTGTTTGTTTTCAAAATATTTTATCCATGCATTCTTTGATATTATATTGATATTACCATACTAAGTGAGAGAAATGGGTATTACCAGATTATTATTGAAGAATCGAGACACATAGAATTTAAGGGTTTCACTTAGTTTAAGGGTTTCACTTACTGCTATACAATCATATAAAATGACTTTTGATCAATGTATCTGACTTTAGTCCTGTCTAGTATTTTATTATTATTATTAATCTCATTATTTTGAAAGTGGTCAACTGGAGTCTTAACTGTTTTTGGAAATAATAGTCAAAATTATGCTAGTCTATACTTATTAAGACTAAAAATGAAATGATGAATTAAAATAACTAACCATTAAAATCATATGCTAATAACTTAGCTTGGAATATCTTTACTTGGCAACCTTACTGCTATGGTCTGAACATGTCCCCACAAAAGTCATATGTTGTATCCTAACTCCCAAAGGTGATGGTATTAGAAAGTGGGGCTTTGGGGAATTGGCAAAGCCATCATGAATGGAATTATTATCTTATAAAATAGGCTCCAGAAAGATCTCTAACCACTCCACCACGTGAGGATACAATGAGAACTCTGCTATTGGAAGAGGGCCCTCACCCAACCATGCTGGCACCATGATCTTGGACTTCCAGCCTCCGGAACTGTGAGAAATAAATTTCTGTTGTTGGTAAGCTATCCAGTCTATGGTATTTTGTTATAGCAGCTCCAATGGACTAACACAGAAAATCAGTACAAAGAGTGGGTGGATAACAGGAAGGGGCTGGGAAAGTTTCACTGTGCATGCTAAAAAATACCTGCCTTGCTGTTAAGGATTCTTCTGAGAGCTCAGAAGGAAAAGAGGAGAGCTGTAGAGAAAGCCTCAATCTTCATAGAGAATACCTAAGTAGTTGTGAACACAATGTTGGTAGAAATATGGATAGTAAAGGTCATTCTGACGTATCAGAAGGAAATGAGGAACATGTTATTGAAAACTGGAGGAAAGGTGATCCTTGCTACAAAGGGGCAAAAAGCTAGTCTGAATCATGTTCGTGTCTTAGTATTTGGTGGGAGGTAGAACTTGTGAGAAGTAAAACTGGATATTTGGCTGAGGAAATTTCTAAGCAAAGTGTTGAAGGAGCAGCTGGGCTTCTCTTGAAGGCTTATACTAAAATGTGAGAAGAGAAGGAGACCTTCAAGATGGCGGAGGAGTAAGACGCGGAGATCACCTTCCTTCCCACAAATACATCAGAAATACATCTACATGTGGAACAACTCCTACAGAACACCTACTGAACGCTGGTAGAAGACCTCAGACTTCCCAAAAGGCAAGGAACTCCCCACATAGCTGGGTAGGGCAAAAGAAAAAAGAAAAAGAAAACAGAGACAAAAGAATAGGGACAGGACCTGCACCTCGGGGAGGGAGCTGCGAAGGAGGAAAAGTTTCCACACACTAGGAAGCCCCTTCACTGACAGAGACAGGGGGTAGGCGGGGGGAAGTTTCAGAGCCACGGAGGAGAGTGCAGCGATAGGGGTGCGGAGGGCAAAGTGGAGAGATTCTCACACAGAGGATGGCTGCCGACCAGCACTCACCAGCCCAAGAGGCTTCTCTGCTCACCCGCCGGGGCGGGTGGGGGCTGGGAGCTGAGGCTCGGGCTTGGGAGGTCGGATCCCAGGGAGAGGACTGGGGTTGGCTGCGTGAACACAGACTGAAGGGGGCTAGTGCACCACGGCTATCCGGGAGGGAGTCCGGGAAAAAGTCTGGAACTGCCTAAGAGCAAGAGACCATTGTTTTGGGGTGCGCGAGGAGAGGGGATTCAGAGCACCACCTAATTGAGCTCCAGAGACAGGCGCGAGCCGCGGCTATCAGCATGGACACCAGAGACGGGCATGAGACACTAAGGCTGCTGCTGCAGCCACCAAGAAGCCTGTGTGCAAGAACAGGTCACTATCCACACCTTCCCTCCCGGAAGCCTGTGCAGCCCGCCACTGCCAGGGTCCCGTGATCCAGGGACAACTTCCCTGGCAGAACACACGGCGCGCCTCAGGCTTTTGCAACGTCATGCTGGCCTCTGCGCAGGCTCGTCACGCACTTCTTACCCCTCTCTCCCCCCGGCCTGAGTGAGCCAGAGCCCCTGAAGCAGCTGCTACTTTAACCCCGCCTTGTCTGAGAGAAGAACAGACGCCCTCAGATGACCTACAAGCAGAGGCAGGGTCAAACCCAAAGCTGAACCCTAGAGCTATGCAAACAAAGAAGAGAAAGGGAAATTTCTCCCAACAGCCTCAGGAGCAGCAGATTAAATCTCCACAATCAACTTGATGTACCCTGCATCTCTGGAATACCTGAAGAGACAACCAATCATTTCAAAAATTGAGGCGTTGGACTTTGGGAGCAACTGTAGACCTGGGGATCTGGTGCTCCAGCAGTGTGTCAGGCCTGTGCCTCTGAGGAGGGAGAGTCAAGTTCAGGACATTGGTCCACCAGAGACCTCCTGGCTCCATGTAATATCAAATGGCGAAAGCTCTCCCAGAGACCTCCATCTCAATGCTAAGACCCAGCTCCACTCAATGACCAGCAAGTTACAGTGCTAGACACCCTATGCCAAACAACTAGGAAGACAGGAAAACAACCCCATCCATTAGCAGAAAGGTTGCCTAAAATCATAATAAGGTCACAGGCACCCCAAAACACACCACCGGATGCAGTCCTGCCCACCAGAAAGAGAAGATCCAGCCCCATCCACCAGAACACAGGAACCAGTCCCCTCCAAGAGGAAGCCTACACAATCCACCGAACCAACCTTAGCCACTGGGGGCAGACACCAAACAGAACAGGAACTACGAACCTGCAGCCGGCGAAAAGGAGACCCCAAACACAGTAAGTTCAGCAAAATGAGAAGACAGAGGAACACACAGCAGATGAAGAAGCAAAGCAAAAACCCACCAGACCAAACAAATGAACAGGAAATAGGCAGTCTATCTGAAAAAGAATTCAGATGATAGTAAATATGATCTAGCATCTTGGAAACAGAATAGAGGAAATACAAGAAATTTTAACAAGGACCTAGACGAACTAAAGAGCAAACAAACAATGATGAACAACACAATAAATGAAATTAAAAATTCTCTAGAAGGAATCAATAGCACAATAACTGAGGCAGAAGAACGGATAAGTGACCTGGAAGGTAAAATAGTGGAAATAACTACTGCAGAGCAAAATAAAGCAAAGATAATGAAAAGAAGTGAGGAGAGTCTCAGAGACCTCTGGGAAAACATCAAACACACCAACATTTGATTTATAGGGGTGCCAGAAGAAGAAGAGAAAAAGAAAGGGACTGAGAAAATATTTGAAGAGATTATAGTTGAAAACTTCCTTAATATGGGAAAGGAAATAGTCAATCAAGTTCAGGAAGCACAGAGGTCCCACACAAGATAAATACAAAGAGAATCACGCCAAGACACATATTAATCAAACTATCCACAATTAAATATAAAGAAAACATATAAAAAGCAGCAAGGGAAAAACAACAAATAACATACAAGGGAATCCCCATAAGGTTAATGGCTGAGTCCTCAGCAGAAACTCTGCAAGCCAGAAGGGAGTGGCAGGACATATATAAAGTGATGAAAGGTAAAAACCTACAACCAAGATTACTCTACCCAGCAAGGATCTCATTCAGATTCAATGGAGAAATTAAAACCTTTACAGACAAGCAAAAGCTAAGAGAATTAAGCACCACCAAACTAGCTTTACAACAAATGCTAAAGAAACTTCTCTAGGCAGGAAACACAAGAGAAGGAAAAGACCTACAATGACGAACCCAAAACAATTGAGAAAATGGTAATAGGAACATACATATCAATAATTACCTTAAATGTAAATGGATTAAATGCTCCAACCAAAAGACATAGACTGGCTGAATGGATACAAAAACAAGACCCATATATATGCTGTCTACAAGAGACACACTTCAGACCTAGGGACACATAGACACTGAAAGTGAGGGGATGTAAGAAGATATTCCATGCAGATGGAAAGCAAAAGAAAGCTGGAGTAGCAAATCTCATATCAGAAAAAAATAGACTTTAAAATAAAGACTATCACAAGAGACAAAGAAGGACACTACATAATGATCAAGGGATCAATCCAAGAAGAAGATATAACAATTATAAATATTTATGCACCCAATATAGGAGCACCTCAATACATAAGGCAAATGCTAACAGCTATAAAAGTGGAAATCGAGAGTAACACAATCATAGTAGTGGACTTTAACATCCCAATTTCCCCAATGGACAGATTATCCAAAATGAAAATAAATAAGGAAACATAAGCTTTAAATGATACATTAAACAAGATGGACTTAATTGATATTTATAGGACATTCCATCCAAAAACAGCAGACTACACTTTCTTCTCAAGTGCTCATGGAACATTCTCCAAGATAGATCATATCGTGGGTCACAAATCAAGCCTTGGTAAATTTAAGAAAATTAAAATTGTATCAAGTATCTTTTCCGACCACAACGCTATGAGACTAGATATCAATTACAGGAAAATATCTGTAAAAAATACAAATACATGGAGGCTAACAATACACTATTAAATAACCAAGAGATCACTGAAGAAACCAAAGAGGGAATCAAAAGATACCTAGAAAGAAATGACAATGAAAACACAATGACCCAAAACCTATGGGATGCAGCAAAAGCAGTTCTAAGAGGGAAGTTTATACCAATCCAATCCTACCTCAAGAAACAAGAAACATCTCAAATAAACAACCTAACCTTACACCTAAATCAATTGGAGAAAGAAGAACAAAAAAAACCCCGAAGTTAGCAGAAGGAAAGAAATCATAAAGATAAGATCAGAAATAAATGAAAAAGAAATGAAGGAAACAATAGCAAAGATCAATAAAACTAAAAGCTGGTTCTTTGAGAAGATAAACAAAATTGATAAACCATTAGCCAGACTCATCAAGAAAAAAAGGGAGAAGACTCAAATCAACATAGTTAGAAATGAAAAAGGAGAAGTAACAACGGACAGTGCAGAAATACAAAGGATCATGAGAGATTACTCCAAGCAACTATATGCCAATGAAATGGACAACCTAGAAGAAATGGACAAATTCTTAGAAAAGCACAATCTTCTGAGACTGAACCAGGAAGAAATAGAAAATATAAACAGAACAATCACAAGCACTGAAATTGCGACCGTGATTAAAAATCTTCCAACAAACAAAAGCTGAGGACCAGATGGCTTCACAGGCGAATTCTGTTAAACATTTAGAGAAGAGCTAACACCTATCCTTCTCAAACTCTTCCAAAATATAGCAGAGGGAGGAACACCCCCAAAACTCATTCTACAAGGCCATCATCACCCTGATACCAAAACCAGACAAAGATGCCACAAAGAAAGAAAACTACAGGCCAATATCACTGATGAACATAGATGCAAAAATCCTCAACAAAATACTAGCAAACAGACTCCAACAGCACATTAAAAGGATCATACATCACCATCAAGTGTCATTTATCCCAGGAATCCAAGGATTCTTCAATATATGCAAATCAAGCAATGTGATACACCATATTAACAAACTGAAGGATAAAAACCATATGATCACCTCAATAGATGCAGAAAAAGTTTTTGACAAAATTCAACACCCATTTATGATAAAAGCCCTGAAGAAAGTAGGCATAGAGGGAACTTACCTCAAATAATAAAGGCCATATATGACAAACCTACAGCCAACACTGTTCTCAATGGTGAAAAACTGAAACCATTTCCTCTAAGATAAGGAAAGACAAGGTTACCCACTCTCACCACTATTATTCAACATAGTTTTGGAAGTTTTAGCCACAGCAATCAGAGAAGAAAAAGAAATAAAAGGAATCCAAATCGGAAAAGAAGAAGTAAAGCTGTCACTGTTTGCAGATGACATGATACTATACATAGAGAAACCTAAAGATGCAACCAGAAAACTACTAGAGCTAATCAATGAATTTGTAAAGTAGCAGGATACAAAATTAATGCACAGAAATCTCCTGCATTTCTACATACTAATGATGAAAAATCTGAAAGAGAAATTAAGGAAACACTCCCATTTACCACTGCAACAAAAAGAATAAAATACCTAGGAATACACTTCCCTAAGGAGACAGAAGACCTGTATGCAGAAAACTATAAGACACCTATGAAAGAAATGAAAGATGACACAAACAGATGGAGAGATATACCATGTTTTTGGATTGGAAGAATCAACATTGTGAAAATGGCTATACTATCCAAAGCAATCTACAGATTCAATGCAATCCCTATGAAACTACCAATGGCATTTTTCACAGAACTAGAACAAAATACTTCACAATTTGTATGGAAACACAAAAGACCCCGAATAGCCAAAGCAATCCTGAGAAAGAAGAACAGAGCTGGAGGAATCAAGCTCCCAGACTTCAGACTATACTAGAAAGCTACAGTAATCAAGACAGTATGGTACTGGCACAAAAACATAAATATCGATCAATGGAACAGGATAGAAAGCCCAGAGATAAACCCACTCACGTATGGTCACCTTATTTTTGATAAAGGAGGCAAGAATATACAATGGAGAAAAGACAGTCTCTTCAATAAGTGGTGCTGGGAAAGCTGGACAGCTACATGTAAAAGAATGAAATTGGAACACTCCCTAACACCATACACAAAAATAAACTCAAAATGGATTAAAGACCTAAATGTAAGGCCAGACACTATCAAACTCTTAGAGGAAAACATAGGCAGAACACTCTATAACATACATCACAGCAAGATCCTTTTTGACCCACCTCTTAGAAAAATAGAAATAAAAACAAAAATAAACAAATGGGACCTAATGAAACTTAAAAGCTTTTGCACAGCAAAGGAAACCATAAACAAGACGAAAAGACAACCCTCAGAATGGGAGAAAATATTTGCAAATGAAGCAAGTTACAAAGGATTAATCTCCAAAATTTACAAGCAGCTCATGCAGCTCAATATAAAAAAAAACAAACAACCTAATCCAAAAATGGGCAGAAGACCTAAATAGGCATTTCTCCAAAGAAGATATACAGATTGCCAACAAACACATGGAAGGATGCTCAACATCACTAATCATTAGAGAAATGCAAATCAAAACTACAATGAGATATCACCTCACACTGGTCAGAATGGCCATCATCAAAAAATCTACAAAACATAAATGCTGGAGAGGGTGTGGAGAAAAGGGTACCCTCTTGCACTGTTGGTGGGAATGTAAATTGATACAGCCACTATGGAGAACAGTATGGAGGTTCCTTAAAAAACTAAAAATAGAATTACCATATGATCCAGCAATCCCACTATTGGGCATATACCCTGAGAAAACCATAATTCAAAAAGAGTCATGTACCACAATATTCATTTCAGCTCTATTTACAGTAGCCAGGACATGGAAGCTACCTAAGTGTCCATCGACAGATGAATGGATAAAGAAGATGTGGCACATATATACAATGGAATATTACTCAGCCATAAAAAGAAATGAAAATGAGTTATTTGTAGTGAGGTGGATTGACCTAGAGACTGTCATACTGAGTGAAGTAAGTCAGAAAGAGAAATAGAAATACCGTATGCTAACACATATATATTGAATCTAAAAAATAAATAAATAAAATAAAAAATGGTTCTGAGGAACCTAGGGGCAGGACAGGAATAAAGACGCAGGTGTAGAGAATGGACTTGAGGATATGGGGAGTGGGAAAGGTAAGCTGGGGCAAAGTGAGAGAGTGGCATGGACATATATACACTACCAAATGTAAAATAGATAGGTAGTGGGAAGTAGCGCATAGCACATGGAGATCAGTTCTGTGCTTTGTGACCGCCTAAAGGGGTGGGGTAGGGAGGGTGGGAGGGAGAGGCAAGAGGGAGGGGATATGGGGATATATGTATACTTACAGCTGATTCACTTTGTTATTAAACAGAAACTAACACACCATTGTAAAGCAATTATACTCCAATAAAGATGTTAAATGTGAAAAGAGAGACATGAGTTAAAGATGGAATGGGTAAGCATAAGGGAAGCAATTTAAAGTTTGGAAAATTCTCAGCCTATCCATATTGAAAGAAAGAGTAAAATGGACTAAGAAACCAAACACACTTCCTCACTGTGGACACATACATACAGACACACACCAAATACTTGAATTATTCATATTTCAAATATCATCACTTTTATGAAGACTTCTCTGACACTTATCTATGAAGGTTTTTTTTCTTTTTCTGTGCTTCATAGTATTTATTACACTATACTTCTTATCATAACTTAAATTTAAGTTGATGAAATACCTCTTCCTACCACTAGTTTTTGAATCAGCTTTATTCAAATTTATAAAATCAGTACCTAGCTTCTTATTCTCAAGAAATATAATGAAAAGTATATGTGTTTATATGTGTTTGTGTGTATATATATATATATACAAACATAAACACATATATGTGTTTAAATGTATATATACATATGTATTTGAGTATATTATTAAATATACTAGATTAAGGTTGTTACAGATATTATTTTATTGGGATGCTAAAATCCATATATTTATATCAGTGCATTTATGTTGTATGCTCAATGAATTTGTCGTGGAATTCTATCCATATCAATAAAAATATTTAAATATTTTGTGAGATTGGTATATTTTCTTAGAAAGAAAACAATGAAGGTGTAAGAAAATAGTTATACCAGAAAATAACAAATTAATAGATCTCAAAATGATCTACCTCAAATATTGTAGAAAAGGTAGGAAATCAGTTAATTATGATATAATGAAGTAATTGATAAATATGTCTGAATTATAAAATATAAATGATCTCTTAACCACACTATTATATGAAGCTCTCCTTATATCTATGAGTCAGGGTATATTCTGTACAAATTTCAGTATGCTCTTGATATGAGTTTTTTTCTAAAAAGAAAAAAGAGAATACCACTCATCAAACCTCTAAAAATTCAGCATGGCAATATTTCTTTTTTTTATATAACATGTATTCACATAGTTCTGCAAAATTTTTAGTCAAAAGGATGGCTATATTTTAAAAATTACCATTTAAGAGGGTTTTGAGGTCATGGGTCAGGGACAGAACTATGAGGAAAAGGGTAAACATACGCTTTTATCAGCAGATGTGAGCTGTCAGGAATAAGCAATTATTATAGGACACTGTTACTGCAGTCTGGCCCTACTAGCAAAATATCTGACTACTTTTTCAGATTCATATTTGTGTTTTCTGTTTTTCTATTCCCAGGATGATATTTTCTTCAAAGTTTGTGTATACAATACCCTATCACTCTTCTTAGAGTCAGTTTTATCACTTTTTCCTTTGTTAAATATATTTTCATAATATATACAACACAGAACTTTGTATCACAAAATAAACTCTTGTTCTGGTATATTAAAAATCCTTTAAAGTATTGTGGTTTGATCTAATAAGCATAACATAAATAACAATGAAAATACAGAGACACCATTTTTTTTCTGTTTTAAATACTTATATCTCCCCTAAACTCACAATATAATTATAAAATTAGTTACTTCTAATAATATTTCATTTAATTTTTAAAGTCAACACATAGATTTCCAGGAGATATTGACATACTCTTCAGTTTCATCTTCTGTAAACAGTTATTTCCCTACTATGTGCTTTATATGATTGAAAATTTAAAAAGACTGTTTTGAAAGAAAAGAGGCACCAAGTAGTTTTGGAGATAAAAGATGCCATTACACGTGGCAGAAATTCATGATGCTTCTGAAGAATAGTAAGAAATGAGAATGGAAACTGTTCACTTTGCTTCATGTAAGACCCCTCACTGCTTTCTTCATAGTCTAATTGTATCTTACACGCTAACTCTTAGTCTTGTTTCCAATAAAATCAATAGAATGCTTAATTTGAATCAGTAAAATGTGACTACTCAACTTAAAAGCATGGAACTAGAAAGTCATATTGAACTGTGGCAAAAAGCAAAATAAAATAAATTTAAAAAATCAGAATACTCGATTGTTCTTAATGGAGGGAGAAAAAGCTCAACATGGCAGAACATTTTGTTTTAAGGAACTAACTTTATTGAAGGATATGTTATGACTTGGTTTCACAAAGATAAGACCAATGATTTCTGACACACTTCAGTTATAGTTACTGTACTCGCCTCAGTCTTAAAGTTCTAAAAATCGAGTAGCTATTTGCTAATTTAAAAAAAAAACAAACTTGATTCTAAATTTTAAATAAGGACAGATAATTTTGGTGGTATTATTAGTCTCAAATTACATATACATGTGTGATGTATAATTAGTCTCAAATTACATATATATATTTATATATACTTATAAAATGTCCCTAAAAATTATTTGAGAATTATTTGCTTTTCATACAGTCTACTTCTTTCCTCCAGAGAAACCCTGTATTAATAGTGTCTGGGAATACCTTTTCTCTCCAGGTTTATGTCAAGAATTATGCGTTCTTAGAAACTTTTTATTCTCCACCTAAGCACCGTGGTTGGTTAGTTGCCCCTCCTATTTGATCTATCTTTATAATCCCATAGCTCCTTTTGCCTACATATATTATGAAAAACACATTGTGCTTTAAACAGTTAATTCTTTGCCTGTGCCAAACAGGCACTGTAATGTTTTAAAAGGAAAGATTGAGGCCTTACACTTAAGTTCTTCACTGAGTCACAGCCAAATGTTGGAAACATGGCAGACTTTGGCTTGCTAATTTAGATACATAAATGAATTGTAGATGCCTTGGGTAATGCTTTCTGTTATTACTTTTTTTAAAAAAGTTTTTGTTGTAGGGTTATTTTTAAAGATTTGCCCTGATGATAAATAATATATGTCTAATACCAAATTATCAATTCATTATCTGTATGAAAATGATTTTCTTTTGTCAATTTATACTAAGTAAGTACACGTGAAATCTGAAAGCCATATTTGACTCACCTCAAGCATTAGCATTTTTAAACACAGCTATCTTTAAAATCTTTCATCAGTTGTATCTCTCTAAAGTTTAGGAACTGATCTAAAACATCAAACATTTATCTCCTCGTTACTCTAATAGCCTTATAGCTGTTCTCCTTAAGCACTAGGCTTGCTTTCTATTTCATCAATTATTTGTCATAAAGTCATATCATTTTTCTTTGTCTAGGTAGTATGTGTCAATAATACCCCTAACTTAAGATGGCAAACTAAACAAGTATAACATCTCACACTCTAATCTTAAGTCACATTAAGTGTATTAAAATATAGTTTAAGAATAAGTAAATTCTGGAATTCAAGGAACCATATTAGCAATTTATAGTAATTTTGAGAAATCCCTGAAAGATAGAAGAGATTACATAAAATATTTGGAGAAAATAAGGCCCAAAACCTATAGAGAAGATTTTCAGAGTTTTTGGAGAACAGTAGAAGTTTGAAAAAGCTTGTAAGCCCAGAATTAACTAATATAGCATTCATTACTGTCAATTCATTTAAGGTGATGTGGTCAATCTTCAAAGATAACCCGAGGGATCAAAACTCTTTGGTCATAGGAATCTCATTATTATCACAATACTTATGCAACCTCCACACATTCCCTATTTATAGTAACTTGTATCAGTAGTGACATTTCATACTGACTATGTAAGCACTGGGGTCAGAGAGGCAGGTTGGCATCTCTAAGAAGATAAACACTGGTAAGCCCAAACAAATCACACACTGTCTTGCCTGCATAGTTATTAGAGACATGCTATGATCAACAGATGCAGTATCCATAATGAGGAAATAAGGAACTCAATTACTTATATGAACATGTAAGTTAGAATCACCACTGATATGATGAATACCAAAACAGGGAAGAAGAAAAAATAAATTACCAAGTGACATTTCAATACCTAAACAAAGATAATAGGTCATAGAGAAGACTTTAAAATAAGCACAGCTAATAGTATAAGAAGGATAAAAGTTGATTCATTTCCATCAAATATAAGATGGTTGATTGTGAGTGCAAAATAGAAACAGACAGAGATCAGGAAAGGTAAAATATGATAATTAAAACCCATAACTCAATAGATTTCCTGTGTGCCTTAATGGACATAGCTAAATAGTGATATAGTAAGCTGGAAAGTGAATGCATGGATTTTTAAAGGATAAAATTAAAATATAAAACAGGAGTAAAAATAAAGAGATTTGGGGGAGATTCCCAGAAATAATACTTGACAAATGAAAACTGGAACTACAGAAGAAAGATAAGTAGATGCAGAGAAGGGAAGTCCATGTACTCTTGAAAGAATAGTAGAAAAATATTTTCTGAGGTAAGTTAATGAAGGTTTTGCTATGCCAGAATAAATAATGAACCAAAGTACAAGGACTGTGTTGTATGCAAAAAAAAGTGTCAAAAGAAAACAAGCTGATATCCCACTCACCACTGCAACAAAAAGAATAAAATACCTAGGAATAAACCTACCTAAGGAGGTAAAAGACCTGTACTCAGAAAAGTATAAGACACTGAAGAAAGAAATCAAAGATGACAGAAAGAGACGGAGAGATATACCATGTTCTTGGATTGAAAGAATCAATATTGTGAAAATGACTATACTACCCAAGGCAATCTACAGATTCAATGCAATCCCTATCAAACTACCAATAGAATTTTTTTACAGAACTAGAACAAAAAAATCTTAAAATTTGTATGGAGACACAAAAGAGCCCAAATAGCCAAAGCAATCTTGAGGGAAAAAAAATGGAGCTGGAGGAAGCAGACTCCCTGACTTCAGACTAAACTACAAAGCTACAGTAATCAAGACAATACGGTATTGGCACAAAAACGTAAATATAGATCAATGAAACAGGATAGACAGCCCAGTGATAAACCCATGCACATATGGTCAACTAATCTATGACAAGGGAGGCAAGGATATACAGTGGAGAAAAGACAGTCTCTTCAATAAGTGGTGCTGGGAAAACTGGACAGCTCCATGTAAAAGAATGAAATTAGAACACACCCTAACACCATACACAAAAATACACTCAAAATGGATTAAAGACCTAAATGTAAGACCAGACACTGTAAAACTCTTAGAGGAAAACATAGGAAGAACACTCTTTGACATAAATCAGAGAAAGATATTTTTTGACCCACCTCCTATAATAATGGAAATAAAAACAAAAATAAACAAATGGGACCTAATGAAACTCCAAAGCTTTTGCACAGCAAAGGAAACTATAAACAAGACAAAAAGACAACCCTCAGAATGAGAGAAAATATTTGCAAATGACTCAACGGACAAAGAATTAATCTCCAAAATATATAAACAGCTCATGCAGCTCAATATTAAAAAAAACAAACAACCCCATCCAAAAATGGGCAGAAGACCTAAATAGACATTTCTCCAAAAAAGACATACAGATGGCCAAGAAGCACATGAAAAGCTGCTCAACGTCACTAATTATTAGAGAAATGCAAATCAAAACTACAATGAGGTATCACCTCACACCAGTTAGAATGGGCATCATCAGAAAATCTACAAACAACAAATGCTGGAGAGGGTCTGGAGAAAAGGGTACCCTCTTGCACTGTTGGTGGGAATGTAAATTGATACAGCAACTATGGAGAACAGTATGGAGGTTCCTTAAAAAACTAAAAATAGAATTACCATATGATCCAGCAATCCCACTACTGGGCATATACCCAGAGAAAAGCATAATTCAAAAAGACACATGCACCCCAATGTTCATTGCAGCACTATTTACAATAGCCAGGTCATGGAAACAACCTAAATGCCATCTACAGACGAATGGATAAAGAAGTTGTGGTACATATACACAATGGAATATTACTCAGCCATAAAAAGAAACGAAATTAAGTTATTTGTAGTGAGGTGGATGGACCTAGAGTTTGTCATACAGAGTGAAGTAAGTCAGAAAGGTTTGTAATTTGTAGGTTGAAAGTTTGTAGGTTGAAAATAATTTGAAGGTTGAAAGTTTAAGAAAACATGTAAGTAATCATCACAGATGAAAGGAGAAAGAAAATGTGGCACATATATACAATGGAATATTACTCAGCCATAAAAAGGAATGAAATTGGGTCATTTGTTGAGACGTGGATGGATCTAGAGACTGTCATACAGAGTGAAGTAAGTCAGAAAGAGAAAAACAAATATCGTATATTAACGCATGTATGTGGAACCTAGAAAAATTGTACAGATGAACTGGTTTGCAGGGCAGAAGTTGAGACATAGATGTAGAGAACAAACGTATGGACACCAAGGGGGGAAAGCCGTGGGGGTGTGGGTGTGGTGGTGTGATGAATTGGGCGATTAGAACTGACATGTATACACTGATTTGTATAAAACTGATGACTAAGAAGAACCTGCTGTATAAAAAAATAAATAAAATAAAATTCAAATATTAAAAAAAAGAACAGATTAATAACAATTTATCTTATATTAACTATCTACTCAGTTAAAGTTTTTAAAAAATGTATAGGAAAAATACTAAGGGAAGAAAATAACCCAACACTATGTAAAGGGTCTAAAATTAAAATAATTTTGTACATAATTTATACAACTTTTGTTATATTTATATTTAAGCATTTAATAATTTTAAGGCTATTGAAAATGATATATTTTATGATTTTATTTTTAATTGCCTGTTGCTTATATATAGAAATACAATTGATTCTGTGTATATTGCTCCTATATTCCACAACACTGCTAAACTCATTTTTAAGATCTAGTAGGATTTTTGTACTTTCTATAGGATTTTCTATATAACTGACTATGTTACCTGCCAAAAAAGACAGATTTTTCCTCTTACTTTCAAATTTAGATGTATTTTATTGAACTTACATATATACTGTATTTTATGGTAAATTATGTTGGTTTTTCAAATGTTAAACTGATTCTGAACTACTGTGATAAACCTCGAAGGGTCATATAATATATTAAGCTTTTGATATATTTTTAATATGATTTGCTAAGATTTTGCTTTACAATTACATCTATGAACATGAAAACTATTGGTCTGAAGTTTTCTTTTTTTGCAATACCTTTGTCTGGTTGTGTATCAATGCAGCATCAGTGTAAGAACCCACAATTCGTTATGGTGTACAATTTTTTTATACATTGTTGAATTTGGGGTTCTAATGTTTTGCTGAGGATAGCTGTGTTTGAATTTATGAGAAATATTGCTCTGTAGTTTACTATTTTTTACATTGTTTTGTCAGCAGAAATAATAAATAATCTATAATAGGAATAGAAAATAGTTTTACCCAAGCCAAACTGAGGACTATAGCTCAGGGGACAGCCTCTCACATAGCTCGAAGGAACTGTTCTGCAGAAGCATGGTTTTCAGCGCAGTTTTATATCTTGTCACAACAAAGAACATCAAACATAAAAGGGGTACATTCCTTCAAAGTCTATAAAAAGACAGATTAGCATGCACATAGCAAGTCAGCATAGCCTTGGTGCCTCCTAAGGTAGTCTTATCCTCCAACGAGTACTAACTAGCATGTCCCAGGAAGGGAGGTACTTATCTCTATCTTCAAAACAAACATTCTTTACTTCTGGACAATGCACCTTTTTCTTTAATGGTTAGAGCAGATGTACAATGTATGTTTGATAGGCCACAAGACAAGCTGTTCTAGTTAACATAAAGTGCAAGCCAAATCATGTACAAGTCAGAATGACCTCCCCCAACTCAGTATGAAAATTTCTTCCATCAGTTTGTTTGTTTGGGTTTTGACATCAGTGTAATACTGGATTTATAAAATGATTTGGGAAGTAATCAGTTCTGTTTTCTGGAAAAAAAAAATTGTAAAATTGGTGTTACTTCTTTACATGTTTGGCAAAGTTCTTCAGTGAAATAACCTGGGCCTGGTGATTTCTACTTGAGGAGCTTTTCAAACACAAATGAACTTTAGGTATTACTTAGAAGACTAGGTCATCTATTTCATCTTGACTGAATTTTGGTAATTTTGGTCCATTTCTTCTAAGTTGTTGAATTTATGAGATGAAAATTTTCATGGTATTGCCTTATTATCCATTTAATGGCAGAAGGATTTGTTGTGATACCCTGTGTTTGTTCCTAACACAAAGGCTTGTGTCTTCTCTCTCTTTTATTTTAATATTTGTCAGTCTTGAAGGAGGTTTATCAATTTTGTTAATGTTTTCAAAGACAAGTTTTTTGTGTAATTAATTTTCTCTATTTTTGTTTATTTTAAATTTCATTTATTTCTACTCTTTATTTTCTTCTTTCTATTTGTTTATTTTGATCTTTTTTCTACATTCTGAGGTAGGAACTTAACTCATTGAGGTTTCTTCTCTATTCTATGTAAGCATTAAGTTTATCCATCCTTTTAATTTCAATCCATCTGTTTTATATAGAGTGGATTTATTGTAGGCAACAGATATTTAATCTCTTTTCAGTATTATATGCTATTTTCTGATTTTAACTGGGATATTTAGATGACATAAAATTAATATTAATATCAATATATGTGGTTTGAAGTCTACATTCTTAGGATATGTTTTCTCTTATTCCTGTTTTTTTTTATTCTTTTTCTTATTTTTTGTTTCTTTAAATAAGTCTTGTTTTTTTTCATGGTTCCATGTTACCTTTTTCATTAGCTTATTAGGTATGACTCTTTATTTTTTATTGTGTGGCTGTGTCCCGTAGACAGATCCCCATCAATGTAGAGTTTTGGGGTTTGGGGTTTTTTGGTTGTCTTTTGAGTACTTTCTTGCTTTCTGACACTACAAAATGATAGAATCAGCCATATCTTCAAGAAGCACTGGTTTCTTTTATTAGGGAATAATTTTGGAAACCAAGATTTTGGTGTTGACTGTACTCATTGCTACTGGGATGTCATTGTTTCTAGGGCCCTCACCTCACCGTGCCAAGAAATGTATGTGTGTATGCTAACATGTGAATATAACATATCTACACATATTTCCATATGTAACCTTTTATATCTATATTAAGCTAAACATGAATATATACTAATGTCTCCAACCTCTAATTATCACATGTATCATTTTAGACTTCTCCCCTCGCTTATCTATAAATTTCAACTTCAGCATTTGAGAAACTGGCTCTCACCATTCCTTAACCATTTACTTAATTGTTCAATTACAATATATGTGTATAGCAATATCATAATTAATTCATAATCCCATGGGAAATAGCTTTGTCAATGAGAATATAGTGATTATATGCAGTTTCTTTTATCTTTAGCTTTATAGACAACAATCATTTCCATAGTTACTTAGGTCAGCCCTTCCTCCTCCCACATCCCTTCAGTGAGGTTGTTTCATACATTTGTAATACAGTTAAATTCTTTTGTCACAGTCTACATTTCTTCCTGGGAATCCTGTCACATTAAATAATTTTTTAAAATATGCATACATTAAGGTTCACTCTTTGTGTGTTGTAAACTTCTATGGGTTTTGACAAATGCATAGTTAGGTATCCACCATTATATCAATAGAATAGTTTTGCTGCCTTAAATATCCCCTGTGCTTCATCTTTTCAACCTTGACCTCTCACTTGCCTGCTGGCAACCACTGACCATTCTACTGTAACTATAGCTTTACCTTTTCCAGAATGTCATATCCTTGGAATTGTCATAGATTTTAAAATTATCACTTTTGTTCAGTAGTCTTACAAGTGTTCAATATTCATTTGACTACTTATGAACCCCTCAGGAAGATCTTTTCTGCTTTACACTGATATATGATATCTTACAGAAGTTTAATCAGTTAAACACCTCAATTGTTTTCACTCATATTTTTTTAAATTTTTTCAAAATTTTAAGACAATTTCTAAAGGTTACAATCCATTTACAGTTATTACAAAACATTGGCTATATTCCTCATGTTGTACAATACATCCTTGTGGCCTATCTTACACCCAGTGGTTTGTACCTCCCATTCCCTCACCCTTATATTGCTCCCAACCCCCTCTCCCCACTGGTAACCACTAGTTTGTTCTCTATATCTGGGTCTGCTTCTTTTTTGTTATATTCACTAATTTGTTGTATTTTTTAGATTCCAGATATAAATGATATCATACATTATTTGTCTTTCACTGTCTGGCTTATTTAACTCAGCATAATACCCTCTAAGTCCATCCATGTTGCTACAAATGGCAAAATTTTCATTCTTTTTTATGACTGAGTAGTATTCCATTGTATATATATATACCACATCTTCTTTAGCTATTCATCTGTTGATGGACACTTAGGTTGCTTCCATATCTCGGCAATTTTAAATAATGCTGCTATGAACACTGAGGTACCTGTATCTTTTTGAATAAATTATTATATTTTTTTTGGATATGTATCCAGGAGTGGAATTGATGGGTCATATGGTAGTTCTATTTTTAGTTTTTTGAGAAACCTACATACTGTTTTCCACAGTGGCTTCACCAATTTACATTCCCACCAAGAGTGTACGAGGGTTCCCTTTTCTCCACATCCTTGCCAAAATTTGTTTTTTGTGTTCTTTTTGATGATAGCCATCCTGACAGGTGTGAAGTGATATCTCATTGTAGTTTTGATTTGCATTTCCCTGATGATTAGTAATGTCGAGCATCTTTTCTTGGGCCTGTTGGCCATTTGCATATCCTCTTTGGCAAAATGTATATTCAGTTCTTCTGCCCATTTTTTAATTGGGCCATTTTGATGTTGAGTTGTATGAGCTGTTTATATATGTTGGATTTTAATCCCTTATCTAACATATCATTTGTCTTATTTAATCTTTACACCAATTTTTTAATGTAGTTATAAGCATGCTCATTTTAGAAAAGAAAAATTTATATCAAGAAGTGTAAGTAACTTGACCAATTTTACATTGCTTATCAGTACAATATTTGATAAGAGAACCCAGGCCTTTTCTACCAAAAAAGACTTCCAGTATTATAGTGACTGGTAATACAGCAACAACAACAACAAAAACAAATTTTATGGACTTGTAATACAAAAAAATTCAAGGTCTAGTATAAATCTTTTCCTAAAACTACCATCGTTTTTGAGGATTTCTACTTATACTAGGCATATGTCATCTACAAATTTAATTTTAAATTTCAATTGTAAGTTAGCCCTTTTGAAGGAAAATACTAAAAAGAAGCATCTAAAGGGAATCAAGAATTAAAATTATAAGAAATTCTTAAAAATATTATCTGAAATGTAATACATTGATTACTAATAATATAAATTACCTTGTTAAAAATAGAAAAGGAAATATAATCTGAATAAAAATCACAGAAAGTTACTTTGTTGATATTGACAAACTGATTATAGTTTTTATGGCAAGGCCAAAGACCAGAACAACCAGCAAAACATTGATGAAGAACAAAGACAGAGGACAGACACTACCATACTTCAAGACTAATAGTTACAGTAGTCAAGACCTTGTTGTATTGGTGAAAGTAGACAGATATATCTATGGGATAGAATAGAGAGCCCAGATATAGACTTACACAAATATAGTCAAATGATCTTTGACAAAGGAACAAAGGCAGTACAGTGGAATAAAGATAGTCTTTTCAATAAATGGTGCTAAAAGAACTTGTCACCCAGTTTAAAAAAAAAAAAGAATCTAGAATTGACTTAGATAATTAACAAAAAATTAAAAGAAAATAGTTTGTAGATCTATCAGTAAAACAAAAAGCTATACAATTTCCATAAGATAACTCAGGAAAAAAATCAAGGTCACCTTGGGTTTTGCAATGAGTTTTTAGATATAATATCAAAAGCACAATCCATGAAAGAAACAAAGTAATAAGTTGACTTCATCAAAATTAAAAATATTCTAATCTTTAAAAGAAACCATGAAGAGAATAAAAAGACAAGTCACAGACTGGGAGAAAATCTTTGCAAAATATTGATAAAGGCCTATTATCCAGAATATATAAAGGACTCCCTAAGACTCAAAATAAAAACCTCCCAACAAAGAAAAGCCCATGACCAGATGGTTACATGGATGAATTATACCAAACATTCAAAAAATTAAAATCAATCTTCTTAAATTCTTCCAAAAATTAGAACAGAGAACACTTCCAAATTATTTTATGGTTCTACCATCTCTCTGATATCAAAGCGCAAGAGAAGAAAACTACCAGCCAATATCCCTATGAACACGCAAAAATCCTCAATAAAATACTAGAAAACTGAATTCAACAGCACATTAAAATGATTATACACCATGACAAAGTGGTATCACAGGGATGCAAGAATGTTCAACACATGCAAATCAATCAATGTGATACAGGGCATTAACAGAATAAAAGGAAATCAAACATGTGACATCTTAATAAACACAGAAAACACATTTGACAAAGTTTAACACCCATTCACGATTAAAGTCTCAACAAAATATGTATAGAAGAAACCTACTTCAACACAATAAAGTTCATATATGAAAAGCTCACAGCCAATACTGTAATCATTGGGGAAAAACTGAAAGTTTTTCCTATAAGATTTGGTACAAGGCAAGGATAAGGATGCACATTCTCACCATATATATTCAATGTAGTACTGAAAGTTCCAGCCAGAAAAATTGGGAAAGAAAAAAGAAATAAAAGGCATCCAAATTGAGGAGAAAGAAGTAAAATTATTTCTGTTTGCAGTTGACATGATTATATATGTATAAAACCCTAGACTCAACAACAACAACCAGAAAAACCTGTTAGAACTAATAACTAAATTCAATGTTGTAGGATACAAAATCAATATACAAAAAGCAGTCATATTTTTATAAACAAACAATGAACTACTCAAAGGAAATTGGGCAAAAAAATCTCACAATAGCAACATAAAGAATAAAATACTAAGGTATAAACTTTACCAAAGAGGTGAAAGACTTGTATCCTGAAAATTATAAAATATTGCTGAAAGAAATGAAAGAAAACACAGATAAATGAAAAGATATTCTGTGTGCATGGATTGGAAGATTTAATATTGTTAAATGTCCATACTACCCAAAATGATCTACAGATTTAATGGAATACGTATCAAAATCATATAGCATTCCTCACAGAAATAGAAAAAGCAACCCTAAAATTCATATGGAACCACAAAGGACTCTGGATAGCCAAAGCAATCTTGAGCATGAAGAACGAAGACGGAAGCATAACACTTCTTGATGTTAAAATACAAAGCTACAGTAAATAAAATGATATGACCCTGGCATAAAAACAGACATATTGACCAATGGAACAAAATAGAGAGCAGAGAATAAATCCACAGATTTATGATGAAATGATTTTTGACAATTGTGCCAAGAACACACAATGGGGAAAGGATAGAGGTCTCTTCAATCAATGTTTTTGGGAAAACTGGATATTCATATGCAGAAAAATGAAACTGGACCTTTGTATCACACCATATACAATACTCAACTCAAAATGGATTAAATACTTAAATGTAAGACTTGAAACTTTAAAACTCCTAGAAGAAAACATAGGGAAAAATCTTCTCAACATTGGTCTGGGCAATTATTTTTCACATATGACATCAGAATCACAAACAACAAAAGCAAACATAGATAAGTGAGATTTCATCAAACTAAAAAGCTTCTGTGCTACAAAGGAAACAATCAACAGAATGAAAAGGGAACCTACAGAATAGTAGAAATATTTGCAAACCATATATCAGATAACAGGTTAATATCCAAATATGTAAGGAACTCATACAACTCAATAGCAAAGAAGTGAATAACTTGATTTAAAAATTAGAAAAAGACCTGAAGACACATCTCAAAACTAGACATATAAATGGCCAAACAGGCATATGAAAAGGTTCTCAACATCACTAATCATCAGAAATTACAAATCAAAACCATAACGATACTACACCTCACGCCTGTTAGGATGGCTATTATCAAAAAGACAAAAGATAAAAAATGTTGGCAAACATGTGGAAAAAGGGGAACCCTTCTACACTGTTTGCAAGAATGTACATTGGTACAACCATTATGGAAAACACTATGGAGGTCCCTCAAAAAATTAAAAGTACAATTACCTTATAATGCAGAAATTCCACTTCTTGGTATATATTCAAAGAAAATGAAGTTAGGACCTCAAAGAGATATGCGTACTCTCATCTTCATTTTAGCATTATTCACAATAGCCAAGATATGGATACAATCTAAATATCCATCAACAGATGAATTAATAACAAAAATATAATATATATGTAATAAATAAATATATAAACACACAATGGAATATAATTCATCTTTTTAAAAAAGAAGGAAATTCTGCCATTTATAACAACATGGATAAACTTGGAGGACATTATGCTAAGTGAAATAAGCCAGGCACAGAAAGACCAATATTGTGTGATCTCACCTTATAAGGGGAATCTAACTCAAACTCATAGAAACAGAAAGTAGAATGTTGATTTCCAGGGATTGTGGGAAGAGAAAATGTAAAGATGTTGGTCGAAGGGTTCAAAGTTTCAGTTATTCAAGATGAATTTGTTCTGCAGATCTAACATACAATAATGTGACTATTGTTAAAAACAGTGTATTGTTTAATTAAGATTTGCTAAGAGAGTAGGTCCTAAGTGAAGAAAGAAAGAAAGGGGGGGGGGGAAGGGAGGGAGGGAGGGAGGGAGGAAGGAAGGAAGGAAGAAAAAGAAAATGGTAACTGTGTGACGTGATCAATATGTTAATTAGCTTGATTCTGGTGATAATATCACAGTGTATATTATAGCCAATATCAAGTTATACATCTTAAATATGTACAATTTTAATTTGTCAATTATATTTCAATAAAGTTGGTAAAAAAGCCAAACAATCCAATTAAAAGGTGGTCAAAAGATTTGAACAGACAACTCACTGAAGAAGACAGACGGCAAATAAACATATGAAAAGGTGCTCACCATCATACATCATTTGGGAATTGCAAATTTAAACAAGAATGGGATACCATTACACAGCTATTAGAATATCTAACATCCAAAACACTGACAAGATCGAAAACTGTGGAGGAAGTGGAGCAACAGGAACTAATTCATTGCTTGTGAGAATGCAAAATGGTACAGCCACTTCGGAAGAGAGTTTGGCAGTTTCTTGCCAAGTTAAATATAGTCTTATCATACAGTCTAGCAATCAAACACCTAGATTTCTACCCTAATGTGTTGAAAATTTTTATCCACAAAAACCTGAACACAAATGTTTAAAGCAGATTTATTCATAATTGCCAAAAGCTAGAAGCAACCAACATGTCCTTCAATAGGTGAAGAGATAAACTGTGGTACATAAATGTAATGGTATATTATTCAGTGCTAAAGACAAACGAGCTATCAAGTCACTAAAACGTATAGAGGAACCATAAATGCATATTCCTAAGTGAAAGAAGCTAGTATAAAAACCTACTTAGTATGTGATTCCAATTATGACATTCTGGAAAAGAGAAGATTGTAGAAGCAGTAAAAATATCCGAGACTGCCAGGAGGGATGAAGGAATAGATATAAGCAAGGGCATAGTTAAGGCAATGAAACTATTCTGTATGATACTGTAACGATAGATACATGACATTATGCATTTGTCAAAACCAATAGAACTGTAACCCAATACAAATAATGAACACTAATGTAAACTATGCACTTTAATTAATAATAATGTATCAATATTTGCTCATCAGTTTTAACACATGTAGCACACTAATGCAAGTTGTTAATAAATAGAGGAAATCGCAAGGGATGGAAATGGGTGTATGTGAACTCTCACTATTCTTGACTCAATTTTTCTATAAACTGAAAATTACTCTCAACAACAGTCTGTTAATAATTAAAAAAATATATAAAGGAAATGATTCAACTTTGCTGCCTATGTATTTTATACTTAGAATAGAAAATGAAAATTTTAAAAATGTTAATAATGAGGTCTAATCAGTGACTAAACCAAAGGATGTGACACAATTTGTAGACTTTCAATTTATATTGACTTCATATTTGCGAAGGTCCTGCAGAGCTTGCTCACTGTGTGTTTTCATCTTTATTGCTTTTCTATTTTGTACTACACACAAATAAATATTCTTATGCTAATTTACCATTTGCATAACATGTGCTTTGAAGATTTTCTTTGTTTTGCTTTGTTTTTTCCTTTAGGTGACAATGAGATTCCTCTGATTAACCCACATTCTTTTCCATTCCATCTGAAAGCTTATACTAGATATCTGGCTGTTGTTAGGAATGAACCTGAGGCCAATGAATACAGAGCAAAACTGTTTATCTCCTCAAGTGGATTCCACCTGGGATCTTACCCTCTTGTTAGAACTGTACTTCAAACCAAAGTCCCCAGTGAGGAAGTAATGTTCTTATTCAACATATTTGAGCTGGCCCTTCCATACTTTCTTATCCATACCACAAAAGCTTTGTTAAAAGGCACTCACCAGTTAATTAATGGCTTAAAGGAACAAAATGGACTGCAACCGTTTACAGAAACGTCTAAAATTTTGGTGTGTTTTTCTATAACATTTTTTATATATTGAGTTTTAAATCCGCCTCAGTTGTGGTTTAGATGTTCCATCACATCTGTGTGTGTGTGTGTGTGTGTGTGTATGTGTGTGTGTTTATATTTGCAAGAGAGTGTACCTTTGTGTGAATATAAAACTTTATGTGGCTACTTATCAAAACAACTAGCTAAAACATTCTAAAATACTGACTTTATTCTGCAAGTTTCCTAACATTACAGCTCCAGTGGCTACATGATTGGAACCCCTAAACTACAAAAGAGAATTATTCAGCCAGCTATGTAGATTACCACATAGGAGGATAAACGAAACCAAAAGTCATAGTAACTATCCTGTCCCAACAAAGTTCAGGCACTTGCCAGACATATCAACTACCAGATGCCACTTTCTGGATTAGCCAGGCTTCTTTGATAACAGGTGACAATGACCCATTTTGATTAAACAAACAATAGAAATTTAGTCATTGACATGACCAGAAAAAGAGGGGGTTTAGGTGAGAATGACCTGACACATTAGATCAATATTTCTTTTATCTTTGCTTCTCTCCAAGTACTTATTTTATTATCTCTTACTGCACAAATCTGGAATGATAGCTATAGGCAGCTTATGAACATATCTATATCATATTATGACCAAAGAGAAAAGACTATACACTTTTTGTATCAATTTGAAGAATTTCAGGAAAAATCTATGAGTCACAGTCTTTTGGACTCATAACTGTGTCCAGAAAGGAGAGGTTCTCTGATTGGTTTAACCTGGTCACAGTAACACTAATTCATTCAGAATTGTAGTACTACATGTAATCACAAAATTGATAAGCCACTGGAGGCATTATGAGACAGTTTCAGCAATTAAGGTTTTCTTCAGTTTTTCTTTTTCTTTTTTTTCAATCCCTTTGAAAAATGCATCTAGAATTTGCTCTGTGTGCATACATATAAACATATTTTTAGGACAACCATGTACATAATATGTATCTTTCTCTAAGTCTCCTACTTAACAAATATATTAAGGAAAGACCATTCCATATTGTGTGTTTATCTTTCTCAAGTAAGTCTTCTACTGGTCCATATAGAATTATAATTGTAATTACAAAATTACTGTAAAATGTTTAATTAGTTATTTTCCATTTACCTACCAGATCCACCCTCTGTCCTTGTCTGCACTGCTTTCTGCTCTAAGTTACTGACCACCACAAACTGCATCATCAAATTCCCTTATCCTCTGGCTTCTGGTTGGGTTTAACAGTGGTAGCCTCAGAGAGGGATCAAAGTCGAGGAGGAGAGAGAACTCTCCCCAAGTCTGTAATTGTCTCTTTATTAAACTGTCTTTAATTAAGCTTTAAATATTCCCTTCCAGGACTCCTAATACACTATTTTTTTTAACATCTTTATTGGAGTATAATTGCTTTACAATGGTGTGTTAGTTTCTGCTTTATAACAAAGTGAATCAGCTATACATATACATATATCCCCATATCTCTTCCCTCTTGTGTCTCCCTCCCTCCCACCCTCCCTATCCCACCCCTCTAGGTGGTCACAAACCACCGAGCTGATCTCCCTGTGCTATGCGGCTGCTTCCCACTAGCTATCTATTTTACATTTGGTAGTGTATGTATGTCCATGCCACTCTCTCACTTTGTCCCAGCTTACCCTTCCCCCTCCCCGTATCCTCAAGTCCATTCTCTAGTAGGTCTGTGTCTTTATTCCTGTCTTGCCCCTAGGTTCTTCATGACCATTTTCTTTTTTTTTTTAGATTCCATATATATGTGTTAGCATACGGTATTTGTTTTTTCTTTCTGACTTACTTCACTCTGTATGACAGACTCTAGGTCCATCCACCTCACTACAAATAATTCAATTTCATTTCTTTTTATGGCTGAGTAATATTCCATTGTATATATGTGCCACATCTTCTTTATCCATTCATCTGTAGATGGACACTTAGGTTGTTTCCCTGTCCTGGCTAATACACTATTGTTTTTTAAAGACAATTAAAAATGTTTTAATCTGGGGGGTTAGATTCTCTTTGGCTAGAAGCAGATGGAGCAATTGTTTTAAATGCCAGCTGTGTTTGTCCAGTTCTAGAAGCATAGTACCTTGTAGAGGAGTCATGAAATTCATTTCAAAATCATTTTTAAACAATCTAGATCTTGTCTTATTTCTTTTCCTCTTGTTTTAAACTGTCACTTTTATCTCCAGCTTCTCTTGTCTTTGTCATCCCCATTTTTTTAAGTCAGGTTTATTGAAGCACAATTTACATGTAGTAAAATTAATCCGTTTTAAATATACAGGATCACTAATTTTGACACATTTGTGTGTAGCTCTATAAACAACACCACAATCACAGTTTGATATATTTCCATCACACCAAAAAAGTTTCCATTTTTAGTCAATCTACATTTACTAACCCAGCCCTTGGCAACCACTAATCTTATTTCTACCCCTATAGATTTTTAACAACTTTTTTGAGATATAATTCACATACCGTACAATTGTATGGTATTATATAGAATTAAATGCTTTTTAGAATATTTAATTGTGCAACCGTAATCACAATCAATGTTAGAATATTTTTATCATCTAAGAAGAAACCCCTTACATTGTGAAAAACTTGTGAGTGGGTGCAAACTTCCACTGTTACTGGAGCTCTTCCCTATTCTGAACTGACATAGTTACCCACATTTGACTTTTAATAATTTCTTAAAATTTGTGTGAATTTTGTCTTTTTCACTTGTATAGCGGTCACCTCTGCCAATGAAATCTGTCTCCTTGGAGGAGATTCTCTATCCTTAAAGTTCAGTTTACTTGGTTATCTTGTGCTCTGCTCTATGATGGGCTCCAGATAAGTCTGATTTTGTAGATTATTCAGATTTTTCTACTTTTAACAGTTGGAAATGTCATTTTTTGAAGTTTCCTACATCATAAGTAGAAGCAATGCCTCCAATTTACTTTTAAACAGGAGGCAGTATGATTAAATGTGTCTCACAGAAAAATACTCTTTCCGGTAGATTTGGTAATGCAACATACTACTAATTTACTGTGAGCTGATATGTTGCATCCTATGATGTGGCTGGATTCTTTCTCATTTCTACAAACCATATTTGAAAATAAAGGAAGGTACCCCGATCATAGAACCATGAGTGGATTACTTCACACCTGTGTTCTTTGCATTTATAGCAAACATCCTGTCTTCATCATTTGATCTAGCCCTGATGAAGATTTGGTCAGTTCTGTATAAAAAAACTACAGGTTTTTCTGCTGGAAAGATCTATTAGTAAGGTTAACATTAGTATTAGTTCAATTTTATTATAATTTATTGAACTTCTATAGCCAACATAGATTTGCTAGCAAAGCAATCAAACAATGCAATTATGACAATAAAAAATGTAATTAACCAGAAAAGCATTTTTCAGATCATTCTAGTCATCACTGGGAAGAGTCATATGAGCCTTAAATGCTGGTACTCTCATGAAGAACATTGGTTCACATTTCTTCATAACTTAGACTGAAGGATAATATCAGGTTAGTTCATCCACATTCTACAAGAAGCAGAGAAAGCTGTGATTGGGGTCAACTGAAGAAACTTGATCAGACAATGGGAGAAACTAGAGACAGGTTCACAGATACAATAACTTCTGTGGTGCCAGCAGGATTCGTCTTATGAGGAGATAGCATTGGTAACTATGTGTTACAATTTCAGAACCCTTCTGGCTCTCTCCAGAACTTCCCACTCCATGATGACTTTACCTCACAGATCCTTTCTGATAATGTGTTTCACGCACAGGGATTTTTGTCTTTAGGATAAAACTTTGAATTCTGATGAGGTAGGAAAATACCCTCAGTGAGATGCACATTAAGATTCATCCTAGCACTGATTAAGACATAGAATTGAATACTCTATGCAAAATACTTAACCTGAATATTGAACAGATTTAGTTTTGAATTGGATATACACTATAATTAAAGAACAGGATTTAAGTAGAATGAAACTGAAAATTGTATAATCAGCTATCCAAATAATATTAATGATAGCATCAGCCTGATAAATTGGCATTTATACTCTTTCTTACTACTTAGTTTTGGGCCTAATGTTCTGGCATGAGAAGATAATTATTTTGATGAAGAACTATTGTTAGTGTTCACAGAACTAGAATTTTCTTTTTCCTCTTTCTTCATGTAGCATTTGAAATAAACAAAAAAATGGAGATGACTTTGTCAATTGAATCCCAAGAGAAAGAGTGAAAAAACACAATAACCAATTTTAGGAAATCTATGTAACATCAATGGTAATGTATTAAGAAATTATTATCTCTATAATGTTTTAACTTAAAGTGACTCAATTATTTCAAAATGTACTATAATCTTGAATCTCAAATGTGTTACAAAGAATCTGAATGTTTTACTCATTATGGAAATGCATATAGATGTAATAAGAAAGGTTAGATTCCACTGAATTTCACAAACTGAATGCCCATTTATTTCTATATCTAAGAAAGGAATTTTCAAAATTCGCTGGCCCAGTAACTTATTCTAAGGTTTAAAATATACTTCAGGTATAAATGAAAAGATCCGTGGAAATACCACTCAGTGGATTAAGTTCACTAAACATATATATTTGGTTTCCATGGGGTGAAGTGTTATTCAAGGATGTGGAAAAATCTATTATTTTTTTTCATTTTAGAAAGGGCTTTGTGATACATAAAAGTTACATCTGATAAATACTACATAACTCTCAGCACACTGGACACAAAAGAAGTTCTACTGAATTTAATTAAAAATACTATTAAGTTGATTTAAGTAAATAATGCAGTTACACATAGTTTTTATTCTTCTACTTGCTTGATGTGGTTTAAATAACATATGTGAATTTGTTCCACTTTTGCCAAATCAAAATTTCCTTGGAGTGACATGGTACACTGGGAACAGCTCGGCAGTGAGAGTCAGAAATCATTGAGTATCCAGGACCTTGGTGGAATTTTAACTTTGCCAGGCTGACCTCATCAATAGAGTTTTTCACTAGAACACAAAGGAGTCAAGACTGACAAGAACTGATCCAGGGTTGGAAATTGACAAAGGTTACTCCAGGGGTGACGACTCAAGGACCTAGATCAAGTTAACTCTCAACTTCTGAAGCAGCATGCTATTACTGAAAATTATAAAAGTGTGTATAAAATTCCAAATGAGTGGATATGTCTCCTTATGCCTCCCAATCATTCTAGCCTCACTTTAGATTTCCTTGAAGTTCTGTATTCAGTGCAGATTTTGATAGTGAGAAACTTCCACTCCAAGAATCCAGAGTAAAGGGTTTATTGCATTTTGTACCCAATTTAAAAATGTGCAGAAAACATGAACAGACAGTTTTCAAAAGAAGATAAACAGATGGCCAAGAGGCACGTGAAAAGATGCTCAACATTGCTAATCATCAGGGAAATGCAAATCAAAACTGCAGTGAGATATCACCTCAAATGATATCAGAATGATATCAGAATGGCTATCATTAAAATGTCTACAAATAACAAATGTTGGCAAGGATGTGGAGAAAAGGGAACCCTATTACATTGTTAGTGGGAATTAAATTGGTGCAGTCACTATGAAAAATTGTATGGAGGTTCCTCAAAAAACTAAAATACTACAATATGACCCAGCAATTCTACTCCTGGGTATTTACCTGAAGAAAATGAAAACAGTAATTCAAAAAGATACACGCACCCAATGTTCATAGCAGAATTTTTTACAATAGTCAACATATGGAAGCAACCTAAGAGTCCATAAACAGAAGAATGAATAAAGAAGATATGGTGTATATATACCATATACAATGGAATAAGAACATGGATGAACCTAGCGGGTATTACTCTTAGTGAAATAAGTCAGACAGAGAAAGACAAATACTGCTATCGCTTATACATGGAATCTAAAAAATATAACAAATGAACGAATATAACAAAACAAACAGATTAACAGATACAGAGAACAAACTAGTGGTTATCAGTGGGGAGATAGAAGGGGGGCATAATAGGGATAGGGATTAAGAGGTACAAACTATTTATAAAATAAACTACAAGGATATATCATACAGCACAGGGAATATAGCCAATATTTTATAACTTTAAATGGAATATAATCTATAAAAATATTGAATCACCATGTTGTATACCTGAAACTAATATTGTAAGTCAACTCTACTTCAATAATTAAAAAAATAGAACAGGTAGGCGAGTTTGAAAACTTTATAGTAGAAAATGACTTCAGATATGTTCTGATTGGAGGTTAATGGCACAGGGAATTTGGAGGCAGGCTAAATAGGTAGAGCATTCTGCGTGACTGGTTGGGGATCATGTTTTCTTTGTTTGGTCTTGGAAGTAAGGGAAAACTTAGGGAATATGGAAGTTACTGACCAAGCCCTGGACCTTTTTGGATCACAGTGGTAGAGGTAGTGGTTTACGTTCTAGGCTATTAGCTACAGAAGTTGTGGGTCAGAGTTCTATGTTTATACATGGTCTGGCCATTGTGTATTTGTATATTTAGTCTCTCAGTCCCCTATTTGGTTCATCCTCTCAACTGTGAGAGGTTCAACAATTCAGGGGAGCCTAGAAATCCAGATCATTACTGCTTAGGGATTGTTCAGTCATTTGCACAGTCAACTGTATTACAAGATCTTCTTGACCTTATTGTTGTTGTATTACAGTGGCAATCATCTGATCAGGGAACAGCTGCACAAAAACATAAGATTCTGGATAGAATGCAATAGGCCAGCACCATGACCATTATTATGATTAAAAGAACAATTACAGTCCCTGTAAGATGCTTCAGAACCAGGAATCCCAATTGTACAACCTATGTCAAACGAACAAATACCATCAGCTATGAGGATGAAACTTAAAGATCCAAAAGCTTTTATTTTAAGGTTATGTAGAGCCTGTTCCACCTTGCCTGCTTTATTAAACCAATCATAGCAAGAAGTATTAGTAATGGCACAGATGCCATCCTGACTAGCCAACAGAAATCTAGAGCATTATGATTTTTCCTTCACTATTTGTGCCAATGAATTGAGAAACTGATCTGTATTCCATGCAGGGCAGAGGTGGTATCATTAGTAACTCCTACCAGATTTAGTGATACATTTCACATAGTCTTTTCTGTATAATTTGTATAAGTCCCACTTATGGCAACAATACTCTGATTTTTTTTCACATAAATAATGAGTCAGTAATTTAGGTAGTTTTCCTGAACAATCAAGAGTGGTCTCATTTTGGAGCTCACAGCTGAGACAGTATTTCCATGCTTGGTTATTTATATGATTAGAGTTACTGTGTGCATACAAGTCTCAGAACACTATTCATAAAGTGCACGAGGTATTAGTCTGAGGCAAATAGCACCAGGTGTCCTGACCACGAAGGAAATATTTATCCAGTAGGGGCACGTGGAGATCCAGGAAAAAAAAGACTTGTTCATAACATGAGGTCTGAACCATGGCCAGGCATTAACTGAGTATATATTCAGATTGCTATTCATCTTTTCCAGGTGGCAAGTATTGGGCCTATTGTCTACAAAGGCTGCTGAATTTAAGCTAGAACCTTTACTGTAGCTAAAAAGCTGCTTGATTTTGTGTTTCTAATCTGGGGCATACTGATTTTTATATCAGGTGATCAAGACACACACTTTATAAGATCCATTGTAAAAGAACTCTGAGGTGTTACCCATTACTACACTGTTCCCAGTCTTCCAGAAAAGTTGAAAGGACCAATGACATCCTTAAATTAAATTTATCAAAACTTTCAGGACCCCTTGAGTTCCCTTTATCAAAGGTACTCCCACTAGTACTTACGGCATTCTGATCTACTCCCTCAGGGACATAATCAGTTATCTTCCTATGAACTGGTAACAGGAAAATCCATGTGTTTAAGAATTTCACTTCTAATACTAGAGATGCTCCAAACAATCTTGAAAATAGGCATATAATAACTAAAATATATTCAAATCTCAGGGAGGGTGGGAGCTGTATAAAATCCAACTGAAGATGTTTGAGGACCCTTGAGGCTTTGGGTCCTGGCTATGTCCCATCATTTTAGTTTTTCTGGGATTATGGGATTAGGCACAGAAGTCATCTGAGACCTCAGATATTAACCCCACTGCGTATTAATGTCACACTAATGGGCCACTTAATACAATTATTAAAGCTGATAGTACAGTTTTCCAACAATCCACACGTAGTTACAGATTCCCCCCAAAAAAAATGCCTAAAAGAAGCACTAGGCCTTAAGACCAATACAGGCATAACAAAAGGGACCTGAAATTTTCTGCCAGGGCAGTTATAATTCTTGGTAGAATAAGACTTTAACAATGAAAGTCTATTACCGGCAACAGGCATACTGGACCCAACTTTGCCAAAGAAATGAGGATATGACCCCTCAAAAAACTTCAGCTGTTTTGTTTTTTAGTTTCCCCACCAATGATTTAAAAAAATAACCAGTTGTCCATAGTATGATGAGTAGTTTCATGGAGGAATTTAGCTAATATACCTGTTTGAAGTTATCTGGTGCCACCAAGCAGCTGTCTTTAGAGTGCCAGAGATTATCTGAGTAAAGGGTACAGTCAGATTTTTTTCCCCATATTTCCTTTTCAAAATCACAGCCTAAGTGTTGTTTTATAATGGCCTCTTTGAATTGCTTCAGATAATTATCCTTTATAGGATCATAGCCTTGATTAAGTATGATTTATTTTGTTTGGCATAGTGATTTGCTAGGGTACAGGTATTTCTTTTAGTGTCCTTATTATATCTTTTGTGCATAAGCCTCAATCTTTATAACAGTCACCTCTCTATGAGGTAGAATTGCTTCCAAGTGCTCCCTTAAACTTGCTATCTATTTTTGATGGGAGTTCCAGTAGAGATGAGAAACCTCTTTTCTTTCCAAAGCACCCACATGTCAGGTACTACCCCAAAAGCATACCTGTTATCTGCATATATATTTACTCTCCAGCCTTTGGCTAGTTAACAAGATCTAGTAAATACAGTAAATTCTGCCACCTGGGCTTATTTTACTTCAGGTAGAGAATTACATACTAAAGGTGAACTTAAATTAGTATTAGTATATGATACTTGACATCCTCCAATTCAGTTTTGAGATATAGTCTATCAACAAATAATTTTAGGGAAAGCTTATTAATGGGAGTCTCTAGAAATCTAAATAACATACAGAATATTCCCTAAGGAAGGTAAGGCAAACATGATGTTCCTCTTTGTCTGGTAAAGAGAGTAGGATGGCAGGATTCAGAATACAGTTGGTCCTCCATATCTGAGAGTTTTGCATCCCCAGATTCAATCAACCGCAAATAGGAAATATTACAAAAAAATTCAGAACATGCCAAAAAAGCAAAACTTGAATTTGCCACTCACCGACAACTATTTACATAGCATTTACATTATATTAGGTATTATAAGTAATCTAGGGATGATTTAAAGTATATGGGAGGAGGATGTGCATAGGTTATATGAAAATACTATGCCATTTTACGAAGAGACTTCACATCTGGGGAATTTGGAGAGAGGCCTGGAACCAATCCCTTGTGGATACAGAGAGATGAATGTATTGCAGCAGTGAATAAAATGGTGACAGACAGTAAGAGAGTAACAGAATTTCATAAGAAGTTAATTGGCTGGCTGCAAAGTGTTGTGCTCAAACGTCTGTACTACATGAGGAGTTCCATAAGTTCATGCAGGGGAATAAGAACTAGTTCAGCAGAAGCATACCATCATCAGGTTTTGTAGTGACAGCTACTGTCCTAAAACAAGGGAGATAAAAACACTACAACCAGGCCAAGGATGAAACTATTATAAGCAATGGGTTTTTGATGTTTCCCATGAAGTTGAGTTAAAACCCTGAGGAGTTGTTCAGATCTCTCATGCACAAATAGACAAAATGGATTTTAATAGTTAGTGATATTTAGAGGAGACTACTGAAGAGACTTCTTTAGGTTACAGAATGTCTGTTCATGTTTGGGCTCCCAGAAGAGAGGTTCTATTACTGAGGACTTGGTTAATTCACAGAGAGGTACTGCAACTTCAGAAAAATTTGTTACACATTTGTCTGCAATATCCAGTTAAGCCTAGATATTTTTCTCAATTATTGTTTTGTAAGGGTCCTAGGATAAGACTGGATGGTCTTCAGTCTGTCAGGAGAGAATGTTTTGCCCTGCTGAGATATGTCATGCCCTAAATACTAGACTAGATCTTGGAGAAATTGTAATTCATATTTCAAAATTTATAAAAGCCCGTTTTTCTGCTAGGGCTAAGAGCAAATAAATGGAATGTTTTTAAAGGGCTTCCTTGTTGTCTGAACAAAGTAAAAGATCCTCTACATGTTTCATCAGACCTGAATCACAAGAGAAATTTAGATTCTTTAAGTCTTGATTGAGAACCTAGGAAAAATAAGAGTGGTCTTCAGTGAACTTCTGGAACATGACTGTCCAGGTATATTGTGTTCCTCCCAGGAGAAAGTGAAAGGTATTGACTCTCCTGCTCTAGAGGCATACTGCTAAAGTCAGAGCAAATATGCAATGACTCAAAGTTTCTTACAGGAGGCATTGCTAAGAGGACCATAATAAATCCTGCCATCTTTGCTCAACGTTCCCCTGCATAAACATGGTAGGTATTTAAATAACCCACAGATTTTCCCTGTTATCCTCAACTGTGACTCCTGGGCCTTTGACTGGAAAACATTCCTTCCTGCTCTGTGATATCATTCCTGCAAGTTGCCTCAGGAAGAATTGATGATAGGCTGCAATTTGGGTTAGGTACTACTGAGAAGAGAGTGATAACAGGTTTGTTGATGGCCTTGAGGTCTTTAACAAATTAATATCCTCATCCAGTTGTTTTATTTACTGGCAGAATGGGAGTGTTACCAGAGCTAGTGCTGAGTATGAGAAGACCGTTTTATATGTCTTTCAACTATAGGTTGGAGGCTTTCTTTTGCTTCTGGCTTCAAAGGATATTGGGGGAAGTTTGGGTAACAGTCTTGTAGAATCTACCTGAACTTTAATAGGTTCTTCTAACTCTATTTCCTATGTCATTGGAATTTTTAGTCCATAGAGTGTCAGGTAGAGAGGTAAGATATTTATCTGGGGTATGAATCAAATATTATGAAGAAGGCAAAGGTATATACAGTACAGACACAACTTTATTATGGATAGAGGAATCCTCTGGAACCATGAGAAACAGTCCCAATGATGTACATTTAATGTTACAATTCCATTTACAAAGAAAGTATCTTCCTATTAAAACTGAAAGGATCATACCACAAAGGAGGAAGAAATATTTCCAGTCAGGGACTCAGGGATCACAATTAGGGTCAAAAGGGAAAATCTATAGGTTATTTGAAATACCTACCACCTATTTGGTATGATTACTCAGAGGAAGGTTGAGCAAAGGTGGCAGGGTTTATTGTAGAAAGAGTAGGCACCTGTATCTACCAGGAGTCAGTGAACTTGACCCTCTGTATTAGTGAGCTTGAGCTGCCATAAGAAAACAGCACAGACTGACTCAAAAAAATTTATTGCTCACAGTTCTGGAAGCCGGGAAGTCCATGATCAAGGCACCAGTAAATTCAGTTTCTGGTGAGAGCTGTCTTCCTGGTTTGCAGTCGACCACTTCTCACATATTGTGTGTTCACATTGCCTTTCCTTGGTGTGTACATGGGATGGTGTGTGGTGGGGAGGTGGGAGTGGTAGGGGGAACAGAAAGGAGAACTCTCTGGTGTTTCTTCTTATAAGGACACTAATCCTATCAGATTAGAGTCACACTCTTATAACCTTAGTTAACCTTTGTTACCTCCTTATAGGTAATTTAAATTTAAAATCTATTTCCAAATACAGTTATACTGGAGGTTAGGGCTTCAACATATGGATTTGGGGGCACAGTTCAATGCATAGCACCCTCTATATTTATAATTAATTTACCTTGAGTGTTTAAGGGTAAGGCAGAATATTCGGTACTTTTTCCTTTCCTAGCACACCCACATTGATCTGAAATGAAGGATTTTTCTTTGTGCCTTGTTTTTTATTTGTAAGATGGGACAATATTTTTTTCTAGTGCCCCTTCTGTTTAGAATATCCCCAAAGTCCCTGACAGTATGTGGTTGGTTAGGAAGTTGGCCACCTAGTTGTTTGATCTGCAGGGCCACAAGTTTATTTTAAAGGAATGTTCTGATTCCACTAAGGATGTGAAACAGACAGGAACCAATAATCAAAGCTAAGTACCAAACTGAAAATAAATAGCCAAGGAACTCAACGCAAATAGAGGCAGAGTTCAGATCTGGTGCTGACTCATCACAGGCACCTGGTCGCAAAGGCTGAGGTCCTTGGTGACAAGCAATGTTGACCACATCTTGTTGGAACCTCCAGAAAAATTGTGGAAATAAACAAAGACCACCTAAATGAGAACAAGCAAAAGATATTTATTCAGAGCTTGCTATAGACAGGGAATCAGCATCACTTGAAAAGTGACTGAAAAGAGACTGAAAAGCAAGTAGGAAGGTATAAGAGCTTTATGGTGGAAAAAGGGAAGGCTTCAGATATACCATAGTTGCAGATTGTTGGCATGGGGAAGCTGGCAGTGGGCTACCTAGAAGTGGGGCATCCTATGCTACTGGTTAGAGGTACATATTTTGCTTTCTCTGATTGGTCCCAAGTTGGAGTAAGGGCAAAAATCAGGGAAGCTGGCAGTTACTGACCAACTACTGGCCATTTTGAGCTGACTGCTGAAGAGGTGGTGGTTTAGCTTCTTGGGCTGATCGCTGTACAGGTCAGAGTTCTATTTTTATATGGTCTAGGCTTTGTCAGTTTCTATATTCAGCCTCTCAAGACCACGGTGGTTGACTCAAATGTACGCTGTGACTGTTTTGTTGTTGTTGAACAGCCCTTTGTTTTGATTATTGGAAACAAAATATACAATGGGATAATTTTTCTCCCAATCTCTGTATAATATACCAACATTCAAAGAAGCTGAAACCCAGTGACATATTTCCCAGTGTTTTGTGGAAAAAGCCAGTTCCTCATTGTCAAGGCATATTTTAGAGGGATAAGTGTTTTCTCGAGGGTAGGAGAGGCCTTGAAAACAAGGTCTCGTTAAATAACATGTGAGTTTATGCTCAGTATTTTGAAGTACAGCATAGAAAATAATATTTAAAACCTCTTGAAAGTAAACCGAGGGAGCAATAACAGAATGCCTGTATAGTGTGTCTTAAAAACTTGTGGGGTCAGATAAGGCTAGTTCCTGAATGGAAATGGAGAGTACCAAAAAAAAAAATGTTGATAGAGTGGTGAGTGGTGGTTTTGATATGTAGAAGAGGATGTGATTTGTAATTGTTATGTGATAGGAGTGCTTAGATGCAAAAAACAACAACAACATAAAATTCAACTTTTAAATTACTGAAATTGGGAATTAAGAAAACTGTTCTCTGAGTGTTGTCTCCAAACGAGACAAATATGGTCCCTGAGCACTAGAGGATACATTAATTTAAAATGCATCACATGTTCCAAATACGCCACAAGTCAATTTAACAAGATGATTGTACTGGGTAGAAAAAATAAACAATAAAAACTGAAACTAGATAACGGCTCAGTTAAGCAATAATGGACTTTCTTATAGTTGATTTTGTTAATATTGTAATCTTACTAATTTTAGCTGCATTCTAGTATTTCCTATCCTATCTATCCAAATATTGTTAAGCAAATTGTATAAATATATAAGTGCTTAATATTAGAAAAAATAATATTATATAGAATATAAATTACTTTAATATTCCATGTTTAATTGCTCTAAGAAGAAAAATTTTCTTAAATATTTTTAGTTTCCTCTGTACCAAAATATGTACCCAGGTAAATATTTTCTATTTACATTAATTAATATCACACTACCCAAGAACATATTCTCTTTTCTTTAGCTTTCTGTCTAAATTCCATTACTTTACCCCACATAAATATTATCAAAATACTTTTAATGTGTTTTTCACGTTATTGCTCTTAGTTAATTGTGTAATTTATAGTACTCTAAATATTTTTGCATTTTAAATAGTACTCTTCAGTGAATTAGGAAAACAATTTAGCATTTCCAAAAACAATTTTTGTATGCAAGGTTCCTCAGATTCAAATAGAACAAATAGTTTAAATAATTACAACACCATTTTAAAGTTCACTTACTTAGTGTACTGTAAAATTCACTTTATTAATTGGCAAGTAGCCCCTAGGTGCTGCGGCAAATATATATTGAGTCAATGGAAAAATGTATTATTTTATATTAAAATGCCATTTTTGCTTGCTATGAAATTTAGCTGATCTTGGACTCTAGAGGGCAGTGTACACTGAAGTGTACACTGAAGAGTGGTAGAATACTCTTGGCCCAACAAGAAAGAATTTCTAGTTTGGCTCTGACTTTTTAGGATTAGATTTCTGGTCCCTTTTTTCCTAAATCATGTTTTAGTAGAAGATAGAATTGTGAGACAGAATGTATTTACAAATAATGTAATTAATACATGTGACAAATGTGTTCTATTTAAAAAGTATATGGTAATTACTAAAATGCCTGCTAATACTAAACAGTAAGTCAGGAAACATCAAATTTAAAGTACATGTAAATAATAGACTGAGAAAAAATATGATGAATTCCTAGGCTGGTCTAAAGACCTAACACAAAAGAATGTAATTTTTTGAAAGACAGTTGAACTCATGCTAATATACCATGTATACTAAGTTATTTCATAGCTATACTGCATTAATTAGGAAAGATCAATTAGGGAATGTTTCCAAAGCACTTGTATGTCAATAACTGTGTTGAATGAATCATCTAAATATAAAGAAAGCTACCATTTGACTTGGGGTGGGAAAATTAGGAAATAGATCTGTTGGACTTTAGGAGTGAAAAAGTTCTTTTACAGATTGTTTTAGAATTTGCACTAAACATATTTTCAAATGCCTTCTTATACAGTAACTGGTTAATGATGGCTTATCATAGAAGTGGAAGGAGTCAGGAATGACTTCGTGGCTGAAAAGAAAGCATTTGAAATTATACCACATGAAGATACTGTCTTTGCCACTTGATACTAGATAACTTATTTTGAAGAGTTTACATTTTTGGAAGCCTCAGTTTCTACACTGGCAAATAGAAGCTAAAAATATCTACCTTGAAGAAGTGAAATATTAGGGAAAGTTTTATGTATTATATATATATATATATATATATATATATATATATATATATATATATATTCCTGAATATAATTTCTTCTCTCTAGCTTTCTAAGTCTAAATTCCATTAATAGGAAATATATTTAACATTAACCCATATCCATATATTAGTTACCTGGGGCTGCCTTAATAAAGTACAATAAACTGGTTGGTTTAAACAACAGAAATTTATTGTTTCACATTTCTGGAGGTTGGAAGTCTGAAATCAAAGTATGAGCAAGGTTGGTTCCTTGTGAGGGCTATAAGGGAGAATCTGTCCTATGTCTCTCTCCTAGTTTCTGGAAGCCTCAGGCATTTTTTGGCTTGTACATGGTGTTCTCAATATGTCTTCACATCAGAAATTTGTCCAAATTTCCCCCTTAATGACATCAGTCAAATTGGATATGACCCACCCTAATGGCCTCCTCTTAACCTGATCATCTTCAAAGACCCTATTTTGAAGTAAGCTCATATTCACAGGTATTGGGGGTTAGGGTATGATTTGGGAGACAAAATTCAACCCATAATACTCCTGATAAATATTAACACTTTTGCAATTATATTCATCCTGCACATATAAGAATGTGATATATTTACATTTTCAAAAAATGTTTCATACTCTATTTACATCTGTATTTAAACTTAAATGATACAAAAATAATGTCAGTATCTTTATACAAGTACATTTAGGTGAAAAGAAAAAACAAGAAGACATATGTAGTAATACATACATTTTATTTACTTGGTTGTTTTAGCACTTAAATTAAGGTTTTTAATTATTGTGTAACACAGTTTTAAGAAAGGCCAACTATAGAGAGGTATTGTTACTTAATAGTCCATTCCTACCTCAAAGGCTCACATTTTATCTCCTGTATTTGCCTGGCATAGCTGGTAACTCAAAGAATAATGCCTGACATCCACTTCAAATTATAAAGTTCATGTTAGTTTAGTTGCAAGCACTATAAGCAAAAATGAAGTCACTTAGGTTGAAGGTTGCAGTAAGATTCAAGAGATCATGGCACTATAGAAAGCAAAGACCTGGAAGGGACACCAGAGACTATGAACTCCATGGACCATAAATAAAATATCCTATCTTTTTTAAGATCAAAATTGTCTCTTCAGTGTTGAGAAAGAATAAAGGTCCCAAATAATTCAACTTTATCAGTGTTGTGATCCCAAATAATTGCAAAATGAAAGACGACTCAGAATTCAGCAAGAAGGAAGTCACACACCTCCAGTGAAGCTTAAAGAATATCTACGAAACTCATACAAATAAACTACCTCTTCTTTTTGGGAAATAAGGAAAATATATTTTATCTTAAAATGTATATTGCACATGCAGGGTAATAAATGAATAATTTGGAAATTTACAAATTACTTAAGATGTACATTTTTATGAAAATGCTATATGAATAAAAAACAAAGAAGGTTTATAGTTCTTTTTAAAATTATTGACAGTGGTTACCTGTGTGTGTTGTTATTTCTATATTAGATAAGTTCAAATTTTAAAAAACCTCAAATGCCAACTGATCCAAAGTAATCAACAGAAACATTCTATGAACCTCAATGTATCATTCCTTCTACACAAACTCATCTTCAAAATACTTCAAATATCTTTTTTAGATAGCCTCACAGAGTAAGGTCAGAAGTACCCACATTTTGAAAAAAAATTAGGTAAGACTGAAGGGTAGAACGTGGGAGTATAATTTCAGCGATAGAGCAGTGCTGAGCCACGAGGAGTGCATGGCATGGCTGTGTGTATTAGTGACTGAGGTGAACTGAAGATTCAGAACATTGAAATGTATAATTTGCAAAAACATCTGCTTGTCTTATTAAAGACCTTATTTTTTAGAGCAATTTTAGGTTCATGGCAAAATTGAGATGAATGGACAGGGACTTGCCATATAGCCCCTGCTCCCACATGTACATAGCCTCCCCCATTATCCATAGCCCCCATCACAGTGGTCCATTTGTTACATCTGATGAACCAACACTGACGTCATAACTGTCCAAAGTCCACAGTTTACATTACTGTTCACTTCCAGTGGTGTACGTTCTGTGGGTTTAGACAAATTTATAATGACATTATCTATCATTATAGTATCATAGAGAGTATATTCACTACCCTAAACATACTCTCTACCTATTTCATCCCTCCCCCATCTACTCCTGACAACCACTGGTCTTTTTACTGTCTCCATAGTTTTGCCTTTTCCAGAATGTCATATACAGTCAGCACTCCATATCCATGGGCTCTGCATCCATGGATTCAACCAAGCACAGATTGAAAATACTTGGAAAAAAATTCCAGAAAGTTCCAAAAAGCAAAATTTGAATTTTCCACATGCTGGCAACTATTTACATAGCATTTACATAGTATTTACAACTATTTACATAGGGTTTATGTTGTATTTATAACTATTTACATAGCATTTACATTGTATTAGGTATTACAAGTAATCTAGAGAAAATATAAAGTATATGGGAGGATGTGCAGAGTGTACATGCAAATACTGCAACATTTTATTAAGGGCCTTGAGCACCTGCAGATTCTGGTATCTGATGGGGGTCCTGGAACCAATCTCCTGCAGATAACAACAGATGACTGTAGTTGGAATCATACAGTATGTTGCCTTTTCAGATCAGCTTTTTTTTCACTTAGTAATAGTAAATTAAAGTTCCTCCATGTCTTTTCATGGCTTGATAGCTCACTTGGTTTCAGCACAAAATATTATAATATTCCATTGTCTGGATATACCAATTTATCTATTTACTGATGAAGGACATCTTGATTATTTCCAAGTTTTGGCATTTATGAATAGAACTAATATAAACATCTATGTACAGGTTTTTGTGTGAATATAAGTTTTCAATTCCTTCCAGTAATACTAAGGAGCATGAATGTGGGATTGTATGGTAAGGGTATGTTCAGTTTTGGAAAAAACAGTCAAACTGTCTCCCAAAGTGGCTGAACCGTTTTGTATTTCCACCAGGAATGAATGAGAGTTCTTGATGCTCCACATCCTCACCAGCACTTGGTGTTTTCAATGTTACAGATTTTGGACATTCTAATGGGTGTATACTCATAGATCTCACTGTTGTTTTAATTTGCATTGCCCTGATAACATATGCTGTGGATATGCTTATTTGCCATCAGTATATCTGCTTTGATAAAGAGTCTTTTAAGGTTTTTGGCCCATTTTTTAATCAGATTTTTAAATTTTCTTATTGTTGAGTTTTAAGAGTTCTTTGTATATTTTAGATAAGAGTCCTTTATCAGTTGTGTCTTTTGCAAATATTTTCTCCCAGTTCATGGCTTGTCTTCTCATTCTCTTGACATTGACATTCACAGAGCATAAATTTTTGTTTTAGTGAAATACAGCTTATCAATTATTTCATTCTTGGGTGTGCCTTTGGTGTTGTATCTAAAAAGCCATCACCATACCCAAGGTCATCAGGTTTTCTCCTGTGATTTCTCCTAGGAGTTTTACAGCTTGCATTTTATTTTTAGATCTGTAATCCATGTTGAGTTAATTTTTGGAAGGATGTAAGGTCCTTGTCTAGATTATTTCTTTCCATGTGCATGTTCAGTTATTCCAGCATCACTTGAAAAGACTATCTTTGCTCCACTGTATTATCTTTGTTCCTTTGCCAAGCATCAGTCGACTATGTTTATGTGCATCTATTTCTGGGCTCTCTATTCTGTTCCATTGATCTACTTGTCTATTCTTTCACCAATATCACACTGTCTTGATTACTGTAGCTTTATAGTAAACTTTGAAGTCTAGTAGTGTCAGTCCTCTAACTTTGAATATTGTGCATGCTATTCCTGGGTCTTTTCCCTCTCCATATAAACTTTAAAATCAGTTTGTTGATATCCACAAAGGAACTTTCTAGGCTTTTGACTTGAATTGCATAGAATCTATAGATCAAGTTGGGAAGAACTGACATCTTAACAATATTGAGTCTTCCTATACATGAACATGGAATATACCTTCATTTAGTTTTGCTTTGATTTTGTTCATCAGAGGTTTGTAGTTTTCCTCATATAGACCTTGTTCATATGTCGTTGTACTTATACCTAAGTATTTCTTTTTTTGTGTGGTACAAATGTAAATGACATTGTGTTTTTAATTTCATATTCCATTTGTTCATGCTGTGTCATAGGAAAGCAATTGATTTTTGCATGTTAACTTTGTGTCTTATAACTTTGCTATAATTGTTTATTAGTTCCAGGATATTTTTGTTGTTGTTGAATCTTTCAGATTTTCTATATAGACAATCATGTCATCTTCCCACAAAGACAGTTTTATTTCTTCCTTCCGAATCTCTATACTTTATATACCCTTTTCTTATTGCTTTTGCTAGGACTTTGAGTATAATATTTAAAAGAAGTGATGAGAGGGAACATCTTTACCTTGTTCCTTATATTAGTGGAAAATTTTATTCTATCTCTCAGAATTTTCCACACAGTAGATGGCTGCTTCCTCCCCTAAAATTTAAAGTTCTCTGCACTCAACTAGCAGATGAAAGAAAGCATGGAGAATAACCACCTATACCATTTAAAGATGGGAATGGAAGAGGAAGAAAGACTTTTCAGCCAAAGTAACTGCAGGTACAAAGGCCCTGACGCAAAAATAAGTCTGGTTTTTGAAGAAACCCCATCACCCGTAAATAAGCAATTATACCATATACATACAATTCTAGAAAGGGTACAAAAGTCATTTTAACTATTTATTTTACTCAATTATTACAGAAATATTCACATATACATTTTTAAATTTTAATTTATAACACAATGTTTTAATAATTCCAAATTTAATGTTTCCTAGGTCTTAGTAATCATGTTTGCCAGAATAATATTTTATGAGTCCTATTTACATTAATCATCCAGACTTCAGCGTCCATACATCGCCACCACCAAAAAATACATGGGTTTATCTTTCTCCTTCCAATCTCATTTAGAACTTATTTTTGGCATGTTTATATATATTATAAATTTCATATCAAAGTGTCAAATTTCTTTAGAATATATGTTATACATTTTTATATCCTTACTATTGAGAGACTAATTAAAATGCCTTTGAAATGGGAATTTGATCTGGCACAATGTTAAAATGTTACAATCTGCCTTCGTGGCAATCTAGACACCTATGTATCTACAAACACGTAAAATCTGCCTAAAATCAATAGGTTTACTTGACAAAGTCACAGATGATTGATTCATAATAGGTAAAGGAACTCTATCCAACAACATTGCTTTAAATATTGTAGAATAAAAAAGGAATTAGTTTAAAAGTTGTCAAGTTGGAATTTATATTCAAACCATACTAAATATTAATTGCTTGTTTATCAGATTTCCATGAAAATATCTTTGACTTACTTATTGGGGATCTAATTTAAGATTCTTAATGTTTAAAAGACTCTATTCACATGACCTCTTTTTAGCTTAAAAATGCAGTATCTGTGATCTGAATGGTTTCACATATGAAACACTAATGAAAAATTTCAATAACCTTGCAATTATTTTCAGTGTTTGGAAGTGACCAATAAAAGGGTGAATTAATATCACAAAATATACTTTATGTTGATAAACTGGATGCATTTTCAAGCCCCCACAAGCTCTATTACTGGCTGAAGGTATATGTCCTATTTTCCCACAGTGAAAAGATTTAAGTTAGTGGAAAAGAGGAACTAAGGACCTACAGGCATAGTCACCAATTAAATAAGACTAATAGGTTTGTGAGTACCATAAGTAATTTCCTACTTTAAATAATCTTTAAAGATAGAAATGGCATAAAGAAAAATAAACCTACCAAGGGTAAATCTGAAAAAGAAAAAAACTCTTTTTTTAATAAAACTTATAAACTCAATAGTATACTAACAGTGAAACGAAATGTGAAAAATTATTTTTAAAAAATCATCCCAGAAGTAAAAGTTAAGTAAATATCCTAAAAAGAAAAACATAGTTTATATAAGCACCTTAGTTTTGGAAAAATGTTATTAGAAAATCACATCAATTATAAATGTGCCCTTGCTACCACAAAAGTAACAGAAATGTCTATACATTTATTAAATCAGTTAATATTATGAAAGCTTTTAAAAATGGAAATCACTCTACAACTCCAAGTAACCCAAATAAGAAAAACTATTCTTCCCAAGACACTCTATCATATTTTTTAATGTAGTGGGGAAAAAAAGGAAGAAAAAAGAAATCACAGTACAATGAAAGAATGTGAGCATTTCCTTTGGAGGTAGTATAATGATAGTTTAATGATAAAGGAGAAAAAAAACAAAAACAGGTAGGCCTGTGGCAGCTTAGTCCCACTTGACCTGACCCATGCATGATTCATCCAGTTTAATAGTAAAAAACTTAAGACTATGCAGAAGGTTTTTATACTAATTATTTGTGCCTGACATACAGACAGAATGATAGCTGCTATCTAGAAGAATCAGGAAGTTCCAGGAAGGTTAAAAGATCCCTTGAGAAAAAAGGACCTCAGCTTCTTAAGAGTCTTAAGGATACTTCATACCATCAGGCCATATAACCAGTTGACCAGTGTAGGGATTTTAGGGTTAACCAAGTTTGTGTCTCTGCCTGGAAGTATCTTGTTATATTCACCATTCTTTGTAGCCTTCTCTGAGCAGATAAGCTCCTGCATCCTTTACTTACATTAAAGAAACTTGAATCTTGTTTTTTTCTGTATCAATTATCTTTCAATTAATCACCATTATCCTAACATAGTTATGGAATTCTATAACAGATATGTAATTCTCATCCCACTGTTAATGTATATTGCTGTTAAGTATTATTTTTATCACATTCTCTTTCATGCATTTTTGACATTTTGTTTTTCTTAATACATTTTTGACTATCAACCCAAAATGTGCCCTGATTCTGTTTCTCTGCCATTTTCTTAACTCTTTTCAAATACCTTTTTACTCCTTTAGATTTCTCAAATTTAATAACAGAAAAAACGTTTAATTTGATTTTGGATATTAGATATTCGGCAGTGAGCAAGACTGACAAGATTTCTTATTTCATTGTATTGCCAACTTCCCAAATTAGCTGTGATAAAAGTTCAAAGTATACCAAAACTTTCTGATTTCTGAGTTGACTGGTGACATGATGTACTACTGATTGTGACATTCCCTTTTTATACACTGCGACCCACCCACCTGGCTATTTCTCTTGAGTCAACTCCTGCATTTATAAAAGTCCTATTCTTATGAATATATCTTTAGTACCCTTTCCTTTCCCACATGTTTCTAGCTATTATTAGCAATGATCATGCCTTGAATTTGTATTTCAAAATATGGTAGCTACACATAGCTTGAGTGAATTGTTAGGAAGGAAAAACATCTAATGGGAATAATAATAATAATAATAGCCATAAGATAATAATATGCTGTTTTATTATAATAATCAATGGGATTTTATACATTGCATTTTATTTGCACTGCAAAATAATCATTTGAATTAAAATATTAGCTTCTCATTTTACAGAAAGATAAATAAAATATGAGAAAGTATAAATGATTTTTCCAAAATCGCAATAGATAGACAATAAGAGTTAAATTGAGAACTTGAAGGTAACTTATCAACTTCTGTGCTTAGTATTTCAGATACATCACATTCCTCTTCTTAAAAGGCACATGCTATCAGGTAGATATGAACAATATTGCATAATTTTTTTTTAAAAAATGGAAAAAAATATATTTGATTTGGGAGTGAGGTGTATTGAATGTAGGATTGTGATCTTTGTAGGCAATGATTTAAAGTAGTACTATCATATGTGGTCAGTAGGAATTTGTGAACTAAAACTTAGAACTAAAATATAAGATTTTCTTTTCAAAAATTTCCCCCCAAAAAATAAAAAATAAAAAGAAATAAAGTAGTACTATCTCTTTGCTTCTATAATTTGGGCATCTAATTGGATCTTGGGAGATTTTCCTTGGTTAACTCTAGGACTTAAGTGAATAAGAAAAAAATAATAGGAAGTAGTATAACAATGGAAAAAGGAATATAAAATATGTAATTGTTTTTATTCATTTTTCTTTTGTTCTTGTAGCTAAATATAAACCTTTATGATGTTTTCACTGTTTATTCAATTAGTTAATTATAAACCTTTAAAAAACATTATTCTTACATTTTCTATATTAATAAAAAGTCTATTTATGCATATTATCACTACTAGATTAGTGTTATAAATAAGAAAGACATTTAAAAAATGTCCCCTGAACTATGCTTTTTCTATGTTTTATCAGTGGGAATTCAAATCTTCACCTCAAGTAGATCTACTCTTATATTTTTCCCACAATAAGGTAAAACCTGTTTCATATTCAACACAGGTTCTGTTTTAAAGCATACCATCTGTGACAGCTCTGTTTTGAACCTCAGAATTATGCTGACATTGTATTTCTAAAATGAATGATTCCTGAAACAAGGAGAAGTCCCAGGCTGCTGACCTAGAAAAAGCTGGCTCTTCTTCAGCTTGTTTTGTTTCTCTCAGTTACTGAGAAAAACACAATATCAGATGCTATTAATATTCAATTTCTAAAATCGACCATGTCATTTTGATATCTGTTTAACTTCCCAAATCTCCCAAAGATTAACAGAAGCTATTGGGCAGAACTCTGTGACTGGGTCCTGCACTGGAAAGCACTTGGTACCTATGTCAAGATATAAAGAATCCTGAAAAAAAAAAAAAAGGCCATACATTTCTCTTATTAATCTAACACAAGTTGTAAGAATGGTAGTTCCAAAATAAGATAATATAACTGAAAGTTTCCCCATTATGTTATGAACATAAAGAAAAGCATGAACTACATGTATCTAAAGATAGGTTAGTTCCCAAAACTACATTTTAATCAATTGACCACCCCCCAAATCAAATTAGAATACTTCTATATACAAAAAAATTTTTTAAGAGTAAATTAAAATTAAGTTTGATACTAATTTCTGTTTTAAATTTTTCATTAATGATGATGTCTTACAACTTAAAATTGTTTTGTAGAGAAATGTTGTATTCAATTGTGTTTAATTTTGTTCAGATTTTTCTAATGTGTTTCTCATTTGTAACTTGACAAAGTGATTCAATAAACTATATTTGGTTTATAAAAATAAACAAGTATAAATGTTTTCTTTCATATTTCAAAATATGAAAGTGTTTGTAAGTGCTTTTATGTACTGAGTAGCATAAAACGTCTCATATATACTAAAACAAATAAAAATAAGTGAATAACAGCTATGGATAAGATTAAAAATATTAAGTATAGATAAGATATTTAAAATAGGGAAGTTATAGTAAAAATAATATCCACAGCTGTTCTGCAGCTAGTGCTGCCAAGTATAACACAATGAATTTAACATATATATATATATGTATGTATATGTATACATACACAAATATATATATATACCTGTGCACATGTAATTAAATTTGATAAACATAACTTTTCAAATTCTATTTGCAAACTTCATAAGCATTAAAATATTCTAAATTTAGGCTTCATTAGTGTATTTTTCAGTGTCATGTGCATTTTATCAAGTTGATATAAATCAATTCATTAAGAATCTATTTTATATGCAAACACAGTCTAAGTGGTAAAGGGAAAATAAGGCAGTGAAATTAAAGAATTGGATGGATGAATAAATTAATGAATGAATAAAAATGTTTTGCATCATCAGGAGCCACATAATATTGCTGGAAAACAAAACTGAAGATATACAAGAGAAATTAGACGTGAGATGTGAGACTTCTGAGGGAGCAAGATAAACATTTCAAAATATTGCCGATATCCCACAATATATATTAAGAATTGTCAAGGTCAGAAAAACTTAAAGCCACATTCATATTTAAAAACTTGAGATTACTTTTCTTGAATTTAATTTATTATGCCTGTGTACATAGCTTCCATTTGATGTTTGACATTTCCTTCTTTCTTTTCCAATTTGAGCCTTTATCTGAACCACAAAGAATGAACATTCTAGCAGTCCTTGTCAGGAACTAAGTTCAGTGACAGAGCAGAGAATCATCTAATTTCCTGTTGAGGTCTAGAAGCCAAGGGCAGGATCAGTTTATTTCCAAAGGGTCAACTTTGAATGGGTGTCCTTTGAGTGACTTGGCTTGAAAGTAGGAACTTATCAGATTTCTCAATCTGACATAGCCTTAAAAAAGAAAACGGGACAGAAAGTATCTCTCATTCTTACTAACCTAGGTTGACTATTTTCAAAATACTCTGGTTTTCTCACATACACTACATTTATACTGAGTTCTTTAAGGGGCAGCTGTAATATTTTAACCATGATCAAATGTCAAGTCACCCACACTGTTTCTATTTCATCATGCTAAATTCTCAAATCAAGCTCTTAATTGGAAAGACTAGTCATAAACCAAGATAAATTAGTTTGGCAGAGGGAGAGATACATTAGTGTGTCATCAAATATACTGAGGCCCATTGACAGAAGGGGTAGATAATTGTGGCTAAAGTGACAAAGGTCTGGAGATGGCCAAGTAAACTGGATTGTTAAAAATATACTTCCAAATACTTGGAAACTGGTATGTCATAGATGACCTTATTCTGAAAACTTGTAAAGGACAACGTGTGGTGAAAGCCAGATTGCACAGGACTGAACAGTGAGTGTAATGTGAGAAGTGGTGACACTTCTACACTTAAAAATTTTAGATTTGAAGGTGATGATACATATTAAGCAATGGTTAGGCAAGAATGTAGGGTCAAAGGACAGTCATTTTATTTTACTTTTGAGGATAACACAGACTCGAATATATGACTATAGTGTTGAATGGGCTCATGGAGAGAAATATAATGAAGCATTATTTATGGAAATAGGTTTCTGAATGTATGGTGTGTGGGCACAGGGAGAAATTAAGAGACTGACTTTAAAAATGGAGAATGAAAATGATGTTTCTTAATGGTGGGGCTGGAGAAAATGCTGAGTAGAAAGGGAAAGTGAGTTTGGAAATGTAGAATTTCTAATGACATCTTTCTGCAGAATTTTGTATATTTCTCCAGAAGTAATTTTTTCAGGCCAAAGAGTAAATGAAAAAAAAAAAAAAAAATCGGGGAGTTTTTAGTAATGGTCCTGGGGTGGCTATTTGAGGACAGGAGATGCAATAGAGCAAATATGTAATGGCACTGAGATAGCTAGAAAGAAAGAAATTATGTGGTTGACCATAAAATACAAATTCAATGCAAGAGGAAACCCAATCAGTAAGTATCAGATAAAATGATCCTTACTGGAGGGTAAATGCACAAAATGCTTTGATGAGGTTAAAGAGAAAGTGAAGTGGCACATAAAAGACTTACATGGATACAGAGCCCTGACTGAAGACTTCGATATTGACATATATTGTTTCTGAGGGTGATTTCAAGGTTGACTTTTAGCAAAGAAATTGAGCAGTTGAATTTGAGAGCTGGTGAGCTTACTTAATTTGAAGAGACAATGAAAATTTTTATGGTGTTTATTAACAGATTTATATGGATATTAAAAGTTCACATGATAATAAGAGATGAAGGGTAGAGGAAGAATATGAGTCTAACTGCCAAATTCTTCAATGAATGTGAACAGTGACCATGAATATATACTGGGACAAGGCATTAGAGAAGATTTTACAACTTATGCTTCCTAGTGAAGCCAAGATGTTACACATATTTTGTTTTAAAAGTGTACATATGTATATGACACTGAGATAGCTAGTAAGAGATATAGGTGTGTATATATATATACACACACACACACTTTTAAAGCAAAATAATAGGATAGGATATATATATTCGAAATATATATTTCACAACTTTTTAAAAAGAGAAACTATGATAATTGTTAACACTGATTACCTCAATTTCTTCTCTCTTCTACTTGTTACCATGTGACTTTTGCCGATACCATCTCATTGGAGTACTCCTCACCATCAAAGGTAATTATTTCAAACTGTACTAAAAATTAGAACATACCTAATATAGAGCTTCTGCTAGGATATGAACATTTCTGGGAAGTTTCTATATACAAACTTAATCAAGATCAATAGCTTTAGTTACTAGTCCTTCAAACAGTAATTAACTGAGAAGGACTTAGGTCAAATTACTTAAACTTTTTGCCTGAGCTTCCTCATTGAAAATAATTTGTATATAGATCATATTGAACAGGGCCTGTCACAAAGCAATTAATAATTGTTATTTAATAAGATTTTAGCAACTAACACAATGCCATTATAATGTTAGTACTAAATTGAACATACAGTGATGAGGAATCTGGGCAGTTTTAACTCATACTAGAGAAATATAAACCTCTTATTTATTACTCTATTTGAGAAAGGTAGAGAGAGAATGAAAAGCAGAGAGAGAGAAAGAAGGCTATTGCCAATAACTTATATTTTTTTGTTTATGCCAATAAAATATTCTCAAATTAAGATACAGCCTGTGGACAAGGATCAAATTAAAAGCACAGCCACTAAAGTACAGCTCACCAGCATGGATCAAAACAAAGATGTTTTCATGGCACCCTTTGTTAAAATCTCTGAAAAAATTAAGAAGGTTCCTAATAGATCTTACCAGCCAGAATAAAAAAATATATAGAAAAATTAAGTGACTGTTCCAATGCACCTGTACTTAAGTCTAGAGAGTCATGTCTGAATAAATAATTTGAGTGTGACTTTTGAAACATGGACCAGACTGGAACGATATACCAAAGAAAATCACAAGCTTATGGAGAGAGTTGTACTGGCAAAAGTAAATGACAGATCAGATTGAAAGAGAGTGAGAAAGTTTATTATGAAAAGACTTCTGCTCCCCTACTTTTTACATTCAGGAAGCAGGTGGATAAAGTAGTTGAGCCATTAAGAAAGGAATATGCTATAATGCCTTTTGCAGAAGTGGCCAAAGAGAAGAGCAGAAAACGCCAGACCTTGCAGAGGAACAGCCAAGAGCCTGGGAAAACGACATACTGGGGAGCAAATTCCAAGAAGCAGAATTGAGGCATAATCAGAAATAATCCATGTTGACTGTGAAGGAGAACCTGATACCTTTTTCCCAGCAGGATTTCCTAAATATGAACAACTAACTGCTCTGTAACTCTCATTCTTACCTTTTTAATGAGAGTGTTAATTGCAGCTATTCTGTTCCTGATCCATTATTAGATGTGTTTGGCAAATAACTAGGCTTTTCATAGATCTTCAGATCATGAAGAATAGAATCCAGCCCTAATGTAGAACATGGCATATTGGACTTCAAGGCTAATAATATGAGTGGATGAGATTTGGGTAGACATTGGTATGTGAGTAAATATACTTTGCATATGGGAGGGATATGAGTAATTGTAACCAAGTGTATAAATGTAATAGACTAAATTATTATTGGAATCTATTCTTTACCCATCTCTGTATCCGTGGTCTCTGCCACTTGTATTTCCTCCCACTAAAGGAATAAAGTAATTATTCCCCAAACTTGAGTTTGATCTCAACTGTGAGACTATTTCGGCTAAAAAGAATGTTGGTGGAAGTGACATGTATTAGTTTAAACCCTAGGCCTTGAATGGCATTGCGTGTTCTTGTCCACTGTCCTTCTGATAATGCCACGGGAAAAGCTTCTCCTGGCTATCTGCTGTCTCTTCAGTGTGGGTCTTAAAATAAATATTCATGCTGTGTATGCACATGTGTGTCCTTACATACTTAAATGATAGAGCCCAATATGCAACGAGGAACCATGCCTGGAGGTGAAGTAGCCCTGCACCCAGCTGAGCCCAGCATAGATCCAAAGATTTGCAGTAGACCTGGAGAACCATCAGGGTGAGATTAAATGTCTACTTTTCTAAACTACTGTGTTTTTGGGTCGTTTGTGATGGAGACATAGAACACTTAAATCTAGCCTCTGGCAAATTTAATGGCTGATAAGGGCCTGCCTCCTGGTTCATTAGAAGGTTGTATTTTTGCTGTGTCCTCACATGGTGGAAGGGGGCAAGGGAGTTATCTGTGGTCTCTTTTATAAGGGCACTAACCCTATTCATGAGGACTTCAGCCTCATGACCTAATCACCTGCCAAAGGTCCCACCTACAAATACAGTCACACTGGGGATTAGATTTCAATAACTAAATTTGGGGGGACAGAAACATTTAGCCTATAGAAACACATAATATGCATCTGTATTTGAATTGCTCTTTAAGCCCTTAATAACAAGGGCTACGTTTTAATGATTTTTTCCCCTAATTTGCTAAGCACAATGTTTAATTGTATTAAATGTCCCTTTTCTCTTTTCTTATAGAAAACATTTTATAAATGAATGTGTTACAATGATAATGTTTTTTGATGAAATTTCAAGGGCTAACCACAATAATAGGAAATGCAGGGGTGGTTACTTTCTGGAGAGGGATCACACTGAGTAACGGTGAGACATCAAATGGATTCTCGGTGATACCAACAGCCAAACTAGAATAGCTCAACAAGGAGGATCACTGAGACTCACAGAATTTAAAGAATAGACAATAAGTTCTTCTCTGACCTCGGACTGGATACCAACGGTCTGCCAAACGACAGGATATACTACAGCAACATGAAAAACAGAAATGCCAGAAGAGAGTACAAAGGGCTCCCTTCATGTAGCAGCTACTAAAGGGTAAACATCTAAGTGAAGATTTTGGCAGTCTTGTGGTGATGGTAAAAAAAAAGAAAAATTAAATTTCAGAAACTGTCTTGAATTTCAGGGACACTCAATGAGGAGAGGTTCTGACTGATACTCTAGACTTTCAATTGAAAATTCTAAAGTAATATGCCATAGAAATAATAGAAAAAAGAAAATAAACCATACTTGACTGGATCAAGGTGACCTTCCTATCCTGTATTTACCAATCTGAAGAAAATTAAATCATCTCAGAATTAAGGTAACATTATCTAGGTCTTCTGAAGCTTTTTTTTTTTTTTTTTTTTTTTTTTTAATATCTAGTACACAAGCAACATTCAGTAAAATAACCACCAGGTGTGCCAGAAATAGGACCATGTGGATTGAAACAAAAAGACCATAGAAAAGGACTATATAAACTGAGCCATGAGCCAATAAGTAATTATGGTTTTATTTTCAACTAACAGACTTTAAAATAACTGTGGTTTTAATGTTCAATTAAATAAATAAAACCATAGAGAATTTGTTGTACAAAATAAATTTATAAAAAGCCGATAAGAAAATCTAATTTTGAAAAATGCAATAGCTAAAAGTAAAAAAAATCAATCAGTAGAAATATATTCAAGTTAAAGAAGATAGACAAGAAAAAATATGACAAATATATAAAATATGTTTATTAGGTAGAGGGAGTATAGTGAATAGCTTTAACAGTCATGTTAGTAAAGTCTCAGACAGGACATACTATAGAATGGGCCTGAAGCAATAGTTTAGGAAATACAGGCCAAGACTTTTTCAAAACTGACAAAAACATCAAATCATATATTAAATAAGCTATGAAAATATTAAGAAATATAAGGAAAATCACATTTAAAAACATAATAGTAAACTGCTGGAACCAACAGAAAAAATGATGAGATTAGCTTAAATTGCCAAAAAAAAAAAAAAAAGAAAAAAGGAAAGATAAAGGTACATCTCCAAATATGTTAAAAGAGAAACAATGATACTGAGACATGACTTTTCAAAATAAAAAAATGGAAGCCTGAAGACAGTAAAATTATATCTTTAAATTGCTTAAAGGAAGTGAAGTGACTGCCAACATAAAATTTAAAAATTGAAAAAGAAATATGAAATTGAAATATTTTAAGAAAACAATGAGGGAAATATTATATTCATATATTCACAGAGGAACTACACTGAAAGAAATACTAAAGTTATGTCATCAGATAGAACAAAGATCATTCTAGATGCAAGACAGAATAACAATCACTGTGAAGATAAATATCCAGAGAAATCTATTATCTTTTATACTGATTTTATAAAGTAAAATTATCATGCATGATTTTAAAATAACTAGGATTAAAATACATGATAACGATGACAGAAAAAGTAGGAGAGTGTAACTGTAGCTGAAGTTTGTAAGATCTTGGCATTGTTAGGGAAGTTGTAAAAGCAATTATTTGAATTAGGGGACTTCCCTGGTGGTCCAGTGGTTAAGACTTCCCCTTCCAACACAGGGGTGCAGGTTTGATCCCTGGTTGGGGAGCTAAGATCCCACATGCCTCGCGGCCAAAAAACGAAAACATAAAAAACAGAAGCAATATTGTGGTAAATTCAATAAAGACTTTGAGGATGGTCCACATCAAAAAATATCTTTAAAAAATTTAAACATAAAAATAAATAAATAATAAATTTAGGATCTAATTTGTCATAGATACATGCTATAATTACTCGGAAAACTTCTAAAAGGATAATAAAATAATATATAATTAATAAATTAATATAGAAAAAAAGGCTTAAAATACTTGATCCATCCAAAAGAAGAAAGAAAGAAAATAATAAGAAAAATTAATTGGGAAAAATAGAAACAAATGCTAAGATAGTAGATTCAAATTGAAATATAGAGAAATTCCATTAAAGATAAATGAATTGAATTCTCCAAGTAATAAGCTATTATGTTGGAAAATTTAAATAAATATAGAAATACACTCCTAGTAGAGTGATATTTGACATCCTCTCTCAGTAGCTGATAGAAAAGGAACAACAACAAACAGAACAGATGTTAAAGATTTGAACCATATGATTCTTCAATCAAACTGATGTATGCAGAGCTCTGTACCCAGTAAATGCAGAATATACATCTTCTTTTCAAGTACACATGAACCATTGTACAAAATTAACCACTTGCTGGTTCTTACAGCAAACATTTTATTAGTTTTATTTGTATTTTATCAAATTCAAATTTGACTTTTTTTTTTTACAAAAATCAGCAAGGTTTTTATTTCCAATTCTTTGCATAATTATTGACTTTTATAAACCTAAATCTATCCAGTTTTTCTGGAGTACTTGTCACTTACGTAATTAGCCCAATCAAAATATTTAGCAGTTCATTTCACCCAGTGTAATTTTTCTCTTAATAATCCTCAATTTCTTGATGAATACATAATTCAGTTTACCTAACTAAGTTTTCTTGGCTTTGTACAGAGATATGGTATGTGCCTCAGTACAGATGGATTGGCATGCTCTACAGGTGGATTGTTTCTAGTCTCCCAAATCAGACACTGTCTTAGGCAAATACCAGATCCATATTACAAGTGAACTAAATCACAGTGGTTTAAAGGTGTCTTGTGTTTTAATTTGGTTGTATAAACAACCATCTATTCATTTTTCAGTTACAACAAAATTGATTCTCAATTTTCCTTGTTTCATCATGCCCCAACCAATAAAAGAGTGGCCTCTGAACCTAACTGAAACAGTGAATTGTACATTCTGGTTATAATTTAGGCAATATTTGCTAATAAAAGAATCTGGCCATAACTAGTCATAAGGATGTAAAACGAAGTGATGAGGGGAATAACTTGCTACCATAAATATATACTTTATTATTGGAATCACATTTCTTTTTATCCTGCCAGAGAAACTGATAAATTAATTATGATAATTATATCAATATAACTAATATTTTGGAGTGACATGGAAACAATTGGTGGCCTGATTTTCCAGACTTTCAAGATTTGGGGAGTCTTTGGTATATTGCCAATGTTTATTTCCATTACTACCTGTAGGGAAAGAAGGCTTTTCATTATATTTCTTTCTCTGTGAAATATAAACATGCATGGGTTGCCTCTTTCAACTCCACAACTGAAATTTTAATTCCACACCTAGTTTTTGCTTATTATCTGGAAATGAAGTCAGTCTCTTGATAGAGGAAGAGGATCTATCCTGGATACCATAATAACTTCTCTACCATTATGGGTGCCCAGATTTTACAGAGCAAAGCCCAATCTGAGTCTGACGTATGAGCTTGAACTTTTCTCAGAATCTGGACTAACAATTGTAATTGTTTATTAAAGTCTTTGGCTATATGTGACTTCCACAACTGGAGGATTGTGAAGAAGGAAGTACAAGATCTAAGGCCTCTCACCATTCATTTTTGGTTATGCTATATTTTTTCATTTGAGAATCAAGAAAAGTACATTTATGTTTATTGATATTTCTACATATCTGGTCCAGGCATTTGATCTCTCAGGAAAATTAAGAACTCTTAAATGACGTTTTTTTACCTGATACAAAATAATCCATTAGGAACAAGTTTTCAGCTTCTCATTGTCTACTACTCCACTAGTATTAAATTTTTTGTTTATTTCATTCCATATTATTCTATTTATACACATTAATTTATTGCAATGATACTGTAGACATAATTCTATACCTCAGATTTGTCAGTGATGTCATGTTTTAAGCATCTACCTATGGAATTTTTTGAGTACTGTACATGCTATGTTGTTGCTCTGTGCTATTTATATGACTTGGTGAATAACAGTTGGCCATGACTTTCCAGGTCTTGAGACTAGCCAGACAGAATTCAGAGACCTGAAAATAACTCTTCCACTTGATTATTTTACTGATATTAGTGGGAAAGTAGCAATACAAACCTTTTTAAAGGACCAGTGTTTAACTAAGTTTACTGTAAAAATTAAAAATTAGAATAGAGTACATAAAATATTAATACCACATTGTACTACAATTTCAGTTCTACCTTTTAAATCATTGTTTTATTACTGAAAGGTATTCATGTTAGGTCTTTGGAAATATGAGTTTTTAAATCTAATTTATTATTTATATAATGATCAATTATAGGAAAATAGTGAATGAGATACAATTAATTGCTTAAATCATGCTACAGAAATTTACAGAGACTCACATGGAAGAGAAAACAGCATTTTCAAATGAAGGGCAAAATTATGAAAATAAATGTTGTAACTTCTAATAAAATTTTCATTTATCTCTAAAGCATCAATTATCTAATTATCATTATCTTAAAGTTTCCCAAAAGCAAATGCAGTAAGGGAAACCATTTTTCAGTTCATTAAAGTTGGTTACCTGTGGGCAAATAGCCATATCTCAAACACTGTAGTGTTTTATGTATCTGTAGTGTGGAGATCTGTCTTCTACAGACTCTCTATCAAAATGGTTTCCCTGAAAAATTGTCCAAAACTGTCATCACAATGAAATACTTTCCATATTAATTTGATTTTTTTTTAATTTCCAGGAGAAATATAATGATATATTTTAAGCATGAGAAAGTACATTTTTCATCGTAGCCAATTTATTTTTTTCTACTTCAAAAAGCTATAAAATGTTGCCTGGTGTGATTCTGTCCTGCGAGGCTATTGTCTGGAACAGTAGTTTACCTCCATCTGCCTTCTCTCCCACCTAAGTGTGTGCCACCACCCCATGGAAGATTCCATGGAAAGGGACATGAGCCCCTTGAGGCCACCAAACTATCTTTTCAGTTGTGAACTAAAGGCTGACAAAGATTACCTCTTTAAGGTGGATAATGATGAAAATGAGCACCAGTTATCTTTAAGAACAGTGAGTTTAGGGACTGGTACAAAGGATGAACTGCACATTGTTGAAGTCGAGGCAATGAATTATGAAGGCAGTCCAATTAAAGTAACACTAGAAACTTTGAAAATGTCTGTATAGCCAATAGTTTCTCCTGGGGGCTTTGAAATAACAACAGCTGTGGTTTTACAGTTGAAGTGAGGCTCAGGGTCTGTGCCTATTAGTGGATAGCACTTAGTAGCTGTGGAGGTAGATGCAGAGTCAGAGGATGAAGAGGAGGAGAATGTGAAACTCCTAAGTTTATCTGAAAAGTGTCCTGTACTTAAAAATGGAAGCAAGTTTCCACAGAAAAAAGTAAAACTCACTGCGGATGAAGATGAAGATGATGATTTTGATGATAAAGAAGCTGAAGAAAAAGCTCTGGTAAAGAAATCTCTATGAGATACTACAACCAAAAATGCACAAAAATCAAACCAGAATGGAAAAGACTCAAAACCATCAACACCAAGACCAAAATGTCAAGAATTCTTAAAAAAAAGTGTGGGGTGGAACTCCTAAAATACCAAAAGAACTTAGTTCTGTAGAAGACATTGAAGCAAAAATGCAAACAAGTATATTAAGTGCATTGAACGATGCTGGGCACTACTGGTAAATCAAGCCCAGAGAGGAAGAGAAGAGATAAATATAGCCCATACTGAGTATCATCAACAATTCAGACTGAAGTCTTCTATTTTAATCTCAATCCCCTTTCCTGATTTGCCACTCACCCACACCCTTTCCAGTCTGGAAGCAATCTCACTCTTGATCTCCTAAAGCACATTATTTTGACTGCTATGATTCAGTGAACCTTATACTTTGCTTTCTATTACTTGTGCATTTGCCTCACCTCTTTGACCATGTCTTAATCACCTATGCATCGCCCTAGCTGCTTAATAAATATTTGAATACAACATAATAAAAATAAAAACTATAAAATGTTAAGAATATAATGATAAATCACGGTAACTGAGAATTAGGGGCCATTCCCTTACTGAACTGCTTTTTTGGATAATTCAACAGAGTTTTTACTACTTTGCAGTGTAACAATCTGAGAGCTTTTTGAAATACTGTATAGTTTAAATGACAGAGTCCCTTTCTCTCATTTACATAAGTAGTACAGGCTTGTTAACTGAGTTCAACATTTTCCTTGAAACAATCCTTACAAAGCAACAGAGGCATTAGTAGATTTTATATAAAGATTTAAATTACAGTTATTTAGTGTTTTTTTTCACAGATGTAAAATAAAATCAAATAAACCATTTGTGTAGTTAATTAAAGCTTTCTTTTAATATATCAAAGAAAGCAGTATTTGGGGGGGATCAAAGGAAATTTTATAAAAATTTTCAAAGGCTAGATTGCTTAAAGCTGCTTTCTTCTCTTAAATCGCCCATGCCTTCAAAAAGGTATATCATATGGAGGTTTCTGAAGGAGTAAGCAGAAGTTCACATATCATACATTTACTTGGATATCAAGCAATCTAGAAGTTCAGAACCCAAATCGAAGGTTAAATAATATAACTATAATGCTCTTAATTGCATATTTCTTTTACTCTTTTTGGTCTTGTTTTTCTTTACCTCTGTTTATCCTCCCTTGATCAAGTTACCTATCTATCATGTATCTAACTATCTACCTATCTATCTATCTATCCTTTAATTTTGCTTATACTTCTTGTAACTTCAAATCTGTATGTAATGAGGCAAAAACAAAAAAACTCACAAAAAATCTTTTAGGCTTAAGTATTTAATGAGAATTTATATGGACTTTTCAAAATCTATTCCATTAATGTGTTTTTACAATATAACAACACAATACCACAATTCATTGAGATTCATCAAAATTAAAAACATATGTTTTGCCTCATTATACTCTTCTGAATACATTGTACTCGAGATGTTAGGACCAACTTTTGCTTTTGTTAGGAATGATGATCTCATGCAAATGAGCATTTGATTTGTAAATATCACATAAAAATAGATGTAGCAAAATTTCCAATTGCAAACAATTTTATAAGGGAATGATGATTATAGTTTAGTTTTTCAATTAAAGAATACTTTAATATAAATGATGCTACCTTTCTAACATTTAAATTAAGAAATTAACATAAACTAATATACTAATTGATATCAAATCAGTCATTCAGACTTTTTAGGTAATCTGTACGATTTGTTTTACTTGAACTACTATTAATAAAAAAGTGAATAAGAATAAAATCTTAAAAACATGTTCTTTAAATGAGTTAATGTTAAAATGAAATGTTAAAAACTGCATATAGTTGACAAATTTGATTTAATTAGATAATAAAAATATCTGAATTATACCTTTTACACAATATAATCACAAAATACAATATGGAATCGGAAATTTTTTCCAAAAAACTTGCAAATACAATAAAATATATTTCATATATTCCTTTTACTTGAACAGGGCCATTAAGAAGCAGTGATGACACGATTAGAATTTTTTCAATATCTAACGTGTGCCACCATATTCATCTCTTGTGATAATTTCTGTAATGTTGGCTTTCTTTTTTCTTTTTTCTCTTTTTTCTTTCTTTTCTCTTTTAAAATTTATTTATTTATTTTTAAAATTTTTGGCTGCATTGGGTCTTTGTTGCTGCACATGGGCTTTTTTTCTGGTTGTGGCGAGCAGGGGCTACTCTTTGTTGTGGTGCGCAGGCTTATTGCGGTGGCTTCTCTTGTTGCAGAGCATGGGCTCTAGGCACACAGGCTTCAGTAGTTGTGGCACGCGGGCTCTAGAGCACAGGCTCAGTAGTTGTGGCACACGGGCTTAGCTGCTCCATGGCATGTGGGATCTTCCCAGACCAGGGATTGAACCCGTGTCCCCTGAATTGGCAGGTGGATTCTTAATCACTGTGCCACCAGGGAAGCCCTCTTTTTTCTTCTCTCCTTCCCTTTTCTCTCCCTCCCTCCCTTCCTTTGTCCTTTCCATTCTTCCTTCTCCCCTCTCCTTTTCCTCCTCCTTTTCTTCTTCTTCCTTCTTTCTTTTTTTCTTTTCTTCCTCTCTCTTCCCCCATTCTCATTTTTTTTGAAATTATTATATGTCAAGAACTCTTCTATCTATTGTTGCTAAAAGCTGTGCACAAAGACTAATCTTAAACTTATATTAACATTAATGCAGTATTATTTCAGAAACTGAGCAGTGTTGTGGTGAACATAAAATAAATCGATATCATAAACAGTTACTGGAAGAGAAAGAGCTCGATTAGCTTGCTTTGAATAAGATATTTGAGATTATGCCTGAATGCTGAGAGAAATGCAACAATGAAATGATCCTAGGGTTAGTGCTCTAGGCTCAGGGAAGACATATCCAGCACTAAATCCCTAGGACTGAAAAATCTAGCAGAACTGAAGGATCAAATGAGTAGTCAGTGGGAAAGGCATGAGTACTGGAAAATGAATTCAAAGAGGTAGTCTAGTGCTAAGTAGATGATGAAATCACTAACTAATATTGTTCCTCAAATAGCTTACTTTGCCTCTTATTTTCCCTTTCTTTTTCCTTTTCTAATTGAGAGAGTCCCATAATTTTTTTCCCACTATTTCTACTAAGATTTTTGTTGGTGTTATTATATTCTTAACAACCAAGATACATTTCTTGTTTCCACTCCTTTTATAGCACCTCATTATTGTTTCATGGATATAATACCCACAAGAATAGCCTGTTTTCCTTCAGGCTTACAGTATCTATTCAAAACACTGTTTTCAAATTAATAAGATCATTTTTTTTTCTTTTTCAGCCCAACAGTGGCATCATTAATAAATTTTAAATTCAGTGAGATTCATTTTTAATCTTTAATTCCATCTTCATTCCATGCAGTGGATTTAAAAGACACATATAAGAAAATGTACTTTGTGTTGTATAGTTTTATGGGTTTTGAGAGATTCATGGAATTGTGTATCTCCAAACACAATTCCATATAGAATAGTTCCATCTCTCCAAAAACTCATTCATGATGTATTTTTGTAGGCAACTCCTCCTCCAGCTATCCCTTTTTTTAACCTTATATTTTTTTTCTTATTTTAGAATGTCATATAAAGGTGATCACACAATAGGTAGCCTTGTGTGTCTGGCTTCTTACAACTAGAAAGTTCCTTAAAGGATCATCTATGTTTGTATGTGAATCAATAACTTTTAAAAAATTGCTGAGTGTATCCCATTGTATGACTCTACCACAGATACTTAAACTTTTGGGTAGTTAAAGGATATTTGACTTGTTTCCAGTTTTTGAGAATTATGAATATAGCTAGTATAAACATTCACATATTTGAATGAATTAAGGTATCTGAATGAATATATGGTTTTATTTCTCTTTAATAAATAATGTAAATAATGGTAGGTATAAGTTTAACTTTATAAAATATTGCCAAAAATTTTTCCAAAGGGGTTCTGCCTTTACGAATTCCCATCAGAAATGGATGTTAGTTTCAGCTGAGTTTTCACTATATTCTTGTCAGCTCTTGGTAAAGCTAGATGATAGATGATAGATAGATAGGTAGATATATAAATATATAGGTAGATAAATAATTATGTTTACATATTTATGACACATACGTATTATTTCAGCTATTCTCAATGTGATTATAATTTGCATTTCAGTAAGGACTAATGATCCAAGCAACATGTCATGTGCATACTGGCCATCATTTGTTTATCATCTAAAGTTACTATATAGAACTGTCAATTTTGTGCAAGTGTTTCTATTGAGATAAGTGGTATTTTTAGATTATTCATATATAATATAATTATTTACATGCTTGGATTAAAATCTTGTAGAATTGTTTTGTTTCCTACAAATTCCAATTATTCTTTGGTTCTATCCTCTTGTTCTATTTCCTCTTGTGTTCATTGTTTATATTCTATCTCCCCTACTGATTTTTTATTTACACTTCTATTTTTATTCACATAGTTGTTGCTGCAGGATATATAATATGCATCACTATTTAGTCAGAACCTATCTTCAAATATTAGCATGCTGCGTCATTTGTAATATAAGAACTTTATACCAATATTTTACCAATTCTCTCCCAACGTTTGCATTATTGTTGCCATACCTTTTACTTTCATGTGTACTATAAACACCAAATATGTTGACATATATATACACCAGTATTATTTGGATTAGAAAATAAGTTATATTTATAGGACTGAAAAGTAAGAAAAAATAATTTTATTTAAGTTCATTTATTCCATTTTCAGTGTTCTTAATTTCTTCTGGTAGATCAAAACTTACGCCTGGCATCACATTCCTTCTTCCTTAAGAAATTCCTTTAATATTTCTCATAGAGTGAGTGTGTTGGCAATGAATACTTTCAGTTTCTGTTTGTTGGATAAAATTCCTAACTCTTGTTTCTTTTTGAAGAATTTTTCACTGGATATATAATTCTGAGTCACAGGTTATTTTCTTTCACCACTTTATAAATGTTACTCCATTTTCTTACAGTTTCTGATGCTATTTAAAAAAAAAAATCCAACCTAATAGTCTTTGTCATTTAATTGCTGTATTTACAACGTTCATATTAAAGTCATTTTTGATATAGTTAGTTTAATATCTAGCATATTTGTAACTGCTTTCAATTCACTACCTTTGTTCTTTGTTTCCTTTTTTGTGTTCTACTCTTTTTCTTCCTTATCTGGTTTTAACTGAGCAATCTATCAGATTCCATTTTCTCTCATCTCTTAGCATATCAAGTATATTTAAAGATTTTTTTAGTGGTTGCCCTAGAGGTTGCAATATACATTTATAAACTAATCTAAATCTACTTTCAAATGACATTATACTGCTTCATGAGTTGTGAAGGCACCTTACAGCAGGACATTCTCATTTCCTTCCTTCTGTCCTTATAATATTGTTGTCATTCATTTCACTATCCATAATCTACCATCCAATATATTATTACTATTATTTTGAACAAAGTTTTCTGTGTTAGACCAGTTTAGAATAAGAAAAATGAAAGATTTCATTTTACTCTCATTTATTCCTCTTTAAATACTCTTCCTTTTTTGTGTATATCTGAGCTTCTGATCTTATCATTGTCCCTCGCTCTGAAGAACTTCTTTTAACATTTTTTGCAAGGCAGGAATACTCTCAAGAAATCCTCTCAATTTTAGTTTTTCTAACAGTTTTTATTTCTCTTTTACATTTGAAGAATAATTTTGCTGGATAAGAATTCTAAGTAGTTGTTTTCTGTTTTCTTTCACCACTTTAAACATTTCAGTCCACTCTCTTCATGCTTGTATGGTATCTGAGAAATCTGATGCAATTCTTATCCTTCTTTCTCTGTAGGTTACATTTTTGGTTTTGTTTTTGTTTTCCTCCTCTGGCTTCTTTTTAAGATTTTTTCTTGCCTTATATTTTCTGCAGTTTGAATATAATTTGCAGGTATAGATTTTTTTAGAATATATCTTGCTTGGTGTTTCTTGAAATTCCTGGGTCTGTGGTTTGGTATCTGTCATTAATTTTGGAAAAGTATCAGTCATGATTACTTCAGATATTTCCTTTTATTCCTTCTTTTCCTTCTGATAATCCCATTACACATGTTACACATTTTGCAATTGTAATTGTGACTGAACATTACATATCCATTTTTTATTGTTAACCTAACCATTAGTACCTCTAACATATTAATCATAATATTTTAAAGCCTCATCTAAGATTGATTTTGTAATTACTTTATCTTTGAGAGTGTATTTTTTTTTTTTTTTGTCTTGATCTTTTGTATGCCTTTTGTATGTTGCTGAAATCTGGACATCTTGTATAAGACAATGAACACAAACATAAATCACTTTTATGCCTGGAAATGAGCACATTTCTTTCTGTTAGGCTTTTAGTACAAGCACTTGAGCAAATTAATTTAGGAGTTGAAATTCAAATTTTCTCAAAATAAAGGGGAAACTAAAGCAATTTAATTATCTACATTTAGACACTTTAAAGTGTTTGACCATAGTGATGTATGAAAGAAATGGTAAGTTTATTCTGATGGTAAGTTTATTTTACATATATATGTATATGTACATATTTATATACAAAGTAGAATTTCTATGAGAGAAGTTGCGGCAATAAGAATAATCTTACATAGATGGTTTCAACATAAGTTACCTCAAACCTTATTAGAAGGATATATCCTCAGTGCTTGGGGCAGAATCAACTTTCTCCCCATTCTATTCAAAATGAGGTATAGACATTTTTCTGCTTTTTGATATTTCTTCATGATTTGATTCTCTGAATTTCAGATCAACTGTAAATAGACTCACAGTTAATTTTCTGTGGACTAGGAAAAATCTAAAGTCAGTTATGCAGAGGAAATCCTTTAGAAACTTGCTACTCGAACTATGGTGTAAAGACCAGCAGCCTCAATATAATCTGGGTGTTCATTAGAAATGCAGACTATCAAACCTCACCCCAGATCTACTGAATCAGAGTATGCATCTCAACAAATACAGGTGAGTCAGTATATTAAAGTTCAAGAAAAACTGCTTTAAAGGACAAATCAAAACTTGTTCTAATGGTAATCACTTTCAGTGTCTAGTCCCTTCAGGATATTCAGGATTTCATTTGTCCAAGAAATACACATTTGATGGAAACAGGCTGAAAAAAAATTCCAGTAGAAGCCCTGTAGCATTCAAATAATACTAAATGATCATGATGATTTCACTATTATCACTTTACTTTTCTACACTCACAATCCAAAAGGGCCTTCATGGGCTCAAAATAATTCTGCTGCATTTAAACTGGTTAGCCTTTCAGAACAGAGAGATCCAGGGCTCTGTATGACTTTATCATTTAAAAATAAACCCAGTTCATGTATCACACAATTAAATAGAAAAAGACAACAAAGCTCTTTGTCATTATTGGAAGCCAAATTTGAAAAATGATCTCCCTAGTGCAGATTAAATTGTTGAGACTCTAAAGTTTTGTTTCCTCTTCTTTAGAAAATGCATTCACACATCATTTTGAGTAAAATATAACGGATTCTATAACTAAGTTCCCAACCCAAGGTGAAAGTCATACTTCATATTTATTCTAATTATAAGGTAATACCATGAAGATCTATTCTAATCAAAGTTGTATCTTTTTTAGTCTATAAAATTTGGCAACTAATATCTGGATAAACTGATAACCTGATTATATACTCTGAAATATCACCTAAAATTCTACAAGTCATAATCTCTACATTCTCAACAACACTAGTTAATAGGTTTTGTATCATATTTTGGATCACTGAGAAGACATATTTCAATCTGAATGGTTTAAGAGCACAAGGTCTGTTGTAGTTAAATAATACAGAAAGGGATGAATAATTACACTTACACTCTATTTATTGACATTTCTAAATTATGTGTCACTACAGGGTAACAGAGTAAACCATTAGAATGGCCATTTTTTATATCATTTTAAATCCTGCTGTCATGGAAAGCCTAGAGGCATTTTTCAGTGTTTACTTGTCAGTTTTTAGCTGTATCCAAAGATGGGCAAAATTCATCATTTTTTCTGTCCCAGAGTAATTCGCTGCTTGTGAACTCTTATGTTATTGTTTCAGTTTGGATAGATTTGCAGTTCTTGCATTTTGCTTGAGACTGTAGTTGGACTGAATCCTCAAATGCAAAGTAAAAGGCAGCAAAACCTGCCAAGTTTTCCCTAACTTTGGTTTGAAATAGGTAAAGTCAGAAAATTTCCAAATCAAATTGGAAAAGTAAAAAATAGCCCAAGGGCAATAAAACCCTTAACTAAAAAAGTAGTTGGAGGCATCATCACAAAATTTGGGCAATACTGAATTATACACCAAGTATACAGAATATCAAGTTCCCTAATACAAGAATTGAGTGTCACTCATTTATGTTCTTCTATTTTCATTGCATTGTTCAACAAATCTTTTGCCTGTCACAAGATGAGTCGAAATGAACTTATGTGGTACAGAATACACCTATCTACTTGCTCTCAAATAACCAATATATCCTCTTCATAAACTTTCCCATTCTTAGTTTATTTTTAAAATGATGTATGACTTAGTCAAATATTGTCAGAGTCTAACGAGGTGGAAAGTCTTATTCCAAAATAGTGATCCAAAAATTTACTTATTATATACCATCTCTTTTAGATTAACATCAGTATGACACTGTTATAGAACTAATTAAAATAAACAGAAAAAACAAAACTATGAACAGCACATAGCTAGAAAACGTTTCTGATTTATCTCTGTACCAATTTTTGATCTGCTGTCAGGAATAGCTCAGACCTGTTTCATGATAATGAGAGAGAAGCAGGAGAGAGAGCAAAAATATGTAAGGCCTTCTGTGGCTTAATAGGTCCTGGCAACATGGCATTTCCACCTCATTCTTTTGTCTAATGCATAAATCACATATGCAACTCAAAAGGCCAACCCAGAATTTAAGGGGTAGGAAAATAGACTCCAGCTCTCTATGGTAGGAGAATAAAAGTCATAATTTAAAAGGTGAGAATGCTGGAAGGGGTGCAGAATTGGGTCCATTTTGCAATCAATCTACCAGAGCAATCTGGTAACAAAACTGCAGAGGGAGAATATAAAATCAAACTTCAAATACTATTATACAGTGGATCAAGAACATTTAATACAGGAAGAAATAATATATTGTATTTCAATATCACATATCCTGAATTGGAGTCTAGTAAAGTAACCACAGTTTCATAAAGTCATACAAATGTAGGATCCTTATTCAATACTTGAATGCTATTCTAGCATATCTTTCCTCTCCTTTGTCATTTTCCAAATTTATCTTATCATAGAAGTACATGGGAGCAGAAATGGTGAGCCATTTGAGTTGTTTGAAGACTAATCAGAAGTACACATCATTTGCTTGACATTTATTCAGTTATTTACTAACCTGGTAAATTGTTATTTATTTAGTTTAGGGGAGATGAGAGAGGATAGAGTTAGAATACACTCAGAACCACTAGCATCTAGTAGTTTTGTAGAAGAGATTTTAAAAATTAGAAGAATTAAAAATAGAAGGTGTCATATAGAGAACACAGGTGAAAATCATCAGCATCACTTGGTCCAGACTTGAATTCATTGATAAGGAGATGTCAGCAAGTTCTTTGATTCACTTACTCTCAATATCCTAAGGAGAGACAGACTTTCACGTGGATGCAACGAGATGCACCATGAAATGGACCTTTATAAGAGGGAGCATGAGTGTGACTTTACAGACAGAGAAAAGTAAGCCTATGTTTGTACACAAAGGCATTTGAGCTCAGACACCAGTAGTTTACAGATATTACTGGGAATGGCCACTGATAAACACATGAAAGCTTGGGGAAGTTCACTTTGGTCCAGACTCCCTGTTGCGTGGAAGAGAACCCCATTTTCCAGCTAGCTGGTTCCCAGGAAACCTGGGAAATTCTCTGAGAGTAAATTATCAACCAATCCTTCTTGTCTTTCTGTAGCAGAAAAAGATTAAAGAAATTAAATAGACCATAAATTCTCCTTGACGTTAACTCCTGTATAGCACTCCAAAAATAAAAAATATGTTGTATTTTTTGTGGGCAATAATATACATATCAGAAGAATATTTTTTTTCAGAACACTCGTCCTTTGCCAGGCTTTTGCACATAGGTTATTTGTAATTTTCAAAAAGCCAACCTTCTAGGTGTGTATTATCTCCCCCATTTTAAAAGTAAGGAAATTAAGAGTAGAAAATTTCCATGCACCTTAAAGTCAGCAATGAAACCCAAGATCCAAACCTACACTTTATAAACTCCAAATCAAAATGATTGCCACCCTAAGATCTCATGGGTTACAGAAGACACCATGCCTAAATTTGTAACACAGAGAGAGATAAAGATATTTCCTGGAAGAAATAAATGTTAATGAGAATGAATTTTAGTAAAGAAAATGATAGTAGTTCCTTTACTGACTAAACTGAAAGGTTGCAAGATAAAGAAATATAAATGGGATTGGCACTTTAAGAAAGAAAAAAAATCCAACAGAAAGGAAGAAATGACTATAATTAGTTACATCTAAATTCCTTTTCCGTATCTTTTGGTCTAGTAAAGTAATGATTTTCAAAGCACATGTGATAGTTCAGCCATCCAGATATTTACCACATATTACGCCTCCCAACATCCCACTTCCTAACATATTTGTATTATTAGTATTACCTGCATGAATATGAATGGCATGAATACTGATAACATACCAGTATAGAACCTGGTAGTGAAATGGTCTTATTGAAAGAGAGCTTCCAGAATGATTTTTGTGAGGTAATAAAAAGGATTTCAAAATAATCACACAAAATGATCTGCTATTATTCAAGATGGAGTAACAGAATATCCCTGCCCACTAGAACATCTAAAAATGGACAAAATATAATAAACATCAGTTTTACTGGACATGGAATAGTGAAAAGTAATGATCCATGAGTGAGGGTAAGCAAATTAGTTACGACCAGTGTTTGTCTCAGCTCATTGCCTGGAAAGAGTTCCCAGACCACATGGAAAAGTGGGGAATCAAGGGAAAAGCTTGGAGGTCTACCTGGGTTGAAGAGCCCAATCTGGGTTATAGAGCCTAAAGCGGTTTGAATTGTAGGGCACAGTACCAAAGAGGAGAGAGCAGCACAGAGAGAGAGCTACGGGGATCTGCAGAGGGTACTCCTCAATTCTTCACCTAGGTACTGATCAGCTAATGCCTGTGATGAAACTACTTGAGGGTGGGAAAACACTACCCAAAATGAGTAAAGGGAACAATACCTGGTGCTTTCCACTAGCTTTGAAATAGTTCCTTTTTTACCAGCCAAAGTAGATTACCTCATAATCCCTAGGGCAAATGAGTAGAGTTCCCAGAAGGGTACTCCCCTCAGTAGTGGGTCAAAATTAGCCCTAAATTATAAAGGCTACTCTGTTCCCACCTAAAAACCTTAAAGCAGCCTGAAGAAGATGAAACATAACCATATCTCACAGCAAAAATCAAGAACATGGATAGGAACATAAAATCATCCAGCACTCAGCAAGGTAAAATACACAACGTTGGGATCATATGTTTTTAAAAACAATTATCAAGAATACAAAAAAGGAAAATACAACCTATAATAAGGAGAAAATCCAAACCATTCAAATCAGGCCAGAAATAATAGAGATGACATAACAATAAATAATAGCTTTTATTTTGTTTTGTTTTTCCAAATACCTGACCAACCAACCAAACTATTAACCATTGTCAAGGATTCAGTATGCATTTACCTGCATTAGTTTCCCAATCTCTGCTTTAAAAGATTAGCTCAAATTTAGTGGCTTAAAGCAACACAGATTTATTTTCTTGATGTTCTGGATGTCAGACATCTGCAATGAGTCTTAAGGGGCTCAAGTTAAGGTATCAATAGAGCTGTTTTTCTTCTGGAGGCTCTAGGAGAGAATTCTTTTTTTTTTTTTTTTTTTTTTAAGTTTTCCAGTTTCTAGAGGCTGCCTGTGGCCCATCCTCCATCTTCACATCCACCTCTGTAGCATCACCTCTACTCTGACCTCCTGCCTCCCTCTTATAAGAAACTTTGTGATTACATTGGGCTGTCTCAGAAAATCCAGGATAAATTCCCCATCTTGAGATCCTTACCTTAACCACATCTGCAAAGTCCCCTTTGCCATATAAGGTAACATATTTACAGGTTCCTAAGACTGGGATGTGGACATCTTGGGGGGCATTATTCTGTCAACCCCAGTATCTCTCCTTCTAGGCAAAGTGATCATTCAGATGTAGTTGACAAAATTCTTCCCACTAGGAGGATTTCATGTTACTCTTTTTTCCTTCAGTGCCACTGCAGAGAACAGCCGAACTGCTACAGCAGTCCACTCCCAACTGGTGCCAGCATAGTGTACAAAAGAGGCTCTATTTCTTTCCCTCCTCTGTTCACCAGTCTTAGAGAACTCCTTATTAGGCAATATGCATGTACAGAAGGTAAGGTAGTAATGTGGCAAGAGGCTGTACCATGAGAGTCTGAGCCTGCCCACTCAACTTATTTATTACTTCCCAACATATTCCAGGCCAATTTCACACACACACACACACACACACAATTCTTATTTTATCACCTATGTATTTTATCTATCTATCTATCTATCTATCTATCTATCTATCTATCTATCTATCTATCTATCTATCTTTCATTTGATAGAGGATGTCTATTGCACATAATTAGCATTATGGCTTGATGCATCATGATGGCATCTCAGGTTTTAGGATCACCTGATACCCCATTATTAAGAATTCAGTCTTCAGCAGGGTTTAGTATCATGAGTCTAATGTGTCATAGGGTCTCTGTGGTAGGGTGGCTTGCATTGCTGTATAGACATGCTGTAGAGGTTTCTTTTGCTCTGAGCCCCTCTCATTTTTAGCAGTCTTACTCAGGAAATGGGTCAGAGCAACATTATGCTAAGTGAAATAAGCTAGTTACAGAATGACAAATACTGCATGATTCCACTTAAATGAGGTATCTAAAGTAGTCAAACTCATAGAAGCAGAGAATACAATTGTGGTTGCCAAGGGCTGGGGGGTGGAGGAGAAGGGGAATTGTTATTCAAAAGATATAAAGTTTTAGTTGTGCTAGATGCATAAGTTCTAGACCTCTGCTGTAAAACATCGTGCCTATAATTAAAAATACAGTATTGTGCACTTCAAAATTTGTTAAAAGTGTAGTTCTCATGTTAACTGTTCTTACCACAAATGAACAAAAACTCAAAGGGACACAAGAAAACTCTGGGAAGTGTTGCACATGTCTATCCCCTTGATTGTGGTGATAGTATCATGGGACTACACATATGATCAAACTCATCAAATTGAACACATTAAATATGTTCAGTTGTTTGTATGTCAATTATACCTCAATAGAGCTGTTTAAAAAATTAAAATTAAAATTAGAACTCAACCAAGAAGATGAATTTGTTTCTAATTTTCTTGGAAAAATAAAGTACCTTAATTTATTAATTGCTCACTGACCTGTCATTGCATGATAACTTCCTAAAATATTTCCAAGGGTAATTTTAATTATTTGATATTTGTCTTTTCTGCCAGCTTTAGTATCCAACTTTGAATAGGTACTATTCCATAGTGTGCTAGGATGGTGTAGACTGTGGAGAGCTGTCCAGCATGAAAAAAGGCTGTGTTCCATGTTACCTTAAAACCTTCAGGTATAAGCAAAATGACACTTGAAAGCAAGCATGAGCATGGATTGATCAATCATTTCTCTCTGGCTATTTGACTGAATGCTATTCCAAACCTAGGTCTTATGACTGAGCCAACTGCTGACAGTGTAAATAAGCAGCATTTGCTGGTGGACATAAACAAGGGGAAAGGGAGAAGTTGGCATTATTTGTACCACAGATCACTTATCTGAGTGAATCCTGTCTGTCAGAAAGGGGCCAGAAGTCTTTGTCCTATATAATGGAAATTTAGCCAACTGAAGAGCCATCAGAATAAAAAGATGACACACATTTGAAATTCCTTCTAATGTTTGATGCCTGTTGCTCACTAACCCTTCTTTGTTTTCATTTTGGTTCAGTGTTCAGGGTCTAGGGACCAGCTTTATGTTGGTCTGTTCTCAAGTTCTGATCAGCATAAGGGATGTCTCTGTCTTCATGCCAAAGCTTTTACATTTTTCTATAACTATTGTGCTTTACCTTTCTTCTTTTTAAGGTTTTAGCCCTTGTTTCCTGCCTCTGCTTCCTAAACAGACACTTATTATTTAATTTAACCTGTTCAGAGAGCTGCCTGAGAGGAAGCTACTCAGCTACAAGTCATATGTACTCTTTTAGTTTTATATCTGAAAGCTTTAGGTGAGATTTGTTAAATGTTTCTTCTTAAATCACTATTTCACTTTGCTTAGCAAAAAAGCCTGTATATTTATTGGTCATCTTCCAAGAAATTCTTCCTTCTTGCCCTTGACTCCCTTGCCCTTATTTTCAGATGTTTTCCAAACCTCTAGTTTTTTTCAAATTTTCTCTTTTCTCTCATGAAAATCCCATCTGCTCTGAAAGTCTTCCCTGATATTTATCTCCAAATCTAGATTAGGGGTTCTCATCTATGCTCTTATAATATCTAACTTGATTTTTAGACAATTACCACAAAGTACTTTACCTTCTCTATTTTGCAGTAAAACTGCTAAAAGCAGACAAGGTTTCTATTTCAGTCCTATACTTGCAACATCTAAGAGCTAAGAGGAGAGTAGGTGATGAAATATTTCTAAATGACTTAATTATGGATATCAATTCTATTCAGAAGATATCCAAAGGCACATTTACCATTAGGATCCCTATCCAGTGTTCTATTCTCATGTTTTAAAATATTTTTTGTCCATTTTATAAAACTATGTTTAAGATAGTTCTGCCATTTTTTACCCAAACCAACTCTGTATTGGTTCTTGATAACATATTCTCTAAGCCACACAAGTTTCATCATTTGGAATTGAATGTTAGACCTTTTTCTCTTTCCCCATGCCATCATGTCTGAGTAAATGATTCATTTTGTGGAATTCAGTCTCCTTTCTCTATTCATGTGGTAATACTGTAGATAAGATCTTATGTCTTTATTTCATGTACTATTGCAATAGTGTGCAATCTGGCCATTGCACTGTCAATATCTCTTTCACATGTGTAAATCCTTTTCAGGTAACACTGTCACTTTCTAAGCCACAGCCACACTCATGACATACATAAGTGTCAAAATCTTCCATATCCTCTCTACAAACTCTTTTCAAGGCATCTAGGTTGTATATGATACACTTCAACCTGGTCTCTGGGTATTTCTCCTCACAATCCCAAAGCAGAAAGAGTTTTGCATAATGGAAATGTTACTAATTTTGGTAAAAAGAATGTACTGTTTGGACTTTTGTTCTCCAACGATATATCTTTGTAAACTTTGGTAAATCCCTAACTTGTCTGTGGCTTGGTTTCTTTCTATAAAAGTAACATAATGTCACTTCTATTCTAGATTTTTGTGTGTGTCTAGAGAACATTTGATAACGCATGTAAAGCACTTGCAAGAGTGCTTACTGCATACTGACTGCTCACTTGGTAGCAGCTTTTACTATGTCCACCCATGATCTAAGCAAGCAGAACTATCCCTTAGTCCATATATTATACTATACTTTAGATATTCTGCATAGGAACACAGACCATTACTAAGTCTGTACTGATTTATACAACTATCTAAAAGTAAACATGAATGTTTTCTAAATTCTCCATTGTTCCACTTTAGAGTTAAAGCCTCTCCCAAAAGTTGTCTATACTCTCTAGCTCTGTTTCCTACTCACTTCTTCCCATTCTGTCTTGAACCTGCTCCAATCTGGCTTTGCCTCTAGCACTCATCAAACTACTCTTCTCTAGGTCACCAATGATAAAAATCATTTCACATAAAGTATTTAAAACATCCAGTATGACTCTGTATCCAAGTGCTCTTAGCTTTATAGGGAAAGCAACAGAGTTTCCAAAAAATTAAAAATAACGATGGGCACAGTAAGGTCTCCTGGTCTTGAAGTACTTGGGTGAAATAAGTCAACCAGATTCATAGTACTGCACACTTTGTGTTACCCAAGAATTGCCACATTTTTCATGAAGATTGTCAAAAACCTGAGTTACTTAATAGCTATTCAAAATTTTATACCCTCTTACTTTCATAGCAGACTTTAACAACGATAAAACGGGAACCTTTTTCATCTATCATATGATAGCATAAAGTTTTCTTTTTCACATTGTGCTCTATCAGCCTTGAAGTAAATAGTGTTTACTCAGATTGAAGGAAAATTGAGCAATTTTGTATGGAATTTGATGATTGTTTATAGCTATGAAGAATGATACAAGCTTAACATTTCAATGTCTCCAAATGACAAAATCATTTGCAGTATTTGTACAAATAAGTAAATCTAGTCTTCTGTAACAATAATAGTCCAAAGCTTTCTGTTTGGGAGAAAAAGTGCTTTCTGGCAAAATCAAATTTCCAATTTTTTTAATACAAGGAGATATTTCATTAAGTTCATTTAATGCAATATAAGTGCCAAATAATTGAATTTCTCCCAACCCTTTTCTCTGAAACATTCTGGGTCTTAATTTATAAAGGTGACTGAATGATGACATTGAGAGGTCAATGCACTGAAAGAAATTTTTAATGTTACTCATAGTTGCCCTAGAAACAAGAGGCACAGTTCCAAGCACAGGGTCACAGGAGGGACACCAGGTTTTGGTCAGGAAGCAGAAACAGGATAAAGCAATAGGTTTAGGCTAGAGCCTTTATTAGGGTTTATGCAGGAAAGGTAAGACAGGGCTGGGTAACTGACTAAGGATTGGCTTGTTTGAATAATTTCAGTAGGCTATATATGGGTGGTCCCTAGTTGCTTAGTGCCTGGCCCTGGGATGATTAAGACAGAGGAATATTGCCTCCTAGGGTGCAGGAACCAGAGGAGGTATGGCTCTCTTTTGGTTAGTTTGCATATCAAAGACACGTTTCCTGAGTCAGTGCTATCTCTAAGAATTTACTTATTGGCTCACTCAGGGAGGGGCAGTCTGTACCTAGACTGAAAGCTTTTTTTTTTTTTTTTAAATTTATTTATTTATTTATTTATTTTTGCTGTGCTGGGTCTTCGTTTCTGTGCGAGGGCTTTCTCTAGTTGCGGCAAGTGGGGGCCACTCGTCATCGCGGTGCGCGGGCCTCTCACTATCGCGGCCTCTCTTGTTGCGGAGCACAGGCTCCAGACGCGCAGGCTCAGTAATTGTGGCTCACGGGCCTAGTTGCTCCGCGGCATGTGGGATCTTCCCAGACCAGGGCTCGAACCCGTGTCCCCTGCATTGGCAGGCAGATTCTCAACCACTGCACCACCAGGGAAGCCCAACCCTATTTAACTCTAAAAACCAAATATCTCTCTATGGTTCATGATAATCATCCTCATTTGCAAATGAAGTCACAAAGACTCAGAGAAAAAAAAGTCTGTTTACAACAACTTGTAAGAAACATCCGAAAATGAAAAATAAGTTGGTTATATTTCCACATCCAATGTCATTATTATTTCATCACACTGCTCTCATTTTAGAAAAGAGAAAACTGGGACTTAAATCATCAAATAACTTAATAATGTCAAATACTATACGGCAAATAAGGAATATAGATTCTGGTCTTCAAACCACAAATTCAGGATTATGTTCATCTTTATTACATACACTTCTGATATGATTGCTATACCAGATATATCTCTAACTAGGTCTGCCATAGAAATTAGTAAAAATTTTATTTGTTTTTCATAACATAGCTCAAATTTAAAATGACATCAAAAGTTACTTAGATCATTACTTTTCTCTGCTCCTTCCCTTCAGTGCAGTTATATTATTCATTTGCAATAGGTTCATTTTTCCTATTCATTTTCCATGTGGGGTTACCATCTCTTTCTTGTGGATTTTAGTTATTAAAGTATGAGAAATATTAATCATTTATGAAAGCATGTTTATAACAAAGAATATATATTTACTTTTGACTATAGCAAGTATATAAGGAGTTTATCAAGTTAAGTTTAAAAATGTTTAAGATGGTCAATTGGTTATTGCGATCTTTATCTATTCTCATAAATTAATTTACTCTTTGGATGACATTTGTATCCTCACCAAATTCTCACCAAAACAAATATTCTGTTCTTCCACTTAGATAATCCCTTATATTTTTTAAAAACAGAACTTCTCTTTTTCTCCATTCAGGGTGTGCCATAAATCCCCTCTCCTTTTTGGAAGCTTTCATAACAGATCCCACATATTATTTCTCTCTTCTGAACAGAAAGCATATACACTATGACTCAGCATGTATGAAGTATTATTTTATGTTTAATTTTTCTCTTAACTTTTATTTTGAAAGAATTTTCAGATGAAAGAAAGTTGCAAAATCAGTTAAAAAATTCTACCATACTCCTCAAAATTGAATTACAAAACCACAGTACAAATAGGAAAACCAGAAAATTAACACACATAATAGTATTACCAAATCTACAGAACAATTTGAAATTTTAACAATTGTCCTACTAATGTAAGTTTCTGGTCAAGCATCAGATATAGTTGTCATATTGTTGTAGTCTCCTTTATTCTGAAACAGCTTTTCAGTCTGTCTTTCAAGACTTTGAGATTTTTTTTGAAAAGTATTGGCCAGTTATTATGTTGAATTTGGATTTGTCTGATATTTCCTCATGATTAAATACAGTTATGCAAACCTGGCCAGAATGACACAGAAGTGACTCTGTATTCTCAATATAGCATATCAGGAGGTACATGGTGTCAGTGTATATCATTGTTAGTTATGTTAACTTTGTCACTTGGTATTACCTGCTCAGTTTCTCCACTGTAAACTTAATATTTTTACTTATTTTAATTAAAAATATCTTTTGCAGGGATACTTTGAGATTGCTTCTTATTATACTTTTCTACCATTTTTATCATCCTTTGATGAGTTTTGCCTGTAACACTTATCACTGTGATATTTGCCATGCTGGTATTTTATTTTCAACACGTATTTTATAAGTTGTAACTTTGCTGTAATGATTAATTTTACTTTCTTCCCTTTTTTATTAATTTATGTATTGAATTGCCCATGTACATCAGTACAGATTCATGGATTTTGACTTTATTCTTTGTGTAACAATCCATTATAGAATGGATCATTATAATTTGTTGCTCAGATTTTCTCATATTTTCCCATTGGAAGCTTCTTTAAATTGGTTTTTAAAATCTATTACATGTAAATAGATTAAATGCCCCAAACAAAAACACACAGACTGGATGAATGGATACAAAAACAAGACCCATGTATATGCTGCCTATACGAGATACACATCATACCTAGGGACACATACATACTGAAAGTGAAGGGATGGAAAAAAATATTCCATGCAAATGGAAATCAAAAGAAAGCTGGAGTAGCAATACTCATATCAGATAAATAGACTTTAAAATAAAGACTGTTACAAGAGATAAGGAAGGACACTACATAATGATCAAGGGATCAATCCAAAAAGAAGATGTAACAATTATAAATGTTTATGCACCCAACACAGGAGCACATCAATACATAAGGCAAATGATAACAACCATGAAAGGGGACATCGACAATAACACAATAATAGTAGGGTACTTTAACACCCCACTTACACCAATGGACAAATCATCCAAACAGAAAATAAATAAGGAAACACAAGCTTTAAATGACAAAATAGACCAGATAGATATAATTGATATTTATACAATATTCCACCCATAAGTGGCAGAATACACTTTCTTCTCAAGTGCACACGGAACATTCTCCAGGATAGATCACATCCTGGGTCACAAATCAAGCCTTGGAAAATTTAAGAAAATTTAAATCATATCAAGCATCTTTTCTGACCACAATGCTATGAGATTGGAAAACAACTACAGGAAAAAAACTGAAAAAAACACAAATACATGAAGGCTAAACACTGTGCTACTAAATAACCAAGAGATCACTGAAGAAATCAAACAAAAAATTAAAAAAATGCATAGAAACATATGACAACGAAAACACAACGACCCAAAACCTATGGGATGCAGCAAAAGCAGTTCTAAGAGGGAAGTTTATAGCAATTCAATCTCACCTCAAGAAACAAGAAAAATCTCAAATAAACAATCTAACCCTACACCTAAAGCAACTAGAGAAAGAAGAACAAAGAAAACCCAATGCCACTAGAAGGAAGGAAGTCATAAAGATCAGAGCAGAAATAAATGAAATAGAAATGAAGAAAACAGTAGCAAACATCAATAAAAGTAAAAGCTGCTTCTTTGAGAAGATAAACAAAATTGATAAACCCTTAGCCAGATTCATCAAGAAAAAAAGGGAGAGGATGCAAATCAATAAAATTACAAATGAAAAAGGAGAAATCACAACTGACACTGCAGAAATACAAAGGATTATAAGAGACTACTACAAACAACTATATGGCAATAAAATGAACAACCACAAAGAAACGGACAAATTCTTGAAAAGGTACAATTTTCCAAGACAACCAGGAAGAATTAGAAAATATAAACAGAGCTATCAAGGTAATGAAATTGAAACTGTAATTAAAGATCTTCCAACAGACAAAAGTCCAGGACCAGATGGCTTCACAGGTGAATTCTATCAAACATTCAGAGAACAGCTAACACCGATCCTTCTCAAACTCTTCCAAAAAATAGCAGGAGGAGGTACACTCCCAAATTCATTCTATGAAGCTACCATCACCCTGATACCAAAACCAGAAAAAGATATCACAAAATAAGAAAATTATACACCAAAATCACTGATGAACATAGATGCAAAAATCCTGAACAAAATACTAGCAAACAGAATTGAACAACATATTAAAAGGATCATACACCATGATCAACTGGGATTTATCCCAGGGATGCAAGGATTCTTCAATATACACAAATCAATCAATGTGATACACCACATTAACAAATTAAGGAATAAAAACGATATGATCATCTCAATACATGCAGAAAAAGCTTTCAACAAAATTCAACCCCATTTATGATAAAAACTCTCCAGAAAATGGGCATAGAGGGAACCTACCTCAACATAATAAAAGCCATATATGACAAACCCACAGCAAATATCATACTCAATGGTGAAAAACTGAAAGCACTTCCACTAAGATCAGGAACAAGACAAGGATGTCCACTCTTGCCACTTATTCAACATAGTTTCGGAAGTCCTAGCCACGGCAATCAGAGAAGAAAAAGAAATAAAAGGAATACAAATTGGAAAAGAAGAAGTAAAACTATCACTGTTTGCAGATGACATGATACTTTACATAGAAAAGCCTAAAGATGCCACCAGAAAACTACTAGAACTAATCAATGAATTTGGTAAGGTTGCAGGATACAAAATTAATGCACAGAAATCTCTGGCATCCCTATACACTAACAATGAAAAATCAGAAGGAGAAATTAAGGAAACAATCCCATTTACCATCACAACAAAAAGAATAAAATACCTAGGAATAAACCTACCTAAGGAAGCGAAAGACTTGTACCCAGAAAACTATAAAACACTGACAAAAGAAATCAAAGATGACATAAACAGATGGAGAAATACACCATGTTCTTGGACTGGAAGAATCAATATTGTCAAAATGACTATACTACCCAAAGCAATCTACAGATTCAATGCGATCCCTATCAAACTACCAATAGCATTCTTCACAGAATTAGAACAAAAAATTTCACAATTTGTAAAGAAACACAAAAGACCCCGAATAGCCAAAGCAATCTTGAGAAAGAAAAATGGAGCTGGAGGAATCAGACTCCCTGACTTCAGACTATAATACAGAGCTACAGTAATCAAGACAATATGGTACTGGCACAAAAACAGAAATATAGATCAATGGAACAGGATAGAAAGCCCAGAGATAAACGCACGCAATCTACTCTCGCATTCAGATTGATCTTCCTCCTGCTTTTTATTATGTCAATCATGATACTCTAGCCATTGGGTATGGGATCTCTCAAAGTCTGTTTTAGCCTTCAGATTAGACAGACAGTGAAATATAATGTGTGAGTATTTTTTTCAGTGGCCTGATGTTGACTAGGTGAGCAAATAGGACTTCTAATTTTTAGGGCAGCCTATTTGTTTAGACCTCTTTCTTTTCAGGTACAGTTTGTAATAGGTTACCCTCAAATAAAATGTATTCTTCCCCAGTGTGAAAGCAATCAATATGAACATCTTAACCTGCCTATAGTCACAAGCAGTAAGGGATCTATCAATATCAGTCATTCTAATCTGCTCAGAAAATCAAGGGGTTGGTTGGACTTCACTCCAGACTCTTTCAAAGACTTAGTATTTTTTCCAGTGTCAAAAATATTAAACAGCTACACTTGCATATTTTTTTTATTCCACTGAGAACTCAAATTTTTAGCTGTAACAAGCATCTTCATCAGACTCCAAAGTTTTGTGATGGTTAATTTAGTTGCTGAGTTGCCTACCAGGGCATTAGAGGGGAAAAAAGCATGGATGTGTTTAAGTCACTATCTTTCCAATCATTACTCTTAGCTATTTAAGTATCATTTAATAAAATAATATGAATTTGAAGGTATAACAATTGCCATGCTATTACAGTTTAAAGATAAAAATATCATGTTAAGTTTCAAATATCAATCTCAAATATAGCATTCATATATCTATACACTTCAACTTAAGCATGAATTAACTTAATTTTTCAAATTGACTTTGATTTGATTTAGGCAATGGACAAATGATTTATATAAGTAAAATGTATGTACACGTAGAAGGTATAACCTTTTGTAAAAAGTATGACTTAATCAAAGTGCTGAGTATCAACTGAGCACATCATGTTTATATGGGAGTACTGTAGGTGCTTAAGGCTTAGGTGATAAACATTTACAAAAATAAGAGTAAAGTGTAAGATAATATCAGAAGGTTAAAAAAAATTAAACACTTGATAACCAAGCTCTTCTAAGGGAAGAAACTTTTTATTCCTTGTGCTTTAGATGTAGCTTCTGATTTGGAAACATATATATATATATTGCATATTAAGTTAATAGAAATTCTAGGAGTTATGCTAGCATGCAGCACTAAATATGAAAGACTATGAAGAAGGTTGCCTAATGACAAACCTCAGGGATTGCAGGTGGCCAAGAATCTGGGGACTCAAATCTAGGGATAACTAATATTTCAAAGTTAAGTTAGTTTTGGACTGGAATACAAAATACTTTTAAGTAAATATCTCTCCATATAAACGACCTCCATTTGCCTAAACTTTAAACAAAAACTTTCTTCCCTCCTAGCTCTGAATAACTGTTGAGTTTGTGAAAGTATCAAAGTAGTGCCCTGTTGGGAATCACCATGTATGAAAAAATGGAGTATTCCAGTTTTCACTTGTGATGAACAATTAACAGAAAAAAAATTCATAACAATCAGAAGCAAAGTGGGAAGCAGAGATGGCAAGTAACACATGGCATGTAGCAGCACCATTCCCAAGAGTGAGGATTTAGGGTAGCATTTCATTTGAAACTAAATGAAGGATTTTACAAGTAGAAAAATGTAGCTAGTAATTATAAGGTAAAGTGAACACTGGTGAAGAGCTTGGAATGCAGAAATGATGACTTGTGGAAGAAAAGAATTCCTAAAGGAAATGTGAATGGATTGCAAAATGGCAAGCAATTAGAGATAACATAAATTGAAAGCAAAGTGCATAAACAGGTGCTGAAATATCAAGCACAATAAAAGAAATTCTTTTTTTGTTACTATTATTTTTATTAAAGTATAGTACAATATTACATAAATTACAGGTGTACAACATAGTGATTCAGAATTTTTAAAAGTTATACTACATTTATAGTTATAAAATTTTGGCTACATTCTCTGTGTTGTACAACATATCCTGTAGCTTATTTATTTTATACATAATAGTTTGTACCTCAATCCCTTAACCCTAACTTGCCCCTCCCCCCTGCTCTCTCCCCACTGGTGTCCACTAGACTGTTCTCTACATCCGTGAGTCTCTTTCTTTTTTGTTATATTTACTAGTTTGTTGTAGTTTTTTATATTCCACACATGAGTGATATCATACAGTGTCTTTGTCTGACTTAGTTCAGTTAGCTTAATACCTTCTAGGTTCATCCATGTTGTTGCAAACAGCAAAATTCCATTCTTTTTTATGACTGTGGTATATCTTCTTGATAAAGAAGATATACGACATCTTTATCAATTCATCTGTTGATGGTCAGTTAGGTTGCTTCCATATCTTGGCAATTGTAAATAATGCTGCTATGAATATTGGAGTGTATGTATCTTTTTGCATTAGTGTTTTTCGTTTTTGTTTTTGGATATATACACAGGAGTGGAATCACTGGGTCATACGGTAGTTCTGTTTTTAGTTTTTTGAGAAACTTCCATACTGTTTTCCCCAGTGGATGCACCAATTTACATTCCACCAAGAGTTCATGAGGGTTCCCTTTTCTTCACAACCTCACCAACATTTGTTATCTGTGTTCTTTTTGATGACAGCCATTCTGACAGATGTGAGGTGATATTTCACTGTGGTTTTGATTTGCATTTCTCTGATAATTAACAATGTTGAGCATCTTTTCATGTTCCTATTGGCCATCTGCCTGTCCTCTTCAGAGGACCAAAAAACGTGTCTATTCAGGTCTTCTGTCCATTTTTGAATTGGATTGTTTTTTTGATGTTGAGTTGTATGAGCTGTTTATATATCAGTCATATCATTTGCAAATATTTTCTCCCATTCAGTACGTGCTTTTTTCATTTTGTTGATGGTGTCCCATGCTGTGCAAAAGATTTTAAGTTTAATTAGGTCCCATTTGTTTATTTTTGCTTTTATTTCCTTTGCTTTAGGAGACAGATCCAAAAATATACTGTTACAATTTATGTCAAAGAGTGTTCCACCCATGTTTTCTAGGAGTTTTGAGGTTTCTGGTCTTCCATTTAGGTCTTTAACCCATTTTAAGTTTACTTTTGTATCTGGTTAAAGAATGTTCTAATTTCATTATTTTACACGTAGCTGTCCAGTTTTCTTAGCACCACTTATTGAAAAGACTTTCTTTTCTCCACTGTTTATTCTTCCCTCCTTTGTCATACATTAATTGAACATAAGTGCCTGGGTTTATTTCTGGGCTCTCTATTCTGTTCAGTTGATCTATGTGTTTGTTTTTTTGCCAGTACCATACTATTTTGATTACTGTAGCTTTGTAGTATAGTCTGAAGTCAAGCAGCCTGATTTCTCCAGCTCTGTTCTTCTTTCTCAAGATTGTTTTGGCTATTTGGGGTCTTCTGTGTTTCCAAACAAATTTTAAAATTATTTGTTCTAGTTGTGTGAAAAATGCCATTGGTATTTTGATAGGGATTGCATTCAATCTGTAGATTGCCTTGGGTAGTATAGTCATTTTAACGATATTAATTCTTCCAATCCATGAACGTGGTATATCTTTCCATCTGTTTGTGTCATCTTCAATTTCTTTCATCGTCTTATAGTTTTCTGAGTATAGGTGTTTTACCTCCTTAGGTAGGTTTATTCCTAAGTATATATATATTTTTTGATGCAATGGTAAATGGGATTGTTTTCTCAATTCCTGTTTCTGATAGTTCATTAGGTGTAAGATTGGACAGGTTATCCAGACAGAAAATCGATAAGGAAACACTGTCCATAAATGACACATTAGACCTGATGGATTAAATATATATATATATATAAAACATTCCAGCCAAAAGCAGCAGAATACACATTCTTTTCAAGTGTACATGGACCATTCTCAAGGATAGATCACATGCTAGGCCACAAAAAAAGTCTCAGTAAATTTAAGAAAATTGAAATCATATCAAGCACTTTTCCCAACCACAATGTTATGAAACTAGAAACCAAGAATAAAACTACAAAAAACACAAACATGTGGAGGCTAAACAATATGTTACAACACAATCAATGGGTCACTGAAGAAATCAAATAAGAAATTAAAAAATATGTGGAGACAAATGAAGACAAAAACATAATGATCCAAAACACATGGGACACAGCAAAGGCAGTTTTAAGAGGGAAGTTTATAGTGATACAAGCCTACTTCAGGAAACAAAAATCTCAAAGAAGAATTCTTAGTAGAGTGCAAGCATAATTAATTCTAAAAATGTTACCTTGGAATTGAAAAGCTTAATTTAACCTTGTTTTTTCAAAACTGATGCATTTGTATTAAAAATGTAATCATATACCTTTTTAAGATTCTGTAGAGCTAAAAGTGAAATAGTTTTTTAAGTCTGTTCTGATAATGTGGGCTCATCTTCACATTGGTCTAATGAAATTTGGGGAAGAATTTAAACATTACCAGTAAAAGAAATCTAAGGTCATCAAATTCTTTTAAAAAATCAAATTAAAGAAAGAATGACTGGAAACAAATGTTGAATTATCTTCAAAAAAAAATGAAATTTTAATAGGTTCTTTCATGATTCATCTTGTGATAACATTTGCACTTGGTTAGTACACTTATGGCACATCAATAACAAATGTGAAATTCTTGGAAATCTTTCTCTTTGGAGATACCATACTTTTTCACTGAAAGAATCCTTGAAAATGAACACAAACTCCCTGATTCCAGTCACTTTCAAATATTTTATCTAATTTTTTCACTATGCTTACTTTCTTGCCCATTTTTTGGTTCTTTCACTATTTCACCTTATTTTATAATTTCTCATTTATAAAAATATTCCTGACTTTGCCTTAAGTCCTTCTTGCCATTCCTTTGTAGTTCTATCTTCTCTCTATTCTCATCTAATTCATTTTCTTAAATGTATTGGATAAACATGTTGTGCAATAGCATTTATTGACTAATGGCCTAATTTTTTGCCCATACTTGTATGTTATTAAAAAGATGGAATAATGACCAAAAAAGTGGTTTTATGAAAAGAAAAAATAGTAAGTCATTTCTATAAATGTTGAGACATTTTGCTCTTAGATACTTTCAATACCATAATGTTTTATACATTCTAAATCGAAATATTGTTCTTTAAATAATTTTTATTTTTATGAACTCCCTGTCATTTCATATTAAAGATGTAAGTTGTTCCAGATATAAATTCTTGCACTTTCTTCATTTTACATATGATGAAAATAAAGTTCAAAGCCATACTGTGTCTTGCTCACAATCACATAGATTGTTGGTACTCAAACCCCAAGCCTCCTAACTTCCAGATTATTCATTGGTTTCTCCTTATGGGAGAAACTTATGATTAAAGAAAATAAGTTCATATTTTCCTCTTCAGTTGAGGGTAACAAGAGGATGTAGGGAGATGGAGATATTGTATCAGTGGTTAGAAAACCAGGTTAGAATTTGGAAGTGGCTGAGGCTATGTGATATGAACAGAAATTATTCTGCTGTTTATGTTGCAGTCACTGGTATGTACAAATGTTCTCATTTACGTTCAATCAAATTATTTTTTAATGAGATGGAGCATGAATTTTCTATTTAAATATGAGTTTAATTGAACTCTTCCTTTGTGAAAGACCCAGTGCTTTTGTTTCTTAATGCATTTAAATATCTATATCTGTATCTATATCTATATCTATATCTATATATATAATTCCAAATATATAGATATATTTCCAAAAATTGCTTTCCAAAAATTGCTTTCCAAAAATTGCTTTCCAAAATCACAGAGCTAACAAGAGTCAGGTTGATGACATAAGTATGTTATTTTACTCTATGTCTCATATTGTTTCCAGAATGTCATGTTGCCTGGTGACTTCAATGAGCTTGTTCACAGTAAGCCAGTAAGTTTATTGTCAGGGTTCTAATTATGTTAGACAAGAAGACGGAGATTTAATAGTGTGATTTTACATCTTAAATAACTGAGCCATTAATTGTACTACATCTGTAGGCTATTGTGTTGTATTCTTTATCTCTCCCTTACCCTATCTTGGAACATTGAATATAGCACTGTAGTTAAGAGCCAAACTCTGTTGGATATTAACTACCTGAGTGACCTTGGTCTAGTCACTTAGCTTCATGTAATTAGTTTCTTCATTTGGCAAATGGGAATAATACTGGTACCTCTGTTGTAAGATTAGAAGAATAAGTTTTAATTTAATTAAAATACTTGTTTAGATTAGTGCCTAACACATATTAAGTGCTACATAGTGATATGTATTATTTTCATTATCTCTCTCCTTCTTGTTCTATTTCTCCCCCATACATCTGTCTCTGTCTTTTTCGTTCATACACAAATATAGCTAGTAATGTTCAGTGGCTGATTTTCTAGATCAAACATTCAAAAAAGTATTTCCATAAGAAAAACTAAATAAAATTGGTTCAGAGTACATGCCCTAAAAATTGTCTCTTATTCTAATAGCACACCTCATGGAATGGATTAGTTAATTAGAAAATAAAGAAATAAATACATATTTGTTATAGACACACTCATCCAAAACTTTAAAGTTTGAATTATACCGTTAGTTTTACAGATAAGCAAAGCACCAGAAACCTCAAAGAATGTTAGAAATGTACATAAAACTATATCAGCTGATAAATCTCAGTAGTATTTAGCAAGTACGTTACAGTCAACTTTAGTTTGAAATCATTTGAGCATGATGAGGAAACTTTAGAAAACCCCATGGTACATAGTTATTGCTGTTTAAATTCAGGCACCTTCAGACAGAGAAGTAAAAATAAAGTGACACTATTTGCTCTGTGTGTGATGATAATGGGGATATTTTCACAAGGACCAAAAATAAAACAGATTCTTTGCTCTATATACTTTAGGAAAAATGTTAGAGCACAAGTGCTCACAGAGGAGGGACAGTTTATTTATCGCTGAAGTATAAATGGCTCAAGCAGCAGAGGCCAAAATCCTGACAATTTGTCTACTAAATCACTCACCTGCTACATGTGGATAAATTGTTTTTTAGAATTTGCTATAGCCAAGGAAGTTTTACTCAAAAGTCAGAACCAATCTATGTATAGCAAACTATTTGTCAAATTTCTTTCAGAATTATGAGCTCTGAACATATGGAACAGTGTCAGACATAATAGAACATTGAGACTGGCATGTTTCTACAAAAAATGCTTTTCTGTTAGAAGGCACTGGTTGCTATATGCATTCCTTAAAATAATCTTAAATGTCTGTTGCAAGAATTTCCACTATATATATGGGTACCTTAAAAGTGTTGACTTTACACTTTTACACAGTGTTCTTTATATTAAAGTAGCACAATGTCATTAAGATAAACTGGTTGCTTCAATTCCCCTTTGCAAGTGTCCTAGTTGACATTCAGTATTAGAGTTTGAATTTTAAAATGTAATTATAATGTTTGCTCAATAATCCATACCAACTTGCACGTAATACATCTGGTTTAGTTTGGGTCATTTATTGTACTTAATAAAGCCAATGTGTCATTTATTTCACTTTTTTTAATAAATGGGAAAAGTAAATTATATTTCAATGAAAATTAAATACTCAAAGGTAGATATCAAATTTTTTTCCTAACCTGAAATTTTTACAATACAGCCCTAATAACATTGGTTTAAGAATATAATACTTTGTTAAGTATATTTATATTGTCTGTGGTGGTCATACTTAATGATTTTCATGTAGTGATAGAAAGATGGCATGTAAAGAAACTGAAATTCAAAGTCAGGTAATCTGCATTTCTGCATTCAAGCACTAATTTCAATGCATATTACTAATGTTAAATTTTATTATTAAACATGTCAACCCATATGAAACTCAATTTCTACACTTATGGAATAACATTGTTAATGATAGTTAAAATTTTGAATATGTCTTTTTGGTAGATATAGGGCTCAGACATATGTATCTATTAACTATATAAGATAAATAGTCTTGATATCTTCATTTATTAAAATAAAGAACCAGGCTTAGATATGTTAGGAATTTGCGTAAGGTCACAGAGCTCATGGTAGAGGCAGGATATGCACCCAGGAATTCTACTTACAGAGTTTAAAATCTTGACAAATGGAGTGTCCTACCTGTAGTAGAATAATTACACTAACAGCTCCAAGTTTTCACTCCTCCTTATATTTATGTCCTTTGGTAAGTGAGGAATAATCTTCTTCACCTCAACTTGGCCATGTGATCTGCTTTGGCCAATGTAGGGGTGAGGATAGCAAACGTGACACCAGTAGAGTTTTGAAAAGCAATTATATATGTGGGCTTGTGCTTCTGCCATCATCAAGAAAAAGTCATGCCCCAGTCTAACCTGCTAGTCCCAAGAGAAGGTGAGAGACATGGGCACTGAGCTCAGGTGTCCCAGTTGTCTCAGGCAACTAGACAAGCTAAGCCCCACCGAGGTCAGCAGAATTTCACCCTTGTGATGCAAGAATTATAATTATAAACTGTTGTATTACTATTGTGTTTGTGAATAGTTTGTTATAAATCAATAGGTGCATGATACATTGCCTTTCTAAATATAAATTGAGAATAATAATATCTATATCCTCATTTTATGGACGGTCCTAAACTTTGAAAATATTTATATGTAGAAAAAGTATTAACAAATGTTTGTTATTTTTACTTACCCTGCCCTATCTTTCTAAAATGAGTTCCTATGGTGGTTTCAGAGGGTAAAATAAACTGTCATTTGGGCCCTTCTTCCCACTCCATGTGAATATGGTTTATCAGGGATTATCTTGTGTTATCTCTAAAAACTTAAGGGCCAGATATCTGACAATTTTCCTGAAATCTTCAACCACAATAAACATCCAATCAATCACTATCTTTATTCTATCTTCAAATTATCTTCCATAAGTCTCTTTCTCTCCACTCCCACTTACACTGGCATACTGCAAACTTTCATCATCTCTTTCCAGGATTCATTTAGCAGCTTCCAGACCTATACAGTAGACTACCAAGAAGTTAGTGCCTCTATGCTAATCCCTCTCTAGTTTATCCTCGACACTCCCACCAGAGTGATCTTTATGGCACACAGAAATGAACATCTGACACAGATACTTTCAGTGACTATGAACTTCTTATAGGATAAATTCTCAACTTCTTTGTATCACACAAAAAGACCTGTGCCTTTTTCTTTTGTCTCAATTACTAATAATTACCCACATCACACATCAGTCCTTCCACCCTTCAACAACAGAAACAAAGAAATCACAAGGTTCTGAAACAAAAGCATTTTTTAATTATTATATATCTCAGCAAATTCTATGTCTTTACTAAGCTTTCATATATCGGTGTATCTGCCTGGAATTATTTTCCCTTTCTTGGATTCCAGGAAAACTACAATTCTTCCTGTTAAGTCTCTACGCAAGTGATTGATTCTCAATATATCTTCCCTGACTACACTTCTTTAGTGCTCTGACTACAACTCAATTCAGCAAATATCCTTTTTTATTATAATTATTTTTTATCTTCTCTAGAATACAAATTCCATAAGAATAATGTCCATATATTTTCTTTTTACCTCAGCATTTAGTACTTGATCCTAATTGATTCAGCAACTATTGATTAAACACATTAAATAACTGACTGTATGATTCACAGACAATATTTTCATTATCTTAATCAATTTTTTTCCTTTCTTAAATAAAAGAAATAGGTCCCTCTTGCTATGGATCTGATAAATTGAAAATGATTTGAATTATACTGACCATAGACTTGAATTAAATATTAGTCTAGTTTAACATCTCTAAAATGATCTCAAAGACTCATAAGATCACCTAAGAGAAAATTATAACTGATATTAAGTGTTTTGGGAATGTGCAGAGAGAAAATAAAAATTTTAACTATTTTCTGAATGGATTTAATTTGCATGCTTGCAATGGGATTATACATTATAAAGTGATAAACTCCACCTTAATGTTATTTTGGGGAAAAATATTCTTTCACGTGTCAGACTGCCTAATATATTTTTAAACAACTATTTTCTCAGTGGCAAAACTTCTTGAAATTTATGGAATTATTCATGGCAATTAGATTTTCTAATCCATGATATAATTTGACCTAGCTAATATTTAAGCTTCCCTTGATGAATAAAAGTCAAAGGAAAGTATTAATTAATATGTAAAGATCAATTCACTCTATTGCTGCTGGACACTAAGTCTATTTTTATGTATATTTGATTCTAAATTTTTAAAAATCATAACCTTAGTTTTAGCCAAGCAATATCACATTAGCAAAAATTAAGTCAAGGTAGTGACTTTATTTAATAGGCTAATTTATTTATTTAACAAATAGTTATTAAACACTCTCTCTCTCCTTGCAAGGATAAGGTAAAATCATCACAAATAAAATAGAGAAGGCTTGTAATAAAAAGAAAAAAAGGTGGAGGGCTGATATTCAAATAAAGCAAGGTAGTGAAAAAGTGATAGAAAATTTAAATAGGGAAATTATAGTTTTTAAAAAATCACCTTAACAGATAGCATGCAGAACCTGCATTTAGTTAGGGAAATAGCTGAGGACACAAGGGAGAGACAGTGAAGTGGCTGCACATTCTCTCCCTGTCCTATTCTGGACAAAAAATAGAGGAGTAGAGGAGAAAGGCCTGATACCTTTGACAACTTCCTAATTATATAAGAGGTTGCTAAACTTGTAAGAGGGAGTATAAAATCTGAGCAATAATGAAAGTAGTCAGCCTCAACATTTCAAAAAAGGAACAAAGACTTTGTAGCATGTGCTGCTTTTTAAACCTCATTTCAAAATATAGAAAGAGAATAATTTGAATTGAAGAACGCTTTATTCCACCAAAGCAGCCAAAGTTAGAAAATTAAACTTAGGCTTTTTAGCATGGGGAATCTAACTCAAACTGAGGGGTTATTTTTATATCTAGAAGATACAGCATGATTTGAATAAGAATAAGCTATGTAACAACATATTGATAGCTGACATAATTTAAGATTAACATATAGACTAATCCAGCACAGTTCTCACCAAGATTCTCTTATTAACTACCAGTTTTATGCTCTAATGGATATTCATTTTGTTTAGCCTTTCAAACTAAATATAAAAGTACTAATATTGGTAAAATTAATATAGAAACTTAACAATAAAAACACTTAAACAAATAAATTGATATCTCAGTATTTTACCATCTAGCAAGATAATAGTAAATGGGTTATTAATAACTATTATTATGATTATATTTTAAATGAAGCACGGTTGTGTTCAAATAATTCTCACAGATATTCTATGGCATAGATATAATTTATCACTCCATCTTATTTATCAGGAAACTCTGATTGAGAGAAATTAAGAGACTTGCTTAAAGTCACAGAGATAGTAAGTGGTAGAATATGGACCATACTGGATCATCATAGAATATATCATCAGGTAATGGGAAAACAAAAAGTAAATTTGTATACAAATAAACTATGAAAAACTGAATACCATAAACAAAATTAAAATTAAAAAATTAAACTGGAAATTCTTTAGAGTATATATTGCAGAGAGTTCATTTTCAAAGTGTATAGGTAGCCAACATTGGTAAGAGAAAAAGCCAACAAAAGAAAAATAGAGAGAGTATATATTTACAGAATGAATATGAATACTATTAGCTCATATATATATACATATATATATATAACTAAGCTCTTTAATATAAATTAAACAGTAATAAAATTTCATTTTAAAATCTATTAAGTTGAATCAGCCAGTAATGTAAAGTAACCAAAAATATTCATTTCTGATTCAGAGCTATAAGACCTTAAGCATTTAACATTGTTGGTGGAAAATAAATTATTTCACTGTCACCGGGAAAGTAATTTCAATCAAGTACCAAACATTTAAATTTAATTTGAAATAGCAATTAGACTTCTAGGAACAGATCTAAGAAAATAATCAGAGATGCAGGTAAATTTTAAGTACAAGGATTCTCAACACAACATTATCTGTTCTTATTTCTTCTGTTTAACATCTTGAAAACATAGAAAGTTAGTGTTCATTCATTACTTTTATACTCAGAAAAAAATATGTTATTTTAAAACAAGGAAATAGATCTTGTGAATCTAATCAAATTAGAATTCACCCTTCTGTCCTATAAACCTTCATACTACTATTATTTTTTAAAATATTGGTCTTAATGTACTCATGTGATAAACCCTTTAGTGATATAATTCATATTTGGTCAATCTGTCTATGATTTTCCAGAAACGAATAAAATGTGAATCCTTAATAATGTTAGACAAAACAGTTCAGACAGACACTTTTTTTTTTTTTTTTTTTTTTTAAAACACCACATTGATGTTTAATGAAGGCAGACAGACACTCTTGTAGCCATGTCAATAGTACTGACTCTATGAAGAAGTCAATATAAAGTGCTCACAGAAGTGCACATAAGAAAACTTGAGAACTATGGGTAATCATGTTAAAAATAGCCCCACATTAATACTGATAGAAAATACTATAAACTCTGATATTGTTTTTCATTATTGAAATTCTTCTCAGTTAATGTTTCTACTTTACAGTTACAAGAATTATGACATCTTATTCCAATTCAAGAACACAACTACTAAACAACTGCTGAAAAGAGCACATGGACTATTTTTTGAGATTTATACCACCTTACTATTAGTTCTTTTTTTTTTTTTTTTTAAACATCTTTATTGAAGTATAATTGCCTTACAATGGTGTGTTAGCTTCTGCCCCACAACAAAGTGAATCAGTTATACATATACAATATGTTCCCATTTCTCTTCCCTCTTGCATCTCCCTCCCTCGCACCCTCCCCATCCCACCCCTCTAGGTGGTCACAAAGCACCGAGCTGATCTCCCTGTGCTATGCGGCTGCTTCCCACTAGTTATCTGTTTTACATTTGGTAGTGTATATATGTCCATGACACTCTCTTACCCTGTCACATCTCACCCCACCCCCTCCCCATATCCTCAAGTCCATTCTCCAGTAGGTCTGTGTCTTTATTCCCGTCTTGCCACTAGGTTCTTCATGGCCTTTTTTTTTTTTCCTTAGATTCCGTATATATGTGTTAGCATACTGTATTTGTTTTTCTCTTTCTGACTTACTTCACTCTGTATGACAGACTCTAACTCCATCCACCTCATTACAAATACCTCCATTTCATTTCTTTTTATGGCTGAGTAATATTCCATTGTATATATGTGCCACATCTTCTTTATCCATTCATCTGTCGATGGACATTTAGGTTGCTTCCATGTCCTGGCTATTGTAAATAGAGCTACAATGAACATTTTGGTACATGACTCTTTTTGACCTATGGTTTTCTCAGGGTATATGCCCAGTAGTGGGATTGCTGGGTCGTATGGTAGTTCTATTTGTAGTTTTTTAAGGAACCTCCATACTGTTCTCCATAGTGGCTGTATCAATTTACATTCCCACCAACAGTGCAAGAGTGTTCCCTTTCCTCCACACCCTCTCCAGCATTTATTGTTTCTAGATTTTTTGATGATGGCCATTCTGACCGGTGTGAGATGATATCTCATTGTAGTTTTGATTTGCATTTCTCTAATGATTAATGATGTTGAGCATTCTTTCATGTGTCTGTAGGCCATCTGTATATCTTCTTTGGAGAAATGTCTATTTAGGTTTTCTGCCCACTTTTGGATTGGGTTGTTCGTTTTTTTGTTATTGAGCTGCATGAGCTGCTTGTAAATCTTGGAGATTAATCCTTTGTCAGTTGCTTCATTTGCAAATATTTTCTCCCATTCTGATGGTTGTCTTTTGGTCTTGTTTATGGTTTCCTTTGCTGCACAAAACCTTTTAAGTTTCATTAGGTCCCATTTGTTTATTTGTGTTCTTATTTCCATTTCTCTGGGAGCTGGTTCAAAAAGAATCTTGCTGTGATGTATGTCATAGAGTGTTCTGCCTATGTTTTCCTCTAAGAGTTTGATAGTGTCTGCCCTTACACTTAGGTCTTTAATCCATTTTGAGTTTATTTTTGTGCATGGTGTCAGGGAGTGTTCTAATTTCATACTTTTACATGTACCTGTCCAATTTTCCCAGCACCACTTATTGAAGAGGCTGTCTTTTCTCCACTGTATATGCTTGCCTCCTTTATCAAAGATAAGGTGACCATATGTGTGTGGGTTTATCTCTGGGCTTTCTATCCTGTTCCATTGATCTATATTTCTGTTTTTGTGCCAGTACCAAACTGTCTTGATTACTGAAGCTTTGTAATATAGTCTGAAGTCAGGGAGCCTGATTCCCCCAGCTCCATTACTATTAGTTCTTAAAAGCAGTAATCTGGATCAAAAATGCTCTGAGTCTTTGGTGTTAGGTATCTTCTCTAATGTTTGATTTCAGCTGGTTTTCAAATTATAATCCTAAGAACCTTAGCTCTATCTAGGTATACTTCAAGTATAAAAGGAGACTATAAATTCCCTAAATTAAAAAATATTCCATTAAGTTTCCAACTAATAAATTAACCATCATGAAGGCACAACACAGAAGGAAAATTTGAAAGCAAAGCAACACCACCCAAGAAATATTGAAATATTCTACTCCTTAAGTTGAGTGCCAACTGTTGCTCATTTTGTCTACTTAATTATAATTTTTAAAGCTCCACCAATAAGACATCCATGAAACCACCTGAGTCACTCATGATTAGCTTTGTTTCTAAATGCTTTTCTACTGAGACATTTATTATGATTATCATGTTAAAAATAACATTAACAGCAAGCTCAGTTAAATGCATAGTGTACACCCACATTCATTTAATCATTAAATATATTCACGAAATAGTCATTTTCATCACTGTTTTACAAGTATCAAAAGACTTAGTAACATGCCTAACGTGACAGAACTGAGAATTGACCTCAAGTCTGTGCCCAAGTGGCATAAGATAAAACTAATTTACCAATAATTTTATGGAAAATTTATCACTCTACTATTTCACTACTTTGATGACTTAATTATTTCTAAATATAATGGCATATTTTTGCTACATACCTTATATGTTAAAGTCATTGTTCTTCTTCAATTTTGAGTCCTAAAAATTGAAAAAGAAAACAAAACTGTAGGTTTCTCACTACTCAATTTTAAGGCTGACTATAGCCACTGAATAAGACAGCATAGAAATGAAAAAAGAATAGACACATAAATCAATGGATTTGTATATAAAGAGTATAATAAAGAGCCCAGAAATAGACATATGCAAATATACATAACTGTTTTATATAAAGGCAAAAAGGTAATTCAATGACAAAAAAGATAGTCTATTCAAAAAATAGTGCTGAAACAATTGGGTACCCATATGCAAAGTTATAGCACTACACAGACTTTACCGCTTACAGAAAAATGAACTCAAAATGGAACATGGGCACATAAATGCAAAACCGTAAAATGTCTAGAATAAAACATAAGAGAATATCTATGTAGCTTGGGTGTGGTGAAGAATTTTAGGATATAACAATTGATAAGTTAGATTTCATTAAAATTTAATACTTTTCTGTATGAGAAACACTACTAAGAGAATGAAAAAAGAAGTCATAAACTTGGAGAAAATATTTGCAAAGTGCATATTCGATAAATGACTCACATCCAAAATGTGAAAGAGCTCAGAAAACTCACTTATAAGGCAACAAACCAATTTAAAAATGGGCTAACATCTGAGGAGACACCTCATCAAAGAACACTTACATATGGCAAATAAATATATAAAAGTATGCTCAACACCAGTTGTCACTAGGGAAATGCAAATTAAAATAAAAATGAGATACCACTACATAATTATTACAAAAACAAAAATCTAACAAACTGGCAATACTAATTGCTGCTGAGGATGAAGAGCAAAAGGAACTCTCATTCCTGGTATATCCACTTTGAAAGACAGTTTGGCAGTTTCTTCCACAATTAAATGCACTCTTACCAAATGATCCAGTAATTGTGCTCTTAGGAATTTGGCCAACTTTTGAAACCATATGTCCACACAGAAACCTGAACATAAACATTTATGGTAGTTTTATTCATAATCACCCAAAACTGGAAGCAAGCAACATACCCTTGAATAAGTGAATGCATATATGAACACTGTTACATCCATACAATGGGGTACTATACTAGGATAGAAATGTGTGCACTATCAACCCATACAAAGGCATGGACGAATCTTAAACGCCTATAGGTAGGTAAAAGAAGCCTCTCTGAAGAGATTGCATATGCCATGTGTACAAAATTCTGAAAAAGAAAACTATAGAGACATTAAGAGATCAATGATTGTCAGAGTTTCAAAGAGGGAGGTTACGTTAACAAAGCACAGGAAATGTTACAGGGTCATGAAACTACTCTTCATTACTAATGTAATGGTGGATAATGACACTTATCAATGTTAATAGAAATATACAACACCATAGTGAAACCTAATATATGAAAATTAAAATAAATAATTTATAGGAGGTTGGGGGATCCCAGGATGGAATGCAAAATGTGACAAAATGATTTAACTGTATGAAAAATGTAGGGAATAACCTCAAACCTCAGTCAGGTGGTGGGGGGAAAGGTGATGATCTAAGTAACATTGGAGATGAATGGCATATGAAAGTATAAAGGCAAAAGAAACTGTCATAAACACTGTACTCTAGTTGATAAAGTAGTTTCTTATGGGGGTATGAGTTAACAGTTCTGGAATCATACACGTACACTGGAAGTGAACAATTAAGGAAATGGATGGTGCATGACGGGAGTAAGGTTTCTCACATCTGGAATGTGAGATTACAGATAAGCAAGGGGAGGAGGCTAGATTGATCCACATGGTAACGGGTCAGAATATGAGACACCAATATGAACTCATGTTTAGCTTATAATGATACAATGGTTAATATAGGAAAATTTATACATATACATCTAAATACAGATTAGTGTGTGTGTATATATATATATATATATATATATATATATGTATTTCTTTGCTCTTTCAGCTAACAGGGCCTAGAAACAAGGACACCCCAGAGGCAAAAAGCACACCTAGTGTTCAGATCTTGGTTTCAAGTACCATTCTCTCCTAAAAGCAACTGGGACACCTTGGAGAAAAGGCTGATCTTAGGACCAAGACAGGAAATACATAAGGTGAGCTTGGAACAATCTCTAATATCAGAAAGAAAGGAAGAGCTCAAATGAAAACACAATGATTGGTATACATCCAAGTGACACAGGAGCCAAGTGAAAGAGCTCCCAGTGACCAAAGCTGGAAAAAAACTGAATCACAAAAACATAAATAAATAATAAAAATGAACACAAAATAAACCTAAACATAGATCACCTTTTCCAAAATTATATGTGAAAGCTGAGAAAGTCCATAAGGAAGAAAAAAAAAGGAAGTGATATTCAAATAAGGTTAAAAATACTTCTAAGTACTTCAGAGAATGCCTTCCTGAAAATTCTAGAACATAACCCTCTTACATATTTACAAATATTGCACAGTAAATTCATGTATTTTTATAGCCCAAGTTTCCTCAAATGTATTGACCACAGAGTAATTTTTACATAAAATCCATTAAATCCCCATGTAAATATTGGTCTTCAAAGCAAGAGAAAGATTGAAAAATTGCCATTACAGAGAATAAAGAGTCCAGTGCAATGTATATTAAGTTCATAAAAAGAGTTGTTACCAGAAAAATATATATTAAATTCATGAAAAGGGTCCAATGATTACAGGCAAAGGTTTAGAATAACTAGGATAAGGAGAAAATCTTTACCAAGTATATAGCCAAAACCAACAAAAACCATTAAGCAAAAAAAAAAACCCCTCAAACAAAACATAGAGTACCTTCAAAGAATCCAAACTCAAAGTGCATCCAGAATTTTTCTGTGTACCAATAAGATGCTGGAAGACAAGAGAGAAATCCATCTTTACAGTTTTAGGAGAAACACATTTTTACCCAAATTACTTAAAACCAGCAATCTAGGATTCCATGGTGTTATGCTGCTTTCATTTCTAAAACCATCAAGTGTTCAAATTCTCTTTCCTATCATCAGGATGCATACATCATTTCTTCCTGAATCTTTCTGGTCAAATCCATCTTTTCTCAACCTTTTTTTTTTTCTTGTTTTTAGAATGACATATATTAAAGCTTATAGAAAAATAGTATGGAGACAATATTTTCAGTAATGCCCTATTAGTATGTATTGATAGAAGTACAATTGTCATCAGAGAATATAATTTTTTTTTCTTTATACTGGCAAGTTTTCAGCCCTTTTTATTTTTTCCTTTTAGCAGTTAGCACTTTTTTTTTTTTTTAATTTTATTTATTTTATTTATGGCTGTGTTGGGTCTTCGTTTCTGTGCGAGGGCGTTCTCTAGTTGCGGCAAGCGGGGGCCACTCTTCATCGCGGTGCGCGGGCCTCTCACTGTCGCGGCCTCTCTTGTTGCGGAGCACAGGCTCCAGACGCGCAGGCTCAGTAATTGTGGCTCACGGGCCCAGTCGCTCCGTGGCATGTGGGATCTTCCCAGACCAGGGCTCGAAGAGAATATAATTTTTCACCGCCATATATTCCACATCATGAAGTTTAGTGCCAGGTAGTACTCCAGTACATACTTTTTTGTTGTTTTTTGTTCAAAAAAATAATGTTTATCATAACAAGGTGAGTCGTTGTTGGGAGAAAAGAACCATGATGATGAAATATCATAAATAATCTTTTAAAATGATTTTTATCCTGTGTTTTTATTATCAACACAGACTTAATTATAGTAATGTTAAAACAACAAGAATTGCTTGGTGAGAGAAGTAACAATAATATCAACCATGCTGTCTCACTTTTAGTCTTCTTGACCTTTTCTAGTCAGTTAATACATTGACTGTGGATCTACATTTAGTCAGACACAGAAGTATTTAATTAAAAAGTATATGAGACCATTTCTTTCTGCAAAGAGGCTCTCAGAGGTGATAAACATAATTGATAATAAAATATAATATATGAAGTAGCATGTTACAAATAGGCTTATATTTTTATGAAGGCAGAGGAAATCACTAAAGTGAAACCTCACAATAAAATGCATTCAGATATAACACAATGACTCCTAGTCCTATCCTCTGCAGCAAGCTCACTCAAGCATTTCTTCTGATGGCATTATGGCAGAGTCTTTGGGGTAGTTTGTAACCTATCAAATCAAGAAGTCCTATCAGTATATGTCACACTTTGGCCTATGTCTTACATGATAAATGCGGCTTACACAGGTGGAAGGACACTTAAATATGAGCAAATCAAGAGAGGCAGAAAAGGTAATTATGTTTCCATTGAAGGACACGTAGTTTTCTCTGTGTAAAGTGTAGTTTTGGTTAGAAAAAGAACAGGATGTAAAGGTGAATATAGATAGAGCCATCTTGTGAATGGGTTTGCTGGCTGTAAGGGGCTTGATTGCCACTATGAAGCTACTGAAGTGTTTTTAACCAAACCAAAAAAAGAAAGAAAGAAAGGAAGGAAGGAAAGGAGGGAGGGAGGGGGAAGGAAGGAGGGAGGGAAGGAAAGAAGGAAAGAAGGAAGGAAGGAAGGGAGGGAGGGAGGGAGGAAGGAAGGAAGGAAGGAAGGAAGGGAGGAAGGAGAAAATGTATGATTAAAGAGATAAGAGACAATATATAAAATGGAAAGATTGCAAGTAGGGAAATTTCTTCTTCTAGTGCTACTTTAGTAATCTAGGTAAGATACTGAAGGACTAAAATGTCAGTGCAAAAAAGTAGGAGATCACGGTAGTAAAAAAACTATCTCGAAATAAAATTAAATATAATGAAAATAATTGAAGCTGGATTAAATGGTGACTAATGTGGAGGTAAAAGTGCTTTAAAATATGATAGAGAATATAGGAGACAAATAATTTTGTAAGACATGATAATAAAGTAGGTTTTGAGGGAGGTTAAGATGAGTTGGAAACATATACCAAGTAGTTAGGTATATAATTTGGAGCTACAGGTCTACCTATTTGAATCTCTAGCATAAAGTGGGCAGTTGAAGCCAAGTCATAGGAGTAACAGATTTGTCAAGGAAAGGAGTTCTTTTGGAAAGCAGAAAAAAATCAGGAAATATATTGTTTTCTACAGTATTTTTGTTCCTCTATGTGTATTTTAATAAGGATTTACTCATAATAATGAAGTTATATCTTAACCACTAAATAATTGTTCTACTTTCCTCATTACAATCGCAATAGAAAAGCTTTATGTTTGCCCATGCATCTGTTTGCCAAAAGAGCCATAATGAGTTATTGTTAATTTCTATCAGTTACTACCCAAAGTATGTTTGCTCATGCCAACCTGCCAGTTATTTGATCCTTCAGTTAACAAAGTTAAAATGAGGGGGGAAATTGAATTAAATGACATATATGGCTCCATTCAAACCTAAAACCCAAAGCATTTACCGAAATATAGAGTTCAGTGATATTCATCTTCACATTTCATAATAATATGAAAGCTCATACATGATACTTTCAAAGGGTGAAAATTATATTTACTATTTTTCAAGTGGAAGTTTTAAGAACAGTTGTAATGATTAATATTACATTCTCTCTGGTAATTAAAGGAAAACCCAAGTTTTTTTCAGCTTTATTGAAGTATAATTGACATGGAAAACCCAACAGTATATTATAGCTATAGGATCTTATTTTTCTGATATAACAAGTAGTCTGATAGTAAACAGTACTGCTTGTGTTGGTTTCATGGTTCAACAATATTAAAGCTAAGGAACTTAATTTTTTAATATCTCTCATATAGTTACAAGATGGCTATTGCTGCTCAGCCATCCATTCACCTTTAAGAAAGGAACCTGGAAAAACAGGGAAGGGCTGCTCCAGTCACCTTTGTCTCTTTTTACAAAAACATTAAAAATTCACTAATTTACTCCTTGCCAGTTTGCATTCACTCCTCATGGACTGGTTTCCATGTAAAGAAAGAAAAATTGAGAAAATGAACTTTTGGCTTTCATTTTGTATTGTAGAAGGAAGCTAGAGAAAGGAGTTGAGAAAGGTTTTGGATAGCAAACTAAAAGTATCTTTAACAGCAACATAAAACATGAAAATATTCTAATAGGTTTAAATCTTGTTCCAAGTGAGTTTTGTAAATAAAACTTATATAAAGTATATTCATCAAATAAAATATATATTATATATAGATATATACATGTATAAATGACTAATATGTAAATAATTGATATTATATCAATTATTAATATCACTTTTATAGTATTCCATCTTCAGTTTATTAGAAATCAAAAGTATTTTATTTACTTTTAAAATTTTCATCCTCATCCTCTATGCTAATTTTTACATCTCATGCATATTTAATCTTAAATGTTAACCACATACTGTTATTTCATCCGAAGGTTGCACTTACAGTGAAAAAGCACACCAGGCAAAGAATCAGAAAACACATATGTGAATTCTAGAGTTTGCACTCACTGGATGTATGAACCTTATAACACTTCAAAAAAACTCTCTGTACTCATTTTCCTCTTTTATAAAACTAGGATGTTAGTGTCTCTGCCTATTTTGTTAAACCTTTGACATTATTAGATGATAGTATGTGATTTTAAGCATATTAACATACATTTAAATGAGAGTTTACTGAGTCTTTATTATGAAGTTACACATTCATTAGAGTCTGTGAATTCAATAAGTACTATAAAGTCCATTTATGACAAACTCATAGCAAATATAACTTTTACTTATGAAAACTCACATTAAAAAAATCTAAGTCTGCTGTTCAACTACTGTGTAAGAAATTCCTTTCCCAAACTATTCAATTGATTTCAAAAGTATCCTTATACTTTATCAATGTCTTTTTGAACAATTAAAATAACCATGTATTAAACTTTTCATATAGGAAAGGAAAACTTAATATTGCTAAGAGATAAATTATCTATGAACGAGCTAGTAATAAATGTAGTTTAAAAAAGAATATTTTTCTTTTCTTCTATAGTAAAAAGCACCATTAAAATCCCTTAGGTAGGCATCAAGCTAGAAATCCACATAATATCTCTCAATAAGTCTAAAACAGCCACTTCTTACAACAGAAAAATATTTCTTCGTAATAGCACATGATAGGTAGTTACCTTGCATTAGGGCTATGTTATGTTAAAAAGTAAGCACTGTTCTTTTAAATAGTAGAACCACATTGAGAGGGAGAAAAACTCACAAAGCAGAAGCATCTGCAACTACTGCTTAAATGCATTTCCTTGAAAGGTAAGATTACTCTCCACTTGGCCTTTTGCTTTGTATATTTTAGCCTTAGGCTAAAACTCTAATCCCTACTGATCCCTTTGGCAAGAGAAGATTTATAGAACAATGAAAGGCAAATGCTTGAAAATTATCTAAAAGATGTAGCAATGCACGTGTATCAACATTTCAACAACAATTTTGAAAACAGATGCTTATATATTCGGTTCATTTTTGCATAAAATGCATATAACTTTTTGCAGCTTTTTTTATTACCATGACACTATAATACTTCAACACTTTGCTTCATACTAACTGCATTACGTGCACATGCATGCACGTACATATGTATGTGTGTATGTATGCTCTGTTACTTCTGCTCTTTTCTGTCTTTAGAGGAGTTACAATAATCCCCACACAAAGAGAAAAGGATTACACATAAGCATGAACACTAGGGGACATTTTAAAAGCTCTCTTCACAAGCACTATTATTAACTTTATGGAAATTTACATTTTTTTTTTTCCCCTAGCTTATGTATTTATTTATTTATTTTTATATTTATTTTTGACCGTGTTGGGTCTTCGTTTCTGTGCGAGGGCTTTCTCTAGTTGTGGCAAGCGGGGACCACTCTTCATCGCGGTGCGCGGGCCTCTCACTGTCGCGGCCTCTCTTGTTGCGGAGCACAGGCTCCAGACGCGCAGGCTCAGTAATTGTGGCTCACGGGCCCAGTTGCTCCGCGGCATGTGGGATCTTCCCAGACCAGGGCTCGAACCCGTGTTCCCTGCGTTAGCAGGCAGATTCTCAACGACTGCGCCACCAGGGAAGCCCCGGAAATTTACATTTTTAACATTGGATATAGTATAGATTCATGTAACAAACAGGCATCATAAGCTCATGGAGTCATATTGTAATACTTTTTCTTTTTCCCAAAGAGGAGAAATAACATGAAGTACTGGATTTTCATACATAGTACAGACATCTAAAACTTGCTTCACAAAGTTTGATTTCAAATGTATAGTGAGAAAAGTGAACTTGTTCCTCTGCGGTCTGGGTCTGTAGCTCAAAGTAATATTGGTAAGTGTAAAATGTATTTGAAGTCTTATATTTTATTTTAACATTAATGCAATTACCTTAAATATCTGGATTTTTAATATTAATGTATTTTCCCAAACTTTCAGTAAAAGTTGATACTGCTGGAAAAGTGGGCATGTACTCCAGTATTCTGGGGACACATATCTCCAAAATGCATAAATCCAGAGTGACATAGATTTTGAGAAGTCCAACTTTCCAAGACCCATAGGGGAGAATGGAAGAACATGGAAAGTTCATGTGAGCATCTCTTAAAAATTGTACTTTTTGCAATGTGTTAAAATGTCTTAAATATGAAAAGCAATAATAAGAGTATTATATTTTATAAAGTTATATATATTTTAAACTGCAGGGCATATGTACTTTAATAAAGTGATATGACTTTAATGGTTCCATTCTTGATAAGGATGAAGGTATGGTGATGTATCAGAACTTAGCAAACAAGTATATCACTATAAGGAATTAGTTGTTATAATAGTTATATTATATATAACCATACCCAAAGTTATAACAGCTATATAAAAGGAATTAGCTATTAGGCAAGGCATTAGTTAAGTTTCTATTATTGTTTCAAATTTAGAGTTATAGTTCTGAGATTGTGAAATTTGGGAAGTAAGGGTTAGAGTTTACACTATTTTTTTCCTCAAGAGTTTTGTGATATTATAAGGGGAAAAAGGTGAAGGTGTTACCGGTTGGCGTGCATTGTGTCAAACAGCTTCAGTGGAGGAGGTCAACAGAAGATCCGGACCAACAATCTCTGTCCCTGTGACAGTAAGCAAAGAACTGCAGCCTACCACTTCCAGCTTAAGCGCAAAGCGAAGTTTATTAAAGCATAGTTACACTCTCAGAGGGAGAGCGGGCTGTTTCTGCGAAGTGAAATCAGCACTCCTGTACAGGCTTAAGGGTGTTTATAAGGAGCGTTCTGCGAGGAGCTGGGGTGTGATCATGGGTGAGTGACAGGAGATCATTATTTGATTGACAGTCCTGAGTTATGTAAAAAGTTCATTATTGCGCATGCCCTCATCCAAATTTGCTAAGAAAAGCCCACGGCGGGGGTGTGGGGGATGGCAAAACCACACGCACGCTGATTTTATTATAATGATGGTATAATGAGTTTGGGTTTACTATAGGCTATACGCCTGTCTAGTCTGGGCATGCGCAGCCCGGGGAAGTTCCCTCCTGTTACTGTACTCCCTCTGTATCAGGATAAGTTGCCCACCACCCGACCATAGTTTCGCCCATTCTGGGTGGGGTCAGAGGAGGGTCCCCAGGTGGTTGGGGTGTAACTTGACAACTCCCCTCTTGTCTTTTCGCCACTGTCACCTCTTTGCTGCTAATGTCAGGGGAGGGTCCCCAGATGGTTGGGGGGTGTGACTTGATTATTCCCCTCTTGTCTTGCTGCCACTGTCACCTCTTTGCTGCTAATGTCTGACTACCTAACAAAGGGTCATTTTATTAAAAAATGATTAGTGGTTGAGAGAAAAAAACATATCAGTAATAAATATCAATTAGAGCTAAACTAAGGGAGCAGGGGATATGCAAAGCTATACCTTAACTGTAAAAGGCAACACTGGGTGTCTTTCTTAGTGGTAAGGGAGTATAATGTAAAATACCTTGTTTGTTTTCTTTTCCATCTTGGAAGGACTATTCCAAAAGACTCAGATCATTGAACTCCTAAAATCTTCACAAATAGGAAACAGCCCTTTCTGGAGAGTTTATAATCACCTCTGCAAGCATGGGTCTTACTAGGACATCTGTCATAACTGTCACTTCTGGTTAACCAGTTTTGATTAGTATGCTATCACTGATGTAGTAAAATCGTGTGAAAATCAACATGTTAAAAGTCCATACAAACTATAAAATGATAGGTAAAGCTGAAATTAATTTGCTTATAATAAAAAGATATTCCATTGGAAATGGGAATTGGGTTTTGAAATATTTTCATTACATCCATGGGAATTTTTTTTTAAATTTTATTGTGGTAAGAACACCTAACAAGAGATCTATCCTTTTAACAGATTTTCAAGTGTACAATATAGTGTTATCTGTAAGTACAGTGTTGTACAGTAGATCTCTAGAACGTATTCATCTTGCATAACTGAAATTTTATACCTGTTGATTAGCAAATCCTCCTCCCTCCCCGCCCCAGCTCCTGGCAACTGCCATTCTACTGTTTGTTTCTATGAGTGTGACTATTTTAGGGAATCATGCAGTATTTGTCCTTCTGTGACTGGTTTATTTCACTTATAATTCCCTCAAGGTTCATCCATGTGGTCACATATTACAGCAGTTCCTTCTTTTTTAAGGCTGAAAAGTATTCCATATTATGTATATACTACTTTTTTAATCCATTCACCTATCAATGGACATTTATTTCCATATCTTGGCTATTGTGAAGAGTGATTGCAATGAATATGGGAGTGCTAACATCTCTTCAAGATCCTTCTTTCAACTCTTAGGTAAATACTCAGAAGTATTTGGGCTTTTTCTTAATAGAGAAAAAATTATTAATATTTTACTCTTACTGGGCACCTCAGTGTATTCAATGTCTAATAGTGTATAGACATATTTAACATTACCTTCCAGAAGTTAATATTAGTTAAAACTATTATATGAATATGCAAGCAAAAATAACTAATGTTGGTATGTTTAGGAAGAACAAAATGTAATGTGATAACAAACACCAGATTCCAAATGTAATGACTTTTCTAGCTACTGAATTCCTAGATTAAGAATACAAATTTGAAATGTTTGTAAATAAGGCACTTTATACCCATTCTAAAGGCTCAAAAAGATGGAGCCAATCTGTATTATAAACATCTGTTTTTCTTTTGTGGTTCTACAAAGATTATAATTCTGTAGTACTATAATGCAATTTTACATGCTTTCCCTTGATGTGCCTACAGAAAGAAGTCTTAGGAATTCATTTAATAGATCTGGTCATTTAGCAGTGCCATTGTTTCTGGAAGAAGAATGCTTATAAGTACTATAAAAGCTCCAGCATTCCACTTGGCAGGGATATAAGGGAGGTTAGGATTCATTTGTTTCTTTCTCAGAGGACAGCTGAGTTAAGTGTTTCTTTAACATTCAATCGCGGCTAATTTGTAATATTTGTATATTGCCAGTATTGCACTGAACATGAAGTTTTCTTTCCCCATGTCAATAATATTTATATAAATTAAGACAAGGGATCCAAGAACATGTTATATAACAACAATCACAAACCTTCAGTTATAAATTAAATAGGCTGAAGTTGCTCCAATCTGCACCTCCTTTCAGCTACTGAATTTTCTTTCTTTCCAGTCTGTTTCCTCACAAGGGTAGCTTATACTGACTGTTTCTGTTTTCTCACAGCCCCCTCCCTGCATTCTCTCCTTACTTTAGGACAATTGAGGGTGTTAAAGCCAACCACAACAGTAATATTCCATTCTTACATTCTCCTTCTCTGCAGCATTGAACATAGGCATTCTTTCATTCCACCCCAAAAGGTTGCCTTTTTGTGGCTTCTTATTCTAAACTTTATAGTCATCCCCCATTTCTTTTGCCATACCATTTACATAAGCCTTCCTTCCACCCTTAAGTGCTGTTTTCCTACAAGATGCTGAACCATGGCCCTCTACTTTTATTTTTCTTTTCTCTTCTGAAAAAGTTAATCTACTTCCATGAATTTAGGAATAGGTGGGGAAAATTTAAAACATTATTTCCAGGCCTGACCATGAACCTTGGCTCTGTATTTCCATTACCCACTCAACATTTCTAAATGCTACCAGAGCCTTTAACAGTCAACCAGCTAAAATTAACAATTCCCCACATGCACACATGCTCAAATGAACAATTTTTTTATGAATTCCATAGTAGACTTCCAAAATCTGTGCATGTCCAAAATGTGAGAGGTGTGTTTAGATTTAACATATGCATGACACTCATTCCTCAAGTTACTCTTATTTCTTTTAAACTTATTGAATAAACCCTCTCTATAACTAGAGAGCCACGAATTCAGGCTAGGCAGTCTTTTAGTTGTATTATTTTTATCAAAGGAGTTTTCTAAATAATTTCTTTCATAGCAGTCTGATGCTAACACATCTTGCCCAGCTTGCTAGCTGCTTGATAGGGACATACTTAAGCTCCCTGTGGCTCCCTTTAATTGTCTGTAAAAATGGGAATATCAATAACATGTAACTCACATGATTATTTTAATGAATTAAAGATAATATTGGGGTATAAATTATTTAGAGTGATATAAGGTACTCAGCAAACTCTCAAACTAGGATAATGAAATAATATAATCCACTATAACAGTGCATTTAACTATTTTGTCTCACTGTTTGATCAGTTTCTATCTCATGTATATTGATCTCTCTTGTGAGATACATTAATGTTTAGAGTTTTTATGTCTTGGAGAATTGACACTTTTCATTATGTATGCCCTCTTTATCCCTAGTAATCTTAATTGTGAAGTCTGTTTTTTCTATAATTAATATAGCTATTTCAGCTTTTGTATTATTCTTGCTGTTAGGGGGAAGACTCCCAGTTTTACACCACTGAATATAATATTAGCTGTAGGTTTTCCCCTAAATTCCTTTTATTAGATTGAGAAAGTTACTTTCTATTCCTAGATTGTTAGGTATTTCTATCATATATCATATCATATCATATCATATCATATCATATCATATCATACCATATTATAGAATGCTGGTTTTGTCAAATGATTTTTCTATATCAAGTGAAATGACCATGTGTGTGTGTGTTTTTTTATTAATCATTCATTCTATTAATGTGATTAAAATTTGTGTATTAAGTCCTCCAAATTTGTTGCTTGTGATTTGGCAATGGATTCTTAGATATGACATCGAAAGCACAAGCCACAAAATCCTCGAACTTTTGATGGCTCTGAAATACAAAATATGAACTACTTACTCGAAGGTCAAGAAGGCTTAACAGCAGTCTTTCATATAAGAGATTTTATATAGAGAGATCTTTCATATAAAGATTTATTCTTTAAATGATCACTACCACATTTAAACCTACAGCCTTGGTTTTAAGAATCTAATACATATTGCTACTTCTATAACTTTTCAGATAATACAAAAACTTTGGAATACTTTAAATCCATATGACTTGTCAAATCTGATATGCTATATATATTTTTATCTGTGTTTTTTAAAGTCTTAATGCATCATTTTTTTAGTCCAATTCAGGAAATGACTGAGGAGAAATAATTTCCTCTGACAAAATTGTTAAGTATTTCTTTTTTCTACTTTTTGTATAATATTTATGTCCTACTGAATCATAATTCCTGTGATTTTCCATTTACACTGGACTCTATTTTTTAAAATATCTTCATTTTTTTGATAAAACTATCCTTTCCAACTTACATGGCCTTTTCTTCTACCTTCATTTATTCTAGCCAATGCCTACTCATTTTTGATGCTTAACTCATGTACTACCCCCTCCAGGAAATCTTTAACATCCATAACCATGATTGCAACCACCATCTGTAAAAAGTGTCATCTCTACCTGATTGGTATTAGATACTTATTTCTATCATGGAAGTAATAATTCTTATTGATAAAGATTCACTTTCTGTCTCTTCTATTTAAGAGCAGAAAATATGTATTAATCTAAACATTTATTGTCGAATGAACAATGGATAGATTAATGAAAAATGCTGAATTAACAATACTATAGAATCTAAGAGAGAAGATGTTTTCAGAAATGAAGGCAGTTTAGGGAAAAATAGTGTAAATGCAGCTAAGAAATCTGTGCAGTTGATAAATAAGTCAATACTTTGGATTGAGGACATCAGTGAGAGAGGAACACAAATCACCTTACTCGAGAAATAAATGTAAAGTCAGTAATTAAGGGGTAGAGTAATAGACTACTTTTGAGAAACCTAGTTGTAGACCTAAGTACACTCAGCCAGGATGGAAGCACAAAATTAATGAACATTCAAAAGTCTTCGTCAAGAGAGGATAAGAATATGACAGCTGAAGACACTGAAGGAAAACACTGCTCACTTTATCATCATGTCTAGTGTTAACACAAATAGAAGAAACATAACTAATTTTGACAACTTCCTCCATTGATTACAATTAAGATTATGGCCATTTTTCCTTTCAGTAGAGAAGACAATATCTTGGATTTGTAACAACAGAGCAAGAAAAATTTAGGTCAATAAAACAAAATTCAATCTACTGCAATTGTAAATGACATCAATGAGAAAAAAGTTATTCCCAAGCATCTGTGAGTTTATTGTGGATTTTATGTAAGAGTGGCTGTATATTAATTAGTCAAAAAAAATGTCTTCTCTATTTGTTAATTTGTATAGGCAGTTACTGTTGGAGTTGAAAACTTCATCTGAGAAAAATAATAAAACACATTTAGAAAATGATGGTTTTCTATAGGTATATTTTTCTATATTTTCTATAGGTATGCATTATTATGGGTGCCCTTCTTCCACTTGGCTTGATTTTCACTTTCTATTGCTTTATCATTGTATTTTAAAGCTGCATATTTTTAGGCTGCAAATGACATGTTGCTCTCTTTCCAGAATTTCCTATGCAGTAGTAGAAAACAATGATAACATTTTGTGCTTGAAAAACATCTGAAAAAAAAAAATTTTTATTTAGTCTATTTGATTTTAAATGTATTGTAAGAAAAATTTGTTGGGTATTATGTAAATAGTGAGTATGGTAATTTGATTAAAGCATGTACTTTTCTATTGGCTTTACTTTTATTGTTTAGAATTTGAATTGCTCTTGAAGACATGTTTGGCTGTATTTATATAAAACTACATCATTTTTCTTCTGTACAGAGCACATTTTTCTCTTAGTATTTGCTTTGGATAATATTTAATTGTTTAAATAGCTTATTCACTTTTCTGAACCCTTCAGTAACTAGCACAGTCTTGAACATATTTGGAAACTTAAAAATGCATACTCAAATGAAGTGAATGGTCAAGAACAGTAAAAATGCCAACAATTATAATCTTGTCCTTGTAATACAGAACAAGTATTATTTGTTTTTAAAAATTCTTCACAGTGATTTACATTTTTAGCATTAATTTTTAAATGTATTTAAATCATTTTCCCAGAAAATCATATCTCTGCCCTGAACTTGTACATTTACTTTAAGTATGTCTTGCTTGCATCTGATTCTCCAAAACATCCATGAAGTCCCACCTCTCACACACACACCCCCACATTTTTTTTTTCCAGTGGAGCCCTCTGTTGAATCAAGAAAATGGCCTATTTCCTATCTCGATCAGCATCTTAGGATCTCACACATAATGCTACTCTTCTTACTGAGCTGCTAATCTAATTGGTCTCTATTCTAAACTGATTATTCACGCATAGATTCACCTGTCATATGGCTGTGTATTGAGAATACACTATGAAAACTTATGTATGATATGCATTTATAGTCCAAAATATATTTAATTGAAAATATTTTCTACATTAATTAAAATATATGTTTGATGATATTTTAGTTAAAACTCGTCAATACAATAAATAAGTAAAACTGGAAACTGAAGCTCAGGTCAACTCCACTCAGGTTGGCAGTACCTCAAGTGTACTGTCACACATGATGCCAGGAGGGTAACACATTCTGAGCATGATGTAAAATTCCTGTTTGGAGCCCTCCCAGACTCTTTATATGTCTCTTCCCTTGGCTGGTTTTAATGTATATTCTTTCCTTATAACTGAATAGAATAGTTTTTGGTCATTTCTGTGTTTCTAGAAAATTAACAAACATGAAGGTGTTTGGGGGAAAACTCCAAACTTGCAGTTGATACCAGAATCCTTTTCTTTCTTTTGTAACACTTTCATGTATTTCTACTCATTCTTTAACTTTTCCAAAATTTCTATTACATGTCATAGTATTGCAGGAAAATACTGGTAACTTTTTGTTTAACAACTTCTCACAAATTTCACTAATTCATATTCATGATAACCCATGAAATAATTTAAATTTACTGTTCATTGGTTACAGCTTTTACATTTGCTACTTTTATATTTCCCAGTTTAAATGTCAAAATTCTCAGGCAGACTTGGCAGTTGGGAGGACTGTGCCCTTAACCTGACAGTTTGGCTAATCCCACGTATTTACCTTCCTAGACACATGCTAGGGCCATAAACCCAGAGATGCCTTCCACCTTTCCCCAGGAGAAATTCTTGTTTGCATTTCAGGGTAACTAATAAGCTTTCTCTCTAAAGGGCAGGGCATACAGGAGCCCTATGAAAGCTCAGTCTCCTAATTTTGGCATTCCTCTCTCCTGCTGCAGTCCACTACACATGCAGTTAAATATTTGGCCCTCCTCCTGATGCCCTGTGTGATTTGGGTGTTGGAAAACAACACAGTGTACTGATCTAGCTGCTCCTTTATTCTGTGAATAATAAATTGTTTTTCTGACCCAGGATTCTTGTATTCTGTTACTCTATGTATGTGAAACTGTAGCAGGCTAACTTGCTAATTTGCAAGTAAGGTAGGTTTGCAGACACTTCTCACCTTCTGACTTAACAAGAATATTGTGTCAAATTTCCAAATATTAAAAATAACTAATATCCCTTTTTAAAAATAGGATTAATAACAAATATTAAGTTTGAAAGAAAAATCATGTTTAAAGAATTCTATATACAAAATTTATGAAGACATTCATTTTAATTCCTTGCTTTGCTTCCACAAATTGGCCACAGCTTAATTTTCTAGCTTTATTTTCTACCTTTATTCAACATAAACCATAAACTCTAATTAAGAATAAATAAGAATAAACTCAATGTCTCCTAAACAGACCTTAAAATGTTTATACTGCTTGATCTCGTATCAATCTGTCTTCTTGGAAATCCTAAACTTTCTTGTTCTCCTTCAATTTAAATATCACCTATCCTTAAAAGCTCACCTTAATAATGTACTGACTTGTCCTGTCAGAAATGTTTTGTGGTAAAGAGTGTGTGTCACTTGAGTCGAAGCCCACTGATATCAAATTCTGCTTCCACTACTTACTAAATATCCAGACCACCATTTATTTGTCTTTGAAAATGATGATAATAATACACTTAGCAGTGTTTTAATAGAAGGAGGGGAAATCAAATGTTCTACTCTATACAAGTGCTCAGCTCAGTCCATGGCTAACAGTAATAATCATGAGAGCTAACTATGACAAAGTGTGTGTTCCAGAACTATTCAAAGTACTTTACATGTATTAGCTCATTTAAATGTTAATTTTACAAATGTCATCCTCATTTTAATTTTCACAGCTGGATATCACAGCTCCTTCTAAATTTATACAACATTCATTTTCTGAAATGTAGATGCCTATATACATGGATCCTACTAAAGGTCTCATTTTATACAGATTACTTCAATAAAGATATACAAGTTCATTTAAGGGTAGGGCTCAACTTATCATTTTTTATACTTCACTGGACTTCCTACAGCGATGTACATATAGTAGAGCTCAGTTCATATTGTTACTTTTTATCTTATTAACTGCCTTTAAGCAAAACACAATGAATGACAATCATGATCATATTAATAGCCTAGTCCTAGACTAACAGCCTAATTATGGCCAATGAAACAGTTTAGTTATTCCACAAAGAATGCTCTGTAGTTTAAGAGAAAATTTTTAGCACCTGCCACACTTCCAGTATTGGAATCTTCTCTGCCCTTTGAAAGGATATCTATGACTTCTCTTCTATTGTATATTAATTCTGGTTTCAGTTGATCTGTACAGGAATAAACATCTTTCTAGGAAATACAGTCTATACCATGGTAAATGTGCTTTGGGGTAGGTTGGCACAAAAAAGAAGTAATAGACTTCTTCCTCTTTTACTAGCCATATCTAATTGTTCACAAAATACAGTTGATTTAATCTTTTTCTTTTCCCCTGCTACAATAAAAATCTAAGATACTCTTTCTTTACTTATTGAATAAATAAATAATTATTTATGAGTACCTACTATGTGCAGAAATTATCTAGTCTGTGAGAGTAAATAAGATTCCTCTTGTAAACTGAAGAATTCGTGCTCTACCTAAATTAGGTATTCAAACTCAGTAATAAACAAAAAAAATATTGGGCTGGTTGAAAGAGTCAAAAAATTCCCGCCTCAAAAAAAAAAGAAAAACAAAACCCAGAAACAAACATGTCCTCATGCCAAATTCAGCCCACAGGACACTAGCTTTTGTAACACCTTACATAAGCCATGTTGATTATTATAAGTAATTTGTATTTATTCTAAATTCCATAGCTTTTTTATTCCTAAGAATATGTGTGTGTGCTGGGTGGGGGTGATACCAGCTCCAAATATATTTTCATACAGCCCCTTACTTTCATAAGAGAATTGACATTTTCTCAATTAGATTCTGCAAAGAAAACTATAAACGTGATTCCAAGCCTGGCCTCCAACCAGACTTCTACCCATGCTAGTTAATGACTCCAGGGATAAACCTACTTGTTTACTACTTCACTAGCCTCCCGTCAGAAGACTATCTTATTATTATTCATTTTTTTCCAAGAATTGTTCACTGAGTATTTTCTCTTTCCCAAATCCTAAAACAGAAACAGGATATCCCACAGTGAACAGGATGCAAATGTCCTTAACCCCCATGAAATTTGAAGTCTATAAAGGATAACATGTAATAACCAAATAATTACACACACACACACACACACACACACACACACACACACATATAATTATTTCCAAATATGACAGAGCTTGAAATTCTGACAAATGTCACAAAAAAGTGACAAATGAACATTTCACTAACTTGATTAAATTTTGCAATTGCATTCCCAGTGCTCTCAGATCATATAGTCGGAAATCCTGTTGCTTTCTACTTTGCAGCCCTCACATTTTACTACTACCTCTCTTACTTTATGTGTTTTAATCACAGTAAAATTTTTCTTTTGGCAAACAAGTTGTCACTGCATCCCCACTTCCACAACCCTCAAACATGCACAAAGACACAAAGACACATAGACACACAGAGATTTTTGTAGCTGAAATCTGTTAACCCTTCAGGCCTCTTCTTAAATGTTACTTTCCTTTTGTAGTCTTTTCTTGGCTCCCCAGAGTAGGTTAAACACTGCATTTTAAACTCATCTGCAACTCTGCACTTCTTCATAGCACTTTCAAGAATAGTAAACAATTGAACAATTTGTGTAATTATGTTTTAAGGAATACTTGAAACCACACTGCATGCTTTGTGATTAAATGAACTGCAATTCCAGCATCTAGCATGGTGCCCCGCAATGGCTAGAGTTTTAAATGAATAAAATAATATATAATAATACTGCCTAAGAGGGATGCTGATGAATCACTGTGCCCCAAAAGTTCTCTCTACCAGAAACTCACTAATAATATATAGGCATGGTCAGGTAGTTAGTACCATAAATAGAATTCAAAAGGAGATTCTGAACTAGGCAGAGCCCATGAAGCAATAAATACCAAGTGTTAAAGGGTAGGGGAACACAGAGAGTTTGAGTAAGCATAAATCAAAAATACATGCAGAGGAGAAATGATCTGCTTCTTGATCTGTTTCTTGGTGCTGATTTTGTGAGGTTTCATAGAGCTCCATGCTTGTAAAGTGTGAATTTTTCTACACATGCATATTTAACTAGAATGTATTTACGGATATGCAGAAAAAAACCACATAGCTGATTTTTTGACAGGATCAGTAGAGACAGATTCAGAGAATTTTGTTTTGTCATTATGCAGCAAGAACAATCAACTATTGATTGTTTGTTATTGATTCCTGGATCCTAAAATATCTACTGATCCTAAGCTATGCCTTATTCTGGGAATCTAGCCTTATGGCCTATCTTGGACTTCTGTGAGATTCTTGCTTTAATTACGTTCATGCATCATATTATGATCTCCCAGTTGTATAAATTAATTTGTTCTAGAACACACACACATGAAAATAGATAATAACCTTATAATAAATTATCCTTTCCTTATAATTTGGTGATGTGGATAACTTCTTGTCATAAGCAAGCTCTTCTATCAAATACTGATAACATTTATTACCATACATATTCACTAACTATACAAAAATCATGAGTAATACATGTGGAAAACTGACCATATCAAATCTCTTTTTTCTAATCCAAAGTATTATTTGCAGAAAAATTTTAATCACTTTGCTAAAAAAGGTTAGGTAGAGAAGTTTTCAGAGCTCCCTTTTGTTGACTTTCATTACACTTTTATTTAGAATTTTGAACTTGGTACTGAAAGTCTCTTTTTGCATTTTAATGAGAAATTGGTGAAATTTAATGGTAAAGAAAAATATAATTCTTAAGTAAGGTTAATTTTAGGCAACTGTGTTAGTAATAGAGTTTTAAAATTCATTTTCTTAAAATAATAGCAAACATCTTAAGAACCTGCTAGTTGAACAACAATGAAAAGCTCTGCTTCAAATTTTCCTTAGTCATGGAAGTATTTAGATTGAACAGTCTGCTTTACACAATATTACATTTTTTTAGTTCATGTTTTATATGCTTCAGGAATAGTAAATATCTGAATTTTAAAAATAGACATTTCCTGAATGTCTTTGGCTCAATTTATTGATCTGAAAATACAAATACTATAGGAATAATGAGATACAGATTAAACTTAAATTGGATGTGGTAAGCAGCCTCTGTCCTGAAGTTCAGTATTAATAAAATGACACAAGCACGCATTTACAGGACTTTTAAAATATATCTCATCTTATTGGTGAGCAGTTATTTGAGGGTATTTCCTTGGATCACTTCCTGATGAGGCAGGAAAAAAGACAAAAGTTGATTTTCTATCATGTCAGGGAAATTTATGCTACAAATATCTAGATCAAAATATTTCTCTTTTCTCATTAACTTTTCAAAGGTGCCTTATATCTCATATATTCTTGGCTTAATATCTTTTGTTATAGATTTATTTGTCATGAAAGTTCTAAAGATTGATGATTGTACAAAAATATAAATAATTTAACTGTTTTCTTCTTGTGTTTCATTTTATTTTAACAATGTTTTTCAAAGATGGGACTAAAAAAGATATCATAAGCAAGTTAGGGTTGAAACAGAATGACAGTCTTGAAGAATAAAGCATAGAGGACCAAGCTTTCTTCATAAATAATACATAGGCAGGGGCTTATTGCACACTTTGTGGGATTTTCATGAACTTGTTCTATCCATAAGAGAAAGCTATTTCCTCAGTACAGTAAAAATAGTAAGGTTAGACTAAAGGACAAAAGGAGACATGCCAGAATAATTCCGTCACTTTCAGAAAGGACTTTATCCTATGGGAATTTCCCATTATAAGTAATAATCTTTCTCCAATTCACAATCTCCACTTGATAAAGTTAAACCATTCAACAAGCAAAGCAGTCAAAGAATAAGTTTTTGTTGAAACAAAAGAGAAAACATTTCCAAAAGTAATTAAATTAATTACATTGTTTATCATTTAAACAAAATTCTGAGTTTACAGAGGCTAGAGCTAGGCCAAAGACTGAAAGACCCTAGAAGCTGGACACAATTCTTGCTGCATTATCACCCTGGATCTACAAACAGATAACTAGCTTCCACTCTAAGGGAGCTGTAATTCATTACACGATTTGGTAGTAAAAATATGTAACTCTAGGATGGTATTATAAATGTAGCTCCCATTTCCAACCAGAAAGTGACTCCATTTTCCCCCCAAAATTTAAGCAAATAATTGTACAAAACTGTGTGGGTGAATATGAAGATACGCTGTCCATATCCCCTTTCATGAATGACTGGCTCTCCAGCTGTGAGGAGTAAGGTCATGTCCTTCCCTGGGAAGCCAACAACTCAACTCATGACTGAGCAAGGTGAGAGTACTAGGGCTTGACCATTCCAGAGTGACAACACAGAACACTTTTATGGACAATAGTGACTACAGAGCTTCACACTAGATTGATCAAGGCCTTGTGTGGCAAGTATTGCTGTCCAAATTAATTGATCCCCAATCCTGCTTCCTCTCTCCTCTTTTCACAGGTGTTAATTCTAATGAAAATCTATTACCCCAACTATATCTCAGTGTCAGATTCCAAAAAAAACAAAGAAACTGCCAAGGCTGACTGCCAAAAAAATAAAACAAACACATATTCTGGTGTTCAGTACTGTCAAAATAGAGAGTTTGCCTATAAATATATGATGTATTCATAAGTACTGTACAATTACTATAACATTGTAATATATTAAAGAATAAAAATCATATGTCTACATATTAGCAATAAAATGTAAAAATTAAAGTTAAAATAATTCCATTTATAATAATATAGAAAAGAATAACACTTTGGAATAAACTAAACAACAGAAGTACAAATACTGTATAGTAAATATTACACAACATTGCCAAAAAAAGTTAAAGAAGATCTAATTAAATGAAATGACATTCCTCTTCATTTCAAAATTCAATATTATTAAGATGGAAGTTCTCCACAAATTGCTCTCTAGATTCAAGGAAATCTCTATCAAAATACCAGGGGACAAGAGCAAACAAACAATGATGAACAACACAATAAATGAAATTAAAAATTCTCTAGAAGGAATCAATAGCAGAATAACTGAGCAGAAGAATGGATAACTGACCTGGAAGATAAAATAGTGGAATTAACTACTGCAGAGCAGAATAAAGAAAAAAGAATGAAAAGAATTGAGGACAGTCTCAGAGACCTCTGGGACATCATTAAATGCACCAACATTCGAATTATAGGGGTCCCAGAAGAAGAAGAGAAAAAGAAAGGGACTGAGAAAATATTGAAGCGACTATAGTTGAAAACTTCCCTAATATGGGAAAGGAAATAGTCAATCGAGGCCAGGAAGTGCAGAGAGTCCCATACAGGGTAAATCCAATGAGAAACACACCAAGACACATATTAATCAAACTATCAAAAATTAAATACAAAGAAAAAATATTAAAAGCAGCAAGGGAAAAGCAACAAATAACATGCAAGTGAACCCCCATAAGGTTAACAGCTGATCTTTCAGCAGAAACTCTACAAGCCAGAAGGGAGTGTCAGGACATATTTAAAGTGATGAAAAGAAAAAACTCACAACCTAGATTACTCTACCCAGCAATTACCTCATTCAGATTTGACAGAGTAATTAAAATCTTTACATAGAAGCAAAAGCTAAGAGAATTCAGCACCACCAAACCAGCTCTACAACAAATGCTAAAGGAACCTCTCTAGGCAGGAAACACAAGAGAAGGAAAAGACCTCCAATAACAAACCTAAAACAATTAAGAAAATGGTAATAGGAACATACATATCGATAACTACCTTAAATGTAAATGGATTAAATGCTCCAACCAAAAGACACAGACAGGCTGAATGGATACAAAAACAAGACCCATATATATACTGTCTACAAGAGACCCACTTCAGACCTAGGGACACATACAGACTGAAAGTGAGGGGATGGAAAAAGATATTCCATGCAAATGGAAATCAAAAGAAAGCTGGAGTAGCAATTCTCATATCAGACAAAATAGACTTTAAAATAAAGACGATTACAAGAGACAAAAAATGACACTACATAATGATCAAGAGATCAATCCAAGAAGAAGATATAACAATTGTAAATATTTATGCACCCAACATAGGAGCACCTCAATACATAAGGCAAATGCTAACAGCCATAAAAGGGGAAATCAACAGTAACACAATAATAGTAGGGGACTTTAACACCCCACTTTCACCAATGGACAGATCATCCATAATGAAAATAAATAAGGAAACACAAGCTTTAAATGATACAATAAACAGGATGGACTTAACTGATATTTATAGGACATTCCATCCAAAAACAACAGAATACACATTTTTCTCAAGTGCTCAAGGAACCATCCGCAGGATAGATCATATATTGGGTCACAAAACAAGTCTTGGTAAATTTAAGAAAATTGAAATCGTATCAAGTATCTTTTCCAACTACAACGTTATGAGACTAGATATCAATTACAGGAAAAAAATCTGTAAAAATACAACCACATGGAGGCTAAACAATACACTACTAAATAACCAAGAGATCACTGAAGAAATCAAAGAGGAAATCAAAAAATACCTAGAAACAAATGACAATGAAAACACGATGACCCAAAACCTATGGGATGCAACAAAAACAGTTGTAAGAGGGAAGTTTATAGCAATACAATCCTACCTTAGGAAACAAGACACATCGCAAATAAAAAACCTAAATTTACATCTAAAGCAACTAGACAAAGAAGAACAAAAAACCCCCAAAGTTAGCAGAGGGAAAGAAATCATAAAGATCAGATCAGAAATAAAAGAAAAAGAAATGAAGGAAATGATAGCAAAGATTAATAAAACTAAAAGCTGGTTCTTTGAGAAGATAAACAAAATTGATAAACCACTAGAAAGACTCATCAAGAAAAAAAGGGAGAAGACTCAAATCAACAGAATTAGAAATGAAAAATGAGAAGTAACAACTGACACTGCAGAAATACAAAGGATCATGAGAGATTACTAGAAGCAACCATATGCCAATAAAATGGATAACCTGGATGAAATGGACAAATTCTTAGAAAAACACAACCTCCTGAGACTAAACCAGGAAGAAATAGAAAATATAAACAGACCAATCACAAGCACTGAAATTGAGACCGTGATTAAAAATCTTCCAACAAACAAAAGCCCAAGACCAGATGGCTTCACAGGCAAATTCTATCAAATATTTACAGAAGAGCTAACACCTATCCTTCTCAAACTCTTCCAAAATATAGCAAAGGGAGGATCACTCCCAAACTCATTATGAGGCCACTATCACCCTGATACCAAAACCAGACAAAGATGTCACAAAAAAAGAAAACTACAGGCCAATATCACTGATGAATATACATGAAATAATCCTCAACAAAATACTAGCAAACAGAATCCAACAGCACATTAAAAGGATCATACATGATGATTAAGTGGGGTTTATCCCAGGAATGCAGGGATTCGTCAATATATGCAAATCAATCAATGTGAAAAACCATATTAACAAATTGAAGGATAAAAACCATATGATCATCTCAACAGATGCAGAAAAAGCTTTTGACAAAATTCAACACCCATTTATGATAAAAACCCTCCAGAAAGTAGGCATAGAGGGAACTTACCTCAACATAATAAAGGCCATATATGACAATCCCACAGCCAACATCGTTCTCAATGGTGAAAACCTGAAACCATTTCCACTAAGATCAGGAACAAGACAAGGTTGCTCACTCTCACCACTGTTATTCAACATAGTTTTGGAAGTTTTAGCCACATCAATCAGAGAAGAAAAAGAAATAAAAGGAATCCAAATTGAAAAATAAGAAGTAAAACTGTCACTGTTGGCAGACGACATGATAGTATACATAGAGAATCCTAAAGATGCTACCAGAAAACTACTAGAGCTAATCAATGAGTTTGGTAAAGTAGCAGGATACAAAATTAATGCACAGAAATCTCCTGCATTTCTATATAGTAATGATGAAAAATCTGAAAGAGAAATAAAGGAAACAATCACATTTACCATTGCAACCAAAAGAATAAAATACCTAGGAATACACCTACCTAAGGGGAAAAAAGACCTATATGCAGAAAAGTATAAGACACTGGTGAAAGAAATTAAAGATGATACAAACAGACGGATCGATATACCATGCTCTTGGAATGGAAGAATCAACAGTGTGAAAATGACTATACTACTGAAAGCAATCTACAGATTCAGTGCAATCCCTATCAAACTACCACTGGCATTTTTCACAGAACTAGAACAAAAAATTTCACAATTTCTATGGAAACACAAAAGACCCCAAATACCCAAAGCAATCTTGAGAAAGAAAAATGGAGCTGGAGGAATCAGGCTCCCTGACTTCAGACTATACTGCAAAGCTACAGTAATCAAGACAGTGTGGTACTGGCACAAAAACACAAATATAGATCAATGGAACAGGATAGAAAGCCCAGAAATAAATCCACGCACATATGGTCACCTTATCTTTGATAAAGGAGGCAAGATTATACAATGGAAAAAAGACAGCCTCTTCAATAAGTGGTGCTGGGAAAACTGAACAGCTACATGTAAAAGAATGAAATTAGAACACTCCCTAACACCATACACAAAAATAAATTCAAAATGGATTAAAGACCTAAATGTAAGGCCAGACACTATAAAACTCTTACAGGAAAACATAGGCAGAACACTCTTTGACATAAATTGCAGCAAGATCCTTTTTGACCCACCTTCTAGAGAAATGGAAGTAAAAACAAAAATAAGCAAATGGGACCTAATGAAACTTCAAAGCTTTTGCACAGCAAAGGAAACCATAAACAAGGCAAAAAAGGCATCCCTCAGAATGGGAGAAAATATTTGCCAACGAAGCAACTGACAAAGGATTAATCTCCAAATATACAAGCAGCTCATGCAGCTCAATATCAAAAAAGGAAACAACCCAATCCAAAAATGGGCAGAAGACCTAAATAGACATTTCTCCAAAGAAGATATACAGATTGCCAACAAACACATGAAAGGATGCTCAACATCACTAATCATCAGAGAAATGCAAATCAAAACTACAATGAGACATCACCTCACACTGGTCAGAATGGCCATCATCAAAAAATCTACAAACAATAAATGCTGGAGAGGGTGTGGAGAAAAGGGAACCCTCTTGCACTGTTGGTGGGAATGTAAATTGATACAGCCACTATGGAGAACAGTATGGAGGTTCCTTAAAAAACTAAAAATAGAACTACCATATGACCCAGCAATCCCACTACTGGGCGTATACCCTGAGAAAACCATAATTCAAAAAGATTCATGTACCACAGTGTTCATTGCAGCTCCATTTACAATAGCCAGGACATGGAAGCAACCTACGTGTCCCTCAACAGATGAATGGATAAAGAAGATGTGGCACATATATACAATGGAATATTACTCAGCCATAAAAAGAAACGAAATTGAGTTATTTGTAGTGAGGTGGATGGACCTAGAGCCTGTCATACAGAGTGAAGTAAGTCAGAAAGAGAAAAACAAATACCATATGCGAACACATATATTATGGAATCTAAAAAAAAAGAAAAAAGGTTCTGAAGAACCTAGGGGCAGGACTCGACAGCAATAAAGACGCAGACATAGAGAATGGACATGAGATGAGGACACGGGGAGGGGGAAGGGTAAGCTGGGACGAAGTGAGAGAGTGGCATGGACATATATACACTACCTAATGTAAAATAGATATCTAGTGGGAAGCAGCCGCATAACAGGGAGATCAACTCGGTGCTTTGTGTCCACCTAGAGGGGTGCGATAGGGAGGGTGGGAGGAAGACGCAAGAGGGAGGAGATATGGGGATATATGTATATGTATAGCTGATTCACTTTGTTATACAGCAGAAACTAACACACCATTGTAAAGCAATTATACTCCAATAAATATATTTAAAAATTTTTTGTAAATAATAAAAATACCAGCAGACTATTTTGGAGAAATTTTAGCAAGCGCTTGCTAAAATTTATATGTAAATGCAAAGGACCCAAAATTGCCAAAATAATCTTGAAAAAGAAGAATAAATTTAGAAAACATATACTTACTGATTTCAAAATGGATCACAATGCCACAGCAACCAAAGTTTGTTACTGCCACAAGAATACAGATATAAATCATCGGAACTTAACTGAGGATATAGAAATAAATCTTTACATTTGTAGATGATTTCAGTTTTGAGAAAGATGCCATGGCAAGTCAATGGGGAAATGACAGTCTTAGAAAATTGGACATCCACATACAAACGATGAATTAAGACCTTTACCATACACCATACAAAGCAATTATCTTCACCATCATTTGTCATTAAATAAATAAATAAACAAACTGTATTAGGTCCACACAATGGACTACTATTTCAACAATAAAAAGGAGCAAGCTACTGATACATAGTGAGACACAATTAAACCTCAAAAACATATGTTAAGTGAAAAAAAATCTAGATTCCATATGCATGAACTATCTAGAAAAGGCAAATGCATGGAGACAGAAAATAATGTCTGTGTATGTGAGTAGGGACATGAAACGATTACAAATGAGCAGGAAGAAGCTCTTGGAGTGATAGAAATCTTCCCAATTTGGACTGTACTGAAGGTTGTACAATTCTGTCAATTTATAAAAATCACTGACATTTATACTTGAAACGACTGAATTTTATGGTATAAGAATTATATCTCGACAAAGCTGTACATACTGTTTTATATAATATAATCTCAATTGTGATATATATATACACATGCATAATCATACATATGCACACTGCTACATATGCACACATATACACACACAAAAATGGTTTATGAAACAACTTAGTATTTTAATTATAAATATGGAATGACAACTTTTTTGTAAGCTAATTCTATTTTCTTATAAGCTGTTAATATGAATCAAAAAATGAAAAATATGAACAGTGATACCAAAGACAAAATTTCATTTAACCTAATTTATTCATTTTAAATCTCACTCTTATTTCCTGACCCCTCCATATATCCTTTCAGTGGATAGCTTTTCCACCCAAAAGCCTTGCTGTTTAGCAGTCAGAGTAAATACCAAAAGAGTTCAGGATAAAGACAGGGAAAGAAATGTGGATCATATTTACTTATTCATGACAGGGAGAGTTATCCCCATTTTATGGTTGATATATAACTGAATCTTTACGTTAGGAGAAAAAGGCTGGGGGTGGAGGGAGAATAAAGTGTAACCCTCTGTACTTTGAATAAAGCAAGATTATTTTGTTTTATGAGATTCTAGAGTGGACATCTCACAAATAAGTTTTATTTTTATTAATTCAACACAGGTCATCCTTCTTTCAATTAGTCAAGTCCTCATACCCACTTGTTATTAATATGTTCATATTTAGTTTCAGTTCTCAAAGATATTGTAAGTTTCATGTCTAACCACAACCCCTCACCACCTTCTTACGTGTTTTCACAGAAAGTGCCAGAATTGGAATAAAGGGATTCTTAAAAATTTTAAGTGAGTTAGCCTAATAAAATTCTGCTAATATTTTTATTTTTTCATTAAATCATCTAGGCTTCAAGGAGTATACTTCCTGGAAGACATCCATGTTAATATAAGTTAGTAGGAAATAAAAGAAATCAATGATAATCTCTACCAGTAACCTGGCTCCTCCTCCTATATTCTGTATTTCAGTTAGCAATAATGTATAAATTAGAAATCTCTGATTTGTACTTCATTATTATATCCTACGAATTCAACCTTTTTATGAATTTTTTATCCCTTAATTTTTACTGCCAACATTGTTCTCACCATTGTCACCTGAAATAGTCACCATATGGTTTTCGGCTTAACTCTTCCAATTAACCTTAAATGTCTTGTATTCAAGCCCCACTCCCACACCTTTTACCAAGCCTATCACTGATCACTAATCCCTTTCATCTCCTACCACTAAATGTTTTTTCAGGTCACCATGTCAAATTACTTGTGCACTCCACCACCCTCCTCTGCCCTGATCCACCTGTACTTGCTCTTTGCTCTTCACCTTCCACACTCATCATTCACAACATTCATTTTCTTTACACTATGTGTCTGTGCCTCTGGAATGGTCTACCGGTTTATCTGGAAAATTCCAATTGTCACCCAAGACCCAATATAAATGATACCTTATTTTTAATAAAATTTTCCAGTTCCATAAAGGGAAATTAATTATTCTTCCTTATTTCCCAAATACTCTTTCTTATATTATTATCATAGAACTATTACCATTTTACAGTTAAATTGCAGGTCTTTCCAATTGTTTTCCAAGTTCATTACAAGTAAGGCTTCTTTTCTAATTCTGTATTTTTTAATCACTAGTGCTCAGCACAAAGTCTTTCTTGTACTAATAAATGAATATTTGTTAAAAATAACTGAATGTGAATTATTTCTGTAACCAGAAATTTAAAAATTGTTATCCCCTTTTAAATGTTATTAAAACAATATGATAAAGGATATTTAGTTCATTACATTATTTTTCAACTGCAAATTATTTTGATATAGTTTTGTTTTGTTTTTACTATCACAGAATAACTGTAAACAGAGTAGGTTCCTCAGATACTTAAATTTGTTTTACTGATTAACTCATTAAAGTATATTATGTTTTACATACATTTTGGGGAGGAGTGGAGACTTCTTTTTGGAAAGCTTTTTTTTTTGTCATTAGCTAAAAATGAAATAGTTACAGTATACAGGCCAGGGACATAGTAAACTCATAAATATGTCAGTTGTTCATGGCACAGACTGAAATACTTGTTCTACAGAAATGTCTGCTACTCTGTATTAGAAACATGCTTTCAGTTTATCATTGTCATTATATCAGTCCAAGTTAGTCAGAGAGAAACCACTTTGTGCAATCACAGTGCTGAATTCAGTAGGGTCAGATGTATTATTTGGAAAAATAAGTAAATACATGAAAGAAAAGGTAGGTTTCAAAACACCAGGTTAAGCCTATTCTCTTAGTTTTGCCAGAGTTTGGAGTTCAAAACTATAAATTAAAAAATAATGATGCATGAACTATAGTGAGAAAATATAAAGATACATTCCCTATCAAATAAAAAAGTAGAGTGCCTCAACCTGACATTATATCTTGCACCTGATAGGCAGTCAAGAAATATCAGCTGAAGAAATGAATGATGATTAAAACATATTTTGGATTTAAAATAGTTACTAGATACCAGGGTAATAAAAAAATCATCTTCCAGAGATGTCAGAATTCCTGGGATTATATCTGCAAGATTAAAATGACAGGAGAGAAAAGTCCCGTGCAACTGACAAATCAATAAAGGGAAGTTCCCTCAACTCTAGTCATTTTTAGTTTATTTTTAATTTTACTAAGTTTCAGCTTTCATAAAATTTAGTGGCAGCATTATACATTGCCTTGGACATTCTAACTGAACCCCCATTCCAGTATTCTTTTTTTTTTTTTTTTAATTTATTTATTTATTTTTGGCTGTGTTGGGTCTTCGTTTCTGTGCCAGGGCTTTCTCTAGTTGCGGCGAGCGGGGGCCACTCTTCATCGCGGTGCGCGGGCCTCTCACTATCGCAGCCTGTCTTGTTGCGGAGCATAGGCTCCAGACGCGCAGGCTCAGTAATTGTGGTTCACGGGCCCAGTTGTTCCGCAGCATGTGGGATCTTCCCAGACCAGGGCTCGAACCCGTGTCCCCTGCATTGGCAGGCGGATTCTCAACCACTGCACCACCAGGGAAGCCCCCAGTATTCTTAATGATACTTTGGGAACACATTGTGTTAGTTTTATGGAGTCCTTATTTCTCTACTGAGGAATGAAGGTAAAATCATAGCACATGCCTACCTCACAAAATTATGAAAAATCATATGATATATTGTATTTGCAAGTCCATGGTAAGCTGAATTTTATTATTTTAGACATTATTAATAAGACCTATAATAAGAGTCACATGTGTATAAGATATATTTGCAAATACACACATTATTAAAATATAGGCACTTGTACTATGTAACGCTTTAAAATGCATACACTATATATCTCTATATTTTAAATTTTAAAAAATTAGTCAAAAGTTAAATTGGAAAATAGAAAAGCTGTATATTTTTATTATAAATTAATTTAATTTAGAATATTTATTTTAAGGTAAAGAAATAGAGTGGTGTATGTGAATGACTTGTTAAATTTGTTCTCTTTAGACTTATCTCCGTTTTTTTTTTTTATATTGTATTGACTTCTATTTTAATAATATAGTTTTTAAAAAACTGTTTTGTCAGAGCTAGAACTAAACATGTATTTGTTAGGTTGCTATCTGATGTTATCATATATCCCCAACAATTTTGTGTGATTTGGGGAAATCAGACTCCAGAGTGCCTTGAATTTGGAGGGAATTCTTAATTCTCAGGGATGTTTATAGATGTAATCAGAAACTCTTACATGCCACTCTATTTCATGTGACCAGGAACCCTACGGGACAGAGCTTATACCCAGGTCACAAATGAGATTCAGATACATGCAGATTTATCTGAGGAAGTGAGGTTAATCATTGGCATTGAACCCTGCGGAATAAAAAAAATGAGACAATGAAATAAGGTTACATAAATGAGGCGGTATTCTAGCATTTAGATAAGCCATAACCTCAGGGACTATATATTGTAAGAGCAGAGACAGGTGAGCAGTAGGATCACTTGAGTAAAAAGATGCCAAGAACAGTGGATATCAGTGCACAGCATCTCTGATCATGTGTGGGCTTAGTGCCTCTCCACCAGAAATTACTAAAATTAATAAATTTTGTGGAATATAAGTCTGGGACGTATGAAATTCTTTATAATTGAATGGAAATCTAACATTTTATATTATATTAACATGAGAAAACTGTTGAGAAAACTCAACAGAAAGAAACCTAAAGTATGTAACAGTTATGAAATTAATTATAAGTACATATGTATTTTGTTTAGTAACTTAGAAAAGGTATTAATAGGAATATTCAAAACACAGCAATGACCAAGTGAAAAAATAGATTTGTTGTTTTAAATATTATATAGGAATATATTTATAATATTTTGCCAAAAATTCTTTCCCTGGAGTGCTACATAAAATGATTTCTAAGACTAGCTAACTGTAACACTGATGTTATTTTTGTTTTCTTATTTAAATATGTTTATTAGGTTTTAATTGCTGTGCCATTTAATTACCATGAACTTAGCATCTTAAATCAAAAAACATTTATTATATCATAATTTCTGTGGATCAGGAGTCTGGATACAACTTCACCGGGTCCTGTGCAAAGCTGCAATGTGCCAAGACTGGGTTCTCCTGTGGAGGCTTGACGGGGGATGGATCCTTCTCCTAGCTTATTTAGGCTGTTGGCAGAATTCCCTTGCAGTTGTAGGAATGAGGGCCCAATTTCCTGCTAGTTGTTGTCCAGGGCTTGCTATGAGCTCCTAGAGGCTTCCTGCAGTTCCTTTACTATGGGTCCTCTCTAAAGACCCTTTCACACCATGGCAGCTTACTTTTTCAAAAGCCAGCAAAGGAGAATGTTTTTAGTCTGAATCTGCTAGTGAAATGGAATCTTATAAAATAGGACATAGTTACGGGAATAATCTTCCATAATGTTTGACATATTCTGTTGGTTAGAAACAACTCTCAGTACATGTCCAGCCTCAAGGAGAGGGAATTATATACAAAGGCACGGGTACCAGAAGACAGGATCATTTTACGGTCTGTCCATCACAATTGTGAACTATGAAGTGACATAATTTCACTGCTTTCTCTCTTAATAAGTTATCATGGTCAATCTGAATTGCTAATTAAATAAACATATATTTCAGTTAAATTAAAAACGCATATATGAAGAACTGTCACTCATGTGAAGTGTGGAAAATTCTAGGAAATGCAAATATAATCTATACTACTAAAATAGGGTACATTCTCTAAATAAAAAATTAAGCCAATCATTCTGAAAAACTTTTAAGGCAGAATTTTGACCTAAGAAAACTGTTTAATAAGATGACTGCATTATTCTAAGTAATGTTCATGCAGGAAACAAGTGTTCCTTTTACTTTTTTAGGGCACCCATGCATCTTGACTCCCAATTCTGAAAAACGAAAAACTTTTTTTTCTTACTTTTATAATGTAAAATAGATCTTATTTTAGGTCCAGAGTAAAAGAGATACATGAACCTTTAAAATAGTTATATTTGCCCTTTATTTCTAGATTGAGTTCTAAATGCCATCTATCTTAGAAAAGTTAATAAGAAACAATACTAGTGTTTATTTTAAATTAGCCTTACTGTATTATCCCATTAAGGAATGTAAAAGGAAATTATAATGTTTGAAACCATCCTCACACATCTGAAAAATTTCAAGAACATCTTTACATACACATTTTGTTCAACCACATGAAATTGATAATTTTTTCAGTACAAAAACTAATTGTATATTGGTCACCCTAATAAAATGATGTTCATATATGTGCCTGTATGTACGTGTATACATATATATGTGTTCATATGTATATGTTTTAAAGTAAGGCAACTACTCGATGATTTCGCAAGTGATATAAAGTAGGATAAACAGATACACCTTTCTTATTACTTTGCGAAAACACTGTGTGTGTATTTATGAATGTCTGTATGCTTTCCTTCTTATAAAAAAATGTATACAGAAAAATACACTTCTAAAGTTCTTTATTTTAATAAATAGTTAATCTATCTTCTTTTAATTTAAGCTTATCACGGTAATTACAAGGCTTTTCAGGCTCTGGATATCCTAAGTAGTGGCAATCACAGATGTGGCATATTTCTAGTAGCAAAAAGAAAAATTAAATTGCCTGACAAATATCACCCTAGTCACAAACACCAACTCCAATCATGCCTGACTAGGAGGAAGAGAAAGGGCAGACAGGATTAAGAGAGCAAATCTAGCTTTATGGCAGCTGCTAACTTCTCGAAGTGTTCATACATGAAATACAAGCACAAAAAATACAAGAGAAAAAAAGGGCTCTCTGATCTCCTTACTTATAAGCTCCTTATGAGACAGAGGACAGGATGAAAAGAGAGAGGCTCTTAGATAGCCTAGCCTTTGCTCTAGGATCTCTGAGTCTTACGCAGCCCTTAAGGGTCTGACATATATCTCTGGAAGCCAAGCATGATTCTGGAAAACTAGACAGAATGTTACTCAAGTCAAAAACATGCCACAGATTGATCATCTAAACTCCATGAGTTTTGACTTCCTAATCATGCACAATTCTTATAAGACAGAATAAAATACATAGGCAACATACATGGTGTGTTTTGTAGGTACCCTGAAACAGAACTATTAGTAATAATAGGACTGCATTTCCTTCTTAAATTTTCAGGTGATCTTACTAAAAAGAAAATCTTTCTTCAGTAGATCCTATTGTTCTTATTAGGTCCAAACATTCAGAGAATCAGAGTTCCAACATAGTTATTTGGTTTGTTGCTTCAGAATCCTATGGGAACATTTTTTTTTTTTAATGCACACTCTGCAGCCTCACTTCCAGTGATTCTTATATTGAAGATGGAACTCAGAAATTATTATTTAAAAATATTTCCCAGGTTATTCTGATGTGCCTCCATATTCTGAATTTACTGCTTTTGACACCTCCTCTTATTACACTTCACATATGTACTCATAAGCCACGTGTTTCTTATCAGAATTATCAGCATGAACTCTAATTGCCTCACTCACTGCACACATGGTAGCAAGTAGATATGTCCTTCTCTCCATGAATAACCATAATCTATCACTGCTTTCTTTATAACCACTTGTCCAAAATCTACCAACATCTTACTTCAGCCTCAAAGTTAAAAAGCATGAATTGCATCAGTGTTATTACTGCAGCTTTGGTGATAAGACATTGAAAATGAGAAGAATCCTGCATTGAAGATGAAACAATATGAATCTATGTAAAAATATTCTAAGGTTAAGTGTAAATGAAATGTTCATGTAAAAGAACAAAACTGAAAAAAAATGCATAACAAATTCTACTGGATTAGCTTTGGTTGAAAGATTTAGTATAATTAAAAGGCACAATTTGCAATATTAGGAAAGACCAATGTAAAAATTAAGTATGTTTATAATTGAAGATACTTCATATTATTTTCAAAGATAGTAATCGTCAGTATTTCAGGGTATATCTGTAGTCTCAGGTTAGTCCAGAAAGAATATATGTGATAACTGATACCCTATCCCATTTGTCTTTGCCCCGTTTCACTGAAAACTGAGCCATTGGTATGACCTGTAATTGGATGCCACCAATTTGGCAAACTCTAAGTACCACAGACTATTTAAAAACTGATCAAAGTTAAAACGTTATGGATATTTCTGATAAACCCTTACATATTTACCTTTGATCGTTTTACCCCTCCCTTCTTTTTAAACTAATGGTATGTTTTGTTGATTTCTTTCTTTATATGAGTATCTGAATCTTGAAATCAGGCAAGTATGCAGACATTCAAACCTTGTTTCTAAATATAACACTACAGTCTTCACTATGTTATTTCTATACCATCTTGCTCTTCACTTGCACCTATATGCCTTACCCAACGATCTGTGCTAGTACACTGGCATCTGTTCGAAGACTTCAGTGCTATTTCCATATCAAGTAGGCATTTTATCTTTGACCTGCTTTTTTTTTTAACAATCTGGATGAAATTCTTCCCTCTGAAATATTGAAATAAAGTAAAAGAAAATTTAAGCCATTTAATAAAAGAAAATATTGATTAAGAAATATAATACAGGGCTTCCCTGGTGGCTCAGTGGTTAAGAATCTGCCTGCCAATGCAAGGGACACAGGTTCGAGCCCTGGCCCGGGAAGATCCCACATGCCGCGGAGCAACTAAGCCCATGCGCCACAACTACTGAGCCTGAGCTCTAGAGACTGCAAGCCACAACTACTGAGCGCATGTGCCACAACTACTGAAGCCTGCACGCCTAGAGCCCGTGCTCTGCAACAAGAAAAGCCACGACAATGAGAAGCCCGCGCATCGCAACGAAGAGTAGCCCCCGCTCACCGCGACTACAGAAAGCCCGCGCACAGCAACGAAGACCCAACACAGCTAAATAAATAAATAAAATTAATTTTTTTAAAAAGAAATATAATACAAAAACATTTTGCTTAACGACTAACCTATGAAAAATGTGATTTTCTAAAATTCTTAAAATTTTTAAATGGACAAGATATAGTGTCTGTCCCAAAGAAAATAAAAGTCTAGTAAGGGCATAAGCTATTCACAAGTAACTAGAATACAAGACAGAATGCATTTTGCAGAATAGGTACAAACATAGCAATAAGAAAACATCGAAGATAAAGGATGTGATTCTGAAAGGAAATACTGGAAAGGATTGATAAAGAGATACGTGTTAAAGGTGGCTAAAAGCTCAGCCTTGAAAGGGGGGTCAGATATTTTTCAGGGAAGGGAACTATTGGAGCTGAAACTTTGAGACAGAAATCAGAAAAGAAGCAGTTATATTGGCTCTTCTTTTGTAGTCAATGGGAAATTCTTTAAGATGTTTGAACAGAGAAGAAACAATCAGATCTCTTGTCTACAACATGGAACATTACTTTGGCAGTAATATTTGCAACTCATTGCAGAGATGGAAGAATAGGGAGCAGAGAGAAACTCATTTTAAGGTTACTATTAGAGTTGAGGTAAGAAATGATAAATACTTGGATTTGTATACTGGAAGTATGGAATATGGAAGAATAAAAAAACGTAAAAAAGATTGAGAAGACTCACTGGTGTTCAAGATAAAGAGACTGAAGTAAGACAAGGTATAAAGATGTCTTCAAGTTGTCCAAATACCTGGGCTTGCTCCATGACAGGGCTCCTGCCTGAGACATTAGTGGATAAATAGAAGGGTGTGGTTTGAACTGCACTTCAAGGAAGGGGAGATAATTTTAATTTTGAATGTGTTGGATTACTAAAGCCTCTAGGATAACTTTATGTATGTATAATAGGCACTGAAACATAATGATAGAGATACTGGAAAAGGATGAGGAGCATAAAGTACATTCATGAATAATTTAAGTAGTAGTAATAATGGAGAATAATTAAGAAATCAATTCTGAAGTGCAGAATTGAATGGAGTTAAAGACAGAATGATTATAAAATGTTAACCGCTACCTTTTCTTAAAGGAAAAGCTTTTCATATCAACTTGGCCCAAACTTTAGCTCACCTGTTCTACATATTTAAAAATAAAATTATTCCTGGAATGGCTAGGGAATGGTTTTGACATTAAAGGAAGCAAGTTGGTCAAGGAATATTTTGTTTCTTTGTTTCAGTCAATGGCTACATTTATTTTTTTAAGGTTGTATTTATTTATTTATTTATTTGACCATGCTGTGTGGCTTGCAGGATGCCAGTTCCCCAACCAGGGATCGAACCCGAGCCCCCTGCAGTGGAAGCACAGAGTCCCAACCACTGGACCGCTAGGGAATTCCCCAATGGCTACATTTAAACTCACACACACAGAGGCAGACAATAAAAGAAGCAATTACAGCATCAAAGTGAGTGAGAATCACTGAGAGAAACTAAATATGAAGACTGTTGGAAGAAGTAAGATCAAGGACAAAAGTTAGATTTAAAGGCTTTGGAGGGACCTTCATGGCATTATTATCTGGCACATGAACACAATTTCTTCTGCACATCAACAAACACTGGATCTCATCTTCCCATCTCTCTCTTGATCACTATGGTCAAGCTACCTTTCTGTCCTCTGCCTCTCAAACAGAGCAGGCAAGTTCCTGCTCCAAGGATTTTTTACTGGCCCTTCTCTCTGTCTGAACATTTTCCCATCCTGCATGACCATTCCAAGTCTTTTAGCAAATGCCACCTTCTCAGTAAAGTCAATTAATTTAAAATCGTAAGATCCAAGCCCTTAGCAATCTCTTTACTTGTATGCTCTTTATTCTTCTATAACATACTATAAAATTGACTTTCTTTTATTTTACTTTTTACTAGTTTTCTTTCTTCTCTTACTCGAACTGGGATTTCTTTCTGTGTATTTGCTTGGGGAATCTCCAAAACTTAGAATGATATCTGCTACATAGCAAGATCTCAATAAATATATTCTGAATTTAAGGAATTTTGAAACTTGGAAATTTGAAAGTTATCTGGCATTTAATGAAATGTCATTTACCACTTTGTATTAATTGGCCTCATACCCAGCCAGAAGAAAGGAAGAAAGTGCAGCCTTATATTCTATATGGACATGTTCCTTGGGCCACAGCTTATTTTTAGCAGGGCTAAACACACCTAAGTGAGGAAACCAGTCCAACAGATGACAAGCCACCTATTGCATTCTCTCTGAAAATTGTCTACTGCTATAATCCCTTGGTAGTGGCCACTTGAATGTATGTGTGTATTTACTTAGGTCCAAGGGTCATGCTGGGCTACAAGCAAGCAAAATAATCCTCCAAGAGAACAAGGAGTCAGTGAAGAAAGGAAAATAAATGAGACTGTAAGGACCCTGAGAGACAACAGGAAAAGAAAAAGCATGCATACTCTGAGAAAGGAGACTCTGATTTCGCCAACAAAAACTGTCTAGCTTCTCTTCCTCTAAGGCATGGATAAACACTGATTTGAAATCCTGGGAGGTTTCATTTTGTGTTCTTACATGTTCCTCTATTCCTTTATTTGAGTTAGCTAGATGACTCACTGTACCTGACAATCAAAGTTGTTGGGAACGTTATGATTTTAGAAATATTTAACACAAGAATGTCAATAGTTCATTTATCTTAATATTTTCCTTTAATTAAGAATGGCTGGAAAAGTTTCTCCAAGCTCTACTGTGAAACTGATTTTGTGTGCACTTAAATGTCACTTCCTTATAAATGTCTCTTCTGATCAACCTTTCTATTTATGCCTCCTTTTTAACTTTCTTATAATTAATGTTAGCTCCATTTATATTATACTTTATAATAACAATAACTATTATTTTGAATTTTTTAAAAAAATAATTTTTTTGTGTGAACCACTCCTCAAGGAGATTGCATTCTGGTTGGGGATATTGGGGAGAGTCAGGGAAAAAAAAGTACACAAATTAATAAGCAACTTAATATGAAATAGCAGTAGTAGTAGTAGTAATAGTATGAAAGAAACTATGGTACTACAAGAAAAACCTAATAGGGAGGTTTGTTTAAATGGGGTGGTCTCCCAGAACAGGGTTTCTGCATCTCTTTTTCTCAATTATATTGTAGGGCTTTGTTTGCTTAATTGCTTAATGTCTGGAAACTTTTTGGCATTGTGTGTGTGTGTGTGTATTGTGTGTGTGAACATACACACATACAGATACCTGGGATCTGCTGATATGCTATGTTACCCTGGCTTGTGGTACCATTCCTTTAGAACTTATATGTCACATTCTTCAGAAAACTGCTGTTTTGTCCAACCAGGTTAGACCTTAACCCTGTATTCCCAAACATTTCTGCTTTATTGCTGTATGTATCACATTGTGTCATAATCAATAGTTTCCTTGTCTGTCTGCTCTATTAAATGTAAGTTCTTTGTAGGCAGGGATGATTATTACATTAGTATTGTACATACATAGCATCTGCAACAATGCCTGCGGGTGTACTCAGTGAATATTTATTGTGGTGAGAAGATTAAAGTTTAACTGAGTACTTGGGCATTTTAACCACTATGACATCACTGATTGTGTATATTTATAATTAACTATATTACAGAACTACCTAATAGAATATATTTAAAATTACTGACACACTGTTTGAGCCATGTATATTGCCTCTTGACCACTCTTCTATTTTGTTCACATAGCCTGTCTGGAAGAAATAGTTCCTGTGTCTTAGGAAAATAAAATATTAAATCATATCACCCTGAGGAGTTTTCATCCTTTCCCTAATTATATAATTATATAACATTGTCACTAACTTGACACTTATGAGATATCTGCATGGCTATACTTTCATTTTTTTAAAGAAAGATGTTTGTAATAAACTACATGTCATTTTGAAAAACAAGAGCAGATTTTTCTTGGCAGAAATACATTCAGATGTTTGATTTTTCATTTGTTTGGTGACTCAAGTCTTTTTAAAAATCCTAGATATTTTTAAGCCATACAGTTGATATATTTCCTTGGTGCCAGGGTTTTTACTCTCATTTATGTTTCTACAAAATGGGAAGGTTGGTCATTTTCATTTTGCTTCCCTTACAGGTCAGTTTCCCCTTGGAACATTAATATTAATATCTCAAACCTACAATATCCATCATAATTTTTCTCATAACTATAGTATTATTTATAGAGATGTGGTTTGATAAAAATACCAATCTTAGGCTGACTCAATTGAAAAACATTTACTAGCTTTTACAAGTATGTCCTCTTCCTAAATAATTATTGTTTTATATACATATATATATACATAACTACATATATTATATGTGTGTATAATATTTATCAGAAAATGTCTAAATATTTACAAAATCACTTCACTGAAAAAAATTATATGGCTTCCTAACGAGCTTTGAAACAATAATAAACTTTAAAAAATTAGTATTTTCTATGAGGTCCAGCCTGATCTGGTCCTGGCTGTGATATGTGTACTACTGTTTACCTAGCTCACTATACTCCAGTCACACTGTTTTTTCCTGAGTCCTAGAAACTGTTAAACTCTTCCCTATTCAGAGTCCTTATTGTTATCAGGGAAGATGTGCCCTTCAGGTCTTCTCATGCCTGGCTCTTTCTCATCTTCCAGGTTTCGGCATACATGGCATAAATATAAACTTCCACAAAGAGGTTTTTTCTTAACACTCTAAGGGCCTTGCCCTTTGGTTTTCTTCATCAAAACCCCTAATTTATTCCTTTCATGGCACCAGTGCCAATTTTTATTTATTTAAAACATTTAGGTCTTTAAATAATTTTCTCTTTCCCCCACTAAACTGCACTCTAGAGGAGAGCAGAGTCACCATTTGCCATGTTCTCTATTATCTAATAAAACAGTATGTGATACATCTGTACATCAGTACAATAAATATTGAGTGATTTAATAGTGGGAAGAAAAAACATGAAATATATTGAGATTAAGCCTCTGAGCATGGGAGATTTTTGCCTCTATATCTATAATCTCAACCTGTCTGAAGTTTTAGTGGTTTTAGAAGAGTCACTCTTCTAGGTATATGGAAAAGGGTATATGTAGGTAACAGGAAAGGCAACAAATTAGACATATTAAAATAATTATTAGGTAGCAAAAAGTGCTTAACATGTACTTCAGGTTATACCAATTTATAGACCGTGACAGAATTTGGAGTTCATAAGTCTGTTTGAAATTTTTAATAATCATATATAGTAAATAATACAGATACTATATAAATGAGTTTCTCCTCAATAAGGAAAAGCAGTGACTAGAAACTAAGCATTCAGTTATATTTTATTACGTATGAATGGTATGATTAAAAACTGATGGAATTCCTAAATAAAAGCAGATATTAGTAGTAGTATTAGAATAGACTTAATGATAAATGTTTTGCTCTAACCATTAGAACATCATGAAATAAGTCACTATGTGGTCTGCTTTTTATACATATATATATATTGCTACTAGGGCATGGCTAATTTGCTGTCTTTTTATCTAAGTTCTGCTCTTTGATATTTTTGATAGATTGAGAATTTTTATTTTGTTTGTTTTGTTTGTTGATTAGGTATAGTCACAGAAGATGAAAAATAGAGTAAGCACGGTGCTTGCTGAAAGCAAAATGTTCCTCTGGCTGCTGTGAAGCAAAGAGGTATCTATAAATACCAGGAATCTATGAATTTAGACCACTGGAAAATGTTTTGTTTTCGAGTTAATTCTTTACAAATGGTGAAGATAATACTGGGGTAACAAATCCCTTTCATTCTGAAAAAATAATATAATTAAAACCTGAAACTTTGTAGAAGTGTTCTCTCTGTAACACTTCATTTATTTCAGACATGTGGTTCCCAGAAGGATTCAAAGTTCTAAGGAAACTCAGACCTATTGAGCATATTCCAAGAATAGCTGTTACATCTCTAGAATAATCTGCTAATGCATTTTCAGTTATATCTTGAAATTAATATGTCTAAATTAGGATGATTTCAAATTAGTACACACAAAAATATAATATAAACTTCCTATCCATTTTTCTCCAGTGATTCCTTTTCCATCATGATCTTTTGGTTGTGTAATATTTCTACTTTTTGTCTTCTCTACCTAGGTCACATGAAATTATGACAGGATAAATCATCAAAAATGAAAACTATCAAGTCTTCCCCCTAGAATTAATAACAACAAAAAAAAATGCTAAAAAAAGACCACTGTCAGGAATCCAAGACTTTAGGTGGTAATATTTTCCACAATTTTTGAAGTGGCTTTACAATATAACCATGTGGTAAGAAAATAAAAAAGAATCAGTGTTTGTTCTTTCATAATATAGGTTCTAGAAGATGCTACAAAGAATAAATACAACAGGAACTTTAAAAAAATGCATATTTCAAAGATTACATTGGTGTCCATGGCTGAGATTCCCTTAATCATAAGCTTATGAAAACAATCATAAACAAAATAATTAAACCTGTTTATTTTAAGCTATATCAACTTATATGATATAATACATATTATGCAAAAGAAAAGCATTCCAAAATGTTAGATTAAAAATTAATATATCTTATATGTTAAAGTACCCAAAGCTCTGTTCATAGAATTTTGTCTAAACTTTTAACTGAATTCTGAAAAAAACACTGAGATTAGCTTTATTATTATTATAATTATTATTACCTCCACTTTATTGATGAGAAAATTGACACAGAGAGTGGTTTAGTGGCTGTGTAATTCATGTACCCATTATGTAATTTTCAGGTTTGTAGACCAATTCAACTCCAGAGACTACACTCTTTAAACCATGACTATGTTTCATTCACCAAATGTTAGGTAGAAAAATATTTATTCTTTCTTTCAATCTATAAATATTAATGAGTATCTACCACTTGCCAGGTACAAATCTAGGTGCTGTGATATAGCACTGAACGAAGCAGACAAAAGGATATTTCTATAGAATATCCATTTTTATCGCTAAGGTATGGAAATTAGGTAGCATCAAGAAGAGTAAAAATTTGGTCATAGAATTTTCCAGTCACTCCTGGTATTTCATTCATTCAGGAAAAAAGTAAATAATGTTCATCTTTAATTCAAACAAATGGCAGTGAGAGCCTGATATTAATTTAGTGGTTTTCAGGATAGATGAGCATCCAAGTGATTGAACTCAGATATAGACTTGGGTTTCATTGCTTGAAACTTAAAATTCTTCCATAAGGAAGAATTTTTGAAATTTTTGGTACTCCCAAAAAACAGAGAAGAGAAGGCCTTGGAGCTGGGCAAAAAACCTAGCAGATTTCTGGAGTAGATCCTAAAAATGATGACCAAATTAGAAGCATTATTACATAAACCATAGCACAGTGAAGAGGTAAATAAATAAAATATTGTATATGTTAGAACTGACAAGTGTCAAGGCCAAAAATTAAGTAGAGAAGGGCCTTGAGATTGCTGGAGAAGATTGCAATTTTATATGGAGTGTTGTATTAATGAAAATAACATTGATTGTCTTAAGAAATAAACCATAAAGTATGCAGTCCAAATGATATGAAAGTTGTTTGTTCATATAGAGTCCAAATTAGTTGTCCTCATCAGTGGTAATATTACTCTAAATGATGATTTAGATGCCTTTTTATATCTTGAGGCTTTGGTGATTTGAGCACCTGCATCAGCCATGGAAGTGGAAAGGGAGAATATTGCATAGGAAGTTTTAACAGCACAAAGACTCTGGTATGTAGTCTATTTGTACACCCAGGAATATGAGGAAAACTTGTTATTAGTTAGAAGTATCCACAAATAGATTTTTAAAATATGCATTAGCTAGTCAGCAGCTGGAAGTATATGAAAATAGATTCTTACATAAAAATTATTAGGAAGAGGTGAAAAACTGAGGAGGTGAGGAACTGAGATTTCCAGATATTTAGGGCAAGAACATTCAAAGCAGAGAAAATGACCAGTGCAAAGACCCTGAGTGAAACTTAACTGGCATATTTATAGAAGAGTATGAAGTGTAACAGCAGAAGTTTAGGGAAATAAGGGCCAGATCCTGTGGAACATGAAGGCTATTTTAGGATCTTTGTTTTTCTCTTGGATGAGATAGGGAGCCATTGGAGTGATATGACTGATTTAATTTATATCACAATCACTTTTGCAGCTTGTTGAGTATAGGCTGAAAAAGTCAAGGCAATAAAAAGGTAGAGTAACTTGGAATCTATTGCAATAATACAAATTAAACAATGATGATGGCTTGGCCTAGAGTGTATAGAAGTCTAAGTTCTGAAAAATGATCAGATTCTGGATATATTTTGGGGATAGAGCTGGAAGTATTAGATGGCAGATTAGATGTGACCTATGAGGGGACATATTAAACCAGATGACTCCAAATATTTTGGCTTAAACACCAGAAAAAGAATTGCTGAGAAATAAAAGGTTGCTTAGAAGTTCAGTTTTGTATATATGAATTCAAAAAGTTTGACACCCACGTAATGTTGAAATAGGTAGTTGGATATGAGTTTAATGATCAGAGAGGGGAATCTGGGTGTCAACAGCAGGTATTTATAGCCATGAAAGAGACTGAAATCACCAAGAAAGCATAATATGTTAATATGTTGCATAATGTAAAAACATTTGTCAAAAACACTAGATATAAACATATAACAGTAGAAAAATGCAATTTTTTTCATTTCTATTAGAAATTACATTGATTTTAGTCTTATAAATTTTACTTTAAAAATCAGATGAGGGGCTTCCCTGGTGGCGCAGTGGTTGAGAATCTGCCTGCCAATTCAGGGGACACGGGTTCGAGCCCTGGTCTGGGAAGATCCCACATGCCGCGGAGCAACTGGGCCCGTGAGCCACAGTTACTGAGCCTGCGCGTCTGGAGCCTGTGCTCCGCAACAAGAGAGGTCGCGATAGTGAGAGGCCCGCGCACCGCGATGAAAAGTGGCCCCCGCTCGCCGCAACTAGAGAAAGCCCTCACACAGAAATGAAGACCCAACACAGCTATAAATAAATAAATAAATAAATAAATAAATTTATAAAAAAAAAAAAAGATGATATAAAATGCCAGCATTTCTTAATGTAATCAGGTAAAAATAAACACTATTATCTGACTAAAAACAATTATTGCAGATAGGAATTAACATTGACATTCTCATCATCAATTACAGCTTTTATAATTTTACTGCAGCCACCTCTTTAGGACATTAATAATAATTAATTTAATTAAACAAACAAGACTCATGAATTGTGATGCAGGTAATTCCCTTTAACATATTACTAATTCTGCCATGTCATACTGTGGAAATAATTTATTATTTTACAGTACATGACTCCTTAACATGCTTATTTTACCGTTTTGCCAAATGAATAACATTTAAAATCGAATACTCATTTCACGTATTTTTTCCTCATTCTAATCGAATAAGTTTTATTATATGAAAATGTCATTCTATACTAATTCTTTAGAAAATGTTTTCTTTAAGTTTAAATATACAATAAGTACATAGTATTGGTATGTTTTCCATTTTTAGATTATATTTTCTTTCATACAGTTGTAGCACCTTAATTATAATGAAATAATTAATGTTTAAATCAAATTATGACAACAAATTTTAGTAATTCTTATGTTTAAGAAAATATTAATAAGTATAGTATTCTCACTATTGTATCTACTCTTCAGAGTCAGGATGGACTCTCACCCAAAATCTGGTTGAGATGTTGACACTGATGATGCCCCGCCCCCCAACACACACCCCCCAAGAGGATTCGAAAAGGTTTATTACTAACATGATAAGGCTTTCTGGGGAGAGTCGTGCAGACTTCCTAAGCTGCTCCGAAAAATGGCTTGTGGAAGAGAGAGCAGGAAAAGAGGACTGCCTTTAGGTTTTTATGGAGTGTAAGGATGAGACCTAGATGAGGGTTTCTGTGCAACTAAGGGCTTACGTGGCTTGAACTTCCCACTGGTAGCAAAGGAGCCAGCAGCCTGTCTTTCACATTAGCTTTCTCACATGTGGGGCAGATGGGGACAAAAAAGGGATGAAGTTTAAAGGGTGTAACAGGAAAATATAAAAAAAAATGGAGTCGTATCCTTTAAAATACACTCACTCTAAAGAAAAGAATACTGTACTAAAACTGATTTTAGAATTAAAATATTTGTATCACAAAAGACATAGAATTCTAAGACCAAAACTGTGGACTCATCTTAAGCATTTCTTTAGAAAATGTTGCCAGTGGTACACATATTTTTTAGTGTACTTGTTCCCAAAATTGCTTTTATAAAGAACAGAAGAATGAAATACATATTGCTAAAAAATAAAACATCATTCTATATATCTATAAATCTGCATATCTAGATCTAAAATGAGAGCTGGATGCACAGATAATTTCCCTCCTTTTATCTCTACAAAGTCTTATTTTTTTAGTCCTATTCTTTTGAGCATTTTACATTCTTTTTAATCTGAATTCTGTGTAGTTACTTACACACACACACACACACACACACACACACACACACACGGTATTCTTAATATTAATGTAATTCAATGGTAGTTTACTTTAAAGGTTAAATGTTACTGTTCACTGAGCTCTGGAAGTCTCAGGAACCTGCAGGAAAAAGTACGTAACGGTAAATCAGAAGCATATGCAAACTGACAATGTATTTGGCTCCTGCTCTCATGAAACAGAGATGTTTCTCATCTGTCTCCAAATCCTGTGGAACTGATTAGAGGACTGTACTATGTGTGTACATCTATATTTGATATCTTTGGTTGAAATTTTCACAGTGGAGAAAGCTTGTTAAAGATAGAACATGTCTACAAAAACCAACGTGCTTACTGGTAATTTGGTACACTCCCCTTTTATTATTCAAGTTTTGTGTGTGAACAAAAGCTTTTCCCCTATATCTCAGCCTTTCTTTGATGATTTGTTGCCAAGAGAGTGAGAGTAATGCCATCAATTTATTGTTATGACTAAAGCACTGGGAAGGCATTCAAATGCAGTTTGATACGGACATCTTTAAAAAAAATTCTTTAGTACATTTTATTACAGATTTATAAATCCTATATCCATTAAAATTGATGATGCAACAATGACATCCTGGGTGCAATACTGTTAACCATAATTTAAGAAAGGTGATATTTCAAAATTTAACCAGTCAAATTACCAATCACCTATTTTTTGACATTTTATACTTAGAAGCTGATCATCAAAATGTAATGCTAAGAAAAGATGAATTAAGCTAATGCATATTATTGACATGAATTTCATCAATTTTACATTGCTTCTAGACCTTGTGAATTATTTAGAATTTTGTTTTGTTTTCCCACTGTGTAAAGGATCACAGTAATGCCTAATAATTAAGATGCTTACTTTATTTTCCCTAATCCTAATTTTATTAAGAATTTATGTATTTAGAGTAATATTACCAATGCTTTGTCATCTCTAATGATAAGGTGTTTAGAATTAGTCAGAATTTCAGAGGTATAGTACATCTATTTTCCTTTGGCAACTAAGGTCACAGAGATTCACTAATTATTTGCTCACACTACAAACCTCCTAACAAGTGCATTTGACCTTAATAAAAGGGTGCTTTTGCGATCTATGTTGCTTGGAAAATGGATACAGGCTAGAAAAGACACTTATTTAGTTAGTGTGATTCAAAAGATTCTGAAAGTTTCCATTTACTGGAAATATCCTCTTCCCTTTAGCCTGAGAAATACAGCTTAAGAACAGAAAATTCTCAAAATAAAAAACAAAACTAAAGATTAATTCATCATTATTTATTGTCATGGATACATGAATCTAAGAGCATTTATTAGTGAAAGAGATAATTAGGGAATATTAATATGCTTGTAATTTCTTAGGTCTTCAAGCTCATATTTTAAAAAGTGATCATATATAAGAAATTATCAGTCACTTCCATAACTATTCTTTTATCACAGCAGGAAATCATTCAGAAAATCATGCTCTCATACTAATCTACATTTTGCATTTATTCAGTTGCTGCTTCACTTATTTCTGCAGCATATTTAAAAATAATAAAATGCTTGATCATCTTTATAGAGTCCCACAATTTCCTGGACTGCCTCAAAAGAATTTTGAAACAAATTATATCAATAGATGTAAGAATGAAAGATTTACTAATGCCTGAAATGTAGCAAAATATTCAAAATCTCCGTTTACAATATTGTTAAATTGCAGTTCCTTTTCTTGAGCACATATTATGTTACTTTAAGAAAAACCTCATATTTGTAGGCAAACAGGGAATTGTCTACAAGCCACGCAAAAATTTCCATTACTGAAATGAGGAAACTGAAGTTCCAGGAAAACTACTTGTTCATTAGGGGTGGAAGAAGTAGAATTAGTTTTTCTGATTCTAATCCCCATGAAATTTCTGGGTAGAGGACTGTGAGCTGAAGTTCTAAAGTTAGTTCAGAACGGCTGGAAGAAACAGTTTGAAACTGGAGAAGTAAACAAATGCAAGGTCAGGCAGGGTCTTTGATCCACAAAGATTTTGAAACACTGCATAATTTACAACTCACAGAATGAATGCCTGGCATAGCAAATATAGTTGCTAGGTGGGCTGGAGGCGGTAGAAAGGCAATGGATGGTTTTAACAGTAGAGGAATATAAACATATTTGCTATATAAAGAGCTGACTTTGGAAAATTAACAAGACAAGACAAAAAGCAAATATTCGAGTTGGGAGGATTTTATCCTAATTTAAATGACTTGATAATGGCCATTTAGAAGTTAAAGTGGGTAAGAATGTCACTGATACAATTCTTACTTATTGTTATGGTCTTACTTTACATAATGTAGCAATTTTCAATAGCATTTTCCAGTTTCCATATCTTTCTTCCCTACTTTGCTAAAGCTCATGTTCCTCCTGTGGCTGTACGGCACTCACATGCTCTGAGCATGCGGTTTATCTCCAGAGACCCTTCACTTCACTAAAGGGCCAGGCAGGGTACCTTTGATCAGTTTAACTTAGTTATACAAGTGAGTACTGGACAGAAGTCTGTATTCAGAAACATTACCATAGAAATTAGAAGTCTTTGTGATATACTGTGACTTCTACAAGGCTCGCAGAGGACTAACTGGGTGTCATAAATTGAAGGTAAAGTACCTTAACATGACATCAAGTTAAAAATGACTATTGAAGATCAAAAGAGGTAAAATACATGGTCCAGGAACCAAGGTTCCTGGTTCAAGGAAAGCAAGAGAGGCCCCAATTACCATTAGTTTCAATGACCCGCTGGGGAACTTTGTGCTTCTAAACCTTCAACGGAGCCTCTATAAAGTTAGAGGATCTGGTCCCAAAGGATGAGGGGGCACTCTTTGCCAAGACACAGTAAAGTCTTAATGAACTGCCTACTACAGCCACTGCCTGGACATTCTGAATGCCTGGTTTCCAGAGACCAGTAAGGGAGAGCAAAATAATTATTCTGGCAGGGATATTCTATCCAGATTAACAGGAGAAGGTGACACTTCTTTTTAACACAATGGTATCAGAGATGAATATTGGTGAACTTGGCTAATACTTGGTGTTACCGTGCCATATTGTGAACGTCAATGACCACGTGCAGCAGCCCCCTTCCCCAGAGAAGATTTTCATCACCAGGGTGTCAGACCCCATAGAAACAAGCATTTGGCACATAGTGCCAGATTAACAAAAGAATGGAAATGAAAATAAGGGTGAGGAAAAGGTAGAATGGATAATAGGGGAAAACAAAGTGAGTACCACTTGTAGCCCTGAGGTCAACTGCAAGGGTGAGGCCTACAGTTTATCCAGCTAAACTCCTTCTTCAAATCTTCACATGGAAACAATGAAAGAATTGTTCCAAAACTGTGGATGGATAAGTGAATTCGTAATATGCAAGAGATGAACTATGGAAGCCATGGATGTATGTCCCTCAGATCTCCATTTAAGAGGGAAACTACTGTAAGTAATGTAGTTAACTGATAGCTTTCTGCTGCTGCACCATTGAAATCTGCCATTAATCCTCATGCCACTATTTCCAGGATGCTCCCAGTCAATGACTGAATGAAGGTACTAGAGCTGGTTAATTCATAAACATAATGAACTCCTCTAATTGGCAGTCTTTGCTTTTGAGCTCTTTAGGGGCCTTGCTAATATTCTTTCAGAGTCACACTGCATTTTAAGCCTTTTTCTACCCAATCCTTCTTCCCCACCCCTCTCCCTTTATAAGCCTCAGACTTGTATCATGGTCTGGAAGCTTTCCTCACTGATTCCTGTTCCCTTTCCTCATAAACCTAAACAGGTATTTCCCCTAACCAATCTCTTATATTTCTATTCCATCTCAGCACCTGCTTTTAAAAGGACCTAGACTGCTATACAGAGGTACTAGGGCTCTTGATAATATCCCTAAAACTTGAAAAATTGGCTCAGAAACTTGAGAAAATCTTGAAAATTTATTTAGATTAGGGGAAAATCAGGTAGATAAAAAGAGACAGGCTTCTCTTTATACTATAATATTTGTTCAGTAAGCCTACTAGAATTCAGCTAACCCAATTCCTCCATAAATTTGAAGTGATAAAGTGTTAATGTATCAACAGATTATTCATTCAAGAAAATTAAAATAAAATATTCAACATATTGCATGATTTTTAAGAATATTTTTCTTCTTAGCTTTTTTTTGGGGGGCAGAATAATGGGGAAATAAAATTACATTTAAAATAGATATAGAGGGGCTTCCCTGGTGGCGCAGTGGTTGAGAGTCTGCCTGCCAATGCAGGGGACACGGGTTCGATCCCTGGTCTGGGAGGATCCCACATGCCGCGGAGTGGCTGGGCCCGTGAGCCACAACTACTGAGCCTGCGCGTCTGGAGCCTGTACTCCGCAACAGGAGAGGCCGCGATAGTGAGAGGACCGCGCACCGCGATGAAGAGTGGACCCCGCTTGCCACGACTGGAAAAAGCCCTCGCACAGAAATGAAGACCCAACACAACCATAAATAAAAATAAATAAATAAATAATTAAAAAATAAAAATAAAAATAAAATAGATATAGAAAGGTGTTCTGGAAATATATTAGACTATAGAGGATATCTGATTTAGATGAATAGTTTTCCAGCAAAATCTGTCATTGTGAATTAACTCCAGTATTGTCATTTTTTAAGAATTATTTTAGACTTTTAGTTTACTATCTATGAATAATGTATCTTGTAATCTATATGTTTCAGTTCATATTATGAAAAAAAATATTAAAAGAATATTGTCTTCCTCTGACTCATCTTAACTAGCCAAAGGAAAGAAAAGCAAATGGTATCTTTAGTGGAACGTATAATTGGATTTTCCCAAGCCTGAAACAGTAATTTTTTTATTAAACATATCTTTTTTATTGTCATCAGAGTAACTCTTTAATGTTTATATAAATATGCTAAAAATGTTTTCTTATTTTAAAATATCAGTGTTAGAATAAGCACATTTGAGCATTATGAAAGTAGTCATTAGGAAAATGCAAATCAAAACCACAATGAGAGGCCATTTTACACCCACTAGGTTGTAGTGGAGACAAAAGTATTGGAGAGAATCTAGAGAAATCGGAACACGCACACATTACCGATGTGACTGTAAAATGGTGCAACTGTTTTGGAAAATTGGTGATTCATCAAAACATTAGAGTCTACTCCTAGGTATATACTCAAGAGAAAGGAAAACACGTCCACACAAAACTTTTACACAAATGTTCATAGCAATGTTATTCATAATAGGAAAAAGTGGAAGCACTTAAATATCCATCCATGATAAATGGATAAACACAATGTTATATATTCACAAATGGGGTATTATTTGACAATAAAAAGAGTAGAATACTAATACATGTACAACATGGATGAACTTTGAAAACATTATGCTAAATGAAAGAAGTCAGTCATGAGAGGTGATATATTATATGATTCAATTTACATAAAATGTCCAGAATAGGGAAATCTACGTATAGAAAGTAGATTAATGGTTACCTAAAACTGTGAGTATTTTGGATGGCGGGGAGTTGGGTGGTGGTAATAAAGAATGACTGCTGATGAGTATGGGTTTCTTTTTGAGGTGATGAAAGTGTTCTAGAATTAGAATGTGGTAATGGTTGCCCTTTCTGAATATATTTTTAAAAAATGTTGAAGTGTACACTTTAAATGGGTAAATTGCATGGTATATGAATGATATATCAATAAAACTATTTTAAAACTCCTATTAGGAAGATATAATTTTAATTAACTCCTTTATGTCCACATGCAAAGTATGTTACCTAGTTATCTCTTTGAAAAGTTTTCAATAGAAAATTGTTTGCTTAATAATTTAGTACATTTCTACCTTTGTTTTATAGTTTATTTTTAGTTTAAAACCTTTAAATCTGCCATTTGGAGTATTTTGACTAAATACTGTTTTGCTCTTTTGTTTAATTTTCTATTTTAAATTTCAATCGTTGGAGGATAATTATTTTTATTATGAAGAGTACAATTTAAATGTTCTTATTAAAAATACATGCTTCCTTCCCACGCTTATGAAAAAGAAGATACTTTTTTTATTATACTGCTGGGCTTGTACTGCTCAACCACTTAAAATTTATCATTATCACAATCAATGGTTTGTATTTATAAAGTTCACTATAGTCTATTAGTGATTTTCAATTATTATTTAATAATTAAAACCAATGAATCATGAATGTAAGTGATAATCCTAAATCTTTATTATGTACATTCTGGGACACAATACTCATGGACAAACTGTTCTGCAATTAATCTTGTTTAGGAGAAGTAATTCATACACACTTAAGCTATACATAGAAACTGGGTGTGATTGTGATCAGGGTAGTTGATAATCCCTTCATAAACTAAAGTCATGCCAACATGAGAATCCTAATAAATTTTAATGGAGCTTGAAAAAAGAATAAGAAAAAGACATGTTAAATTCTCCAATTATAGTTGTATGCTTATGTATTTCTCTTATCTCATTAAATTTTGCTTCATGTATTCTGCGTCTCATGTTTGGTGAATACACAATTAGAATCTTTATGTCTTTATGGTGAATTGATCATTTTATCAGTGTATACTGTCCCTTTTTGTCTCTAGTAATTTTATTTGTTCTGAGATCTACTTCTTTGGATAATAATATACTCACTCTTGCATTTGTTTCCTTAATATTTGTATGGTATATTTTTTTCCATCCTTCGGCTTTGAATCTACCTTTGTTATTGAATTAGAAGTGAGTCTCTTGTACATGGCATACAATTTGGTCATATTTTTTCTCCATTCTGCCTATCTCTCTTTGATTGGGTATTCAGACAATTTATATTTAGGGCAATTGTTGATAACATTAGCTCTTAAATCCGTCATTTTATTATTTGTCTTGTGTTGGTTTCCTCTGCTTCTTGTTCTTCTGTTCCTCTTGTCTTGCCTTCCCAAGTTACTTAACACTTTTCGTGTTTTTGAATATATCTTTATATATTTTGCTTACTGGTTGCTCTGGGTATTGTAATAGAAATATTTGATTTTTTACCATTCTACTGGTATCAACATTTTGAGTAAAGTGTGAAAGCTCTGCTTCCATTTAGGTCCCTTTACTGTCTCCACCTTTAAATATCATGTCATGAGTATCATCTTGTGTTATAATTTTGTTCCAGTCATTAAATATGATTTATAAAACTCATGAGGAAAAAGCTACTAATTGTATGTACATGTATTTCTGCTCTTTCTGTGCTTTTTCCCTTCCTGATGATCCAAAATTCCTTTATTATTGCCTTTCTATTTCAATAATTGCCCTTATCCAATCTTTAAGGGAAGGTTTGCTTGTGACAAAGCCATTTAATTGTCCTTTGTCTGAGAATATTTTTAGTTACTTTTTTATTCCTGAAAGATAGTTTTGAATTTCAACACCTGAAAATTTTGTACTTCTTTCTTCTGGCCTCTATGGCTTTACATAAGAAAAGTACTGTCATTAGAATTAGTATTCCCTTATAGGTAATACACCACTTCTCTCTCTACATTGAGTTTTTTCTTTGTCCTTTATTTTTAAAAAATATTTATTTATTTATTTTTATTTGGTTGTGCTGGGTCTTAGTTGAGGCAGGCAGGCTCCCTAGGCGTGGCATGCGAACTCTTAGTTGCGGCATGCATGTGGATCTAGTTCCCTGACCTGGGATCAAACCCGGGCCCCCTTTATTGGGAGCATGGAGTCTTAACCACTGTACCACCAGGGAAGTCCCTGTCCTTTATTTTTAAAATATAATTAACATGTTTCTTGGTGCTCTTTGGGTGTTTACTGTTTGGGACATCTTTAGCTTTTTTAATCTGTATGTTTGTGTCTTTTGTCAAACTTGTGAAATGTTCAATCATTATTTTTGTGACTACTCCTCCAAACTCATTCCTTCTCCAGTCCTGCTGGGTCTTCTTCAATGATATAAACGCTTGATCTTTTGTTATTTTCCCATAGGTCCCTGAGTCTCTGTTCTTTTTTTTTCAGTCTACATTTCTTTGTTGTTCAGATTGAATGAATTCTATTGACTTGTCCACAAGTTCACTTGATTCTATCCCGTCATCTTTACTCCACCATTAAGCCCATCTAGCAATTTGTTTTTCATGTTATATTAGTTCTATAATTTTTAGTTCTATAACTTTATTTAGTTATAACTTTTATATCTTTACCAATACTTTCCTGTTTTTTATTGGTTTCAAGAAAATTGATTGTTGAAAAACTTACGAAAACGGCTTTAAAATTCTTGTCAGATAACAACTGATGCCTTTCAGTGTTCATGTCTGTCAACTGTCCCTTCTTAATCAAGTTGTGATTATCTTGGTTCTTGGTATAATGAAGGATTTTTTATCCTGTACTGGATATTTGTCTACTATGTTAGGAGACTCTTGGCCCTACTTAAATCTTTTATTATAGTAGGCAGTCATCCTGTTTTGGTTTAACATGCACATACCAGCCTACTTGTTTGCTGTGTTTTCAAGGACAATTTAAAGTTCAGGACTTTTGCATGTTATTTTTGGTCGGCCTGGTTTATCTGGTGCTGCTGGGGCTCTAACTAGTATTTACTGATGCTACGTTAGAGGACATAAAGGTTTAATCAGCACCAGGCATCTGCTGTCTTTCAGTAGAGGAGGAGAATCTCAGAATTACATGGATGAAGAGAATTCAGGGGCTGAACAACTGTGTTGGCCAAACCTGTTCTGTCTCTGTTGGACAGAGACTGCCTGCTGGGATGGGCACATTTTGTGGCAGCCTCCCTCACCAGTGCCTACCTGGAGGCTATTTCAAAATTTTGTTTAATTGCCTAGAATTCCAGTTAATCATATAAAATTATTGTTTTTATAACATATTAATGTAATTATACATGAATACTCTCTTTTCTGTCTAGATTTTTATTTTTTAAAATTAATTAATTAATTTATCTATTTTTGGCTGAGTTGGGCGCGCGAGCTTTCTCTAGTTGCAGTGAGTGGGGGCTACTCTTTGTTGCAGTGCATGGGCTTCTCATTGCAGTGGCTTCTCTTGTTGCAGAGCACAGGCTCTAGGCACATGGGCATCAGTAGGTGTGGTATGCAGGCTCAGTAGTTGTGGCTCACGGGCTTAGTTGCTCCACGGCATGTGGGATCTTCCTGGACCAAGGATCAAACCCATATCCTCTGCATTGGCAGGCAGATTCTTAACCACTGCACCACCAGGGAATTCCCTTTCCATCTAGATTGTTAATTAGAGTCTTAGATTTCAGAAGCTCCAATACTGCTATTCTACTGTTTGTTTAAAATTTAAAATATTTAACTTGCTCTCAAGAAGAAAGTCTTTCAAGTCTTTTAAAATACCTAGAGCTCACTAATAGCCTAGTAGTTACATAGTTATTAAAGATGAAGTTCTTATTTTTTTTTTTCTATGAAACTGACTTGTGATTGGGCATACTGGCTGGCAGCATATGCTTCAGATGGAAAGACAAGGTAGAGATGATAGCATGGGAAGACCACATATTCTTTCATTCTTCAAGCATGATAGATAATGTAATCTGTAGGGTAAGAATCCCTTGGTTTGGAGTCAGGAAGACCTAGGCTTAAATGTTGCCCCCCCCCATCTTCTAATTGTATAAACTTTACTAATTTGCATAATTTCTCCAGACCTCCTTATTGCTGAATAGTGAACAATAATATATATCTCTAGGTAAGTATGTCTTAAATGATAAAATGTAGGACATTTCCTTTCATCAATTCTCAGTACCATTAGGGATTGTTCAGGTTGTAACTTGCCCCACGGTCAAATCAAATGTGACTATATCACTGTTTGAAAAGAATAATGAACTGAGAAGTTGTTTTTTTTTAACTTTCTACAAATGGAAAGACATCAAATTTCCAAGAGTCTTCAACTATTTCTGACTCAAGAAATATAACAAGGAAATGACTAAAATTGTAGAAACAGCTGCTGAAGGAATCCCTAGTTCCTCTAAAGAACTCATTTCAACAGCACCAATTTCAGAGGATACTAACATTGCTCAGAGAAGTAGTAATAGTATCACAGATGAATAGGAAAGGAAAGCGAGTACTGAAGTGGTCCCATTAATGTAATCGCTCATCTTAATAACTTACTTTATAAAATAAGATTTATAGCTTTACAAGTCTACCCCTGCCTAAATATTATTCACTTATAGGAAATTAATATTCTTGAATAATTATCCTCAAAATGACTATTATTTTTAGCAAGGTATCTTGCATTAAGTGGAAAGAAATTAAGTTGAATTAATGGTTGAAATGTTTTTTGTTGTTTGTTTTTTGGTTTTTACTATATTTTTTATGCCCTTCTCTATGGTCCTGGGTTTTAGTCAAACCATGTGCTAACTCAGAACTCAAGATCATTCATTCTCCTCTAAACCCTGCTAAGACTTTGTTTATAAAACTAAATATATGTAAATTTTTATTTCCAATCATGCTTCTTCAGAGAAAACTTAATTCATGGAAGAAAAATTCACTCTACTATTCCAGAGACCTAATGCAGAAACTCTACCTCCATATTTCTTTTATGATTCTTAGATGAAGGGTAATTTGACAGACCATGTGTAAATCACTAAGTGAACTGGAAAGACACATTTCCTTCTAAAAGGCATCATTCATACATATATTTATTCATTTATTCAGTAAAAATTTATGAATGGCTACTCTGCACCAGAGGCTTTTCTTTGTGTTTGGGATCCAGCAATGAGTAAAACATCAAACAAAATTCCTCTCTTCATGGCACTTACCCCTACTGAAAGGGACAGACATTAAACAGTAAATATATCTGTAATATAAACTGTATTTATAATAAATTGTTTAGTCTGATAGAGGTAATAAGAGCCACAAAAAATAACCGAAATGTTGGAGACTTGTTAAGATTAAGTATTAAATATGCCTCAGTTAAAAGTTGACATTTGAACAAAGATTTAAAAGAGGTGAGTTTATAACCTTAGTGGATATGTAGGAAAAGAATATTCTAGGCAAAGAATACAGCAAAATCCTTAATGTAATTGTGTTGTTTGTATGTTCAGGAAACTTCAAGAGTCCAGAGCAGTTGAAACACTGAGCAAAATGGTGTATTAATTAAGGTGTCACAGGGTTAGTGGAAGGGGGTAAATTTTTTATGTCAACTTCACTGGATCACTAAGTGCCCAGATATCTGATTAAACATTATTTCTAGGTGTATGTGTGTGTAAGTGTGTTTTCAGATGAAATTAGCTCCTGAGTTGGTAGTCTCATTAAAGTGATTTGCCCTCTGCAATTGCGTGGGCATCACTGAATCCATTAAGGACCTGAATATAACAAAAAGGCAGAGCAAGGAAAAATTCCATCCTTTCTGTCATTTTGCTGAGATGGGCCATTGATCTTCTGCTCTTGGTACTCTTCATTCTCAGGCCTTCAGACCTGGACTGGAATCTATACCATCAGCTCTCCTGGTTCTCAGGCCTTCGGACTCCTACTGAATTACACCACCAGCTTTCCTGGGTCTCCAGCAGACAGCAGATCATGGGAATTCTCAGGTTCCATAATTGTGTGAGACAATTAGACAATTCCTTATAAGTATCTTCACACACATACACACACTATTGGTTCTGTTTCTCTAGAGAACCCTGACTAGTAGTATAGGGGCATACATTACGGGATCTTGAGGACCATTATCTGCTTTTATTCTAACTGAAATGGGAGACACTGAGGGATTTTGAGGAGAGAATGATATGATGTAACTTAAATTTACAAATATTCATCTTAGTTTTTTTTTTGTTTTTGTTTTTTTTTAGAAGAATGGACTATAAGGAAACAAGGAAAAAAATTAGAAAGACCTGTTGGGAGTTTATTGAAGTAAACTGCAATAACCCAAGAGAGAAAGAACTGCACGTGAGAGCTGGACGTTAGTGATGGAGTACACAAGATATGATGTTGGATACATTCCAAAGGTAGAGCCATTAGTATTTCCTGATAAGTCGCATGTTAAGTGTAAGAAAAAGAGATTAGTCATTATGATACCAAGTATATTGGTTTGAGGAACTGGAGGGATGGAATTAACCCCTTACAAAGAAGGAGAAGGCAAATGAAAAAAATAAATAAATAAGATTTCTAAAAGATTCCTAAAAGATTAGGAATACTGCAGCTCACCCAGATATATGTAACTGTGCTGTTTTTTAATATGCAAGCTGCTTGTGTACTTTTAGGGAGGAAAAATATTAATACCTGAAAATTCCTCCCCTATCACTGTTTTAGAAAACCATCTTGCCTTTGGCTATGTATGTTTCCATGGCTTAGGGGAAAAAAGGTAAAAATTAATTTGACTGAACTTCCCACTATTTTGGACTGGATGAAAGTAACTCAAAATTTTAGATCACCTCCCTACTTTTCTAGATAGATCATCTTATAATTCCTATAGAGTACTGGCAATGGATATAACCTTTGTCAAGGGTCCTAATTTTTTAAGTGAGCAATATCTGCTAAAGAGAACATTCAAAAGATTATTATCTTTACACAGGTGGCTGGAAGCAATGGGTAATCACTAGATACTCTTTGATATTACATTTGCTTGGGTAGCACTCTACAAATTTCACAACATCCCATCCATATGAAATGATGCTACAGATATTCCACATTGTAATAAATTATGGAGAATGTGGGGGAATCTATAGGGAACTTGGAAACATAATTAAGTTTTCTCCATACCATATGACTATAATAAGTATAAAGTATTAAAATAGCTATTAAAACAAAAATTGTATAAATGTCCAAAGAAAACCTTTTCAAATTTATAATAAGCATATTTGCTTCCATTAAAATAATTTTATATCACTTACTAAGCTTGGATTAGATTCACACAATTATTTTCTTTCATCTCTTTGTACTTCATTTTTATTAATTCTCTGACACATTACTTTCTTAAAAAAATCTTTCTTGGAGTATAATTGCTTTACAATGGTTAGTTTCTGCTGTATCACAAAGTGAATCAGCTATATGTATACATACATCCCCATATCCCCTCCCTCTTGCGTCTCCCTCCCACTCTTCCTATCCTACCCCTCTAAGTGGTCACAAAGCACCAAGCTGATCTCCTTGTGCTATGCGGCTGCTGCCCACTAGCTATCGGTTTTACATTTGGTAGAGATTCACACAATTATTTTTCTATACTTTTTGTTACTAGTCTCCTGAATACCTTGAGAATCACCATTGATGAGACTTTTTTTTTGTCTCATAATAGGTTATAAAAGGTATAAAGCCATTTTTACAGCCATTCTAACGTGTGTGATATAACTGATATTTAAAGACTTACAGTTCATTCCTTTCTTTCATTGGTAAATATGATACTGGTGTTTCTTGTAATAATTATAAGAGCTATAATATAAAACATTTAAAAACAATGGTGAAGCTCTAATTTTAAAATACATATACTTTGGTTAGAATCTCATGCAGCAGTTTGGATGCCACTAAAAGCATATCAGTTGCATATGGAAAGAAAGAGCGTGTACAAATGGCTACAGTATATAACTGTTGCTGGCAATTCACCTACCAGATGTCTAGCCTAGCCTCACTGCTTCCAAATCCAACATCTTGGGCAGTGTATTATGTTTCTTGGGCACTTGAAATAAAAACTGCTACAGCAGTGCAATAAGTCCTTTGTCCTCTCTGGGCAGTGGCACACTCTCTAGCTGTTTGCCAAGATAGATGTTCAAGTGGCTACATTTTGTATTTAAAAGCCAAGGAGGGAGCATGAGATGTTGTTCATCATTCCTGTTGTCTGGCTACTCTTAACCTTTGTTGTTCAGGTAACTCACCAAGTGGCTGCACACAATGCTAGTAGAGGCTGGAAGCAAACTATGTAGGAGCTTCAGCAACCGCAGGCTCTGCTCAGCCACAGAAAAAAAAAAAAAAAAAAAAAAGACTCAAAATCTCACACCTGTAAATGATTTGTTAATCAGCAGTGTGGCATAGCACAAAAGGAGATTTCAGTTAGAGATTAAACACATGTGCATTTCTAAAATTATTCATTTTCTCTTATTCTCATTACATATGCAATCTTACTGTGGCTTTAAAAAAAATCAAATGTAGTATATGCCAGGTAAGTGTAGCATTGTAAAAGCTGGTATAGCCTGTAACAAATACTAAAGCATGAGGTGGGGGAAAAACACACACGCACTGCTGAAATATAATAAATGCATATATATATAAAAGCATAGTTCAGTGGGCATCATATTTTTATTGATTATAATATTGAAATCACTTTTAATGTATATGTTTGAAAAAAATTTGATACATATACTCCTATGAAACCATCACCACCAACCAATCAAGATACATCAAAGGAGTATTGGCAAGGATGTAGAACAACTGAAACTCTAATGCACTGCAGTGAAGATTTCAAATGGCACAATCACTTTGGAAAACTATTTCATGATTCTTAAAATATTAAACATAAACTAAACCATAAGACCTAGCCATTAAACTCCTTGATATTTACACAAGATAAATGAAAGCATATGTGCATTAAAAAGAAAGAAAACTACTTGCTTGTAATGCTCATAGAAGCTTTACTTGTAAAAACACAAAACTGGAAACAAACCAAATGTCAATCAACAGGTAAAGGAATAAATAATGGTATATTCATAAAACAGAAGAACACTGCAATAAAAAGGAGTAAACTAGTGACACATATGGCCACATGGGTATATCACAAAATAAGTATGCTGAGTGAAAGAAACCAGATAAAAAAGAATACTGCATTATTAATCTTTTATAAAATTCTTAAAAATACAACCTAATCTCTAGTGATAAAAATCAGAACAGTGGTTGTCTGGGATAGGAGGGCAAAAGAGGTGGGGAATATTTAAAAGGAATACAAAGAAATTTTGGGGTAACTTTTATGTGCATTTGCTTGATTACAGTGATAGTTTTATGTATGTAACTCATTAACATGTACACTTTAAATATATCACATTTTCTTATGTCAGAATGCCTTAACAAAGGTATGAAAGCATGGTCTGGAAGAAAAAATACCAAATTTTTTGGTAATGCCAAAGGAGAATAATGATGATGTGATCCCCCCCCCCATAAAAACAAATGTAAAAACTGGGGGAAAAAAGTTAGACATTGGAAAGTGTCCAAAACACAACAGAAGCTTGATAACAGTTTAACTGTGAAAAATAAATGTAACTGGATAGGGTATTTATTGAAAGTTTGTGGTTTACTGGCTTGAGAGCACCACTGAATTTCCAAGGGCAACAGAAACAGTGGTAGGAAAAGCCACAGCCTTACCTATTAACGGTAGGCAGATCAGAATACTGTATTTGGAAGGAAGTGTGAAAGGCTATGAAGAAACTCTGGCTGTGAGACAACCCCAGAAACAGTGAAAACCAAATTAGAGTATAGTCTTCCCAAAATATCTGATTGAAAGCTTAATTATGCATTCACAAGGGGGATCCCTGTCTCCTTGGTAAAAAAGCAAAGTCCAAAGGAAGTTCTTCTCTTGAAAGTTAGAGCTTCGTGGAGCCTGTCAATTTGTTGCTCCCCTTAACTGACTGAATTCTCAAAGGTTCACAGCTTAGGTGGTAGATATATGAGGCTGAATGGCCTTGAAATTCAGAGTAGAGATTCTGAAGGAAGGAGAGCATCTGAAAATAAGGAGGTAATCTTGGAAGTAAAAAAACCACAGAAAGGGTAAGTTCTATAGCTGAGCACCAAGTATTTCAAGCACAGGGGAAATTATACAAGGGTCAGACTTAAAAAAAGAAGTAGCAGTAGGAAGCCATAATATTAAAGCTGAGGTATCCGCAACTGCAGGCCACAGGGGGAACCCAGTTTACAGTTTAAAGCCATGCAAGTTTATTAGTGTACAGGTTGCTGCAACACATTGTCTACAATGTCCAGTTTTCCACAAAATATTACTAGACTTTCATTGACAGGAAAGTGTGACCCAAACTCAGGAAAAGGTCTGTCAATAGAAATTGCCTCACAGTGTATTATATGTTGGATTAAGAAAACAATGACTTCAAAGCAGCTAACATAAATTTGTTCAAGCGTTAGTTGAAAATACTTTCAAAAACTTGAAAGATAATATACTATCAATGAAAGAAAAGGTAGATAATCTCAACAGAAATTTAAACATTACTTTTCTAAAAGGAAACCCTAGAGTTGAGAAATTTATTAACTGAAATAAAAATTTGTTAGAAGAATATAGCAAATAGCAAATTGCTGGAAACAGCAAAAGATTCAGTGGACTTGAAGACGTATTATTAGAAATTACAAAATCTCAAGAACAGAAAGGAAAAGGCAAATACTATATACAGTGAGTTGGGTAATACTGCTTTTTCTTCCATTTTCTGGAAAGTTTGTGTAGAATTGATATTATATCTTCTGAAACTTTTATAAGATTTCACCAGTGAAGCCATCTGGGCTTGACAGTTTGTGTGTATGTTTTTGAGATGGCATCTGAATTTATATTAAGATTTTTTAATGAAAAACTTCAATTTCTCAGTATATATAAAGCTATTCAGTTACCTATTTTTTCTTGAGTAAACTTTGGTAGTTTATGTCTTTCAAGGAATTTATTCATTCATCTAAGATAGCAACTTTATTAAATTTGTTGGCATGAAGTCATATATAATATTCCTTTATAATTCCTGATATCGATAGAATCTATAGGGATGTTCTGCCTTTCATTCTTTTTTTAAAATTTTTTTAGCAGTTTTTTTTTTAAATTTTATTTATTTTATTTTTGGCTGTGTTGGGTCTTCGTTTCTGTGCGAGGGCTTTCTCTAGTTGCGGCAAGCGGGGGCCACTCTTCATCACGGTGCGCGGGCCTTTCACTATCGCGGCCTCTCGTTGCGGAGCACGGGCTCCAGACGCACAGGCTCAGTAGTTGTGGCTCACAGGCTCCAGACGCGCAGGCTCAGTAGTTGTGGCACACGGGCCCAGTTGCTCCGCGGCATGTGGGATCCTCCCAGACCAGGGCTCGAATACGTGTCCCCTGCACTGGCAGGCAGTGCCACTCAACCACTGCGCCACCAGGAAAGCCCTGTCTTTCATTCTTAATATTGGTTATCCCTCTCCGTCTCCCTCTCCCTTTTTCTCTTGCTCTCCCTCTCCTCTCTTGCCAATGTAGCTAAAGCTTTATCAATTTTATTTTTATGTTCAAAGCACCAAATATTCGGATTGATGGATCCACCTATAATTTTTTCCAATGTCACTTATTTCTGCTCTTTATCATTTTCTTCCTTCTGCTTGCTTTGATTTTAACTTGCTGCTTGTTATATGAATAATATTAGGACTTTGATTTGAGCCCATCCTTCTTTTTGAATACAAGCAATTAATGCTAAAAATATCCCTCTAAACACTGATTTAGGTAATTTCACAAATTTTGATACACTTAAAAAATTTTATTCAATTATATTTAAGTTTAATTCAATATCTTAATATATAATACATTTTAAAGGGACTAGAGGATAACTTTCTGGGATAAACATGATATTTCATATTGTGATTAAGGTGACATTATCAACACTCACCAAACACTATACATTAGATCTGTGCATTGTATTGTACATAAAGGTTATATTGATTATAAAAAATGTAAATACATGGAGTTGGTTGGGAAAATTCAAGGGAATGAAGAGTTTTATCCTGTAGAATAAAGAGTGGGAGAAAAGTAGTGTTTGCTTCAAAATCCTAAGAAAGACCAACATTTAAGTGACATGTAAAGGAATTACAGCTCATAAAGGAGACATCAGAGAATTATTATGCACAAATGTATAAGAATTAGAAGCACGTGGAGTCATGGAATTCAGGGAGTAGAAGTATAGGAATGAGTATGTGACATTCTGTAATCTGGCAGTGATATACAATAGGAAAAGCTGATACTTGCTGATTCCACATTCCATTCCATGTGGAAGTTGTGGCTGGTGTTAACGGGAATTATTCCAGAGAAAGACCAGAGATAAATACAAGAATTAGAAGTGAATCAGTAGAGAGTTCAATTTATGGTACAATCTCTAGAAACATGGGTTTGAAGCAGGAAACAGGATACTGAACAATGTTGAAAGGTGATGTGGGATCACAAAAAGCTTGCAGGGTGATGGTTAAGAATGATGATACTTGAATATGTGCATGGGTTAAGTATATAAAGTGGATGAGTGAAATGATATAAATACATGGAAAATAGAGAAGGCAAATGACTGAGGAACAAAGACCAGGAAAAGGTATGTGGAAATGTTATCCAGGGTGCAGGTGCATGACTTTCCTTTCAACAACACCATCCTCTAAAACTGAAAGAAGTTGGATAAAAAGGAAGACTCAATATTCTCAGTGAAACAGGAAATAGGATTTAGAAGAGTTCTGAAAGTTTGTTTAGTAGTATAGAGGTGAATGGAAAAGAGAACTACCTGTGGGAAAATAATGTGATATATGTGTAGTGCCAAAGGCCAGAAATGACGTATCTTTCCATGATACAATCTTGTTTGCTCAAAGAGGATGCTAATTACATTAATAGTAATCATTCATAAACTGCCTACTGTGTTCATGTGCTGTTTGAAGCTCATTATATGAATTAATAATTAAACTCTCACAGAAATCCCATAAGGTAGGCAGTATTATAATGCTGTACACAGGGAAATTAGACTGTGGTACAAAAAGGCAAAATAATTTGCCTAAAGTCTCATTGCTGATAAGTGACAAGGTTAGGCTTTGAACCCAGGTGTTTTGACTTCAGTCTCTACACAACCACTGAATTATACTGCTCTTTTGTGAAGAACCAAAGCAAATTTCTTTCCTTAAAAATGTTGTTTACTAAGCTGGAAACAAAGAATACTTTTCAAGGTACAACATAAGGAACTGAAGTTCAAGCTGCTTCTAATATATGGTGACAGTTTTTGTTGTTTATTTGACTTCATATCTAAGACTATATTCTGTTTACCCATAAAGTTGATTTGTTGAGTAATGGCTGCAAAGAAATTGAGGTTTATTTATAATTATTTTATCTTAATAGAAGTGTGGTCTAGGAATGATCTTAGAATACTAATACTGTATTCTCCTATGGACTTGGTAGTTTAACTTATATTAAAAATAATAAAAAGATACAAATATCTTTGGAAAAAGTACTTCCACTTAGTGCTTAATAGAGAGACATTACTTAAAATGCAAAAACATTATATGCCTTTTAAGCATTAATTGTGATCAAGCTAATTCTAACTTCTGGTAACAATAGGTGAGTTTTCTTTGGGGTTGATCTCCATGTTTCTAAGTATATGAAATAAGGACATATATTGCATTTTCCTGTGTATGTTTTATATCTTTTTTATTTTCTTTAATGGTTTTCTTTATGTTTCATACCACCACAAATATCAACCCTGGAGGGAGGAATTTGTGAAGTTCTGTAGGACCTGTTGAACAAATCTGCCTTATAATAGACAGCTTCCCACAGAGACTGAATTTGAGAAATGCTAAATGATAAAAATGTATTTTAAAGTTGTCACAAAAGTGAGCATCTAAGTAAGAAAAGCTCATTTTTACCCATCAAGCCAATTTTCTTACAAAAAATACTTTAACAAATAGCATGATAAATTGCTAAAGTAACAATCGCTATTTTATTTAAAGAACAGTAATAGACCAACAGTTAGCTTCCTTGCTCAACATAAGGGAAGTGCAGAGGATGTGTTGGTTATAACTATTTTTAGTCTCTAGTTTCCTTCTCCATACCTCTTGTATTGCATAATACAGGGATAATCACAACAAAATCTGCTACCCACTTCTTCATGATAGCCTTCTCTTTTATATATTTAAGCTTCTTGAGTGGTCAAACTATACCTTTTCCATTCTGGTGTGTATTTTTCACTCTCCCCTCCCTAAATGGAGAGAAATTAGTTGATTATAAAATGCACAATCTCAGAACCACTTTCTTCCTCTGTGCATCCTGGAGTCTAGGAATTCCAGGTTATCCAGGAGAAACAGGACTAATAGGATTGCCAGGACTTACTGACACATGTCCAACCTCAGCAATACCTGCCTTTGCTGTGACGCAGAATGAATCCTTCTTAGCTTCCTCCTAGCCCACTGCCTTCAAGGAAGCCCACATTAGAATTGTAGAAGAAAATGCTTTCTCCTCATTTTAAATGAGTGAAAGGTCCTCAAGAGACCTACTTAAACTGCTTGTTCTGCACCTCATGAGTGTGAGTGTCACAGGGATGGGGGACAGATTTTTTGCCTATTTTTCAAAAATAATCTAAAAGTAAGAAGACAGCTTTAGCTGGGAGAAAAAAAGACGGAGCTACAACAGAGAAGAGCTGCATTTGTAACTATGATAGGCAGGATTAAATGTTTCCAAGTGAACCGTATGCAAGCCCTTGCTGAATGGAGTTAGTTTACCCTGGAATTCTGTTAAGAGTCCTTCCTCAAGTGATATAACTGGAGGCAGGTATGCCCCCTACCCCAAATGCATGAAGCAGCAGAAGCCCAGAGACTAAGCTGAAGTCAAATCAGACAGCTTTAGAAGGCATCAGCTGTTGTAGGAAAATGCAGGTGTAGGACTTAAGTAGGAAATCTTTAAACGACATACAAAACTACCCCATGAAGAGAAAGAGCCAAAACTAGCATATTCTACAATAAAGGTAATTAAAACCACATTTTAATTGGGTTAAACTTCAATCAGATCTTTATCTCTTACCTCTCCTTCATTTTCCTAGGGTCTGATAAAAGTTTAAAGCAGTATACAGAGAAAAAAGTGGACTATACAATAAAGAGTAGAAAATAAGATATGTAGGTTCCCCTTAACCCCTGTCACCCAAGATTTCCAAACATGAAGCTGTCCTAAACTACTAGAATGGAGAGTCTTTATTGGAAAACATGGACACTTTGATATACTTAATATTTTACTGGGGTATAATTATTTTGTATTACCCGAAAGAATAAAAAATAAAGTGGAAAGAGTACCTACTCAAGATTTCATGTAAGAGACAGGAAACAATTCATTAACAGAACAAATCTAAAGGAGAAATGAGAGAATAATGCTGGTTTTCTGTTTACAACTATCAAGTGCAATTTTTTCAATGAGCTGGTTATAATTACATTAAAAATAATCAGAGTTAAATTATTTGAAATGCACAATCAGAAACTAAAAATTCACACTTGCTCCAAACCTACATTTGTAAGACAATTCACTCTTGGTCTATTTTCCTGAACATGACCTGGTCACATATTCTACTCCTCATAAGGTGACTTTTACTCCTTTTAATTTCTAAGGTTATGGGCAGGATGCCATCCAACTATAGCTTTTACTAGTATTATTTTGTCATATATTTGGAACATTATTCTGATTAGTGGACTTCCCCTGATTTAAGTAAGCATATTACAAAATATCAAGCTTGCAATGATTGTCCATACCACAAAGCATGATGTAAAACTGAAAAAATTTGTTCCTTTTATCTCCTTCTCTTGTTTAAATTTATATAAGCTATGTCTAGGGAATAAGCCAGTCTAAGTCTTATGGTGTCCTGCTCTCTCCTACAAATGTCCCTGCCCTCCTTTTCTAAGATAAAGATTTCATAATGGTACAGAGGCATATTAGGTCTCAGAGTTTTGATGACAATTAAATGAAATAATGGCATATAAAAAGAGTAAACTACTCTGGGCTTCCCTGGTGGCACAGTGGTTAAGAATCTGCCTGCCAATGCAGGGGACACGGGTTTGAGCCCTGGTCCAGGAAGACCCCACATGCAGCAGAGCAACAAAGCCCATGCACCCCAACTACTGAGCCTGCGCTCTAGAGCCCGCGAGCCACAACTACTGAGCCTGTGTGCCACAACTATTGAAGCCCATATGCCTAGAGCCCGTGCTCCGCAACAAGAGAAGCCACCGCAATGAGAAGCCCACACACCGCAACGAAGAGTAGCCCCCGCTTGCTGCAACTAGAAAAAGCCTGCTCACAGCAACGAAGGCCCAACGCAGGCAAAAATAAGTAAAAAAAAAAAAAAAAAATTAATAAAAAGCATGTGTCTATTCTAAAAAAAAAAAAGAGTATTATATGCCAAATCACATACCCTCATGGATTCTTAGTATTTTATCTGAACTCCATGAAATTCTACCTTTAAAATCCCTTTAATGGTAGCAAATGGACAAGCTAAATATACATAGGAGTTCAAATTGAAAATAGAAGCAAAAATGAATTCACAATAACTATACATTTGTATTGTCCTAGTTTTCTGATGTACACAATTCTGCTCAAATCCTCTCCCAGAGCCACTGTAAAGAGTCTTCTGAAAATTAGTGATAAAATACATAAAGTACAATGCCAGGTGATGGATTTATACTGAAAACTCAATATTGGTAACTCAATATTTATCATTTCTTCTGGTTTTTCTAAATAGCATTAATATTATGTACATTCACTTTGTAAACATGAATTTGTATTCCAAATTTTTAAGTGTTCTTCATCCTAAATCTAACCATGACCTAATATTTAATTCTTTAATTTTCTCTAATTATTTAAAATAGTTAACCATATGTTGATGTTTCTCTATATGTTGTTTAATTATTACTGGAATTCCTGGACATCCAGCATCTTATTTTTATGTTTTTTGTTCCATGCATATGGCCCAAGTTCTGTCTGATCAAGATATACAGCATCAAGCCCTGTTAAATTCTGAAATAATATGCATCATGCCCACCTTTTTAACTGTTGTACTTATGCAACTGTTGTACTTATGCAACTGTTTTACTTATGCAACTGTTTTACTGTAAGGCAGAAGTCTCATATTGCATTTCCATTGTTCTAAGAATATTCAAGCAATCTCAATAGTAAGTTCTCAAAATATGTTTACTATTGTATCTATAACATGATTTATTATATTACTACTATATTTTCTTTTTTTAATCCATAGCTTAAAATACATTTATGGGTCTTCCCTGGTGGCGCAGTGGTTGGGAATCCGCCTGCCAGTGCAGGGGACACGGGTTCGTGCCCCGGTCCGGGAGGATCCCACATGCCGCGGAGCGGCTAGGCCCGTGAGCCACAACTACTGAGCCTGCGCGTCTGGAGCCTGTGCTCCGCAACGGGCGAGGCCGCGAGAGTCAAAGGCCCGCGCACCGTGATGAGGAGTGGCCCCCGCTCGCCGCAAGTGGAGAAAGCCCGTGCACAGAAACGAAGACCCAGCGCAGACAACAATAAATAAATAAATAAATAAATAAATAAATTTATTAAAAAAAAAAAAACATTTATAAGGCATTAGTTATAACATGAGAAAATATTTTTGTTACCAAAGTTAGGAGGGAGGATTTAAAATAACACATGACAATGTCAATAGCTAACCTTTACTGAACACCTGCTACATATCAAGCACTGTTTCAAGTGGTGTATATGTAGAAGTGTCTCAACTATGGGGGAAAATGTAGTTAGAAAAATGGGACTAGAAATTCACCAACAATATTAAAAAGTGAATATATCCAGGTGATACAGTTATGAATAATCTTAGTTTTTTCTTTTTTCTTTTCAGAACTTTCAAATTCTAACAGTTTTATTTATATATTTTATTTACATTTATGATCATGTACTATTATACTAATGAGGAAAATCTTTGTATTTTTTAAATTAACTATCTTTTCAAGAAAATTCAGGTCACACTGAACAACAGCAGAACAGATTTTTATCTAATCTCCCCTTGATATAGGATACAAAAAAGTCAAAACAAACAAGTTTGCAGTTTCTTACATATATTTTGGTAATCCTGTAGCAGCTAATCCACAAGTATTATATTTTCATTGTGCAATTTTCTTTGGAATTCATTTCCAACTTCGCTTCTACACTCAATCACAATTTTTAGACTTGTTGAAT